>NC_091001.1:36780678-37407821 GCF_041146395.1 Eulemur rufifrons | reverse complement strand
ATGGACAACTTCTGCAAAGAAAAAAAAAGAAAAAGGAAAGAAAGAAAAGAAGAAAGAAAGAAAGGAAGGAAAGAAAGAAAGAGGAGAAAAAAAGAAAAAAGAAACTAAGGAATCTTTGCACTATGTGACTAATACTTAAAGAATCATTGGTAAAAAGACCTATCAATGGAAGGAAATAAATGTACAAACTATCTGATATGTTGATTCACCTGGTCACAAAATTCTCAACAATTTAGTTTCTGGTGAAAATAAAATTAAGTTTAGTCCACTTAAAAATAAGCAAAAGAACTCTAACTCAAATTCCTGGACTCTCCCACTCCCCTGGAAGGACTCATCTATGCAAATTCATGCTGCTTAAAAAATAATAAATAATATCCAAATGCACTAAAGAATACAAGCATGTTCTCTTAGATATTAAGAAGCTGCATTCAGATGGCTGTTGAACCTGTTTGGATCCTTTCACTAGGAAACCGATTTCCTTATTTACCTATGCCAATATTTTTTCTAGTCATTTGTCATTTACATAACACTGAGCAACCAGTCTTGAGAATGTCCTAAACAACAAAAAAGCCTCTATAACAATTTTTGACACAGGGGACTTCATGGCAAAGTCCGTATATTCATCAGCGGCAGATTCATTGCGCTTTCTGTTTAGCTAGCCATTTCCTAGTGAAACAGTGATGTTTTATTTGGCTAGCAATAGCTACTGGAACAGGAGAGCAGTTGTATTCATGAAGCCAACTATTGGAAAGAATTTCCTTGCTTATTTTTTTCCTCTGTGTGTGTGTGTTTGTGCTTGTACATGTGTGTGTTTTTATTCAAGATCTTGGGTGCAAAAACCTTATTTATTTGTGAGCAATTTGAAAAACGTGTCTGTACGTGGTTTATATTTATGATTCTTCTACAGTTCCTTTTCTTAATTTTTAAAAAAAAATTACCAGACATATTTTAAACTATTTGGTTAACAGTTCTTACCACATCAAATTTGTATCACTATTCCTATTTGTAACCTGAGACTATCTTCCACCCCCACATCCTTAAACAAAATAAAATGGATCATCATTTTTTTAAAGAAAAAATAGGTGATGTGGGAGGGAGAACTCAGTTAAAATAACAACACAATTCCTCTAATAAAGTTTTCTTTGCTAAAATACATCAGGTTATAGTCTTGATCCCAACATAGAATAAATAGTCTGTTTTCACATTTTATATCTTTTTTAGGTCATCTCACCAGTTATAATAATATAAAATACAAGTTAGCATTTTATTCATAGTATGCCTTTAACAGATGAATCTTGCAAGCAAACATTAACTTCTGGCCTTTGAAATCACTTTCCCTTTCTTTGACTCACACTCTTGTCTCTTAAGCTATATTTAATTATCTCCATAGAAGAGAAAATGATTGTAATAAAAGGGAACAATTCTCTCCTTTGATATTTGATTCATTTTTCTCCTCTCATTCAAAAAAGATGCAATATTTGGAGTAATATGGTATATGAAATGATCTCTCATAATTTTGCTCCGTTTTTAAGTGCATGTGGAGATTAACATGCTTTGATTTATTTTGACAAGGGATGGTAAAGTTTTTTTTTTTGAGAACAATAGTCTGCCAGAAATATTTTAAGAGCCTTTTGCTATGCTAGAAGGATAAACCATGTCAGGTGTTTCATGGGATTGAAAGATGATCTCCAATCCCTTTTTTACTCTTGTTTATCCTAATGTTTTTGAATAATCCTTAAGATAATCAAGAAGTTATTAACTCTGCTGTTAAATACAGTGCACAAGAGTGACATTCAAATATAAAAGCTACTTTAAAAGAACCACAAGGCAGAAATTGACCTTGGTTTGCATTTAATCCAAGGCAGAGAGCATATAAACTCTGCCAGAATAGTTTAACCTCATTCTTAAGATCTCGAGGAAATAAAATTATTCAGTTTCCCGAGAAACATACTCAAATGTGTCACACCTTCCCTCAGGGAGACAAGATGTCCAAATTAAACTTTAATACTAAAATTGAATGTTTGTCAGTGACAATATCATTAGCAATATTTTGACATCAATGTAACTAGCTGGAAACTGAGGCATGCTGGTCTTCAGTTCTCTGAGCATGTGTCTCTTTCTTCACTGAGGCCAAATAACACATTTCCAGTCCTGATACACTTTCATGAATAGGACACTAGCAGGGAAATAGACAGAAAGGGCATTTACAAGCTATCCAAGTGAATTACCAACTTAACAAGGGTGTCATTCATATTAAAATCATTTTATTGCTTTGAGAGGCAGTCATCATATAATCATGGCCAGCTATTTGCACCTCTTGTATTTTTCATATCAAGGATATACTGAAAGCTATACATATCTCTTAGTGATACAAAACTAAGTCTGACATTTTAAAAAACTGTATTGTACACTTCAGATTAACTTGACATAGTTGCTAAATACAACTATTTTTCATAGGAAGTGACTAAGAAGATTTCCTCAAGAAGCCATACTGATTCCTCAGAACCATTCAGGACTTGTAATGGTCACTCTCAAAAATTATTAGAAGCATTCTTGATTATAATTAATGCCCTGTGGCAAATAAGTTATGAAAAGTTGTTCAACATCATTTGTCATTAGGAAATTGTAAATTAAAACAACAATGAGATAGATACCACTACCTAACTATTAAAATGATTAAAATCTAAAACACTGATAACACCAAATTCTGGCAAGGATGTGGAGCAACAGGAACTCCCATTTATTGTTAATGAAAATGCAAAATAGTACAACTGTTTTGAAAGACTCTTTGGCATTTTCTTACAAAGCTAAATATACTCTTACCATATAATATAGTAATCACATTCCAGGTCTTTTCCCAAATGAGGTGAAAACTTTAGTCCATACAAAAACCTTCACATGGATGTTTATAGAAGCTTTATTCATAATTGCTAAAACTTGGAAAAAACCCAGATGACCTTCAGGAGGTAAATGAATAAATAAACTATGGTACATCTATACAATGGAATATTATTCAATGCTAAAAAGCCATGGAATCAAGACTGGTGGAAACTCAGGTGCATATTACTAAGTGAAAGAAGTCAATCTGAAATGGTTGCATACTATGTGATTCCAACTATCTGAAATTCTTAAAAAGGCAAAACTATGGAGTCAGCAAAAAAATCAGTGATTGTAAGGGATTTAGGAGGAAGGCAATAGGTGGAACATGGGATTTTTAAGGCAGTGAAACTATTCTATATGATACTATGATAGGTATATGCCATTATACATTTGTTAAAACACAAAGAACCATACAACACAAAAAGTAACCCCTATGTAATCTATGGACTTTAGAAAATAACAATGCATCAATACTGCCTTATCAATTGTAACAAACGTCCCATTCCAATGCAAGATGTTAATAATAAAGGAAATTAAAAATTGGGGGTATGGAGTATACGGGAACTCTGTACTTTCTGCACAATTTTTCTGTAAACCTGGAACTACTCTAAAAATTAAGTATGTTAATTTTAAAAATAAATAAAATAAATATTGAAGAAAAAAACAAGTATGGTGCAATGATCACATCTCTGAACCAACAATATATAAGACAAGGATTGCTTATTACTATCTTTTTAACAATGTGTCCACATCCCTTTCATCCAGGTTTCAGGGCTTTGTAGATAGGAACTCTATTAAAGCCATTATCACATGCTACAAAATTTTCAAAAAAGAAAATGTCAACTGAGAAGACTGGCTTGGCATTTCCTTAAAGATTTCTGGAAAGATCAGCCAACACAGTATAGTATTTTCAAGTAACTTGGTATTCACCATGACTTGTATACCTCATTGGCCAACAAAAACAATTCTGCTATGTTACTAAGGATTAACATTTCCATAGTTAACATTGCAATCCAAGGTGGTGAAGAAATTACTAAATAAGTAATAGCATTAAGAATGTGTATATTGACCAGGTAGAGTGGCTTGTTCCTATAATTCTAGCACTCTGAGAAGCTGAGGTGGAAGGATTGCTTGAGCTCAGAAGTTCAAGACCAGCCTGAGAAAAAGCAGGACTCATCTCTACTAAAAATAAAGAAAATTAGCAGGGCATTGTGGTGCACACCTGTAGTCTCAGCTACAGAGGAGGCTGAGGCATGAGGATCACTTGAGCCCAGGAGATGGAGGTTATAGTTAGCTATGATGACACCACTAAACTCTAGTCAGAGTGACAGAGTGAGAGTCTGTCTCCAAAAAAAAAAAAAAAAAAAAAAAAAGAATGTGTATGCTGACTTATTTTTAAAACATAAATTCTATTCTTTGAAAGACATTTCTTATACAAATAAAGGAGGATGGAAAATTACTTACAATTAGACAAACATGATCCTCTCACCATAATGACTACATACAATATCTAGAAGTTAAATAGATTGGGGACCATTGATATTATATTGAACCATTAAAGTGTCTCTCCTCACAGTGTGATGAAAAAAGCAAATTATTAGAAATTTAGCCAGTGGAGTGTGACATCAGCAAGATGGCTGAGTAGGAGATCCCAGCCTTCCTTCCTCCTACAAAGAGCAACAATTTAGCATCTATCTATGAAAGAAAATAACTCTGGAAGAGCTCATGAGTTCACTTTAGAAGGAAAAAAAAAAAAAACAAAGAATAACCTTGGGAAAGGGAAGGAAGAACGGTTTCATTTTGCTTGCATCACTTCATTTCCTAGGACAGCATTGGTCAGCACAGAGGTAAGTTTCCCTGACTTGCCAGTTCTCCTCGTACGGAAAAGGAGAGTAGGGAAAACAACCAGATTCCCCAGCCATTGGGAGCACTCCAAATAATGAGCTTCAGTTTCACCACCACCAACACCACCACCCCTGAACACTGGGGTAGCTGGCATAGCTGAAGCACCTGGAGACAGCTGGGAGCAAAGAAGAGGTAGAGGGGCTGTCATATCAGCCATGTGGTTGGAATTGCTGCAGTTCACAGGTACCTGCTCTGTACAGGATGTCGTCTCAACAGCAGACTTCTGTGCTGAGGACCTCAATAGACTCACAGCCACTGTTTACTCCTCACAGCTTTCATAACTGTGTACCCTGCACTGTTCACTGTCCTGAGTCCCAGCAGCTTACTCCACTGAAGACTCTAGCAGATTTCATTGCTGATGAAACCAACAGCCAGAGCAAGTATAGAGGACTCCCTGAAGCTTTTACCACCAAGGGCCTGGCAGATTTTTCCTGATCCCCACCACTGAGCTTGCATGAGTATGCACACCTCCAGCTCAGGCTTTCAGTTGCCCTTGTACACATAGCTAACTGGACCCCTGCCACCAGACCTCAGCTATTCTCTATAGCCCTGCAGGTACACACTGCCAGCCTCCACCACCATTGGTGCTCCTATAGTCCATCCCAGCTATTGCCTCTGGCCATGGCCTTTGCCATCATGCACAGGCCCAAAGCTTGCCCAAGCCACCATGCACAGGCCTACAGCCAGCCCACAGATGAGCATGTGAACACCACTGGCTATGCCCCCACTTCTATCTGTCCTGGCCTTTTGCTGCTGGATGCTGAAACACTGTTGAGGGTCCCAATAGTCCTTGCAGCCACCACAGACCTCCCCCAGATCTTGCCACCAAGGAGCAAACAGTTGCTGACATTGGGGACCCCAGCTGCCTGAGTCAATGAAACACTGTCTTATATCTTCCCCATCCCCTGGACCTGGAGCTATAGGTAAAGGTCTTTACTTACCAAACCCAATCCATAAGGTCTGAAAGAAGTGATTGCTTCATCAAATGCAGATACCTTCACAAGGCTCTAAGGATCACAAAAAATCAGGAAAACCTGATACCACCAAAAGAACATAATAAACTTGTGTTAACTAATCCCAAAGACCTGGAGATCCTAATATTATCAGACAAAGAATTCAAAATTATTGTTCTAATGAAGTTCATTGAACTAAAAGACCACGATTAAACAGTATCAGGAAAACAATATAAGAACAAAACAACAAGCTCAACAGAGATTTAAAACCTGAAAAAAAGGAAAGAAATTTTAAAACTGGAGAATACAATGAACAAATAAACAAACAAAAAAAGCAATAGACAGCATCCACCACAGATTAAATCAAGCAGAAGAAAGAATAGGATACTCAAAGACAGAGTATTTTAAACCATACAGTTAGAGAAGAAACAAAAGAAATAATAAAAAGGAATGAAGAAAGCCTATAAAATCTATGTGAAATAATCAAGAAAGTTAAGTTTATATATAAGATTTTCAGAAGGAGAAGAGAAATAGAAAAGGATAGAATGCTGAGTAAGGAAATAATAGCTGAAAACATCTCCAAATTGGGAAAAGATGAGAATATCAAGATACATGAAGCTCAATGGTCCATCAAATTCAACCAGAGATTTTACCAAGAAACATTAAAATAAAACTTTTAAATATCAAAGACAAAGAGAGAATTTTGAAAGCAGTGAGAGAAAGAAAGTATATTACATACTAGGGAATCTTAATAAGTCTATCAATTGATTTCTCAGTAGAAACCGTTTAGACCAGGATGGAGTGAGATGATATATTCAAAATGCTGAAAGAAAAAAACCTGACAACCAAGAATAATTTACCTGGTAAAATTGCCTTTCAGAAATGAGGAGAAAAAAGATTTACCTAGGCAAAAATAAAGCCAAGGGAATTCATAACCCCTAGGCTTGTTTTACAAGAAATGCTAAAGGGAGAACTTTGAGCTGAAAGGAAATGCCACAGATAAGTAACATGGAAACATAAGAAAGTATAAAATTCACTGGTAAAGGTAAACATATAGTCAAATTCAGAATACTCTAATACTGTAATGATAGTATATAAACCACTTACAACTGTAGTATAAAAGTTAAAAGACAGAAGTGAGAAAAATAACTATAGTTATAATAATTTATAAGAGAAACAATATAAAAAGTTATAAATTGTGACATTGAAAACATAAAATGTGGAGCAGGGAAATACAAGATATAGCTTTTGTATCTAGTTGAATTAAGTTTTTATCAACTTAAAATAGACTGGTATATTCAAAAGAAGGCAGAATAATGGCCAGCAAACACATAAAAAATGCTCAACATCTCTAATCATTAGGGAAATGCAAATCAAAACCACAATGAGATATCACCTAACCCCAGTGAGAATGGCCTTTATCAAGAAATCCCAAAACAATAACTTTTTTTAAAGTATCCAAATTAGAAAGGAAGAAATGAAATTATCTCTGTTTGCAGATGACATGATCCAGTATGTAGGAATTCCTAGACTCCATTAAAAAAAAAAACTGTCAGAACTAATAAATGAATTTAGTAAAATTGTGAGATGCAAAATCAACATGCAAAAAACTAGTTGTATTTCTTTGCACCCATAAGGATCTATCCAAAAGAGAAATCAAGAAACAATCCCATTTATGACAATATCTAAATAAAAAATACTTAGGAATAAATTTAACCAAGGAAGTGAAAGAGCTATACACCAAAACATAATGAAATCTTGATGAAAGAAACTGAAGAAGGCACAAATAGATGGAAATATATCCCATGTTTATGAATTAGGAGAATCAATATTGTTAAAATGCCCATATAATACAAAGTATTATACATATTCAATCCAATCCCTATCAAAATCCCAATGTAATTTTTCACAGAAGCAGAAAAAAACAACTATAAAACGCACGTGTAACTACAAAAGACCCTGAGTAGCCTAAGGAATCCTAAGAAAGAAAAACAAAGTTGGTGACATCACACTCCCTGATTTCAAATTATATTACAAAGCTACAATAATGACAACAGTATGATGTTGGCATAAAGACAGACGTATAGACCAATGGCACAGAATAAAGAGCCTAGAAATAAATCCACATACATACAGTCAAGTGTTCTTAAACAAGGGTGCCAAGCACACATATGGGGAAAGCATACTCCCTTCAACAAACAGTGTTGGGAAAACTGGATATCCACATGCAAAAGGATGCAATTAGACCTATATCTTATATTAATACTACACACAAAATCTACTCACTGTAGATTAAAGGTCTAAAAGTAAGACCTGAACCCTTAAAATTCCTTGAAGAAAACATGGGAGTAAACCTTCTTGACAGCAGTCTTGGCAATGAGTTTTTGGATATCCCACCAAATTCCCAATGTAGAGAATGAAAGAAAATATTTGCAACCATATGTCTGATAAAGATTTAATATCCAAAATATATAAAGATCTCACACAACTCAATAGCAAGAAAACAAACAACCAAGCTATAAAAAAGTGGGCAAAGTTCCTGAATAGATATTTCTCCAAAGAATACATAAAAATGGTCAACAGGTATATGAAAAGGTGCTCAACATCACTAATCATCAGGGAAATGTAAATCAAAACTACAATAAGATATAACCTCATTCCTTTTAGATGGCTACAATCATAAAGACAAAAGACAAGTGTTGGTTGAGGCTGTGGAGAAAAGGGAATCCTTGTATACCATTGATGGAAATATAATTGGTCCAGCCTGTTTGAAAAACAGCACAGAGGAGAAAACAACTTAAGTGGCCATCGATAGATGAAAGGATAAGAAAATTGTGACACACACACACACACACACACACACACTGGCTTATTATTCAGCCTTTAAAAATAAGGAGATCCTGCCATTTGCAACAACATAATGAACCTGGAGGACATCATGCTAAGTGAAATCAGTCAGGCAAAGAAAGACAAACAAAAAGTCAAATATATGAAAATACAAACTATAACATTGGTTATCAGAGGCAGGGATGAGAGAAATGGAGAGATGTCTGTCAAAAGTTATAAAGTTGCAGTTATGTAGAATGCATAAGTCTACAGACCTAATGTACAGCATGAGGACTACAGATAATAATATTGTTTTGCATAATGGAAACTTGCTGAGTAGATTTTAGGTGCTCTTACAGCATACACACATATGCGTACACACACTTTAAAACAAGCAAACAGAAAAAGAAGTCTACTGGCCACACTATCCAGGGTTACTATAAAATATTAAAAGTGGAGGCAGGTTAAAAAACATCTCGAGAATCTATTTCTACCTCAATATCTTATTTTTCCCTCAGGCTTTGATCATGGAAAATGATGACTTTCAAAACCCTTTTTTTGAAGTTTTGTTTTGTTATCCTATTTCTATACTTGTTTTGATAGATTTCCATGTAATGTCATATGATGTAAAACAGGTGAAACATTAAGAATTCATCAAAAATTAAAAAAAAAGAAACTTAACACTATTAGTACTTAATGTTTAGATACCTATTGAGAACTTGCCAGAGCTACAACAAAAGGGAAGCAATAATTTTCTGGACAAGGCAACTGGTGCAGTGAAGTCATCTGATTTTCTGCACCAACTAGTATAATTCAAAGAATTCTGACAAAGCTTACTGCCAATATTCATTAAAAGAATCAGCTAGAAAGGGCACATTTTATATGCCAGTGAAAGCACAGTGGTTAATGTTAGTGTATTTTTTTCCTATGTATTTGTGTTATTCACTTAACAAATATGTATTGAACCCCTTGTATTTTGTTCCAGGCAATATTCTAGAAAACTGCAATGTATCTGTAAAGAAACATAGTTGCAATTTGTATTCCATATCTTGGATTCTAGTTGCTGAGGTTTCCTACTACAGTTGTTTAAGGTGGGATTAAACCCAACATGTTTTTGTCTTCATAAACAAGACCTATTTTTGCAGAGTTCCTCAACCCCTGCGTTATGAGAAAGTCCACCACAGAGTCTTCTATGGATGTCTAAAAGTGAAGAAAGGAAAGAAGGAGGAATGAGGGAGAGAAAAAATAGAACAAGAAAGAAAAAAGACCCAATTAACTTAAGGAAAGATGAATGCAAGAGTAATCTTCTTATCAACTATTTTTTTATATTAGAAATGCATTCATCTACTGAGGGCCTACTCTGGGCATTACGTGGTGTTCCAGGGATCAAATAGTAAGCAAAACATAGGCTATGTCCTCATGGAGCTTATAGTCTAGGGAGCAAACAGATATTTATACCATAAAAATGTGAATCTATAAATAGAAACTGTAAGCCATACTATTCAAAAAGTGTACAGGGTTGGTCTGGAAGACTTCCCTGCAGAAATGACATTAGAGCTAAGCTCCCAAGGATGTGAAGGAGGAGAGGGCACATTTCAAGCAAAGCAAATAGCAAATGCACAGGCTCTGAGTGGGGCATAACAAAATCTAGCAGCAGATGAAAGGTGCGTTCAGCTGGAGTACCGAAATGAAAAGGAGACCAATGGGCGCAAGAAGTGGAGGCAGTTTTTTCTGATACACCCAGAAAGTGAAAGTATTGAGCGGGTACAAAGTAGAAATGTCTGCCTAAATGTTCTTCTACTTTCTAGAGGAGAAATTTTGTTTTTTATTTTCCTACAACCTGGGAAGTAGTGAAGCTTGATGCTAACAGTTCTCTCATTTACCTTAGTGATAAAAGCAATTTCTTCACAAGAGTGTCATAATTCCAGATTGATGGGAAGGAAATGCTGATTGTCAGAATAAGCCATCTTATAAAAACATCTACTTCCTGGTTAGGTGGCAGTAGCAGAAATTTTGCTTTACTTATGTTTACAAATTGAAAATTTAGTTCAAAAAAATTATAACGTGTACCTGTCATGGGCATGTATACACTTACGCGTAAGGAAAAATGGGGACTTACAGCTTGAGGAAGTGGTTGATCCTTCTGAGTGGCTTTCACTGGCACAGGAAAACTGATTCTGTCCCTAAGGTGCTCTTCAAAGAGTGGAGTCAGAGAGTAGAATAGGAAATGAAGTGAAGGGCAGTGACCCTCGCTGGCCTGAACCGTAGGGGCCAGTAAACACAGGATTTCCACTTTATTCATAGCTTTCTTCTGGGAGGGCCCCGTGGCTATCTTTCCGCAGGCAAGCCTCTCTCCCTGAAAAAAAAATGCATAAACACATCGATATGTAAACTATACAATAGCATTATTTATCATATATTAACATGTTAATTTGAATTATTATCATAACTATTTTGGGGGCAGTGTCTAGTTTCCGAAATATGTTGGAAATAGAGTCCAAGTAGGTCATACAATTTCCTTTGGGTTTTATTAGTGATAAAACTGCAAGTTCTTCACCCAGGTCTCCTTGAAGAATGATATAAAATACAGCTTTCACCCTAGCCTATAATTTTCTGTGTAATGGAGGTGCTTCTTTTGTCACATATCAGAAACAATACTCAGGGAAAGAGATTATGAACACAGCCATCTCATGATGTCATACAAGAGAGGTTCGACCTTATCACCTAGATCCATTTTCATTCCCTTCCAGAAACTTTACTAACACTGATAAAAGGTTTAACTGTCATCCTATGTCTGTCCCTAAAATTATATGTACATGAACATATTATAAAACTGGACTATACACATATAAAAGCACATTGAGGCTATAAAAATGCCAAATGATCAAGCATTATATCCTCGTAAAGATCTTTTGTGTGTTTTGCTTTTCAGTAACTAGAGATCTCTTGATCTTTTAAACAACTACTAGATTTTGTAATGATTTCTTCTCAGGCAGAATACTTACATAATTAGATATAGTTTTACTAATATTGGATTGGCTTTTTTTTTTTAACGATGAAGAAACAACTCAGATTTAATTAGCTCATGGACACTCAGAAAGGGAAGGAGGGTTGAAGAGGCCGGCTATTTCAAAACATTTAAGAGAGTCATCATGCAAGTTTTTGCCTTGTGTTTTTCTTTCCTTTTTTAATTTTTACATCTTTTAATACAATCTTAGAAACTGTAGCTCAAAGACCAAGATGTAATGTCAAAGAAGAACTTATAAGAAAGTCTAGAATTTCTGATTCCAGCCATGACAGAATAGCAAATATTTGAATAGTCTCCCTTTATAAGCAACTCTAACACTGGACAAAGTATAGGAAACAACTGTTTTCAGGTGTCAGACAACAGGCAGTGGAGTGGAAAGAAACACAGGTGAGTGCTGCAATACCCCCAGCTCTCTGCCTGGAGGAATCTATCAGACTACAGCAGAAGGAGGAGAAGCTGAAGGAGAGTTTGAAGGTCACCCTCAGAGGAGGAGTCAGGGGTCACGTGTGGGGCTGCTGACGGGCAGGAACATGAGGAGCTCAGACTCAGAATAGCCAACTCAGTGTTGAAGGAGAAAAGCAAAGTCTTTCGGACTGACGACTTCCGACTTCACGTCTTACTATAAAGCTAGTGATTGAGACAGTGTGGTATTAGTGAAACAGATAAATAGATCAATGAAACAGCATAGAGAGCCCAGAAAAAGACCCACACAAATATAACCAATTGGTCTTTGACAAAGGAGCAAAGGCAATACAATGAAGAAACGATCATCTTTTCAACAAATGGTTCAGGAACAACTGGACATCCACATGCAAAAAAATGAATGCATCCACATGCAAAAAAATTAACTCAAAGTGATCATAGACTTACATGTAAAACACAAAACCATAAGCCTCCTAGAAGATAACGTAGGAGAAAATCTAGATACCTTTGGGGTTGATAATGACTTTTTACATACAATATCAAAGGCAAGTTTCATGAAAGAAGCAACTGATAAGTTGGACCCCTCATTTACATATTGTCTAGGGATGCTGTGATGCTACAATGGCAGAAGGGAATAGTGTAACAGAGATCTACCAACCCATACAGACCACAAAGACTAAATGTTTACTATATGGCTCTTTAAAAAAAAAAATTGTGCATTTTTACTCTGCACAATTAACTTTTTCTCAAAGGGTGAGTCTTTGATTAAAAAAAATAAAAATTAACTCGAAGCCCTTGCTCATAATGTTACACCAGGCAAGTTATTTAACCTCTCTGCATATGTTCATTCAGATGGATGGATATATAGATAAATAGATATTTAATAGACAGATAGATAGACAACTAAAGGAAATGATAGTTTGAAAACGATGTTCCATGTTTGATGGATTATTTGTTATATGGGCTATCAATTTATGTATCACAAAAAAATTGCATGTAAAATTACTGTTGCAAACAGTGGTTTAAAATAAACATCCTAAACTGAAATTTACAGAATCCCTCTAGCTTTTAATGCTATAAACTTCCAGAGAAGAATATATCATGCAGGGTATAAAAGCCTACCATGTAACCCCTGCTGTCTCTGAAGTATTGACAATTCTGCCTCCCATGCTTACTAATGGTGTGAACTTGGGCAAATTATTTAGCCTTTATAAACACATTTTTCCACCTATAAAATAGGGATAACAAGAGTACACATTTCACTAGGTTGTCTAGAAGATTAAATTAAATGAATAAAAGCTCATGCATAGAAGGGCACATAATGAGCACTCCAAAAACCAGGGTTCTCCTTTCCTTCTCCTGTCTCTCTTTGCCCTCCTCTTGCACTATTTCTTGATACCTCTTTAAACACTCAAAATTTCAGCTATTTGGGCCCAAATATTTTGTCTTAAAGATATTAACTAACTAGGTATTGATGTTTGATGTGTTTTTCTTTTTTGACTATTAAATATCTTTAAATTATTAGGGGAAAAAAGCAAGCAGTCATTCTATTCTTTGTGTTACAATAACTAATTTTTTTAAGGCTAATCCTTCACTTAATTTAGGAGAACCTCTATTTTCCCCTGTCGAGAAGACTTATTTATTTTTTAAATTATACCCTATATTAACATATAGCAGGACTTATGTTTTGGAGTTTGGCCTTTGCAAAATTGAAATTTCTTGACACAGAATTCTTACTTATAGCATTCGTTATTTTGATAAAGAAGAGAAGTCTCGTATAGAACAACATAATGCTCAATAAGGAACCTTGAAAGTAAGTGCTTTAGAAGGGAATCAATGTAGTTGTAATTAATTATGCACAATAGAGTGGTCAAAGTAGGAGTTCTTAGAAAACAATGGCGTTATTTAAATTCCACCTAGAAAACTAAGTGACGGTTTGCTTGGGGAACTATTGTGTTCCAAATCCCATCTCAGGACAAGTCCTGCCTTCCCATCAGCCACTGAAAAGCCTTTTATTTTGTCATCTTCTTCAAAAGGCTCCTTCAAAACCTTCCCCACAAACCAGGATTTTCTGCCATGAGAAACAAAGGCAATGTTTTTAAAGAAAAAGAAAATATCAACTCCTTCAAATTAAGCTTCGTGACAATGAAAATTCTAGTAATTTCTCAGCAGATTTCAGAAACTAAACAATCTGAACACTTTTTAAAGTTTTTCTTATACCTAATCATTTCGATTTCTTTTTATTCTTGCACTCTTTATTGCTTAGCTATTTTACAAAATAACTACTTAGCACTATATTGTAAAAGTAGACTTAGCTGGCTAATAAAATCAACGACACATTGTGGAACTTTCTTAAGAACCTGTGTTTAAGGACCACTCACTTAATCTGAAATTCCTAAATATTCACATAAACTTTTTAGAATAATTATATTTTTGGAAGGCACTCTCAGAGATTATTTCCCTAAAGAAAACACTATCAGTTTATAAAGAGTATTGTAAAATACATAAATTTAAATGCATACACACACACAGAGTTTGTAAAGCTATTTAGTACTTGTTAGGGTGGAAACTTAGTAGTTGCTCACGCCCTTTGGAGAAGGAATTCTCACACAGAGTTTAGGATAGAAAGAAGTACAAAGTGTATTTATTTTCCTGACCTTACTGTCCGCTTAGGGCTCTTCAAGGCTGAGAATGAACTCTTGAGATAACGGGTTAGGCCACAGGTGTTTTAATGTAACAACACAAAGGGCAGTTGTGTTCTGAGTTTCCTTTTCAAAGGGGCAATTATGTGCTATGAGTTTATTTCCTTACTTTCTGTTAGATAAGTTATTTTCCTCTGTTAGATAGGTTATAAGTAAGGCCACCTTTCAGTACTTTCATTAAAAAAATATATCCATAACCCAGAAGGATTGCTTCTGAGATCTATGACATGCTCTAGAATGAACATTAAGAACTTGAGTGACGGTGTTTTGTAAGTTACCCAAAGATAACTCCTTTCCCAAAGTCACCTTAAAGAGGAACCATGAAGGTACACATTTTCACAAGGCTCTGACTTACTGTCTGGACTCTAGGTAGACCCCTCCCACACTCACAGTATAAAAACACAGAATTCAAACTCGCTGTCCTCTTGGGCATCCTTTTCCACTAGCCTGGCATCTTTACTCCTACTAATTCTTCCCGCGCAGAACAGCTTCTTCTAAAAAGTTCTATCCTGTGTCGTGATCATGGCACCGGACCTTTTCAAGTCTCCCGAGGTGGCCTCCTGTAGACCGTATAAACCAACCAGGATAGTGGGGTGGCCGTGGGGCACTGTCAACCTTTCCACAAGCTTAGGTTGCAGGCAATCGCCACAACGCTGGCAGACAAGGGAGAACGGCAGCTGCAGCTCTTGCTGCACCACGCGATCTGGAGGGCTGCAGCCGTGACAGGTGCGGGGTCAGTGAACGCCATCTACCCGCCTTGAATACCAAAAAGTCACGCAGCCTCTGTGCACACAAAAAGTGTTAAGGTAATCTCACACTCCCTTCCCGGAAGACAGAACTCCGTGAAGAAAAGCCTCTGTGGAGAGAAACCACAAGGTTCAGCACTGAGACACTGGAGTTGGAAAACCTGGGGAACTTAATGCTCAGATAAAGCTCAGATCCCAGAAGTCATTGTACCAACAAAACACAAAATCTGAAACCAAAAGCATGGCACTGGACGGCAAGGTCAATAAAGCTCTATGATTGAGGCGTGCACCTGGACACAAAGATACTTCCTCAACATAATTATAATAACCCAGAAACAGGAAAACAACTGCAGGCCATATTTTGAATCCTTCCAAGTTAACTGAGTTGAGAGAACTAGATCAGCGAAGCTGGGAAAACTATATTCGCCCATTTCAGCTCCTGCCACCTCCCAGCCAGAACCTTTTCCTAAAACTCCAGGAAAATCCACTTCCTTTAAAGATAAATAGCTGCAAACACAACAACAAAAATACAAAGCTATCGAAAGAAAAGGGTGGAAATAGCTTTAACAATATGCAAACATACATGAACATACTAGAAAATGGTGGTTGAAAACACCTATAAGAAAAATATTTTAAAAATATTTTCATATTGGCCAATGAAGCCCAATCAATGCTATGTTGTATTAAAGAAATAATCCTCTATAACAAAGAGATTCAGAAAAGTAAAAATATAAGGGTAGGCAAATAATTATCAAGCAATGAAAATGGGCCATATACTTACTGTTAGACAAGTTAGAATTCATGTCAAAACATTTTAACAAGACAAAGACACTTAATAAAGTCTAAAATATACAATGAAAATATAACACTATTGAAACATGCAAAACAGAATTAAACCACCTCTTTAAGATCTAGGTAATTATAGATTAAGTGGACATTAACAATAAGGGCAAGAACCATTTATAGTATAGATACTATGCATATATATAATACAATGTGGTAATAGACAAGACACTTTCACTGTAAATGCACATGGACTATTTGTGAACATTTTCTATATATTAAGGCCTAAAAGACACCTCAATAAGTTAATAAAAAGAAATAATACAAATTGCATTTTCTAACTTTTATATACTATATCAAAAAGTTAGGACAATGAAAAGAGTCCTTGGAGTAAATTAATAGATTTTACTCATTAAACAATCTATGGGTCAAAAGAAAACTACAAAATTAAAGTGTAGGATTCCTAGAAATCATGATAATGAAAACTTAGCATTCCAGAGTATGAGATGTGGCTAATATTGTCATCAGAGGAAAGACCATAGCATAAAATAACTACATCA
The DNA here is from genome assembly GCF_041146395.1 of Eulemur rufifrons. Classification (NCBI taxonomy): domain Eukaryota; kingdom Metazoa; phylum Chordata; class Mammalia; order Primates; family Lemuridae; genus Eulemur; species Eulemur rufifrons. The sequence goes on along the minus strand of NC_091001.1, from coordinate 37,391,015 downwards.
GTAAAAATAAAAATAAAATAATTAAATATCAAAATAAGAGTAATTAAAGCAGAAGGGTAAGAGTTCAAAAATGAAATAATAAATTCAAAAACAGCTTTTAAAACAAAAATCCTGCTGGTCAGCCTGTTTAGAAAGGGAGAGAGAACTTAAGTATATAAAACAAGAAATAACAAATGAAAAACAATCATTGGCAGAGGAAATTGTTTAAAACAATAACATTCAACACTACTATAAATTATTCAATACAAAATGAGAACAAATGATATGATAAAAAAGTTTGCAGGAAAAATATAATTCACTAAACCTGGCTTTAGTAGAGACAGAATGGCTAAACAGACCTATTACAATGGAAGGAATAGAATAAATTATTAAAGAAGTCCCCTAAAAACAAAAACAAAAAAGAAACAAAACAAGAAAACAAATAACAAACTTCCCCAAATAGATTCACAGGGGTGCTTTACTAAACCTTTAAAGATCATATTTTTCTAATGCTTTTTAAATAGACCAGAGCATCTAAAACAAAAAGATTTTCAATATTCTCAATTTGAAGTAAATGTTAGCATTGGTATCAAAACCTGATAATAACTTTGCTAAAAGGACAATTATAGACTGATATAAATTATGAATATTGATGCAAAAATTTAAATAAGTGATTAGAATATAGAATCTAATATCCTGTTAAGAAAAAAAAGTTGTCACCAAGTAAACTCCATACCAAAAATAAAAGGATGATACATTATTTATGAACCAACAGATATGATTTATTATTTTAATAAATTGAAGGAAAAATATTGTTTATTTTCACAGTTTAAAAAAAACACATAGGACAAAATTCAAAAATCCATCCTGATTTTTTTTTAGAAAACTCAGTAAGAAATAATTGAATACTTCCTGAACAGTCCCAAATCAACACCTCAATTAGGAATTGTTAATTAAAGGCATTGCTATCAACGTCTATCTTGAGCAACACACAGATGTCTACTATTACCTCTACCCTTTAACACAACCATGGAATTATTTGATACAGTAGCAATTAAATGCATAAGAATTGTAAAGAAAGAGGTACAACTATGATTTTCTATCAGAAAAAAATCAAGACAATTAAAGGAAAACCCAGTATGAAAAATAATAGAATTTAGTAAAGTAGCTTATAAAATTAGCATGTAAAAATTAAGATACTAAAATAGCCATCATACCTATAAAATATAGTTAATTAGAAGGTATACTAGAAAGGAACTCATTTTAATAGCAACAAAAGGATAAAGTGCTTAAAAAATATGTAAAAAATTTACATGAAGAAAATATTTAAAAAATGTTGTACTTTTCTGAAAAGCACAAAAGAAGAGTTGAACAAATGGAAGAGACCTAACTTAGTTTTGGATAGAAAGACTCATCTACAAAAGATCTCAATATCGCTAAGTTTAACATAAATTTACTGTGATCTCATAAGTATACCGAAATTTGTGTTTGTTTTTTAGCTAGAAAAGTAGATTATAACATTTATATGAAAAATAAACCAGCAGAAATAACCAGCAGAAAATCCTATAAAAGAAAAAATGGAATAACAAGATAGTATTGGTTAATGAATAGGTGAACAGAGCAATAAAAATGGTTACTTAATAAAAATGATTGTTCTCCAGTTCTTTAAATATATCATTCAGTTTTGACTATGTACACGTATAAATATATCATATATTTGAAAGATAAAGTAAATCAAAAAGAAAAGAGCAGCCATTGATTTAAAACAAACTGAAACTAACCAACTTAGTTATCAAGTTGGTGACATCATTCACAAAGAATAGGATTATTCTAATTGACTATAGAACATGATATATTAATTGTATACTTAATATGTACCCACAGCAACATGTTCTAAGAACAGAGTTATAAATTTATCTTAAGTTATTAATAAAAACAAATATTCTAGTGCAAGAGAAAAGCTTAAATATAAAAGCAAACAAGTTAACTAAAATTATTCATGTTAGATTTTAGTTCAGTAAAATTCTGTGTTATAGAAAGATCTATATAAGTTTGTATTTTGTTTAAAAAACAATTTACTAGCCTTGCTTTTAAAAATGTCCAGAAGCAATGATAACCTAATAGCAATGAGCATCCATATGCCCAGATTTTGTATCCCATATCCTATTCTCCACTAACATGAACTAGGGCTTCTTAGAGTAATGCCTAATTCCAGATGTAAAGCAAGAAATATACATGATGAGCTTAGAATGTTTTGTGACAGAAAATAAAAAAATGATCAAAGACTGATGGGTTGAGTCTAAAGGACAAAGAAGGCAACATAAAGGTCTTCCATAATGCAAACATAACAAAATCTTAGCATCAAAAAGAATAATTTCTTTAAATACATTGCCCCATAAGTTCACAGTGAACTTATGAAAGAAAGAGAGAAATATCTAAGACACCAAATCCTTGCACAAAAAAATTGAAAATGTCAATAAAAGGGAAAAAAATTAAGCATTTATTCCAACTCTCCTATATATACTATAATTCACAACAAATAAATAATTTGATGAAAGGAATTTCTCCACTACAAAAGAAATATAGCTAATAAATGTGCAAGAAATGACAAAATTCAAAAATCACCATTTTGCAACAGCTAATGAATTGGGGAGTGATTCTGTTGTCAAAACTGCAAGGGGTTTTGGCCTAGGTCTGATTACTCAGGGCACCAAATAACCAATTGTTGAAACAAGGAGGACTGCCAAGGAAGAAAGGAAATTTTAATACAAAAGGCATCTGTCAGGAGAACTGGAGAAGCAGCCTCAAATCCTTCTCCCTGGCTAAGGGAGAGTTGGGGGCTTTTTAAAGAGCTATATGCATTGGGGAAAGTTGTCTTGAAATTAACAAAAGTTTACATGGTAGGAGCAGGTTAATGAGGAATGGTGAGTGTTGGCATCAGGAAGTCTGTCCAGGGGCCTTTGGAATCTCAACTCTTTAGTCTTGCAGAAATTCTGTCATTTCTGGGAAACAACTCAAAAAGATCAAGTGGTTAGTCAAAAGTTACAGGTTTCTGGTCATCAAGCCCTACTGCCTGAGAATCTAAAACATGAAACAGAGAGGAATATTTATATATTTCAATGAGATATATATTCATATGACATGAATATATATCTCATTGAAATTTGTTCATAGAGCCCTTGTCAAGTCTCAGTGGGGTAAAAAGATTGATGAGAAATCTGGTAAGGAAGAGATCAGGATTTCAGCACCTGAAAATTATCAATTTCAGTATTTCTAAAAATGGGACAACCAGACTATTTGAAAGACACAACAATTGCTTGTGATGGGTTTTTTGTTTTTTGGAAAAAAAAATTGTACCTGAATTTAATCTAGTCTCTAGAGCCTCTAGGATTTTTTTTAATACAGTAAATATGCGAGTGTAGAGAGCAAAGGAAAAAAAAGACCCATGAGAAGTTGGCACAGCTATAGGACAACTGCCTATTTTCAGCAGCAAGTCACTGACATCAAAATAAATGAAAAGAAGGGAGTGAGGACAGGGGCTGCTCTAGATTTTAGAAGTTTGAAGTGTCATGTGACAAGTAAATATGATGTGTGGACTCTTTGGATCCTGATTTGGACAAAACAATTTTGCAGATATTTTTGAGACATCTCGTATCAAAGAATTATTGTTAATTCGTCAGGTGTGATAAAGGAAATGTTATCTGAGGGAAAATTACCTTCTTAAAATGCATACAAAAATATATAGGGGTGAAAAGACATGACATCTGAGATTAGCTTCAAAATCCTATAGCAAAGGAAAAGAAAAAGGAAGAGATACAAAGAAATAGATGAGGCAAGTGTGGCAGAATTTTCATAAACGTTAAATATGATTGATGAGTACATGACATTCATTATATTGCTCTCTGTGCTTTTGTGTTTATTTGAGAACATAATTCCAAAAATACTTTAAAAAAAAAAAAAAAAAGATTGTCTCAGAGAGCCTGGTAGCTCAGAAAAGCATTAGGCTTGAAATCAGACAGACCTGAATTCAAATCCAGCTCCACCACTTAATCTTTGGCTTGGAGAAAACTGTGTATGTCTATTAGACAATTCCTACTGGCCTCTGTTGCCGCATCTATAAAATAGGAAATAGATTTTCTAAGCTAGTACCTGAATAATGGAAAAAGAGTCTCCTCTTAACAATGTTTCCTGGGAACTACTGAGAAAGTTTCTCACAGTTCCTAAGATATCTATATTACCTTTAATCTCAAAGGAGTTGTTAGTTTTCCTTAATCTATGAAGGTTTTATAGAATATACCACCCCTATGCAGTGCTAGTCTAATTACCATTAACAGGAAACTCTCCTACTGAGGATTTCTTAGAAATAGTGCTGTTATTAAGGAAGCTAGAAAGATTATTGTGATATATTAACAAAATTGTGGTGTGTAATTACTTCACCGTATCAACACCAGCTAAAGCGAATTGCAGGGCCTTCAGGCATGTGTGCCTACTGATAGGAAGGGACTGAAGAAGGTCCAGAAAGCATTAAAATTAAGAACATTTGTGTATTATGAGAAAGTTTTAGAAAAATTGGGGTAAGGCATTGCTTATAGAGAAATGTAATGATCCTCTTCAAAATTATCTATGGTAATTTTAAGCAGCATGGGCTACACTGTGGGACAAAGGGTTAGAGGAAATACAAATAGAAAAATGATTCATGTTTCTCAATTACAACTCTGTGCAGAACATATAGGGTTATTTCACAAAAAGATTCTCTTAGCATATTATAGAAAAATGTTTATTTCTAAGAATGAGTGAGCAGAAAGATACAAATATTTCAGCTCTGAATGAGCCATTTCGAAAAAAAATTTTGAGAGTCTGTTAGCAAACAACATGGGCAGAGTTCAGGCTACAAGAGACAATTTTATAGGATCTTCTTAAAAAGGAAAGGGAAGAACAACCCAGGAGTCTCTTTAGTAAAAATTGCTGTTTAGGAAATCAGAAATTGTACACACATATGTATGTGTTATGTTCTGTATGTTAGGGTTTATAGCTGGATGGGATTGCAAAGGTTCAAAAATAAAACATGATCCAGTTTCTTAAGAAGCAGCAATTTATTAAAAGGGACTGAAAAAGAAAACAAATATTTAAAATATAATGTGATAAGGATTTGGCCTAAAGAGTTATGGAAAGGAGAACTAAGGAAGTGCCTCTGATTGATCAGGTGTGTCCACAGCAGAAATCACATTTGAGCTGAGCGTCCATGGAAGAGAGTGATTTCATCATGGGAAGAAGAGAATTTCATACAGAGGAAGAAGCATTCAAAAAGCCATAGAAGCTTGTGTTATAGGGAAGGCGAGTAGTTTTTTGTACTTAAGCACTCGACCACCAAGACCAAGGGTACAGATGGTTCACCTATTCTGAAAGTTTCCCATGACCCTTTGCAATCGGTCCCTACCACCTCCAGTGTAGGCCCCAAGCAACCACTGATCTGCTTTCTGTCATTTCTAGAATTTCACATAAATGGAATCATACTGAAGGTAGTTTTAGTGTGACTGACTGCTTTCTCTCAGCATACTATTTTTAAGATTCATTGTGTTATTTCATGTCTAATTAATTTTGTTTCTGTTTATTTCTGTGTAGTATTCCAGAGTATATTACAATTTGTTTATCTCTTTATCCATTGCTAGTCATTTCAGTTTAGGGGTATTATAAATAATGTTGATATGAACATTCACATACAGTTTTTGTGGATATATGTGTTTAATTTTCTTGGGTAAATACCTAGGACAGAATTAAGAAAAGGTATTTTGACTGTTTTCCAAGTGGCTGTACCATTTTGCATTCTCCCCAAAGTAATTCTTGAGAGCTCCAGTGGCTCCAAATCCCCACTCACACCTGGTGCTATCAGGCTTTTGAACGTTAGCAATTCTAGTGGGTGTATAGTGATATCATGGTGGCTTTCATTTGCATTTCTCCAATAACTAGTGATGTTGAGGATAATTTGATGCACTTTTGGCCATTTATATATCCTTTTTTGAGAAGTGTCCATTCAAACATTTTGTCCATTTTCATTGGCTCTTTTTCCCGTAAGGGTCCCACTCTATTCTATTAAGGGGTCATAGTTTGGCAGCTTCAGTTTTCTGGTTCTCCAGGGAAGAAAGTCCGGGCTATTCCATATGTACCTTTGCTGCTGTTATTCATGCCCCACCAACTAGCCTCAATCTCAGACACAAAGCTGGGGAGACAGGAATTTACTTATACAGCTCCCCTCTTCCAAACGTGACTTTCCTACCAGACCCTGTCTGCTTCTAATCACTCCCCAATACCTTTAGATGTTGCTTTTCTTTATTATGTCCAGGTTTTCTGCAGCAGGGAGTTATTCAGAAGGTTCTTAGACTATCATATATGAAAGTTTGGTATATTTTCATTTTCATTATCATTTCATTATCATTCAGTCTAAAATATTTTCTAAACCTCTTTGTTAAATTCCCTATATTTGCGATTTTCCTAGATATCTCATTGTAACTGCTTTCTAATTTAATTCTACTGTGGTTAAAAAAATGGACTTTGTATAATTCCAACCCTTTTACATGTATTAAGGTTTATTTTATCGTTATCAGGGTGAATGACCACGTGCGTGTGAAAGCCATGTGTACAGTACTCTGAAGTTGTTGTGTAGAGTATTATAAACGTCAATCGGGTTAAGCTATCATCCAAATCATCTACAACTTTGTTTATATTTTGTCTACTTATTTTTTATCCTTCTCCAGTGCCTTGGGAGAGTGTTTTGTATTTTGTCCAGAGTTTATAGTTGTTGTCTGTGAGAGGGCTGATTTGGTAAGTACTTTCTCAGTTATATGAAAAAGGATCTTGCCTCATTTACTTGTAAATTCTCTTGAGAGTATATTTATACTTCTTGAAATGTCTATTTTTAGTCTAATCAAAGATCTTTTTCTTAGTTTCTTCTAAGATTCCCCAAGCTATGCTTTATGAAAAAATATTCTTAGAGCTGTTAGTAATTGTTTTGTTAGTGCAACAGAGGTATAGAATGCTTTCGGAACACAAGTTTTGGGAAACACTATACTCCCTGGTCCCTGCTTAGAGATATACAAGACTCATTAGCAAGTAAGTTCTGAGAAATCTTGGAGTAGAGAAATACGCTAAACTTTGTTTAAATCATCAATTTCCTATACACTTGGATATAGGACCTTTCCTTCACGTTAACACTTCACCTGTAAGAAGGTTAGTGGGCCCATCTATTTCAACCCATTCAGTCTCTTGTGCCACCCTTTTCATGACAGTCCATTTTCATATGGCATTTTTTGTGTGTGTTCATTCCCACAATTTTTTTCTCTCTGAACTTAATGGAAGGTAAGTTAAATCTATGCAAACCCTTACTCACTGTTAGACACACACCTTTGTCATGAAGCTAAAGTATAAGAAAACAATGGTATCTCTCATTTGGGAGTTTGGGGAGGTTATAAGCAGTCTGATTTTCCACCATTGTGAGGCCCCAAATTTCTGGCATCTTTCTCTTCCTTTTTCATTTCTCTTGCAAACTGGCCAGTGTTTTGGGGTTTTTTTTGTTGTTTTTTGTTTTTTGTTTTTGTTGTTTTTTTGGGCTCATCTTTCTTTTTATACCTTGCCAAAGAGAGAGGTAATAGCAACTAAAACCCACAATTAACATTCTGTTTTCCAATCTTTTCCTCTTAAGCACAAATCTCTTAGGTAATATGAAGATCTGCCTCTCAAATATTTTGCAATGATTCACCATCTCTACAGAATGCTATATCATTTTCTTCACCACCCAGCATGTAGCAATAAGCCAATGCTAGACACCTTAGAGTTTTGTGGAACCCCATGTTCAGTACTAACTTTGGTGTTGTTTTATGGATTTTCTTTTAATATTCTTTAAATCGTACCCATTTGTAATTCCAAACAGGGTTTTTTCATACATATTCAGGATTATGATCAATTTTGTTTTATAGGATTTCTGTTCACCTGGAAAAGTATTTTATATCCATACTTTAATGTTTATAGATGGCATTACTAAAATTTCCAATTACTTCTAACAGGTTTTTATATTGCTTTTAGATTTTCTAGGTAATAATTTGGTCTAAAAAAAAGTATTTGTATTTTCTCTCTCATTGTATTGATTTATATCTCTAAGCCAATGTTAAAGAATATTGGTGATAATGTCATCCATACTTTATTCTTGAGTTTAGTTCCTCCAAGGTTTGTCATTAAAAGTGATGCTGGCCGTTAGATTTATATAAGTAGTATTTATAAAAAAGGATGTAATCTTCTGGATATATTGAGGATGGATTTTGAATATTGTCAAAGGTCCATTTACATCTATTGAGATTAATTATCTAATTAATTAATTCATTAAGCACTGTTGCCACTTATTAAGTCCCAGCACTGCAGTGATGAATAAGGGAGATAGAGCCCCTGCCTCTGTTGATTTTCCAGTTCATAGGTGAAAATTATGTTTACCACTATGATTTATTTAAGTTATGTTCTAATTTTATATCATTCTTATATTACTGCCAGAAACAGTTCTTTCTATTCCTTTCCTTTTCAACACTCACCCTGTGCTCCCATAATTAAAAACTCAAGGGTTTGATCAACCAGGAAACCTGGCAGCAGACTTGCTAATTTGTTCTATTCAAGGCACAGAAACCACCATCCAACTCAGTCCCCTAACTCTCCAATGACCTCCTCATTGATACAAAGATTCACTTTTATTATCCCAATTTTTGTCAACTGACCCATTAGTGCCCTTGATGGTATATTCTTTTCCTCCAGTACAGCATCCAGTAGGGTCAGGCACTGCGCTTAATTCCATGTCATTTTTATCTGAAATATTTCCATAGCTTGTCTTTGTCTTTTATGACATTGACATTTTTGAAGATTATTCTTCTCTCCCCCATTTTCTTTTAATGGAACAGTCCTCCTTGTGAGAGTTTCTGAGGTTTCCTCGTGATTAGTTTCCAATATGCATTTCTGGTCAGCATGTTGCATGCATAGTGGTGAGCCCTCCCAGGGGACCACGTATGGAGATGCAGGGGGCAGTTCTACCGAAGGCTGCCCACTGTAGCCTGCAGCAATAACGTTGTCTTCATTGCTTCATTACTTAGCGCCCTAATATCCACCACACATTTTAGGGTTTGTTGTTGCTGTTACGGTCATAGCAACAACCCACGTCTGGGTACAAATTTATGTGTCAGTTTATGCCAGATTATACTGTGGTTATAAACACCCTCCATGTACTCACCAGGGCTTACAACAGCAAAGGTTGATTTCTCCTTCATGTTAAATGCCAGCTGTGGAAAGTTCTGGCTTTGTCCCATCCCATCTGCATTCTGGAAATGAGGGTGAAGGAACAGCCCCTGTGTGGGACATGCCGCTCTGCAGCAGAGGGAAGAGGGCGATGGTCAAGCCACCTGGCTCTTAATGGCTCTCCTTGGAAGAAGCATAGATTGATCCCTCAGCCACTTTATTGGCTGAAGCAAGTGATACGATCAAATAGGATATGGCATCAGTGGGGGAAGGGGATAAGTGTAATCTCCCACGAGAGGGGCAGAGAACCCATGAGGACAACAACACAATCTACCACAGGAACAGTCTTAACCAGGATAGGATATGGGGGAGAGGAAAGCAGTATGTGGAGGTTGAGGCCTGCTGAGAGATGGAGTCAGCCTTAGGTACATAGAACCTATGGTGATGTTTAGTTATTTGTGGATTTCATGGCCCAGGGGAAGGTCTGGGTTCACATTTGATAATTCTCTAAATTGAAGATGTCTGGTTCCCTGAAATAGAAAATCCACTCAAACAGGCAGAGAAGAAAATCAAACTCCTTCCAATGGCCCATATTACGCTGCCTCATCTGTCTTCTACCCTACTCTCCACCTAGCTTGTTTTGTTCCACTGACACATCATTTTTCCAGGTCTGCAAACGGGCCCCTTCCTCACTCTGTGCCTGCTTCGTCCTTCTCTTTCCAAGAGCTCTCACCTTCTAAACCTCCAGTCTCTGCATAACAATTATTTCCTCTGGAGGTCTTTCCTGATAGCTTCTTCTAAAGGAGCCCCCCACCCTCCACATGGCTGTTTTTCCCTATCACAGCACTCTGTTTGTATTCATCTTGGTCCTTCCCATAATCTGTAATTATTTTAATTATGTATTGCTGTATTTTTATCTTATCCTTCCCTACACTAAAATGCAGCCTCCTTAAAGGGAGGGACCGTCTCTCTTTGGGTCACCATTTATTTCCAAATCCTTGGCACAATGCCTGGCATACCGTAATTAATATTTTTGTATTAATATTTTTCAGTGGGTTTATTATAACAATAACATGGTAAATTTTTTAGGTGGCATTTTGGCAATAAAAAGATGCCTTAAAATATTTTATTGTTTTTATTGTGTCTTTGTTCTGTAAACATTACTCAGGGAGTCTCTTAGTTTCATAAATATGAAACAAGTGAGCAGTTTGACTCTGAGTTTGCTATAACTGGAACATGTGTATTAATTGAGTTTGTCTCTTCTAATATTTTATTTTTAGAGAAGGAAGAATGTGAGTCAATGTGCTCATGGGATAGGAGAGCCCTGGGAATAAAAGGATCAACAGAACTACCCCTTCCCTTTTGAGATCCAAATGGTATTAGCACCTCTTTGTTGGACTGAGATGGTCTTAGTCAAGCCTCCCAAACAGAGAAAAAGGAGCTGTGGACTTGTTGCCCCACTCTCGGTATTAATGGGAGAGGTCTACCTACAACAGAGAAGGAGCACTAGGCCATCCAAGCTTCTAACCCAGCTGCCCCAACAGGGCTTTATGAGTGGAAAGTGGAAAGTTTTATTTCATTTGCTCTTTAGTGAGCCATTCAGTTCATCTGTGCAGGAATATAGACTTAGGTCTGTTAGGATGTTACTGTGGCAGCAGCCAGGAGAATATCTACAGCACCGGCTTCAACATCAGCTCTGCAACATCACAGATGCAAAGACTGCTATGTGAGTGGAGTTTCTCTCAAACCACATGGCTAGTTCTGTTCCGCTTACAGCTAGCCATTCCTTTTCCCTACCTTCCACCACTTCTTTTCCCTTTTTGCTTCCTTTTTCCTTCTTTTTGGCTGTGCGTGAGTGCGTGTGTGTGTGTGTGTGTGTGTGTGTGATCCAAGCCTCGGCAATCAGATCCAAGCCTGTTCTCCTGGTCTCAGTGGCTGGTATGAGGTAGACACAGGACCCAGAAGGACAATGAGAATCCTCCCCAGGACATTTCTGATACAGGAGTCAGAAAAGATACTTCATTGTCTGGGGTCGCAAGTCACCAGGGAAGTGTTGGGTGGAGCTGGTTTTGCTTTTTATGGGCAGAAGAGAATGAGAACAATGCACAAAATCCAAAGAGGAAAATCAAGAGATTGGTGTGAACTTACTTGCGCCCCAGACCTCCACATTCCTGCTCGGTCAAGGTCAACCCAAGAATTGCTTTTGTAGGAACCAATCAACATCCAGTTTTAAGTTAGTATGGGTTCAGTTTTGTAATTTAGAGCTCAAAGAGTCCTAACCCATATAGACTAAAATTGTGTAAAAGAAAAAAATGTTTTTTTTCTCCAATGAACAGAATGGTTGTGAAGTAGATGGCATTTGGAGGAGATAAGTTTTTTTATGCAATCACCAACCAGCAAGGAAAACAAACCAAATAAATTACAAAAACAAACAACACAAAAAAAAAAAAAAGAAAGGAGAGAGAGGAGGAAAAAATGAGAGAGAGAGAGAAAGAATCTCTTTCTGTGCCTAAATAGATCCTGGGCTGCCCATGAGGCACTTAGGACAGAGTGAAGTGTGAGCTTAAAGAAACCATTTCTTCTCTATGATGAGCATACAGGTCCCCTATTTATGAAGATGATAACAATCCTTTAAACCTGACATGTAAAAATAAATAATTAAGAATTAATACTCGTTCTGGCATTTTAATAATAGAAAGACTGGATTATATATGTAAGTTTCTAACATCTCTCCCATACCTGAGTCTTGGATAAAACATAACCTGCACTACAACCGTGGAGCTAACATCATGGGCCACCCTGGACCAGCTCCCAGAATCCAGCATTACAAGCAGGAATAACCTATCATTAAGCACCTGCAAGAGCAACCTATTATATAGGGAGCAAACATCATACTCCTTACAATACTGTAAATTTCTTACATACACTCCCCCCCACACACACACACACAATACACACTGTCTAGGTAAAGGTGCTCAACAGGCAATTGTTGATGTGCTACCCATTTTTAAAATTCCATTAGCCATCTATTTTAAACCATTTGGGAACCCACTCAAAAGGCATGTTTGAAGAGAGTTTACTGAAGGAATGATGTAGGCATCTGGCAGGCAAAATGGAAACCAGGCAGGGTGGTGGGGCATCTGGAAGATGCAAGGGAGGGAACCGTTCCTGGAACCTGCAGAGTTGTGGCTGCAGGAGAGACCTGCCCAACAGGAGCTGTGGCCTTCCTAAAGGAATTCAGCCAACCCACAGCCCAGCAGGGATGAAAAGGGAATAAATATCCTGACCTCTCCCTCCTCCCACCCCTTGATCTTCTGCCAGTGCCTCTACATGGCTCAAGTCAACTCCACATCAGAGGATGAGGGAGGCTGTCCCTCTGTGCTCCACAGGGGACAGCCTCTGGGACACAGGACCTATTGCAGGAGAACGGAGAGCAGATTCAGAAAAGCAAATGGAAAATGCTCAGCACCCTTTTCCAAGTACAAATTATTATCTTTTTTACTTTAATGATACTATGTTTTTGAGAGAGTAGAGAACTTATTAGAAGGATATTTGAATTTTGACGTTACAAACACTGACCTTGACGTTTTCAACGTGTGCATTACATAAATACACCCTTTCGTATATTGTGTTTCACTCTTTTCCTTCTTTGGGTGCATTAGAAGGTCAATTGGTTTTCTGTTTGGTCTTGCTTTTGTATGGAATTAAAATATATTTATACAAGATTGGTTTCTTTACATCAGGGAAAACTATCTGGGGAGCAGGTATTATTTCTGGATGTGACATCTCAAGAGTCTATTTGACAGGCTGGGTAAGGACCTTCCATTCACAAGAGAGCCAGCACTTCTTTGCTGACTACTCAAACCCTAGAGGTATTAGTAAAGAGGGCTTGTTCTCTCTGCAACATCTTAGGAACTAAAGATTTCCTACCCTCTGACAAGACAGTTCTCTGGCCAGGAGAATGGATTCATGTTATTCAACTAAAAAGCAGAGGAAGAGGCCAGGAAGAGCTCTGAAAGGAAAAGTTTAAAAAATTGGAGTCAAACTTCTTGATCAGAAAATATGTATATTTTTACAGATATCACAAAAAAGGAGAGATAAATAACTTGCCACTGTGCTTTGAGTCCTATTAATAATATGTGGAGTTCTTCCGGCAATTTCTGAGATAATATGCAAAAATATCCAAGGGTGAAGAAATCAAAAGTTCAGATCTTTTTGAGTAAATGAAGCATATTTTGGATAATGTTTTAAGGAAATATTTTCCTGCAGGCAGACAGTTAGCCAGTTGAGTGACTGTGATAACACTAGAAATCGTTCCCATTCTCAGCCTGTCTGGTGACCATCTAAGGAATAAGCTGCCTAGATTGGTGTTGAACTGCACAGAGTTCAGGGGTTCACACCTCTCTTCAGTTAGACAATTCACAATTCCTCTGACTATTATCTCCCCCACATGGCTCCGTTGACAACTGGGTTTCAGCCAGCCCATGCAGTGGAAAAAGAATGTGCTGGAGACAGCCTGTCTGGACACGGATGGTCACGACACACGTGTTTCAGGGAGAATGTAGCACCGCATCTGCACGACTCCCGAGGACACAGGACTGCTTTTGCTGTAGCAATCAAAACAGTTAAATTCACCATCTTCTAGATCTGGATTTAGAGGTTATTATTAATGCAAAATCTTTGAACTGACAAGATAAATGGAACTGCAAAGAGGTTGGTAAAAGTAGGGATGGTAGAGGCTGGATGCGACTGTCGCCTCTGCCTCCCCAGCTATCCATACACCACCCCATCAGGCCCAACAACAACACCAAAAAATTAAAAATTAATTTAAAAAAATTAGGGAAGCAAAGAAAAAGAAGAAATAAAGCCAGAATAAGAAATGACCAGAAGAGGCAGAAACAAAAAATTCATTAAAAGACAAAGTGAATGATTTCACAGTGCTGTATTTCACAACCTGGCTACACGTGAAAAATCACCTGGGATTAAAATTCTGAGGCCTGAGCCCCACCAAATGGACTGAATCAGAACCTATTGAAGTGCACACTGGTTTGGAATTGGTTTAACCTTCCCTCAGGTGATTCTGATCTAAAGCAGTCTTGATGACCAGTGATGAGATGGTCACAGTAGGCTTAACTCTTTCAATGTATGTATGTATGTGCATATGTGTGTATTTTGATATCACATCTCTCCTAGATTTCAAATTATTGAAAATCATTACTCTCATGTGATTTATTTTTTGCTTGGTTATACTTTTTCAGGATTTTATGATATCAATAATATTATATGTTCTATATTTTTGGGTTTCCATTTTTAAGAAATCACAGATTCCTTATTATCTTTATTAATGAACAAGAGAGTAGAAAATGATTCATGTTATAAGATATTGTCCAACACATACATCATTTTACTAAAACTCGATGCCATCTCTGCAGAGGAAATAAGTTCAGAACATCAAAAAGCAAAAATAAATAAATAGATAGATAGAATAAGCCAAGTGCATATTCATATGTTACTCTTTTTTACCTAAAAAGTCTTATTATTTTCTAATGATGCTCACAAACCAATTATAACACAACTTTTGACGACTTAAAAGCTATTAATGCCATAGTATTTAGATTAACTTATCTATTAATATTAAAACTGCTAGCCAATAAAGAAATACGAGAAAAACCAATCAAGAAAAATGCTGCTTCCAGAACTCTGTTCCAATAAGTAACTTATGAGAAACACTTGCTTGTAAATTTCCACGTGTCTTGCCTTCGGTGAATTTTTCTATTGAATACCAGGACTGCAGTACAAAATGTGGGCTTCTACGAAACGCTATTGCTTAGTGTACTGTAGGAAGAGTCCCACTTCCTTCTCTAATAACCAGTTTTCTCTTAACAAGAAAGGAATGGCTTTAATGCACAGGTCTATGGATTTCCTGTCCTCCGAGATGTTTGCGTAGAGTCTCCAGCTCACTGCAGAGCCCCGTCAGCCTGCATTATGCGAGGGGATCACAGGTACCCTTGCAAGTGGAAGTTTCAATATCACACACACCAAGGTTTTGATAACATATGATGGTGTAAAATTTAACAATGTATTAATATTTTTCTGACTCATGAACATAAACTCCTCCAGAACCCAGCGCTAACATATAAATAATATAGCAGACTGTTTAATTGCCGAGTTAAAGGCTGTTCATGTGGTCCACTTATTCTTTCAGGTATAAACGATGTAAAGGGTTTTTTTTTTTTATTTCTTTTTTTTTTTTTTTTTGTAAATTCATGATTTTTTTTCTTGCATAGAGGTGATACCTAAAGAAGGAAGAGCAGCCAGTGGCATGGAGGTCTCTTAGAGTCTGCCCACATGTGGAAAGCCATTAGGCTCCCCTCTCCATTTAGTCAAACTCCACGGAGCAAGTGTCAAACCACGGGGCAAGTGTCAAAACCTTAACTGACTGTGGAACTTCAAAACGTACTTAGTCACCGAAGGACTTTGACACTGTTTTGGTCCAACTCTACCTGAAAACTCTGCATTTAAAATTATTTGTTTAATGATTACAGGGAAGATACTGGTTTCATTAGAAGATAGGATATTTGTTTAAAAGGGTATGTCTTTTTTTAATTCCAAATCCAATGTCTATCTTCACAGGGTTCCTTTTATATTTTTATAGGGGATTATGCAAAAAGAATAAGTGATAAATCGCTTGAAACTGGCCTAAGAAGCATGATAGAAAGGCAGCTGTTGACTGCAGTTAAGCATGCTTGGAAATTTAGAGGAGGAGATTTATTGTACTAGACAAATTTGACTTTGGGTATGAACACTTAAAAAAAGCAGAATCTAAAATTAAATCAATATCCTTTCATGATTCAAAGGTCATCATATCATGCATAAATTCACATATATAGTCTGCTACTTTTCCCTAAAAAAGGGAAAGATAATATACCAGTAAACTTAAAAAAAATTCTAATGGGAAGTATACCAAAATATTACCTCAGTTTGTAAAAAGAGAAATGACTTTTATTTTCTTCTTTGTTTTCTTAAGATTCAACAATGAATATACTATTTTTATAATAAAAATAGCAAATAAATCATAAAGTATTTTATATCTTAGAGTTTGCCCATATTTTACTTGGTTACTCCTTAACACAACTATGAAAGGAGAATTCCTTCTGATGAGAAAGTTGATAACAGAAAGACATTTAATTCCATTGACACTTTGCATATTTATATTTTCACCCAATTGCCAGAAATAAAAGTTGGAAAGTTTAGTAAATTCATACTTCCTATTTTTATCCAGGTCAGAGAATGATGCCATGAAGTTGTTCACAGACTGAAGTTGAAATTGTTATAAATATAAAGAAATTATACCATAAAAACAATTTATATCATAATCCAATTTCTTCTGAGTTACAAAGAGTGGGTTAAAAGTTGTCAGCATTTAGCGCGGTAATTCTAATAAGTTTAACTTATCTTCATGTATGTTTTGTAAGAAAAGAAATGTAGGGATATTGAATAATGATACTTGTTTTGTTTTCCTCGAACAGCTAGAATGCTGGAATATCCTGCTATATTCATGAAAAGTTCCCAGGCAGTATATAGGCTTAAAATGTGCCTCATATTGTAGATAAGAAAGCTGATTCTTAAAGTTAAATTTTGACAACAAAATATTATTAAAATGTTCAAGTATACAAAAACATGGAAAGAACTCTACAGTAAATGCCCATATACCAACCACCTAAATTCTGACATTAACTTTTAACTATATCTCATAATAGTGTCTAGAAGTCTGCTTTATCAGATGTTAACGTAGCCATAGTCACTTCAGCATTCTTCTGGCTATTATTTGAATGGTGTAATGTTTATCCAATTAATTTCAGCCTCTTTGTGTTTCTATATTTATTTATTTTTTTATTTGTTTTGAGACAGAGTCTTACTCTATTACCCAGGCTAGAGTGCCGTGGCGTCAGCCTAGCTCACAGCAACCTCAAACTCTTGGGCTCAAGCAATCCTCCTGCCTCAGCCTCCGAGTAGCTGAGACTACAGGCATGTGCCACCATGCCCGGCTAATGTGTTTTTATATTTAAAGTACACTTCTCTTTACATGGAATATAGTTGTGCCTTACTTCTTTAACCTATAGTGTTAATTTTTATTTTTTAATTGGAAAGCATAGGTCTTTTATATTTAATGTAATTATTCAAATAGTTACATATGTTTCTACCATTTTACTTTTTTCTGTATCCCATCTGTTTTTGTTCCTTTCTCCTTTACTAATTTATTTCAATTAAGTAAACTTTTTTTAAAAAATTTCATTTTAATTTGTTTATTGACTTTTTAGCTAGATTTCTTTACATCATTTTTTGGAAGTTTTTCTAGGGAATTCAATATACAGCCTGACATGCCTACAGTCTAATTACAGTTAACATTTTATCATTTCGTAAAAAATGAAGAAAACATGCAACTACATAGGTTCTTTTTCCTTCGCATTCTTTTGCCTATTTCCATCATATGTGTTGTCATAGGTCATATATATGTTTAATCTTCATACATATTTTATAATACAGTGTTAAGTTTTTTGCTTCCAATAGTCATATATAATCTAAATAAATATAGAGGAAAATGGTCTTTTATATGTATCCAGATGTTTACACTTCAATACTAAAAATCTCAGATTGCATCTATTATCCTCAGCCTGGAAAACTTTCTTTAGTATTTCTTTTAGAGTATGTCTGCTGACAAAGAAAAATTTACTTAGTTTTCTTATAGATGTAAGTGAATTTATTTCACATTTATTCTCAAAGAGTATTTTTAATGTGTATAGAATTCCAGGTTGATGTTTTTTTTTTTTTCTCCAAAAGCACTTTAAAGCTATCTTTCCACACTCTTCTGCCTTTCATTGTTTCTGATTAGTCATTATTCCTCTGATTATTTTCTTATATGTAATGTGTTTTATTGTGGCTGCTTTCAATATTTTCTTTTTACTTTTATATTTATCTTTCTTGGCCTTTGTTGAGCTTCTTCAATCTATAAAGTTATGTCTTCCAGCAAATTTAGACTATTTTTGGAAATTCTTTATATTCAAATATTTTTTTCTGCCCTGTTTTCTCTATTTTTTTTTTTTCATTCTGAGACTCCAGTTACACCTGTGTTAGACATTTTGATATCATCTCCTGGGTCCTAAAGGCACTGATCATTTTTTTTTCCTTCCTGATTTTCAGATTGGTAAATTCCATTAATTTCTCTTCTCATTCAGTGGCTCTTCTTTCTGTCATCTTGAATCTTGTATTAATCACATTCAGTAAAATTTTAAAATTTCAGATATTGTGCTTTACAGTTCTAGGATTCCCATTTGATCTTTTTTTCATACTTGCCATTCTGTCCTGAGATTTCCTGTTTATTATGTTGGTTACAAGTATGTTTTCAATAACTACAATAGATAAATCAAAAATCCTCTGATAAATTCAATATCTGTCTCATTTCAAGGTTGATCTCCATTGATAGCCTTTTCTCTTGAATATGGATCATATATGTGTTCCTGTTTCTTTGTAGGTTGAGTAATTTTTTGGATTATATCCAGAAAATTTTGAATATTAAATTGTGGAGATTCTGAATTCTGCTATATTCTTCCAGAGAGTGTCAATTGTTTTGCTCAGCAGGCAGTTAACTTGGCTGAACTGAAACTTTAAAATCTGTGGTAGGTGGAAGCTGAAATATTCTGTTAACCTTGGCTGTACTGCGTGGAGTCTGCTTCATGCATGCATAGCCCAAGGTCCAGCCAGAAGTTTGGGGAAAGTTTACATACAGAATTTGGGGCTCCACATCTGTGATTTTCTCTTTCCAGTATTCTCCCTGTCCTTCACTTTCCAGCTATTAGGTTGCTATAAATTTTGCCCTTGGGTTCTTCAAGCCAGTAAGACTGAATGTGTCTATCCCAGTTTAGGCCAACCACATGTTGAAGACTGGGTTTGCCCCAAAGCAAAATGTGGTAACATTTGGGAAATTTCACTCAGTGGGGTTTCAGTCTTCCAACTGTAGATCTCCCTTCAATTTCTGCATAGTTCTGATTGTTCTCCAGTTTATAGCTGTTTTCTAAGGAACTATTTGTTTGATAATAACTTGATATGATGCAAAATAAAACCATGTTAAAACTAACTTCGTCATCTCTTTGTTTAGTACCTTTTCTAATTCTTGTGATAGTTAGGGCATATTGCTTTGTGGTTATGAGCAGAGATAGACTGCTTGGGTTCAGATATCAGCACTTTCACTAACTGTGTGATCGCTTTGTTTCTCATTTACAAAATGAAAATAATAGTACCAATCTCATAGGGTGGTTTTTAAGCACTTCAGGGATATAAGAAAACACAAAGTCAGTTTCTCCTACTATTCCCTTCCAACACAGAGCGCTTCTGTGACCAAATATGTGGTGTCCCCCTGCCTCAAACACTCACACCAAGCAATTCTCCGGCAGCAGAGTCTCCAGCAGACACCAGCTGGGTGTCCTCTAATTCAATTCAATTCTGACACTGTAGACTGGAGAGTAGTGTCAGACCCCACAGGCTGAGGGCTCAGTCCCACAAGACTGTCCCTCACTTCCGATGCCAGTTGCAAGCACAGGTTGTGCCCATGCTTCTGACTGACCAGCTCCTCAGGTTCAATAAATTTAGTAGGGTGGCTCACAGAACTCAGGGAAACATTTTACTTAAATTTACCCATTAATTATATAAAGGATATGACGAAGATACAAACGAACAGCCAGATGGAAGAGATGCATAAGGCAAGGTGTGTGGGAGGGGCACGAAGCTTCCCTGCCCTCCCCTGGTGTGCCACCCTCCAGGACCCTAAAAGTTCACCCCTCTAGTCCTGCCTTGGCCTTTCTGGTGACAGACCCTCATCTTGAAGCTACCTAGAAGCTGCCAGCCACCAGTCAACTCATTAGCATATAAAAGCTCACTCATCACTCCAGAGAGTCTAAGGGCTTTAGGGCTTTTCCTTGGAAACAGGGACCAAGACCAAATATATATTTGGCAATTTCACAGCACTAAATAATATGCTATTTGCAAAGTGGTTAGGATAGTGGCTGGTATATAATGGACACTCAAATGTTAACTATTAGCTATTAACTATAATAATTAACATTTTTTAAATTACAGATTAAATAATTTCTACCTATGAAACTCAGGCCACTAAAATTCACAAAGATCTATCATTGGGTATCTTTAAAATCAAAATTTTCTACCATTCCAATCTACAATATTCCTTGGGAAGATAAAAAAAAAAACAAAACAGGTAAACATACAAATGTACTCAGGCCACCTACCTTTGAGAAATGACTGAAATTTGGCTAACTGTTAATAGAAATCAATTACTAATATTTTATGAAGTTCTCTACTTCTGGCCAATTATTTTATGTGGCTGACTAAGCTGTACGTTTGCTCTCTGGTTGACCAGACAGAAAATATGGACATGGATCAGATCCTTATTTATTTAGGAAAAAGAGCCATGCACACTTTGATCACAAGAGCAAGCTGATTTTCTTGCATCTGGTCATATGACTTTCTGCCATCCTGTTTTGACTTCCAAAAGTCAATGTTATAGCAGCTGAGGAGCTATTAGAAATTACATAAAAATGATTTTATAGTTTTGAAGATGGCTTTTTCAGCTAAAAACTAAATTAGAAACCAATCAACTAATGAATCCGCTCTTTCTCTTTATTTGGACCACCCCTAACTGTCCATTTGCAGGGGGCCTGTATTTGCAGACATGCTAATGGAAAACACTGACTGTAGAGGAGAAAGTAAGTCTGTCTCCTTTTTTCATCTTCTGCAGCTGCCTCTAGCTGCAGATCTAGAGCTTTTAAAATTTAGGGGTATTATGGAAATTATAGAACTTGTGAAGGGATGCCTCAGGGAAAAAAAAGTTATAAACTTCACAAGACTCATGAATCATAGGCAAAATTTATTCAGAGTAGAAACTTCTATGATTTTCAGACATCACATCAACAGAACCTTTGCAGAACCTTTCTAGCCTGAAATCTATACCATTGCTGAAACCATATTATGTCACCATCATTTTCCTGCATCGTATTTATCTAATTTAGATTTGTCCCTCAGGCAAGGATCACATAGGGTTTTTCAAATATTGATAAAGAATTTTTACATGTTGTCATCTTATATAAATATAAATTAATAATAATAATAATGCTCTATTACAAAGCAGATATTTACAGTAGGCATTAAAAGCAATCCAACAGAAAACATCAAGATTTAGCATGAAGCAATGCTTAGCAAAATATTACAAAAGCTACTAGTGCCTCTAGCTATAATATTTTATTCAGTTCCATAAGTTTGAAAGCTTTTTCCCCAATAAGAACTGGAAAGTGCTGTTGAATCGCTTTACCTCATTTCTATTGCTTTCCTTTTCTCTATATGAGGATTGATGAAGGAAACCTTCCTTCATTTGTAGTTGAATATTTATACCCAATATTTTTTATTTTTTTTCAAATAATTGCAGCCAAACTTCCCTTGAACTAAATTAAAAAGCAAAATGCAAATTGTCTGTATATTGTGGTTGTAATTATGTAAAAATATGACTGCATATGAATAAAGGACTGGAAGGGAATATACAGAAATTACTTTAATTATATAAGTATGATGGAAATTACAGGAGTTTCACACACACACAATTTAAATTTTATGTAATATTCTGTTATTGTTTTTACAATAATATTTTATTTTTAGGAAAGTTTCCCCACTGACAAATGCAGTTCTGTCAACTTGAAAATAAATTAGGTGATTTTTACATTAAATCTGCTGGGACAGTGCTTATAATAATCATTACATATATATGATTGTATATGGTACATATGGTATAATAGTATGTATACAGATACCATTATAAGAACTAAATTTTATTGAGGGCTTATTATATGCCAAGTTTTATACTCATAAGCACAGACCTTGTTTCCATAATTTCATTTTATCCTTGGAGTAACCATAAAAGATAAAAATACTTATTGTCTTTAAAAAAAATTTTTTTTAGGGGAAAACCTCTGAGCCTAGAGGGGTAAAGACACTTTCTTAAAATGGCACTGTCATGAGTGGAAGAAATGGTTCCCACTCCGCACCTGGCTGCCTGCAGAGCCACCCTCCTGACTGCTGGGCTGTGGCTTCCCAGCGTCACTCCAACGACTCCCACATCTGACTCGGCTTCTTTGGGAGATCATTTCCCCTCATTCCCACCCCACCCAGATATCTCCTAGCCCTTTCCACAAAAATAACACAGCAAGACCTTATACACCACATTTAAGACGACAAATGCTCTTTCCCTAAAATATTTCCTTCTCTGATTTCTCGACTTATTTCAATGCCATCATTGCTGTCATGCATATTCAAAACACAGCTCTTCGTCTCAGTGTTTTCCTTCTCTCTGTCACCCACATCTACAAAGTTACCAAGATTCATTGCTTTTTTGCTTCAAAGCCGCTGTCAATTTGCGGGAAGGAACACACACAAACACATGTGCACAGACATATATACAACAGCAAAAGCCACCTAGCAAAGGATTTTTTAAGATAAAGAATAAAGAAAACATACATAAAAACAGATATTTAATAAATATCCTTCAAATAAATAAATATAGAAGGAATAGAGTTATTAACTAAAAGAAAAAAACTTTCAAATTATATCAGAAAACAAAACCAAGGAGTGTATATGTATGTGTAAAAGCTATAACAAAATGAAATTACTTAGTAAGACTAAAAGTAAAAGTGTGCAAAAACTGCCAGACAAACACGAATGAAAAGAAATTAGGAACCGTGTATTCAAGGCAAAAATGCAAGACAAAAGCGTGAAATAAAACAAAAATCACACATCACAATGAGAAAGCATATGATCCCTAATGACAATAAAGTGTGTAACCTTTACAGCCAGTCCTCCATCTCGTTTGCATTTTTATGACTTAATGAGATTTTTTTAACTGCCTTGACTCCAGTTTCCTCTATCTCCAGTATAATTTTACATAGTCAGAGCATTCAATGTCCTATAACACTAACTCACCCCCTAAAGGCAGCATAGCACAAAGGCTATGAGATCAGGCTTTCGAGCTCTAATGCCTGAGTTCAAATCCCAACGCCAGTACTTACTGTTTCTGTAATCTGGGCAAGTCACCTCTCTGTGCCTCAGTTTCCTCACAGGCAAACTGTGCCTAGTAGTTGAAGCTAACTCAAAAGGACCTTATAGAAATTAAATAAATTAGTATTTGTAAAATGCTTAGAATGCCACATAGATTTATAGTAAACTATAAATACATGTTATTGTTAAATAAACATGTATGCTTCTGCTATGATTTGAATGTTTGTTGCCTCCAAAACTCATGTTGGCATTTAATCACCAATGTGGCAGGATTGAGATGTAGGGGCCATTGGGTCATAAGGGCTGTGCCCTCATGAATGGATTAATCCATTTATAAACTAATGGATTTATAGATTAATGGGTTATCAAGAGAATAGGACTAATGGCTTTAAAGGAGAGAAAGAGAGACCTGAGCTAGCATGTTCAGAACTCCCTGGAGAGTCCCCACCAGCAAGAAGGCCCTTACCAGGTGTGGACCCTCAACTTTTGACTTCAAAGCCTTTATAACTGTAAGAAATAAATTTAATTTCTTTATACATTACCAGTTTCAGGAATGCTGTTATATGCAACAGAAAACAGATTAAGACAGTTTCTCTGGTTAAATAACTTCCGTGGCTTCCCTTTGGCTACCAAATAAAATCATAGTGCATCAACTTGAAACTTAAGTCTTTTATTTTTCAGAAGACAATCTAATCTATTTTTCCAGCATTATATCCCTATACTCTTTTACCTCACTCTAAATGCTGCTAAATCAGATAGCTCACCCAGTGGACTTGGCCACTTTCTCCTTCCAGCTCCTGTGCAGCCCTTCAGACTAAAATGCCAGCCCATGGTCTCTGCCCACACATCCTTTAGGCTCCAGTTCAAGTGCCACTTCTACCTGAAAGCCACTCCACGATCATCCCTACTGGAGATGAGCTAGGCCTCCTTGTAAATCATATTGCTCTTTGTTACTACCTATGGGATTTATGGACTAAGTGACAAGAATGTCACATTTTTGTCACGTTTTTGCATCTCTAGATTTTAAGCTCAATGACTAAGGGTATATGCTCATTATTCCTTTGTAAATTTGCTGTTTCTGATACATGTTTTTAAATTACTAGGTATTCAGAAACATAGTTTGAATCGGTGAAGGAAAAGAATTTTACATGTACTAAAACATAAAATGCACATTTTTATGCCAAATACATTTCTAAGTTCCTCTCAAATAATGAAGTTCAATTTTAATCACACATCCTCATTTGTTGTTTAGGAAAATTTTGTTATAGTATGCCTCTGATTTCTCTTTTTCTCTCATCATAGACCCAAAAGATCGTATCTTTCTTCCAGACTATAACATAGTAAAAGGAGACTAGCAAGAAGCATTAAAAGCATTGCTTGAATTCTGTCTCCACCACGGGCAGCTCTCTGAACTTGAGTGTTGTATAACTTCTCTGAGCTTGTTTCTTTATGTTTAAAATAAGGTAATGCCATGCAAGATTAATGTCAAGATTAAACAAGAATTTTGTGTTTGGCCCACAGCAGGAATTCAATAAAAGATAGCCAATAATGATAGTTTTAATAATAATAATTTTCCTTATAGGCTTTGTTATATCACTCTTTTATTTTTGTTTTATTTTATTTGGATTTTTACATTACCAAAGGCATGATTTATTTTATCTATGTTAACACTAAAGTTACAGGGCTACTGCTGTGCCTACTTTCACTTCAGATTCCTTATTTATAAAATCTTCCTATAAAGGTAGATCACATTTTGGGAGTTATCACTAAGCCCATTCATCTTCCTAATGGGTTAAGGCATCACATATCACAAATCTATTTCTTCTCATGCTAATAGTATTCTTTCCCTGTAAATATTCTAAATATTCTATAGGATCATCTACCCGATGATGAGATTAGCATCTGATAACGTAGGCAGCTTCCAAGACAATATATGTTTGTGTTATCCATGATTAATGTATGATGTTCCAGTAATACCTTCGGAGTAATTAATCAATGGGACAACTTCTGAAATGCTTTCTTTTCTCCTTTTCACATAAGCTTTGCTTTTTTCCTATGGCTTTCTCTCTAGCCTTAGTTTTCTCTCTCCCTATTTGGTTTCTTACTCAGCTTTCATTCAGAACGGTGGCCGTGACCAACTGACTTGATCTCTGACTGGAACTTTCAGCCTCTGGTTAGGGCCACTCTCATGACAGTTACTTTGTCTCAAATACTTTCAGTTTCAACCGAGAGCACCTTGAATTGTTTTATAGGAAGCTAACAATTGCTAATTTCCACAATTCATATGCCTATTGAAAGATTTCATCATCTCTCAGTACCCTCACCTGAACCTTTTGGTTTCCTCCCCAGCTGCGCGGCTGCAGCAATGCATGACAGGAAGATTTGGGGCTTTGGACTCAAGCAGACCTGGGTCAAACTTAAGTTCTCCTATTCGCTTGCTTTGTCTCTTCAGCTTCCTTTTATGGGGTGTTGGTGGAATGACGCAGTCCATCTGTAAAATGGGGATGAAAATACCCACTTCAAAGGGCTGCAGTGATCAGAGGTGAGGAATGCGCAGCACTCAGCCCAGGAGCAAGCACTTGTGGGGGAGCATAGAGCTAAAATAAGCAGCAGTGGTCTAGCTTGAAAAACAAATCACCTGGAAAATTCTATTTCCATGGGAAAACACATTTTGAGTTGTAAAGAACTAATTTACAAACGTGTTGGAAACACACTTAAAATATCAGATGCTGGGGTATAGACAGACCTAATCTGTGAGTTGTGTGCAAATATCATATGCAACATAAAATAAACTGTTAAATTTTTATTATTTTGCTTAATTTTAAGAATAATTTCAGTATTTGAAGCAGCTGTAGGAATAAAGTTGGTTATTGAAGTACAAAGATTAATTTTTCACTTAGCTTTCCCTAAGGAAAACAGGAGAGCTACTCTTGGTAAACATTTACTAATGGGCCTTTGGACTCAAGAGTGTGAAGATACATTAAATTACTCAGGGCTTATCCTTTAGTAGAGGGGGAAAAAAGTGAGATGTTGATTTTTCACACCCAGAAGACTGGGGAGGCATTTTGTGGTAGTAGAAGTTACCTTGTCCAAATGACGGTTCACAGATATTTTTATTATACCATAAAACTTGACATTTACATTAACGGGCTTAAGAAACCAAAAGATGTTTATACCTACCCACTGATAGGAAAGCAAGTTAGCAAACTGACTAAAAGAAAATCTATAGACATATTTTGTCATAAGCAAAGGAAAACTACAAATGAGATATGTTACGTGTAGAGGGCTTGATAAAATGCAAAGCAGCATATTCATTTGTCATTTTTTAATTTAACAGCATATTTACTGAGCACCAACTTTGTGCTGTGTACTGCACTGGGTGTTCGGAATTCCTGAGAGCAAAATAGACAAGTCCCCAGTCCCCATGGACCTTACAAACACGAGAAAAGCAGGTAAACAATAAGCACACAATTTGGATAAAGCAGTTAAACATATGCAGAGAAATTGTTCTGCTACCACAAGAAAGGACAACCACTCCAAAAATCCAAAGACTGTTAAGGGGAGAAGTGGGAAATACCTGAATGCCCACAGTGATTCAAAATGGCTTGTATCAAAACTTGGAAGTAGAAATAGCTTGTTTCAGAATCCCTAATGCCAGCCTTTCTTCTTTGTCCAACTCAGGTAGGCACTACAGCACCACATTCAAACTACACTGCAAATGTACACCAAAACTTCACCTTAGAGCCTTTCTACCTAAGGTAAAATTTGAACATTCATAGTAGAGTAACTAATTGCTCAGAGTGGCTTAAATTTTTACTGGTAAAATCTCTAAATTAGGATGTAGAGTACAGAATTTTACAGAGTTACAAGGTAGGACGAGACATAGCAATGGCCGCTGTTGGTTGATGCTGACTAAGCCTCAGGGAGATGCTGTTTATGGATGAATAAATCCAACTAAAAGTACAGTAACTAGATTCAATTTGCTGTGACTAAAAGCTTTCCTACAAAATAAAAATTAAAAATATACTGAGATAAAACTATAGGTGTTAAAGGTTTCATTTCTTGGCTAATTAGCATGACTGCTAAGTCCAAAATATTTGTCTGGACAAAGTATATGTGTTTCTTGAGTAGAAGCAACAAGTGGCCTCAGAAATTGGAAAACTGTCTCATCTTGAACAAGGCCTTCCATGGTCAACCTTCTGATCTGCCAGCCTTCACTCCTTTCTCATGCCTTTTCTTCAAAGCCCTACTTCTCCAGGAAGTTCATACAGGGCAGCAACTCACCTGAATCCTACCTTGTGGGTAGAGTTCTATTCTCTGTCCTAAAAAAGAAGAGTAGTTCATCAATGCACACAGTGCACAAATCAGTGAAGACAAATTCTTTCAGTGCCTATGCCAATACTTGTTTTGACCTTAATTATTAAGATTATTTTATGTGCTCATTAGGGGTAGCAGTTGGATCCCACTTTAATTTTTTCTAAGCTCATGCCTATTTTTTGGTGGTAGGACAATTATAAAACTAAATTTTGGTAAAACAGATCAGCATGATTCACTGTGGCCTGGAGTGGCACTTATTCTAATCATGTAGCCTTGGAGAAAGTTTGTACCACTTGGTTGAACTTAAAACATATTATCAAATGAATGATTCTTAAAATAGTTAATTATACAGGCAAGGGCTAATATAGTGGTAGCCAGTTATTGGAACTGTCCAAATTACAGACAAGAAACAATTTAGACATAGATATAATGCAGCTCAACAGAGTAATAGAAATGATTACCTCTAAAAATATTTAATCTCCAGAATGTTGTTTGTACTTAACAAGGTCTGTGCCTGCTCTTAGGGACCCTACATGTAAAAGCAGTGAAATGAACTAATCCATATGTTGCACATTCATTAAAACTAGGCAGTGTCTTGCAATTACAAATTAAATTGGTACATCTGGAGAAAGGAATGGTGGGATTTTCAGGTTTCTGTGATTTTTCCTTATCATAAAATAATGGAAATTGTGGCTCTGATTTTTATTTGATTAAAGGAGTTATTTCATTGTTCTAATTGGAAAGGTATGCAAAACTTTTGGAATATGGACATATGGATCAGCTTTGTTGATGGTGTCTGTTAATTTGGCATTGTTAGCAGTCTGCTTGTTCCCCAGTGTACATATTTTTAGTTAGTCAGAAAGTATTTAGTTGAGCAGTTTTCCTTTAATTTCTGCTTTTTTTTTTTCCAGAGGGCTTTTTACTTAAAATGTGTTAAGAATTTTTATTGCTTTTATGTCTGTCTGAATTTTCTCAAGTAACACAGTTTTTATGTGCTACTTGGATAAAGACATTTGAAAATCCCTGTAGAATAGTTCAGTTTGGAAAACATCCTATAGACATGATTTGCTGGAGGCAAGCTAACTTTACAGATTAAAAGTCTACACTAAGACAATAAGAAAAAAAAATCATAGTTCCTTCAAATCAAAAGGGAAAGATATTTTTAATCTTTTTTCACTGAGCCTGAAATACCTATTTAAAACTTTGTTGGGAACAGAAGCACACGGTCACCAACCTAGTAAGGTATCACTCATTTGTTACATCCTCCACTTGCACGATGTCCCAGGTACAGATATGTGCTAGAAATTTACAGAAATCTCTTCCACAGAAGGTCGGCTGATTTATGCAAAGCGACTACAGTGGTAATCCTGAAAACTGAGGAATGAAACAAGACAAAACATCTCTAAAATGGGCACTTAGCAGACTCTCACTGATTGGAAAATACTTGCTATCATTTGCCTTCTGGAGCCAATTTCCTGCTTATTTATGAATAACCATAGAGAAAGCAAAATCAGTGCTGTCAAAAATAAACCAATACATTCAGAAACTCCCTAGTAATTTCTACAGTAGAAAAAGTTTTATTAGTTGCTAAAGCTGGTCTTTCTTGCATCCCCAGTTATTCCAGATGAGTCAGTGGAGACACCACAGTGGATTCCTCTTTGACTCGTGTTACCCAAACTGCAGTGAAGAGTTGTTTGCTTGGCTTACATTCAACCAAAAAAAAAAAAAAGATACGATCTTATTATTTTATAGTTGAAAACATCTTTTTACTTTTTTAATATTATAAGAGAGGCTAATATTTTAAATGAATTCCTTTCATAAACACTCATCTTTTCGTGTCTCATACAGATATCGTGGGTTGTGCTCATAAAAGGTCTTTGCAATGGCTGCATAAATCAGGGATCCACACTCTCCTGGAAGCATCTGCTCCTTCCAGAAGAAATGTTATATTTTACCTTCTGAGTTCTCCATTAGGGTAAAATACAAGGTAAAATAAACGTGGTCTCAAATCAAAGTCAATGGAGCCTGAGGAAAGTACTCAAGAGCAAATTCAAGCCATCTTTGTATCTTGAGCAATGCTTTCACAATTGGGCAACGTCATTGACCCAAGACCTGAAAACAAAGTCAATTCTGTAGGAATGTGACTAATACCAACTGCCTCCATGGTGTTGCCTGTGTGTAGGGGAAAAGGATAGAGAGGAGAAGCAAGGGGCAGGGAATCATCTCCAGCGTGCTTCCTCGAGCAGCCTTTTATGACATTACCTTCCCTGTCTAACTTCCCTGAAATTCCCATTGCTGGAGTCACAACAGCAAGCTCTGTGTTCCCTTACTGAGTCAAGATGTCAAATTATTTATTCACCGTAAAGATACATCTGATACGCAACAGGCACAGACCGATGCAACTGTGCCACTCGTGAAATACTGAACCATGAGTTTGGAACAGCCACCTTCAAGGCACCACGGCTTCCACAACCACTGCTCTGGCCCCATGCAAGAGCTCTCAGAATCCAGTCCAGCCTCCTTCCTTCTGGGCCTTGCTGAAGCCCAGTGGCTGACATTCATTCTTAATGGTTACTGGCCTGGCCCTAATGATTGTTAAATATTTTAAATATTATCCCCAATTAAAGGCAAGCATTCTTCCTCTAGAAAGTTGGAAAAGGGGAAGACCTTTCCTTTTCCATCTCTCCTTAGCTCACAAAGATGTGTAAGCAAGCAGATTTTAACCCATCTCAAAGACCCATTAGACCTGAGTCTGGAGAAGGAGCATCCAGACAGGTGCTTTTTCAGGGATGATGGCAACAAATATTTAACACAAGGCACATGCCAGGGAAAGCACCTTCAGCACTCTTCATCTGGGGAAGAAGTCCCAGAGTCTCAGACCACTATATGATTATCTTAATCTGTTCCGGCTGCGATAACAAAATACCACAGACTGGGTGGCCTATATTATAAACAATAGATATTTATTTCTCACAGTTCTGGGGGCTGAGGAGTCCACAATCAAGGCAGATTCACAGTCTAGGGAAGGCTGCCTGTTTTCTGGTTCACAGACAGGCATTTTCTCGCTGTGTCCTCACATAGCGGAAGGAACCAGGTGTCTCTCTGGGGAAGCATTTGTAAGGGCACTAATCCCATTCATGAGGCTCCACCCCACAACCCAATCACCTCCCAAAGGCCTAACCTCCTGATACCATCTTCTTGGGGATTAGGTTTATACCTATGAATTCTGGCCAGGTCACATTCAGACCATACCTGTGACCAAAAAAATGGGACCCTGAATCAGTTGGCACTGGGAGAAGGTGGTGTGGGGAGTGCACAAAGTAAGGGAAGAAAGGAGAAATAAACCACATGCAAACTTGACCTACTTTATTATAAAATCTTTCAAGAGCTAGTCTGAATGAATGCACAGTCCTAAGAGAAAGTTTTGTTTCTTTTAAACAATTTCACTTTCACCTGCACAATGCAGTTCACTTGCCACTTTCTCTCTCACCTTCGGCACAATGAATAGGCTCCCAGTTCATTGCATTATAATTTATGTGTTGCCCCCTTTGGGCTCTGAGATCCTTAAGGCTCCAGGTTACATTTTACTGTCTCTGTATAACCAGAGCCCCCACAATGCCCATACATAGTCAGTTCTTAACAAACATCAGTGGAATACTCAATAAGAAACAGTAGTAGCAGACAGAAGTGGTGGTTAGGAAGTAGGGTGGTGGGAGATGGCTTCTTTGCATGAATAGATGATGTGTAAGTTCTTAAGCTTCTCTGGAAACACGTTCCCCTAAGTATTTTAAAAATCTTCTGTATTATTGTTTAGATTTGAATTTTCTCAACCAGAATGGAAAGGTGATTTACTCAGCAAGAGAGTGTCATTTAATCTTTTTCTATGTTTTCACAAATACAGGATTCAAAGAAATTTAATGTGTGCTTTATTACTACATGTATATACATAGGCAATGCTCCCTTTGCCTTGAGCTATCTCAATATGTGTAGCAAGACCTTCAACAGAGGGGAGGGACACCCAGGTGACAGTGCCTAGAAGTGTCTTTGAAAAGTTAACCTCAAGAGAGCATCCCATCCTAGTTTAGCAGGATATAACACATCCCTTGAAATTTTATGGGAAAATCTGTCTCTCTCTTTCACTTACTTCAGAAGGGGAGGGGTGGTGGTGATCTGAAATCTTTAGTGACCAGGACACTTCTCCTATATGCACCCCAAGTACCAGCAGGGCCCAGTAGAAATGGAGGGTGTATGCCATCATGTGATGAGACGATGGCCAACCCCCCCCACCCCCACCCTGAGGGAAGAGTAGGTTTGCTGTACCCTGTAGAGA
Source organism: Eulemur rufifrons (assembly GCF_041146395.1). Classification (NCBI taxonomy): domain Eukaryota; kingdom Metazoa; phylum Chordata; class Mammalia; order Primates; family Lemuridae; genus Eulemur; species Eulemur rufifrons. Next base: position 37,359,013 of record NC_091001.1, on the reverse strand, counting down.
CCAAATCTGTGTACAGGCTTCCAGTTGAACCTGAGTTCCAAAAATCATGACCCCTGAGCTCAGCACTGCCCATGTCACCCAAAGGTGAATGCAGAATGAGGAAACGGGTGCAAGAACATTGAAGGCAGCATGTATCAAAATGTATGCCATGGAAAACTAGTCCAGAGAAATGCTCCTAAGGCTCTTTGGCCAAATATTGGGTGATTTCCCAGTGATCATGAGCACAATTCAGGCTCTGAGAAGCCAAGTACCAAGAAGACTGTGGAATGTTAATTAGCCTGGTATGTATCAAACACACATCTGACTGAGGAATCCTTCCTCTACGTAACTCCAGTGGATATCCCACAGAATTAGCATCCTGCAGAACTCTCTCTGGAAAAGGTTTACCTGAGGAATGCCACAGAGTCCTGTTGTTCAATGATCATTACTACTAGGACAAGTAATGAAGAGTGGACACCACAGGACCTTTTCCATCATGTAGAAGGTGCTTGTTTAAGAGGGCATTTTGAAGGTCTAGTGGTTGTAGGCAGAAGGGGTCCCCGGTCCCTTCAATAATAACAAGCCCCACTGTCAGTCAAAAGGTAAGCTCACCCACCCACCACCTGCTGCCGCTGGGTCCTCTCCCTGCTCACGGAGGTTTTGTTCAGTCAATGCACATGAATGGAATAGCATTCATGATATGCCAGATCTGGAGTTTGGGGCTGAGGATGCAGAGCTGAAACAAGGTGTATACACAAGTCCCTGTACCTGCAATTCAGCCTGATAGGACACCAGCATTCCTTAAATGTTGGAGCTTGAAAGATCCCTAAGAATCATCTAGCTTCATGTCTTCATTTCAGAAATGAGACCAAGAGAAGTGATATCAATTCTCTGTAGTTAAAGTAAAATTTCCATATTCTCACTCTTAGGGCTCTCCCTACAGTCAGTCAATTTGACTGGCCTTAGAAACAATGTGTATTGCTTTGATAAGGGAAAGGAAAGGGAAAAGGAAAGGGAAAGGGAAAGGGAGGGAAGGGGAAAAGGAAAAGGAAAAGGAAAGGATGTCTGAAGTTAGAAACCTTGTCAAATACTTAATCTAGTCACAGTATTCATAGAACAAGTGACCAAAACAAAGATCACAATAATTTTCCATCGTGAGTCTTTAAATACATGAATCTCAAAGGGATGTCACACAATTATGGAGGAATTTTTTCAAACAGTATTAATTAATCTCTACCATTTATGATATTAATGGCAGTTACTATTAATTGAACACTTGCTGTGTGATAGGTACTGTGCCAGCCTTTAACCCTCCCAATCACTATAAATAGTAGATGGCGTCATCATTACCTTACAGGAGAGGAAACTGAGGCACAGGAGGTCAAGCCTGTTATTGAGAGTCTTCGCAGTAAGAAGTGGAATTGAGTTCTAAACCCAGTTCTGTGAGATTCTGAAGTCCATGCTTTTGGCTACAATGCTACCGGTTCCTTAGGGAGAGACTTGGGTGAGTGATAGTGTTAGAACTGCCAACACATAGAGAATTACTTCTCTGGGATGGCACCAAAGAGAGATGGCACAGTGTGGTTCGATTGTCCTTATTTTACAAATGAGGAAACCGAGATGAAAGGGAAATGGAAACAGCTCTGGGTAAAGAAATGATTAGAGTGTCTGCTTTTCAAACGCAGGAACAAGGTCATATTTATCCTCTCTCCACTGCCCAGAAGTAGCAGTTGGATGGCTGTTAAAAATGAGATAGGCTCAGAGCAGAGCCTCATGCCACTCCTGAATAAAAAAATAAGAAATGAATTTCCTAGTAATTTGGAAATATCTGATTTCAGTTTTTAATAAATGGTCTTTAGAACATAACTGAAACTAAAAGTTCCTGAAATTTCAGTTCTTTGGAATTTTTAGTTATAAAGGAGCTGAATTTAAGTTCTGCTTTCTTCATTAAGAAAATAATGTAGCTACCCTTGTCATGGGGATTCTGGTAAGATTTACTTGACATACACAAATTAGTCATGCCGTTGTCAGGTATTCCAACATAATTTAGAACAACACTTTTTTTTCAAGCAAAGTGATAAAAATTCGGGATATTAGCCCTTTGTCAGATATATAGTTTGTGAATATTTTCTCCCATTCTGTAGGCTGTCTATTTACTCTGTTGATTATTTCCTTTGCTATGCAAAAACTTTTTAGTTTCATTAAGTCCCATTTATTTATTTTTGTTTTTGCTCTATTTGCTTTTGGGGTCTTACTCATAAATTCTTCGCCTAAGCCAATGTCTAGAAAAGTTTTTCCTACATTTTCTTTTAGAATTTTTATGGTTTAAGGTCTTACATTGAAGTCTTTAATCCATCTTGAGTTAATTTTTGTATATGGTGAGAGAGGGGGATACACTTTCATTCACCTGCATGTGACTATCCAGTTTTCCCAGCACCATTTGTTGAACAGGGCATCTTTTCCCCCAGTGTATGTTTTTGTCTGTTTTGTCAAAAATCAGTTGGCCATAGCTATATGGTTTTATTTCTGGGTTCTCTATTCTGTTCCATTCTTCTATGTGTCTACCTTCATACCAGTACCATGCAACTTGGGTGGAACTGGAGACGATTATCCTAAGTGAAGTATCTCAGGAATGGAAAAACAGATACCACATGTCCCCACTTGTAAGGGTGAGCTAAACAAAGGATACGTATGTACATTGGAAACTAAGAAGGGAGGAGGGTAGAAAGGTGTAAGGGGTAAAAAAAAAAAAAAAAATCTACCTATCTAGTGTAATATACACTATTCTGGTGACAGGTACACTGAAAGCCCTGACTTCAACATGATACAATTTGCCTACATAACAAAAAGACCACCTGTACCCCCTAAATTTTCAAAATTAAAATAATAAAAAGGCCGGGTGCAGTGGCTCACTCCTGTAATCCTAGCACTCTGGGAGGACAAGGCAGGAGGATTGCTTGAGGCCAGGAGTTTGAGACCAGCCTGGGCAACATAGTAAGACCCTGTCTCTACAAAAAATAGAAAAATTAACCAAGCATGGTGGCACATGCCTGTAGTCCCAGCTACTCGGTAGGCTGAGGCAAGAGGATCACTTGAGCCAGGGAGTTTGAGGTTGCAGTGAGCTATGATGACACCACTGTATTCTAGCCTAGGTGACAGAGCAAGATCCTTTTTCAAAAACAAAAACAAAAACAAAAGTGATAAGAAGAAAAGTTTCCTTTATGCTGAGATTTCTAATGATAATTTCCTATTTAACTAGTGAAAAATAAATTTAGGCAAAACTGTGATTGCCTGAATTACCCATTGAACCAAGGAAAGCTGTCTTGAAGTATTTCTGTCTCTGGGATTGGGCTCGGAGGGTTTGGGATTTGAGGAGGAGCCTTCAAACGTTTGCTTACCCTTCTCATTCACTTTGTACCCAGCTGATCTGACATAAAGATACCTCTCTGTTTTCTCAGATATTATTCATTAATTAAAGCATTTACTGGGTGCCCTTATTTCCTCTCTACCTAGACTAAAACATCTCCAAATTCTGCAATTCTGCAGGAGATGCTTCCCACTCAGTGCTGCTGCCTGGCCGTGCCTTGGCGGTAATTAGTAAGCACGTGGAGGGAGCTTTCCAGTGTCTGGCTGCACAGAGGGAAGACAACAGGAAGGTGCTGAGAATCTGTTATTCATGTTTTGGACAAAAAGCAGAAATTAAAAAAAAAAAAATCTTGAAATGGAAATTGTGGTATTTCTCTAACTTTACCAGGCAGTCCAGTCCAGCGCTGGTCTGGAACTGTGGAAGGAGAGCCCTGTGATCACCCGCCGGCCACAGCAGCTTGAGTTGTCAGTGGAAAGAAATGTCAGTGAGAAACAAATGACTTAACTGTAGATAAGGAAAAGCATCAACAGAAACAAAACCCCAAAAGCAATGTAAAATGTAAATTAAGAGTCATTGAGCACTGAATTGTGTAAACCATCGAGTTTCTAAACTTGCTGGGAACAGGAGAGGGGGGTTGATGAGTGTGCGTAAGAAGGTGGAAGTTCATCAGTAATCAAAGGGCCTCATTTTGGTAGATAATATCAGAGACAGCAAAAATAGAAGACACATATTTATAAATGCAAAATAATTGAGTATAACTAAGAAACCATGTTTTTCAAAACCCATATTCAGAATTCTACATGGCTTTTTAAAAGCACTGTTTTATTCGTATGGGGGCGGGAGGAAACTTCAGCAAAACGACTCAGTGGCATAGTTGAAAGAGTGAAAAAGCAAGTTAAAATGATCTCCAGAATTTAGAAGTAGAGCTGGTTTGATACAGTATGCTTAGTACTTTAAAACCAGGCATAAATATATATACACACACACATATTACACGTGTTCACACATACATATTTCAAACCCTGTTTGAACAGGTCCTGGGGGTGGAGGTGCTGAGAGTAAAAGTCATCCTAATCCAGCTTCATGGGGATAACCACTTTTAATAACTTCTGTATACATTTCTAGAAATATAAGTTAATGCTATATGTGACTGTCATAAAAATTATACTAAACAGAGTAACTGAATAAACAGCTTTAATATCTTGAGATATTTTGTGAATGTATTTATCACCACTATTTTGCAATATCATTCTCCATGTGTACATTATATTCTATTTCATGACTGTATCACAGTCACATTAATTAGTTTCCTAACTATTGGATATTTAGGTTGTTTCTATCTATTCCCACTATCATCAACTAGTCCCTGATGAATATTATTGTGTCTAAATCTATGAAGGATTATATCCTAAGGGTGAAATCTTAGGTTTTTCAGAGATAGGTCAAACATATTTTAGAGTGTTTGATGTGATAGTGAGAAAAATTTCCAACAAAAGTATTGAATCAATAATGCTATTGCCACATGTGAACATGATCTCACAACCTTGCCAACTTGGTGTCTCCATTCTTTTTTCAAGGTAAACTTGATGGAGAGAAACATTACCTAATTTTATAAAAACTTTTAGTTATTAGTGAATTTAAGGATATTTATCAGCTATTTTTATATATTCTTTTATGAATTACCTGTCGGAATCCTTCGTTAATTTTTCCCCTAAGTTGAGAAAATTTGTTCTTTTTTTATTAAGCTTGTAAATTTTGTTGCTTTTGGCAAATTTTCTGATTAGCCTTGACATATGTTTGCCTGTATCTCTAAAAGGATAAAATTTGGCTTTATAAACTACTTGTTAATTCTACTGTATCTCTGTTTTCTATTTCTTTTCCTCCTCTTTTCCCTAGCTTTATTGAATGGTTTCCTCTAGAACTTGTTGCGATGAAAGTTTAATTCATTTATTTTCACTTTTATGTGTCTAGCATGGATCATGTCTATTTTGCTCACCATTAATGTAGTGTTTAGAATATCATAGAGCAAAAACAAAAAACTTTTTCTTGAATTAATTAATTAAAATGTAAAGACAAGAATTTCCCTCTACATTTGGCAATTTCCACAGTTAGTTTTGAAGATGTGTCATCCCCAGTTTCACTTTTTTACAAGTAATCTGGAATTATAGTATGACTACTTATTGGCATAAAACTATTAGATATTATTTCTATAAATTTCTATAAATAGTGGAATGACTATTGCAATATTGTTGGGTTTTTTCCCTCAGAGAATGTGACAGGTATAAGGTCTACTTTTTATAGTTTATTGTGTTGCCTGGAAAATTATCAATTTTTAAAAATCAGTTTATAGTTGAAGAGAAACAGTATTTGCATAGTCTTTACATAGCTCTGCTAAGATATTTCTTAACAACAAAGAAAAAAACAGAAAACTTACAGTTAGAGAAACTCAACAGACACCACCTTACTAACTGATCAAAGTTAACCTCACTAATAATTAGACATATCAATCTTGTGACCCTCATGATATGAGATGTACTGAGAAGGAAGCAACATCGTTCTTTGGCATTCCTGCCCAAACTGCATAACCCCAGTTCTACCTGATAAAACATCAGAGGAACCCAAATTGAAAGACTTTCAAAAAACAAATGATCTTTAAGAGTACCAAGGTCCTCAGGTCCAAGGAAAGAATGAGGTACTAACAGGGACTGAAGAGGGCCAGCCTGCAGCACCCTGGTCCTGAGTGCCTGCGGCTTTCCTGGGAACCTCGGGGACTCAAGTATTCCCTCCGTCTTGTTGTCCCCTCTTGCTGCTCTGCTCTCACCTCACTGGGGTCCCTTCTACCCACACCGCTGGCCAACCTTAGCTTCATCTAAATGTGAAATCTAATTTGGTCAGTTTTTTTTCAATCTGATCTTACCTATGCTGTATTACCCAGAAACGTGGACAGACCCCTCCTCCAGATGCCAGTCCAGTTCCAAATATTCCCCTACTGCTATGTATATATAGTCATGCATCACTTAGCAACAGGGATATGTTCTGAGAAATGCATTATTAGTCAATTTTGTGCTTGTGTGAACATCCTGGAGTATAGATGGCACAGCCTACTGCACCCATAGGCTATGTGGTAGGGACTATTGCTCCTAGGCTACAAAACTGTGCAGCATGTGACTGTACTGAATACTGTAGGCAACTGTGACACAGTGGTAAGTATTTGTGTATCTAAACATATCTAAACATAGAAAAGCTACAGTAAAAATTACAGTACAAAAGATAAAAGATGATCCACTTGTACAGGGCACTTACCACGAATGGAGTTTTCAGGACTGCAGATTTTTCTGGATGAGCTAATGAGTGAGTGGTAAGTGAATGTGAAGGCCCAGGACATTACTGTACACTACTGTAGACTTATAACATTGTGCACATAGGCACACTAAATTTATTTTTTTAATGTAATTGCTCTATGACCTTATGACAGCTATGATGTCACTGGGCAATAGGAATTTTCAACTCCATTATAATCTTATGAGACCACCATCATGTCATATACGTGGTCTGCCATTGACCAAAACATGGTTACATAGTACAAGACCATACCTTTGCCAAGGTTGGTGTTATTTTAGGAAATTAGGGGAGATAAATGTGTGAAGTTAAACTGTCACATTGAACTGAAAAAAAAAAAACCTTCAATTACTAGAAACATCAAACATTGTCAGATGATTAATTCTGATGGAATAAAACAAGGTTGAAACAAAGCAAGTGATTCTTGGTGGGATCCATTCTGTTTTAACTGGGAAAGGTGAAACGTAGAGACATGAAGAAGGTGAAAAATTGGGAAGGGATGGAAGCAAGAGATTTTTTTGTGCTTTTCTTTCATCACTCTCAAAGTTTACTTAAGCTATTAAAGTTGTTTTAGTTGAAAAATGAGGATAATAGCTGAACTCTTGCCTTAGAAGGCTGTGTCAGGGTTTAAATATATTATTCTCTGTGGAAGTACTTTTGTAAAGTTTAAAATCCCTTTACAGTGTCGAGGCACCATGCAACTCGAAAGGCCACCATTCACATTGAAAATGGTGCCTGCCCTCAGAGCAAAACTCATATAGAATTTGCATAACATACAAAGTGAACCATAACCCTGCGGTTTTATCAGTGGCCCTGAAACATGTTGAGCATTGGGACCACAATTACAAGTCAGATGCAATAAATAGAGGATGAGATGTTGCAGGTAAGATTTGCTCAAAGGGAGACTTTTTTATGAGAACATACCAAGTGTCAGAGAATCTAATGAGTTAATTCCAGGGAGTCAGGGGGGTATTACAAAATCCCACACCATTTCAAAATCAGTGAGCCAGGGTACCTGGTTCCTGGACCAAACATCATGGGAGACTGCATTGCTCGGACATGCAGTGGTTTATTGGGAAGAACCCATGATAACTGGTGGATAAACATGATGAAGAGTGCCAAAGCTGTTGGAAAAGCTTGAGCAAAACTTGGACCATATCCAAAAGGAACCCTCTAGCCTGGAAGGCTGGACCTGTGGATCCGCAGCATCATCTTCACCTGAGTGCATGTTAGAAATGCAGAATCTCAGGCTGCACACCAGACTTACTGATCTGGAATCTGACTTTAACACCATCCCCAAGTGACTTGTGCACGCTAAAAGTGAGTCACCTTGCTCTAAAAGGATCTCTTTATTTCAGGTCTACTGCACGTGGCATTCAAACTGGTGACTACAACAATGGTGACTAAGCACAATTTAACTCTTTGTATTTTGGTAGCACTTGATGTTTTCCACATATATTTCTCACTTGAATCTATGAGAAAACAGCTTAAAGGGCATAATTGCCTGGCCAAAGTAAGTGGACTGAACCAGGCTGGCTACAGAGGTGATCACCTCATTTATTTTTAAGTAATAGTTTATTGAAGTGAAACCTTCCTTCCTTCTCATAAAATCCCCTGGGAAATTGCTTATATCTCTATTGTAGTAATTTTAACAACTGCCTTATATTAAAGCTATGTATGAAAGTTGATTATGCTTTCGTGGAGGGCCTGGTATTCCCTCGACATACCTGAAATGTTATTTGGTTATAATAGGTACTCAAAACTTGAAATTGAATTGAATCTGCTACAGATTTTAAAAATTATATTTATTGTTTTAAAATTCTACATTGCTGGCTGGAATGTAAAATACTCCACCACATTGGAAAAATTTGATAATTCCTTAAAAATTACACACGCACTTACCATATGACTCAACAATCCCACTCCTAGGTATTTTCTGAAAAAAAAAAAAATATATATATATATGTATGTCTACATAAAAATTAGTATGAAAAGTCCATGGCATTTTGCTTCTAATTACCAAACACTGGAAACAGCCCAAATTTACATCTACAGGTGAATAGATAAACACACCGTGGTATATCTCAATGGAGTACTTCTCAGCAATCAAAAGGAAAGAACTAGTGAGATGCAGTAACACAGATAAATTTCCAAAGCATTATGCTAAGTGAAAGAAGCCAGATACAGAATACCACATACTTTATGATTCCGTTTGTATGAAATTTTAGAAAAAGCAAAACTATAGTAACAGAAAACAGATCGGTGGTTGCCTGGGGCCAAAAGAAGGGCAGAGACCAATTGCAAAGAAGCAGGAGAGAACTTTTCCAGGAGATGAGAACGTTCTTTCAATATCTTAATTGTGGTGAATGTTTTATAACTGTATATAGTTGTCAAAACTCATCAAATTGTATGTTTAAATGGGTTAATTTTATTATATGTAAATCATAAATCAATAAGGCTAATTTTAAAATTATAGCAAGAAACTCACTGGGCAGTGTCACACCATGTAATGTCTAGGTTAAGATAGTGTTATACCTTTTTGATACAAACACTTATTATCCCAAGTTGACCTTGCTTTCCTGTGTATTTTCAAATGATGTGATATTGGGAAAAGTTACCAAAAGATGTTTTCATCTGAGAAGAAGCAACTACTTTTCCTTAAATGGCTTCCAGTGAGATTAAATGGAGCCTTTGAATGTCTTTGGGAAGGAAGGAGGGAGACAGAGGGAAGAGAGGGAGAGAGAGACTAGACCTGTAACAGAAAACCAAGTAACTGATTGTAAAGATGTCCACAGAGAAAAGGAGGAAAGGAGTCCCACACATGCAGTGAAGACTGCCAAAGACCTCTTTGTGCTCTTGAGGAAGACTATGGGCCACTTCGGGTGCCTCCCCGCCCCCTACCACAGGAGCTTACACACTAGGACCAGTGCTGCCTCTTCTACCAGGTCACGAGCTGCCGCTCTCTGCTCTCTGCCACATGGAGTGACTTCATGTAATGCCACCTTTTAGAATATTACCCACCTCAATCCATCTGACCCAAGTCAATTCTTTTCTTCAATCTTCCGGACAGTCAATGTGGCAAATGATGATAAACATTTGTTGAGTAAATTAAAAAATGAATGAATCTATTAACCGCTAGCATTCATTGAGGCATTCAGTCTACATTCAGTCTGCGAGGCAGCATACCTGGAGAGCCTTATGCCACGTAACTACCTTAACCTTTGCAAGAATCCTCTGAGATATGTGCTATCATCATCCCCATTTTCTGGTGAAAGAGGCCCATGAGGATGACTAACTTGCTCAAGGTAAATCTTGCTCAGGTAGAGCCAAGAGCCTCATGCCGAGGCAGTGCAAAGCCAGAGCTAAACTTGCAACCACCTTACCATGCGGTCTCCAGTGCGGAACCAAGGGCAGGATTTCCCTGTCCCAATGGTGCTCAAGTTTGCCTCCAAGGAGGTCACTTTACTTTACTGATCTCAATAAGTAAGCTGTGAGAACTTCAAAGCTGCTCGGCCAGAAAAAATTAAATGTAACCAAACCTTAGCACATAGGGATATTTGCAAACATTTTATTTCCAAAAAGGCAATCCACCTCAAAAGTACTAAAAAATAAGTTTTTGTTTCCTTTGACATGTCATTTCTGGAAGCAGTCTTCTTAACTCGCTGCTCTTCTGACCTGCTTAGTAGCAGATACAATTCATTTCTTATGCAGCCTGACAAAAAAGATGCACGGTATATGGCACTGCATATCTTGACTTCATTATTTCCTCGTAGCAAAGACTTGAAACTGTAATGTGTGAGAAGGAAAAGGTGCCAACATGACATTTACTACTGCTAATATGAATCTGATTAATTCTACAACAAGAAACATCATCTTAACTCTTTGTATTCTACCAGGAGTGAGACCGTTGGAAGTAAACAGGATAGTTTGACCGAATCACGCATATCGTAGGATTTCTTGGGAACAAAATAATAATGTAAACAGTACCTTGGTAAGAAGCGTCTGCAAATTCTCTGATGCAAAGGGGACCATTTTCCACAGTAAAAAACTCCAAGAGAGGCAGAGGCACTTCCCAGCTCAGTATCCAGTTCTGAGTCCCTCCGGTTTCAAGGGGAATTCTGCTCCAACACGGGAAGGCAAGCCAAGGTGAGAACTGAGGCCACTAACAACAATATTATTGCTTTCCAAAGAGTGGTAGTGCTGGTCTTATTTTTATTTTATCGACTCCCTCCAAATGTTCTTCATTGTCCTATGGCCTTAGGCTATGTGTTCAAAAATGATTCTACATTTCAGCAATCCTGTACTTGAAATTGCTATTAAAAAGAAAATGCCAGAACACCACTCACACGTTTCACTAAGGGACTGCTAGAATAAAGAAAGGCACCCTAAATCATGACCCTCCAGTAATTTAAAACAAATAAACAAGCAAAAACTTCAGGTTTCAAGATTTTGTGAGAAACCTATCTCATAAGGAAAAGAATAAAAATAACAGCTTATTCTAGACCTGTTTTCTATGAAGGACTTCTCATTTTAGCAAACTCTGATTTCTTCCAGGATTTTATTTCTACTTAACTTCCTTTCCTCTTCTTCTTTTCACAGTATACACATCTCAAAATATTTATACATTAAAAATCATTTTATTATCTCTTGTGAATTATTGGTAGTTAACCTTTGAGTTCTTAAGAATTATATTAAAAGATCATCCCCCTAAAACTGTACTTTTCTTCATTTAAAAAAAGTTTCTGTATTAATTTTCTTTATTGAAAGCTAAATACTGTCATTCTTCAATTTGATTACCCCTCCTAACAGATTTGGCTAAAATGTCAAACATGTAGAAACTGTGAAAAATATCATAGAATGTGCCGAATAATGTATAACAAGAAAAATGTTTTTCATTAACATACACACATACACATATACACACACACACACACTCTTAAGAAAAATGAAAGAAAACTGGCTCAGAGATTTAAAACATGCATTTGATCATGTATCTGTAATCTTTTCCTTATGTATACAGCATGTATGTACTTGGGAACCTTGGCAGTTATAAAGAACGAGACTACTTTTTTGAACTAGGTTGAAAAATCCTTTCCAAAACTTTGTCTTTTAAATGAAAGCACAAAGTAGCTATTTTGTGCCTTTGTAAATAGCATTCACCTTAGAATATTTACAGGTTTTGTTATTTTGTTAGGAGGAGGTAGTATTTACATGTTCATGGCAATGTTGCAATGGTAAAAAAAGCTATGGCTTCCCACACAAATAATATAGTTGGTTTTAGGAAAGAAGAAAGAAGGGGGTTGGAACTGAGGGAAGAGCACATTTTGGAAGGCAAATCGTACAAGCTATTGGTGACCAAGTGAGGTCCTGGTAGCAGTTGCTTTGCAAATCCGAAGAATACAAATAATTCTGAATGCAGGCGTATGGTGCATGGGGCAGGGTTTTAAATACGAACACATGCTCCAGAGGAGCCCATGCAGGATGAAAAATTGTTCCTGTTTGGTTAGTTTGGATTCTGAAAGAAGCTTTTGTGTGTCAAGATGTAAGGGGATCCCAGGGCTGGAGCCCTGCTCTGTGGCATATAGGTCACTGTGTCTGTCCCAGGAACCAGAGCTGGAGCCACGAGCACGCCTTCGCGCTCTCGCCTGGCACTCACTTTTGTAAGCCTTAATTTGCTTTTGCCAGAATGATTAAGAAAGGGACCCTTTTGTGCCCCTCTGTGGAGGTCTTTAATAGGGAGCCCAGGAGGCCGGGGAGAGGTGTTTCTTGACTATCGATGCTCACAAAAAATTAAAGAGCAGTTCTGTTTCAGTATTATAAAACTACTCTCGCTGAACACCGTCCAGAAATCTGCTGGTTCAATTTCTTCGTCCCATCTGTTTCCCTCTCACTGGCTATATTTGTTAATATTTCCTCAAGCAGCAGGCTGTATTGCCCTCACTGTGCTACAGAAAAGGGCATAGATTGATCATTTTTGCGGGATGGGGAAATGTTTATTTTGGGCAGGAGAGCAGAGCATTTACTTGTTTCTTAACCAGAGTTAGAGACAAAACTTCTTCAAGAAAAAGGCAAAAAAAAAAAAAAAATCGCAGAGGTTGTTTTGGTCCTAGAGGGTGGGGGTGGGCAGGGGCGAGCCTGCAATGTCAGGAGAGCCATCAGCCGGCTTATCTGTCTTTCTCCTTTGGCACGTGAAAGCTCCCAGCTCAGCACGCCATGTGTCAAATCTATCATTTCGTATGTCAGCAACCATTATTCCCTCTTTTGTCACCAGTTTTGACCAAAGGATGAAAAATTGCTGTCTTACTCAGACAAAATTATTGCTGGGGGAAAAAAAAAAGGGCAACTCCAGGCTAGAGGAGTAGGCCAAGGTGAAACACAGGGAGACTCTCCTCAGATTAGGTCTGGGTTAAGAGAATATTGATCTGTGTGCTAAAAACTGTTGATCTCTCTGAGCAGAGGATGACAAATGGTGGCAAACAAAAAAAAAAATTGAGTGTCTCCAAGGACATTTGAGCTGCTCTGAGTTTTCCATTAGTATTTGTTTGGTTTGTGGGTTTCTGCACTGGGGATTTCAACAAAAATAAGCAAATATTAAACAGAAATGAAGCAGCCACAAAAATGATACAGAGGAAAACCTAGGGGAAGAAGACCAGCCCAGAAACTGGGCAAGGTACACATATTAAATAGCAGGAGCATTAAAAATATAAAGTGCTGCTTGTCTGAGCTCTTGGATTATGTGTGGGGTGTTTTTTTTTTTGTTTGTTTTTGTTTTTGTTTTGGTATGTTTAGAGCTGGATTGTTACAAGTAGGAGAGAAGTGTTTTTGTCCAAAGTAGGTATCTTTAATTATGACAGGTTAGGCATTTAAAAAAATCAGGCCACATATAAAGTATGATGCTGACGTTTGTAAACCCACAAATGAAAGGAAATATAGAGGCTTGCATTCATTAAGCAAATACAGTATGACAAGGCATAAATTCAAATTGGTTGGGGGTTTGAGTAATTTTTCCCAACTGTAGAAACTGAACTCCAAGTATGGAGAAGAACTGGAGGGCATAAAGTACCAGCTACTTGCTTTACATTCAGAAAGAATGAAGGATTGTGGCTAAGTGTGGGGGCACTGAAGCTGTACACCCTGGTTTGAGTTCCATCCCATTGATCCCCAATATATGATTTGGGGTGAGATTTTTAACCTGTGTAATCCTTAGTACCCTCTCCTGTGAAGATATGGCAACTCTGCTCCTCTAGCTCACAGTGTTGGTGTGAAGATTTAATTCATTAGTATGTGTAAAATACTTAGGACACAATGGCACAGTCAGCAAGAAATAAATGTTGCCATTATCTATTTCTTCATAAGGCTATGAATTTCCTTTAGAAAATCTCTTCTCTCGGTTCCTTGGTGACATCAAGCGCTGGACCTTGTTCATGAAACGGGCTTGCCAGCCCACTCCCCCTGACTCTTGGCCAACACAACTTTCAGTTTCCAACTCAGCTTGGCAGCCACAGAAGATCCTAACTCAGCCCACCCCTTCCCAAAACAATATCAGAAAGTCCTTGTTACTGTCTCTCATGGCTCCCTATTCTGTTCCCTAATAATCTGTTTACTGTAGTTTCTCTCATACTTGTTGGTAAATCTCTTTATTTAATGAATTGCACTAGAGTTACTTGATGGCTTCTTATTAGTGAGTATCTAGTGCTTCGTTGGACTGAAGTGTCCCCCATGAGGGGCTTATCTCTTCTGCTCATAATGCACCCTCAGCCCCTAGCGGGGTACTTTGTGCCTTGGCTCACCTGAAGAAAATGGCCAATAAATATTTGTTAACTGAGTGAGCCAACAAATGAATAAATGAGTGACTCCTTCAGTGTTCTTAGGCAAGCCAGTGCCCTGTTTGAGAACAGACTGGGGAGTCAGTGGACAAGGGTCCTATCCTCACTTTTGTTCTATGGCTTTGAGAAAATCACCACCTCACTCAACTCCCAGGCTCCAAGAAAACGCAATGATGGAGGCCCTGGAAGAGCTGAGTATTCAGAGCACCTTATCAGCCTGATGATGCTCTAAGGATTAGGCCATTCACGAATTCTACTGGACACTTGTACACATTTTTTAAAGCACGTATCCCAAACATTTTGAAATTTTCAATGTAGTTGAGAAGTATGCTTAGACACAATAATAACCAGTAGTAGCTGAGTAAAGGTTGCATTTATGTACTATATAACATGGTCATCTCTATTCCTACAGAGCCTGGTGGAACATCTAACACATGAAAATATCTGTTGAAATGTAATATTTAAAAATTATTTGTTGAATGAATGAAAGAAAGCACCATATTACAGGTCAGTTAATAAATCATTATTTAAATTTTAGTAGAAGGAGTTGTCTGAGAGAGTTTCTGTTAACACTGACTGTAATGGTTTTGTGTAAATGCTCATATTGAATGTATGCAAATTAGTTACTTGCCTTGGATTAAAACAATGTGTCTTCATTCTCTTTTACCAGAAAAAAGTTTGATCAAGTTAAGTAAGAGACCACAGTTTAAAATCTTGGAAGGCAAAAAAGATGTTGCTTTTATTTCTCATACCCATAAATTTGGTTTTGACTATTTGTTTCTTTGAAGTAAAACCATAATTAAATACCTTGACACCGAAAGGTAATCAAAACCATGTACACATGGTTTTTGAGAAAGTTCTGTCTTGTTCTGTACTATGTGAGTATTAGTCATAGACTATTTGCTTGAGATGTTTTCAAGAGAAGTTTTAGTTTATTTAAAACATAATGTTTTCAATTTTATGTGTTCCCTAAAAATTTAGTGAACACTGTAAAATGAAATCTTCACAGAAATGAATTTTCATGTTTCAGTGAAACATGCACACTTTTAAATTAATTGCCCTCAAAGTATAAATGCTAATATTAACTAACGGTATAATTAGAAAAGCATGGGGTTTGTAGTTAGGAAGACCCATGTTCCAATCCCAGTGGTGTGATTTTGGTCTTTGTGGTCTTTGTGTGATTTTTGGCAAGTAACTTAGTCTCTTTGTGCATCTAGTCTACTCATCTATAAAATTCACAATTCCAACATAACAGATTGGAAATTAAATTAACTAATATATATTAAGTACCTACCTACACAGTTAGCATGCAATAAAAGACACATCAAGAGATTGCTATAGGTATTTAACTGTGTTTTCATTTCAGTATTTGTCAGATATCTTATCATGCAATGCAAGCATGCGAAACAACTTGGAGATTCAAGATTTTTTTTAACCGAGTAAGCACACTTTGATAGTATTTATTGCAAAAGCTAAAAAAATTGTCTATGAGAATATTTTTTCTCTTCATTAAGAAGATATCCAAGGTAATGCAAATGAAAGTACAAACCCTCATAAATGCATAAGTATGAAGCCTGCACAGTTGTTTTGTACTAATAAGAAATGTTTGCTCTTAATCTACTTGAGAATTTGGTGTCTAACACATTGTCAGGATACTATAAGAGTTATTAATAATAACTCCACATATTACAATTATTAGCTGTAGAGTTAAATTATAAAACAAAATTGCCTAGCCCCACATGAACCCAAAAGTTTTATTTAGAGGGTGAGGAATGAATTGGCTGTAAGTTAGAAACCTGTCCTCTGCCATTGATCCTAAGCATCTTCCTTCAAAATTGTCGTAAAACATATCCAAATGTTCTGATCACTTTTTAAAATTTCTTCTCTCTCCTTCCCTCTCTCCCTCGCTCTCTCTCTGTCTCCTTCACTCTGATTCTTTCTCAGTCATTCTCTCCCTCTTTTTCTCCTTCATTTCTTTCTACCTTCTTCGAACATATTCTTACCTTATTCCAAAAAGATATTGGAAAGCATCCCAGCAGGAAATAAATGACACAGTCAAATTAAGATAATTTGGGAGTTTAGTAAAAAGACTTTTGTAAAGTGTGGGTGAGGAAGTAGGAAACTACAAGAACCAGAGCAGGGCTACAACAGAAGAGTTCCTTACTCCTACACCTGAACAAGCTAAATAAAGCAGGAGGTGGGGCCTGGGGGCCAGGTATAAGGAGATGAGGGACACTGGAGACAGAGCGTGTGTGGACAGGCTGGCCTGAGGGAGCAAGAACCTTCAGCAAAGCATGAGGGGAGCCCAAGGGGCCCCACACTACAAGGAAAGAGTGGAGGAATAAATAGCCCAGGCTCACTCTTGGGGCTCCCTCCCTCTGCTGGAGCACCCCATTCTCAGGGCTTCATCAGTCCCTGCAGGTCAGCACCCCTGCGGCACAAAGCAGGTGGGGAAGAGTGGACAGGAACCCCGATGGGTAAGTGGAAGCCAGCCAGTCAGTGGTTTTAGGCCCCCCACACACATACGCACGTGCACGGGCACACACACACACACACACAGACACACTATTACACTATAAAATAAAGTAAGTATGAAAAGTGAGTCAGTATTCTAGGATCAAGGCAGGAAACACACAAGATGAGCTCGGAGCAACTTTGTAGTGCGGGAAAATAAGGAAGTGCTCAAACAAAGAAACAATACAAAAAACAAAACCTGCAACACGGGGGCATGTCAAATGAACCCAGAAGCCAAGTGAAAAAACTCTCAATGACCAAAGCTGAAACAATTTAAGCAAGAAAATAAAGTAGCATTGGATGATCACCCAAAGTATAAATACATATCCATGAGTCCACACTGATATTAATATCAATAAATGATAGAATAAATAAATAAAAAGACAAATCTCTCTTGTAGAAGAATTCCAAATCATTTTTGTATATTCTCCACCCTCAGAAAGGTGGAACATAACTCCTCACTGCTTAAGTGCAGGCTGTAACATAGTGACTTCCTTTCAAAGAATATATTAATAGTATGGAAGGGTTGGGTAGGAAGGGGATGGAGAGAGACTTTACAGTGGAGAAACCTGACAAATACTACTTCAGCCAGGTGATCAAGGGCAACACCCACAGTGGCAAGTTGCATCGATAGTACATAGGCTTAATACAATATAATGAGAATAGCACTTTACCCCTGCGGTCTTCCTCCCAGAAACTCATAACCTCAGTCTAATCATGAGAAAAATATCAGACAATCTTGACTAAGGGATGTTCTGCAAACTCCCTGACCAGTGCTCCTCAAAACTGTCCAGGTCATCAAAAGCAAGGGAAGTCTGAGAACCTCTCCCAGCCAAAAGGAGCCTCGGGAGACAAGATGACTGAATGGAACGTGATACCCTGGATGGGACCCTGGGACAGAAAAAGGACGTTAGGTAAAAACTAAGGATGGGGAAATAAAGTATGGATTATACTTAATAGTCATGCATCAATATATGCTCATTAAATGCAACAAATGTATCATTTTAATCTAAGATGTCAATAATAGAGGGCGGCTGATTCCTGCAATGGGTGCCCTAATACAGTTGGCAACCCAAGCTATGTCAATTCTATCCATTCACAGTTTTGGAAACTATAGTCCTTCCATTACTAATCACAAATGCTATCATTCTAGTTGCTTTATAAATGGGCAGGACTTTGAGTCCGCCTGTATCCTACAGTGGGAATTTAGAAGCATTAGCTAAAACCTTTTCCTCACAGACAAATTTCAACTGCACAAACAGCTCCTCCTACACCCACATAAACATACCACTTACCCACAGTTGCACACTGAGCCCACACAGGCACGCCAATCTCTGTAGAAAGGAGAAGCATGAACCAAAGGTCTTCTGCCACAATTAACCCCACGACTCTGGTTAAATCCTTCATCTTCTTTTCATCTCACTTTTCCCTATAAAATTATAAAATGGAACAAAATTACCTTCTGCCCTTTCCACCGCTAAAATTCTTTTCCCAAAAGTAGCTGAGTGATTTATTCGAGTGAGAGAAGAAACTCTTTCTCAAAGCTCCTTTTCAGTAATTAAGAAACAAAAATAAAAGGTCAATATCTTACTAACACCTCACTGCTTCAGGATTAACAGTGTATAATGGCTTGATGAGGACAGCTGCATCTGTGGTCTCCTCCAAGACTCTGAGGACATACATTCTGAAAGCATATTTGTTACATGTCTGCATTTGTATTATGGCCAAATCCCTGAACCAATCAACTACCTAACATTTGTATACATTTTATGTCGTGTTTTCTGACTCACAGCTTTGGGTTTTTTTATATCAGTTAGTTATAGAGAATAATAAGAAAGAACTTAATTTTTGCTTTTAGCCTGTATCCAAATGCCTTATAAGGACTTGAAAGAAAGAACATATCTCTTTTTTTCCTTCCATCCAAACCGACCTTTGAAATTCTTCACAATACTTAATGACCTTGAATCTAAAACAGGTGATTAGACCTAAGTTCCTTCAGTTCTCTGGGCACCAACTTCGCTCATCTGTACAATGAAGGAACTGGACTAGATGGTTTGTAAAAATATTCGAAAGGTCACTAAACCAGCCATCTCTTTGATCCTTGAGTCCCCTGCACACGATCCCTACTAATGGGTATCTCCTCTTTCTAACACTTGAAGATATAATTATTGACTTATTATAATTTGTGAATTAAATGTTTACATGGGGCTTATAAAATGTTTAGATACATAAACATGAAGCTATAGCCATGATTTTTAAAACTCAACTGTATTTTTCCAACATAGGCTCTTACGTTGTCATAGGCTCTGATGTTTTATTGTTTTAGTACCAACAAACTTTTAGCTCAGATAAGGCACTGAAATTAAGTAGGTCTCTTAAAAAACAGTTCCAAAAATTGGAGCTTTTGCACTCCTTTGAGAATTTCATGAAAATTTTGGTGCATCTTTCCAGAAATCATAAACTTATATGTAAATACACATTTACAAACACACACACGCACAAAACACACACACACACAATAAGCCCATGGCTACGTGTCCGTGAGGTGCATCTCTATTTCCATAGTGCATATGGATCTCAGTTTAAGAAACACTGATCTAAAGACTGATACTTGTTGAACCAGGGAAGATGATTTTTTTTTTCCCATTTATTCTCAAAGCCTCTTAAGGGATTCAGACTCTACCCACTAATAACTTAAAAGTTTATTGACTAGATACAGAAAACACAGTGTGTGAAAAAGGAGATACCGAACAATATATATAATATATATGACATTTAAGTAATTTGTAAACTGTCAATCTATGTGTGTGTGCATATGTATGCTTTAAAATACACAAAATATAATAGAAGAAGCTGCACCAAACTCATGATAGCAGTTGCCCTTAATAAGAAAGATATTAATAATAATGATTAAAGTAAACTAAATCGCTACCTATAATCTTGTACAAATGGACGGCAGAAATTTGATACATTGTTGACGGTGGTTAATCCAGAAAGGTAGGCATATAGGTATAGCTTGACAATTTTTTGTACTTTTTTGAGACATTGTTTACATTCTCCACATAGCACCCAACACCCCTCATTCTCAGGACCAATTCTCTGCTCTTGACACAGGAGAGTGAGAGTTTGTAGTGGGGACTGTAGAGTGGCTGTGTGGGGCTGGAGATGCCACCGTGAGTGGTCAGCAGTGTGGGCGTGGGAGGGCGCAGGCAAATGACAACCCACATGGAAACTCTCAGGAAGCCTGTGCATCACACAAAGCAGGGGTGCTTGTTCATACACCTACACTCTATGCTGCTTGCAGTCCCGACTCCAGCCCCAAACTATCTGCCGCAGCCTTTACATCTCAGTTACATACGGACATAGCTGTCTTAGCCTCGATGCAAGCAATACTTAGACACATTCTTTCAAAATAATTGATTGCCTGAATTAAAATTAGCTCTTTCGACTCCAGTATTTAGTATATTTTCATGTTTTGTAAACTTATATTCTCAAGTACATCAAAAAATACTGAAAACTTAATTTCTGATTAAATTTATTCTGAAATAAAATGCTGAGTAAATTTCAGGTAAAGAACTTATATCAATCATTCAAATTTTTCTAAGCTCATCAGTGGAATAATATTTTTCTGACATGCCCTTTACAATAAATTCAGTTCTGAATAAATATTTTTTTAACAAAGGAGTGAGTGAATTTAAAACATTGATGATTGATATATAATATATACCTTTTAATCAGCTTTTGTTGTTGATTAAGAATTTAAATGTCAAATTGCATGAGACTAATTTCATTTAAAAAAAAAGTGTATTGAGTACATACTAGGTGGCAATTACTGGACTAGTTGCTGGAATAGAATTAGCCAACCTGAAGAAATGTATAAAATGATTTTTCCAGAAGGCTATGATTAAAAATAATACTAACTTTCTCTTCGAGAGTTATATCAGATCTGATTTAAAATATGCTGTTCTAAGATGAATTATAAACTGTCAGAATTCATGGTTATGAAAAGGGATTTCCAGATATATCTAATGACTTGGAATTTGTGTTTAATCTAACAAACCACACCGACTATTGAATTTGTGTGTCTGTGAATATAAAGATTTATTGTCCCTGGAGGTAATTATTGACCCCAACATCTTATCAGTCAATATTTACCTCTTGGGCCAATAAATCTTGATATAACCTCATGAAAGTCAATATCTGTTTAATAGCATACATGGAAATCTGTAATAGTTTGATTACAGGCTTCAATGTCATACTGCCTAGTGCA
Organism: Eulemur rufifrons; assembly: GCF_041146395.1. Classification (NCBI taxonomy): domain Eukaryota; kingdom Metazoa; phylum Chordata; class Mammalia; order Primates; family Lemuridae; genus Eulemur; species Eulemur rufifrons. The sequence goes on along the minus strand of NC_091001.1, from coordinate 37,337,718 downwards.
CCCCTTCACATCTAAGGGACATTGAATCATTCTTTCTTTTCAACATAGACAGCAACGCCTCTTGTGACTATGATTCTCTCGTTCTCAATCTAACACTTGATTGGAAATTTTTACATTATTCTTTAATTCTCTTTTGCATACAAGTTTTGCCTCTTCAATCAACATGTAAGCCCATGAAGTTTGGGACTAATTTAATGCTTTTGTAGTTATATTCTTTGCTTCTAGCATGACTCTTCATCATTACAAATAAAACAACTTCTGTGGATGGACAAGTCTTCCAGTACATGGTACTCCAGAGGTTACTAAGTAAGTCATTGCCCCTCCAATGTGCATATTGCAAAACATCTCCCAGATCCAGGGAGGATTCAGTGCTCTAAGATGCCAAGACAACAGAAATGAGTATCTAATAATGAGTATGATTGTTCCTTATTCTGAGAAATCGGTTAAGGCCCATAGGGTGGTGCAGAGTTCAAGTGTCATACTGTAACATTTGACAATATATAACTAATTACAAAGCACAGTAGTTGCTTGATGTCCCCCCCAAAAAATGTTTTTTTTTTTTTTTTTTTTTTTTTTTTTGAGACAGAGTCTCACTCTGTTGCCCAGGCTAGAGTGAGTGTCGTGGCGTCAGCCTAGCTCACAGCAACCTCAAACTCCTGAGCTCAAGCGATCCTCCTGTCTCAGCCTCCCGAGTAGCTGGGACTACAGGCATGCGCCACCATGCCCGGCTAATTTTTTCTATATATATTTTTAGCTGTCCATATAATTTCTTTCTATTTTTTTAGTAGAGGTGGGGTCTCGCTCTTGCTCAGGCTGGTCTCGAACTCCTGAGCTCAAACGATCCGCCCACCTCGGCCTCCCAGAGTGCTAGGATTACAGGCGTGAGCCACCGCGCTTGGCCACCAAAAAATGTTTTAACTAGCCTCCCCCATTTGCAAATATTGAAATCATTTTTGTTGTTTCATGTGCAGTTTCCGAAACATTACAAACTGAAAAGAACAATTAGGCTACTTCAAAGAGTCCTTTGAATTAGTCAAACAACACTATAGGCCAAGCATTAGGTTAGATGGAAGGGAACATACTCAGCAGGGTTTTCCACACTATCTCAGAGTTTCAACAGCACCATTGGGCTTCTGATGGCCTGAGATGAGAAGTTCCGTCAGGTTTCAGATCCTGGGATTGATTTCCTTGCTAATAGACATTCACCTTTGTAGACCTGCCTGCACTGTCAATGGTTTGGGAACCAAATGCATCTTCAGTCTATTGTACCTTTCATATTGTCCAACAGTATGCAATCCAGGCCAGCTGAAGCAGCAAACATTGAGGAAAACTCATGTATACATGATCAGTAGCAGGTCTGGGTTCCTCATTTCCTGTTCATACAAGCATAGCCCCTGAGATCTAGCAGGGCTGATGTCAGTCAACAAGAAGGAAGGCACCTGATCCTTGGGCTGTGCAGCTTTTATGACACATGGTTAGCAAAATACTAGTCTCTCTCCTGATAAGATCCAGGGATGAGAAACAAAAGCAATATAACATGGTCAAACCTTGGTTTCTGCCCTAACCTACCAGCCCAATGGGTGTGGCTGGGAGTAGCATTAACTCCTCTTCTGGCAATGGGTGGAGAGATTAAGCATAAAAGGGAAGACCTAGGGTCCAAGCATTGCAGTGGACTAGGATTGGTTGCCATAAGCATTAGTCTGGAGCCACTTTGCATAGAGATTTGCAAGAGATCAACTCTTTTCTGAGATCAGTCTTGTTTAAGATACTTTTTCCTCCTCTGTCTATGGCACAAACCCAAAGGATGTCCTAAGCATAATACTCCATTCTGTTGGCAACCCTTACCATTTGAACTGCTAGGATGTATGAGGCTTCAGTTGTAAGAACAAAGCTGGGAGACATACCTTATCCAGTACAGAGTGTTATAAGACCAGCATCTCTAGCCTTTTTGGAAGCATTGCTTCCAAATCTTTTCCAGCAACCTGGGAACCTGTGACATCTCGAAGAAAAGAAAAACCTTCACATACAGTTCATTTAACATTCAGCCAGGAGATAGTAGTGTCTAAAGGTTAGTGTCTGCTCAATCTTTGGCAGAAGATGTAATCAGGATATCCCAGCTGCTTGAGTAAGTCAGGGTTGTGGGGAAAAAATATTCTCTGCAACTGTGTTGATCCAGATCATTCTCCAGTCCTGACTCTGAGGTCACTAAGAGACAACTGAGAAAGAGGAAAAGACACACTCTGCAGCCATAGGAATATTCAGGATTTGTATAATTTTGGACAAGTGGTCCATCTAGTATACCAGTTTGGGGCAACAACTAAGTTGTCTTTCATTTAGCTGTTCCAGGGTTCAATTTCTCTCTCACTATGTGAGCAGTAAAGACTGCTGTATCCCCTGTAGCACAATCTAGGGCTACTCTGACTGAGCAGGGAAAAGACCATTGTCTGATTGAATTATGTCTCAATATCCTAATTCTTGACTATGATCAGTGCTATTGTTTAAATGTGTCTCTCAAATTTAATGTGTTGGAAACTAACATATTTTTATGTTGATGGTATTTGTAGGTGGATCCTTTGGGAGGTAACTAACATTAGAGAAGGTCATCAAGGTGGTTCCCCCATGATAGGACTGGTGGCTTTGTAAGAAGAGGAAGAGAGATCTGAGCAGATCTTGCCCTCTCGCCATGTGAATGCCGTCTGCCATATTATCATGCAGCTCAAAGGCCCTTGCCAGATGTTAGTGCCATGTCTTGGATTCTCAGCCTCCAGAACCGTGAGCTAAATAAATCTCTATTCTTTATAAATTTCCCAGTCTATGGTATTCAGATACAGAAACAGAAAACAGACCAGGACAATCAGCAACATCTGCATTTGGACATCTACTGCCTCTGCCTTGATTCTGAGGTCTGTCCTGAAGACTCTGGTATTTCCAGAAGTCAGCTGACACCACCAGAACCCATCCCTTCAGATGATGCTTTGCTATCTGAAACTCATAAGAACAATGTGCTATTCTGGGGGTCCTCTCATGTCTGCCCTCCTGATGGTATGCATTCTCCCTAACATCCCTCAATCTATGCTCTTAATGATTGGTATCAGTGTATCCCCCATATCACAAAGATAGCCACTCATATATCCTTGTATTTTTGCTTAATTCTATTACAGGGTGCTGGCTTAGCCTTCCCCTGACTGGAGTCTTGCATCTCTAAGGTGACTCCCTTCAAGATCTTTACTACCTACCAAACAATTCTGCTTAGTGTTCAGGATTTCACGAGATTTATTCTTAAGAGCAGTCTTTGTCCAACTCTGCTAAAGGCTCACAACTCTACTTCAATGAAATTGCCTGGCCCCCACCCCCAAGATAGATCTTTGATCTTTTAGCCTCTTGATTTGCTTCCAAATGTCCATGATGTGCTGGCTCACAGCACTAACTGCCACACAAACTGGGCAAATGGTTGGATGGCACCACTCCAGACTTCCCAGGGTAGAGTGCATAGGGTAAAGCTCTTGGAGTAGGAGCAGTAGCAGTAGCCAGACAGGTCACCAAAGCCCATTCATTCTGGGGCAGCCACCAGAGACCTCTCAGGGGCAGACATTAGGCTGTGTGATTTTTAAGCTGCACAGCTCCTCCCATGGTGTGATTATGGGGCCAGCGTCCAAGCCTGATGTTGACCAGGATTGATTGCTTCAAGGCCTGGACCACAGTCAGTTTCCATGGAGACTTGCAGGAGGCCAACTTCTTGAAAGGCCAGACTGCAAGGGATAATTCTTGAACATTTCTCATATTGGTTTTGAAAAATTGCTGGCACTTCTGGGAGTAGCCCCAAATTTTACTGTGTGTAACAGATTACTATTTGACAATTTCAATGAGTACTGTTGATATTTTAGAGAGAGAACTTAAAACAGTCCTTATAAAGAATAATGTCTTCAAATTTATTTATTTGGTCTTAAATTTACTCTTTCATTCAAATATTTATTTAATAAAGATTGAGAGTCCCTAATCCAAAAATTCAAAATCTAAAATGCTCCAAATCTGAAAAGTTTTGAGTTTCAACATGTGAAAAATTCTACACCTGACCTCATGTGATGGGTGCACAAAATTATTAGAAATATTATATAAAGTTGCCTTCAGGCTATGTGTATAAGGTATGTATGAAACATAAATGAATTTTGTTTAGACTCTGGTACCATTCCCAAGATATCCCATTATGTATATCCAAATATTCCAAAATCTGAAAAAATCTGAAATCCAAAACTCTTCTGGTCCCAAACATTTTGGATGACGGATATTCAGCCTTAGTAATTATATGTCCATATGTTGATCCCTTAAAAATACATAAATACAACTTCCAACCTCAAAGATTTTACCATACAGTTTGAGTGAAAAAACAAATATGTTATATGACCAGATAAATCAGTGACTTTAATAATGAATCAAAGATATAAGAATATGAGATGTTATAAGGTGGTGTGGACTTAAATGCCTAATGTGGGTTGAGGTATCTGAATTAGTTCAATACTACAAACACTCCAATTACCAACACATCAGTTTAACCACTTAAAGGTCTCCAAACTTGACCGCCTACATGATGTACCCTGATCCATTCTCCACACACCACAAACAACAAAATCTTTTTAGGTGGTAAATCTGATCAGGTCAACCACCGCCACCCCACTCATCCCAATTTAAATGTTTCAAGGACCTCCATTGCTCTTGGATGGACAGACCGACTCACCTCTCCAGATCCATCTCACAACTTACCTTCTTTCTTTTTTCTTCATTTTATGTTCCCTCTTGCCCCAAAGTTTTCACTCCTGTTGTTCTCACTGCCTAAAAGTCCTCCCTCTAAATGCTACCTATTCTTCAGCCCATTATCATGTCTTTGGGAAGTCCTTTCCTATATTCTTCCACTGGTTAAGTTCCCTTGTACAGATTCTCATGGCACCAGGTACCTCTCCCACATAGTCACTGTTGGACTATTACCTTTATTTCATAATTTTTTAATTGATATTTATCTTCCCTACTAGTCTATAAGCTCCTTGAGGATAAAGCCTGTTTCTGTGTTTGCTCATTCTTTTATCCCCAATGCCAAACACTATGCATGGCACATAATGGGCACTCAGGAGTTGAGGATATGAAAAGATCACTATAGGCTGGAGTGTCACAGGAGACTTCAAGGGATAGGAGGTATTTGGGGGACCTAAAGGGAGATAGGTTTTAATCAGCAGGAAAGAGTTGGGGAAATCATTTTAGCAGGGAAGAGCTTCATGAACAAAGGCAAAGAAACCTGTAGAAGCATGACACCTTTGAGATGATGCAAGATTCATATTAGAAATGAGTGGATGAAAAGTTGAAAAGATAAGTATGGCAGGTTATATTAACCAGAGATGGGAACAATAATATCTTCTTCTATAATGTCAACTGTGTGGTTATCTTCTGAAAGATGTGGTTATCTTATGAAAATCCCACCATTATTTGCAGGGAGTTGGGGAGAGAGAGCTTGTCTCAAGGAACTGTACTCAAGGACCTTGACCTGGGAGCTTCATCTTTATCCTGACTTTATCTAGATGAGGAGATCCAAAACTTTGAGTTTGAGTTGTATTGGCATGAGATTTTGTGGTGTTCGCAAGAGGTTTTTGCAATTTCCATGGGTAACAATTGTGGCCAGAGAGTTGACTATGGCAGATTATGTTTCCTAAAGATGGCAGCATCAATGTCTCCACCCCACAATGTAATATAGACATTCCTACTAACAAATAATGGTGTCTATGTCCCCTCCTATGCAACTTGAGTAGACTTTTGTGACCACCTGAACTAATAAAGTACAGTAGAGGTGAGGTCATGAGACTTTTGAGGCTAGTTCATCAAAGTTTGTGCAGCTTCTGTTTAGATTTCTTAGAACACTGGCTGCCCATATAACTCTTATTGCAACACTCCCCCTTGGAACTGAGCCATCTTGCTGAAAGAAGCCCAAGCCAAATGGAAAGGCCACATGGAAATGCTCTCGTCAGCACTCCCAGATGAGCCACCCTTCAAGTTATCCCAGCCCGGGTACCAGACATGTGAGTGAACAAGCCTCCAGAAGATTCCAGCCACAACCATTTGAGCCTCCCCAGCTGAGGCTGTAGACAGCCAGATGGCAGAGACACGGCATTCCTGCTGTGCTGAGTCTGAATTCCTGACCTACAGATTCCATGAGCATAATGTGGTTGTTCTTTTATGCCACTATGTTTGGGGTGATTTTTATGCACCAGTGTATAACCAGAACAATAAAACCAGATTGTAGAGGCCCTGCATACCAGACTGAGGAATGCAAATTTCATCCTGCATGTCAATGATTTTCTTACTCTGGTCCACAGAGACACCTCCCTCCCCAGTGGCCTTGATGGAGGGCAGCACTGGGAAGGGGAGACAGAGCACTCGGGGTGCACAGCCATCTACCACCACATTTATCTACTTTACATACTGGGCTTCCAGGTAAGCCTTTGCTTGAAGGCTATGATACCAAAAATAATAGAGTATAGGTACTTTTCTGTCTATAAATTAATAGCTATGACTCTATAAAGTCATATTCATAAGACAGAATAGCTTCTCATGGACATGCTGCTGAAACAGTAGTTCAATGGCTCCTCCAGGGATCTGCCACATGTGTATTTGCATATTCTCTGTTGTGAGCCGTGACTCTGTTATGGTCATTCTAGCAACCTCTTGCCTCCCTAGCTCTCCACGCTCTCGTCAGGCCTCTGCTCCTTCACAGACTGCATCTTTCACCTGGTGTTGATTTCTCTCCAGTTGAGCTGCTGTACCCACAATGCTTCTCAATTTAGGTCTCCAGATACGTCCTGAAATACAATCACCTGCTAACAATGGGTTTTCAGGGGCCTTTCCCCACATCTACCCGTGGAATCTGAATCTTTGAGAGTTGTTTAACAGCCAGCTCTTCAAAATGTGAGAAATAGACTGCACCTCTTGATGGGAATAGCCACAAAATCACAACGCAACAGGCATGGATCCAGGGAGGTCATTAATTGGGGCCCACAATCTACCATAGGAGTAGAGGCTGGAAATATAATTTTTGAACATGCTGTCCAGGGCCTAAGAGCATTTTTAAGCCACTTTATTGAGGTAGAGTTGACATATAAAAAGCTCTATGTATTTAGGGCACACAAATTGATGACTTTGGAAATAAGTATACACACATGAAACCATCACCACAATCTATGCCATAGACCTATCAACATCTCCAAAAGTTTTCTCCTGCCTTCTGATTTATTATTGTTATTATTAATTTTGCTATAAGAACACTTAAGATCTACCCTCTTAGCATATTTTGAAGCATACACAGGCACCATGCTGTACAGTAGGTCTCTAGAATTTACTCATCTTGTATAACTAAAAGTCTCTACCCTTTGACTAATATCTCCCCATTTCCTCCTTTTCCCTGCTCTTGGAAACCATTATTCCATTCTCTAATTCTCTGAGTTTGACTATTTTATATATTCATCATATAAGTAGTACCATGCATTATTTGTCCTTCTGTGTCTGGCTTATTTCACATACGATAATGTCCTCCAGGTTCATCCATGTTGTTGAAAATGTGGCTTATCTATACAATGGAATATTATTCAGCCTTTAAAAAGAAAGAAATCCTAAAAGCATCTTTTACACGTTGAAGCTTAGGAACCTCAGGAATTATGAACAAGCAACCAGGCTCTAGAGCCTGTGTGTCTAATAAAGTCAACTCTGTTAAGTGGTGTCAGTGTCACAAGAGCCATGGAGCAGCATTTCTGGGGTGCTCTTCAGAGACAATAGCCTGTTGACACAGTGCAGGCTGGACTGAAACAGAAAGAAACTGTGAACAAGAAGACCAGTCAAGTTATTTTAATAACTTAGATATACAGTAACAAGAGCATGGAAAATCAAAGTATTGGCTGTGCTACATTCTTTTCTGGGGTTTCTACAGGAGAATCTCTTTCCTCGCCTTTTTCAGCCTGCATACCAGGGCTCGTGGCCCCTTTCTCCATCTTCCAAGCCAGCAATGTAAAATCGTCAAATCTCTTTCTGACTCTGACTTTCCTTCCCCCTTTTTCCCTCATGAGGACCCTTGTGATTAGATTGGGCCCACCCCAATAATGTATGAGAACACCCCATCACAAAATCCTTAGCTTACTCACATCTGCAAAGCCCTTTATGACATGTAAGGTGATATAGTCATAGATTCTGGGAATTAGGACATGGATTTCTTTGGGAGCCATTATTCTGTCTACTACACCATCCCGCTCCCCTCTGGGGACCTTCTAAGGAACTTCTGTGTAGAATGAGGGGTAAGCAACCCAGGGTATTTATCCATTGATTTTCATTCCTAATTGTCTGGGGGTTGTGGGGTTGTAGGGTTGCCCTGGGAGCATTAAACTGTAGGCACTTCCTGATGGCCCGATGGCCCCATCCATGGGCTGAGGGAGCTCCCATGACACAAGAAAAAGCCCTCAGGCAGAGAACAAAAGAAAATTGGGTGCATAAGGTGAGCTGCTATCTTCAAGGGTAGCAACTCTGCCCTGAGGTTGCAGGTTAGTTCAGGGGTCGGGGAAAGGTTTACGGGGCAAGGCAAGAGCCACGTCTGCTACAGGCACCAATCATTTTCACTCTGAAATCCACAGCACAGTACCAGGTCCATCTAGCCTTAAACTACTTTTTTTGCTCCTTCTTTTTCCATTTCCCTTATTGACAACATATCTTATAGGCAAGGACCAGAAGAAATTTAACCAGCTCTGTAAAGTGATCAAAGAGTTAGGAACCTCTGCCCTTTCGGGGGTTCGTCCTTCACAATTTATGTGACCTGACACCACCTGTCTTTATTCTAATATCTGCTGTTTTAGCATCATCTCTGCTCTCTAACTAGGCAGCTAATTCCTTGACAGCAGGAGTTATGTATATTTTTTTAAATAATCACTTTATTTCTAACTGGACTCATGGTGTTCAGTCCACGGTTGGTAACCAAATCCACAGAGAACTCAGTGCCTGTGTGTGTGCAGGTGCTGCTTTAGGACTAGAACATGGATTTGCCCAACCCAACTGGTTCTCGATGTTTTTTCAGATTCAGTGGGTATTTGTGCTTAGGTTGAGAATGACCAAAGGGACTTCACCTAGGGTCTTCCTTCACAGTCTCTTCTATTTTTTTTTTTTTTTTTTTTTTACTTATACTTAAACCTCCACTTTTACAGATAGAAAAAGTCATGGATTTGTAAATCAAAGATCACATGTGATTTGAGCACCCAGGGCAATTGAGCCTGAAAGTCTGCCCAAAATTCAACCACAAAAGAGTGCTACCTTAACCGCTGAATTGCTCAGGGCCCAGCACGCAGGAGCAGTGCGCTCCATAACACTGTGCCTGCTGGAGAAGTGGCGGGAACCCAGAGCTTTAGAGCCAAAGTAGGTAGGAAACCATAGCAGGAACTTCCCAGCCTGTAATTTCTCTTAAAAGGTGAAATAAACCCTTCATTTTAAAGAGGCAAATGAATCTGACAGCAAAGCTATGGGCTTTAGGAAATGCATCAATTTTATTTTAAGCTGTGGATGACACAATTGTGATGTCAGCAAGTTGGCTGCTTTTACTTAGAAAGGTATTATTATAATGATTTCACATCTCATTATCTATTTATTTTGAAAAATGCACACTCACAATTTTATTGTTCATGGGAATTGCAAAGCAGTTACCTAGAGCTTCATCATTTAAATTTCATACAAATCAGTCTTTGTCTAATGAGTTTAATAGTGCCTGAATGAGTTTAAATGAGATACACATATAATTTCCAGGTGAGGTCTCTCATTTTATTTTCATGTCATTTGCTCTTGTGTTCTCCACATCAACTGTATACTAGAATGAAAGATTATTTCAAGGAATAAGCAAAATTGATGGGATGACCTTATTAAAGTCCAGATAGAAGGTGAGCTGAATTCCATGGTCATTTCCATGGCCATCTCCACGGATTGTCTTCTTTGCTAAGTTTCTCTTCCTATGCCAGGTCCTCTGAAGGACAAATAGAGGGCAGATATGCTTTATTTACTCATTTATTTATTTCCATTCAGGAAACATTCATTAATATCTCCTTTACTATTTTATAACACTGTCACAACATACAGATACACAAAAAATGGTAATCACTATGTCATTGGATTGAAATTTATAGCTAGAGCAATGATATAATGAATAAGAAATAAAATAACAAAATTATAATACATGTTATTCAATATGTTTCTGGCAGAATCTAAAACACTCTGTTAGGTCAGATTTGAGTCATAAGTTATGTACAACTGGACAGGACTCATTGGCACTTGGGAATCACATGAAGATAGTAATCACTTCAGTCAAAAACTTCCTTTATGCTAGTTAGAGAGCCGATCTCACTGTTGAGTTATAATGTCCTCTTTTATTTCTCATATAAATCTATCACTTTATCTGCTTTTTCTCTCACACTACCAGAATAAGCTTAAGAATCCTATACATTGGCCGGGCGCGGTGGCTCATGCCTGTAATCCTAGCACTCTGGGAGGCCAAGGCGGGAGGATCGCTTGAGGTCAGGAGTTCGAGACCAGCCTGAGCAAGAGTAAGACCCCGTCTCTACTAAAAAAAAAATAGAAAGAAATTATATGGACGGCTAAAAAATATATATATATATATATAGAAAAATTAGCCAGGCATGGTGGCACATGCCTGTAGTCCCAGCTACTCGGGAGGCTGAGGCAGTAGGATCGCTTGAGCCCAGGAGTTTGAGGTTGCTGTGAGCTAGGCTGATGCCACGGCACTCTAGCCCGGGCAACAAAGTGAGACTCTGTCTCAAAAAATAAAATAAAAAATCCTATACATTAAAGGATTTTATCTCTATTCCTTAATTTAGAATGCATCTCACTTTATTATTTTAGGTAGCATGTATAAGATACTAATATTTTTATTAGAATAAAAATAATAATTTTTTTAAATGAGTGCATTTTTCATTGTCCCAATCACCTAGTCTGGCAGAAACTAATGGAGGCAGTTTGGAGTTATCTTTGACTCTTTCTTTCTCTCTCTCTTCCCATAGGTTCAGTCAAGCCTTGTAAATGATATCAGACAGAGCCATATAGCAAGGGCACAATCTAACTACTAATTTTACAGTTTGGCCTAAATGTTATTTACTTTCAACTGTACATGGATAAATTCAAAGCATACTTAAAGCAATATCAGAGAAAGCAGTTTAGTGTGATCATTGATAGTAAACCACAGAATACAAATTAACACAGTTTTAAAGGAGTCATTTGTGCATGTGCATGTGTTACTTTTTAACATAGTCTTTTACTTATAAAAGAAATTTATTTTTCAGAAATATGTTAGTCAAAACTTCATAGTGGTTCCTGCCAGTTCACCACCTCTACTCCAATCCCACCCCCCATGCCACACACACATTATTATCCTCATCTAGTCCTGATCATGGCCCAGGCATCCAAAATCCCTTTGCAAACTGATGTTCACAAACTCTGTGTTTGCTTGCTCCCATTGTCAGTTCACAACAAAACATTGCAAATTTCCCCAAATTCTCAGAAAATACGGATCTCCTCAGCTTGACATTCAAATCTTTCAGAATCTGGCTTTAGTCATACTCTCAACTAAAACAAGTCCATTCCTCCACTAGACTGGCTGACAGTCTGGTCTCTATCTCATTTGCCAATTATAACCCTAATACCTGTCTTCACAGTGTCTACCTCCCACCCATCCAAACATACCTCTCCTACATCAACAACCTTTTAGAAACTTTCACTTATCAGCCCAATCCACAGCGATCACTCTTGCTTCTAAATTCCTGCAGTAATTTTCCTTTCCTGTTGTCCTGCTGACAAAACCAGGTGGGTAGAGCAGCATAAACAAGTGGGAACTATTATGGGCCCTGCTAAAAATAAGTAGCCCACCAAGCCTGAGACTCCCTTCCTCCACAGAAAGACACTGGCAAATGAGAGGTTCCAGGCAGGGCAATCCTACCACAATAAGCACCTGGTCCAGGAAGCATCTTTGTTCCCTTATGAATAAGACTCCCCTCTCCTACCTAGGGACAAGTAGCTGGGATGGGTGACAAGGAGGATTCCCACTTCAACATATGACCCAGCCTGGGAAGCTTAATCGTCCCCAAAATAAAGTAAAATATTCATAAAACTAAATGAAAATGGTACCACAACATATCAAAATATGTAGGATGCAACTAAAGCAGTATTGATAGGCAAATTAGTAGCTAACAGTAGAAAAGAGGAAAGATCACAAATTAATAATCTGTTATAAGTTCCTATATCAGGGCACTAGAAAAAGAAGAGCAAAATTAACTCAAAGCAAGGAAATAACACAGACAAGAGAAGAAATCAATGAAATTTGAAACAGGAAAAGAACAGAGATAATAAATAAAACAAATATCTGATTCCTTGAAAAAAATCATTAAATTGATAAAACTTCAACAAGATTGACAAAGATTAAAGAGAGAAAACAGAAATCACTAATATCAGGAATTAAACAGGGAATATCACTACAGATCCTGCAGGCATTGAAAACAATTATACTAAGAAAATATAAACAACTTTATGTATGTTCATAAATTTGACAACTAGAAGAAATGGATCAATTTCTCAAAAACTGCAAACAACCAAAACTCAACAAGGATGAAGATCACCTGAATAGTGTTATAACCATTAAAGAAATTATATTTGCAATTCAAACGCTGCCAAAAACAAATCTTTAAGATCAGATGTTGTCACTGAGGAATTCTACCAAACATTAAAAGAATAATTAAAACTATTTGATACATTTTCTTCCCTAAAAACAGAATCAGAGGGAGCATTTCCCAACTCAGTTTAAGAGTCTGGTATTACCTTGATACCAAAACTAGAAAAATACAACAAAAAAAGAAAACTGTAGAGCAATATCTGTCTTAAACTTAGATACAAAAAAAAAAAAAAAAAAAAACCTCAAAAAAGCATTAACAAGTTAAATCCAACAAGGTATAAAACAAATTTTACACCATGACTAAATGGAATTTATTCCAGATATACAAGTCTGGCTCAACACTTAAAATCAATCACTGTAATCCACCATATCAGTAGGCTAGAAAAGAAAAAGCATATGATCATATCAATTGATGCCAAAAAAATATTTGACAAAATCCTACACCCATTTATGATAAAAACTCTCAGTAGGTTAGGAACAAAGGAAATTACTCTAACTTGATAAAGCATGTCCATAAAATATAGCTAATAACATACTTCATGGTGAATATTTCCTCCTAAAATTAGGAATAGATAAGAATGTCCATTCTCACCACTTTTATTTAACACAGAATTGGAAGTTCTACTCGCTTTAATAAAACAAGAAAAAGAAAAGGCATATGGACAGTAAAGGAAGAAATAATCCTGTTCTTATTTGCAGATGACATAATGATCTACTTAAAATCATTCAAGGTATCTACAAAAAACTCTTAGAACTAATAAATAAGTTCAGCAAAGTCACAGGAAACAAATTTAATGGCAAAAACTAATTTCATTTCTATATAGTAACAATGAGCATGTCAAAATTGAAATTAAAAACAATGCAATTAACAATATTTACAAAGGAAATGAAATACATATATATAAACTTCACAAAATATGAACAGAACCTGTATGCTGAAAATTACAAAGTCCTGATGAAAGAAATCAAAGAAGACCTATATAAATGGAAAAACATCCTGTGTTCATAGATTGGAAGACTTAGCATAGTAAAGATGTCTATTCTTCCCAAGTTGATTTGTGCATTTAATGTAACTCCTACCAAAATCTCAGGAGGATTTTTTGTTGTTGTTTTTGACCTATACAAGCTTATTTTAAAATTTATGGAAAGGTACAAACCCCAGAATAATTAGAACAATCTTGAAAAAAAGAATAAAGAGGGAGAAAACAGGGTGTTCAATATTAAGACTAACTATATAACTTCAATAATCAAAACTCTGTGGTATTCATGGCAAGATAGATGCATAGATCAATGGAACAGAATAGAGAACCCAGAAAAAGATTCGTACATGTATACCAGTGTGAATGTACCAGTCCCAGAAACATAAACAGGCTATAATATGAAAGGAATTCCATTGTGTACCTTGATCACATACTTTATTTTTTGATCCAGCAGAATGATTTCATTCAGAATGGAACAAAGTCACAAAAGCAATTCAAGAGAAAAAGGGTAGCCCTTTCGACAAATAATGCTAAAGCCATTGGATATATTTTATACCAAAATTAACTCAAAATAGATCAGAGATATAAATGTAAAGCATAATACTATAAAATTTGTAGGAAAAATGTATAAGGAAATTTGAGTGATCTAAGGCTAGGCAAATAGTTCTTAAACATGACACCAAAAGCATAATTAAAAAGGGAAAATGATAAATTGGGCCTCATCAAAATTAAAAATGTTTGGATGAGAAAACAAGTTACTAGAAGAAAATATTTGCAAATCATGTATCTGACAAAGGACTAGCATCTAGAATATATAAAGAACTCTTTATATGCAACAGTAAAAATAAATTCAATTAGAAAATGGACAAAGAACATGACAAAAACACTTCACAAAAAAGGACATATATGCATCAAATTAAAAAGCTTCTGCACAAGAAAGGAACTAATTAACAGAGTAAAGATACATCCCACAGATTTGAATAAAATATTTGTAAACCATGCATCTGATAAAGAGATAATATCCAAAATACCTAAAGAACTCAAACAACTCAATAGTAAGAAAATATATAACCCCATCCCTTCCCCCCACCCCCATCCCCCCGAGTCAGAACTTCAAGTGTGTCCATTCCCCAGACAGTGAGCATGATGAGTGTGATGTGCACTGTCTGGGGAATGGACATGCTTGAAGCTCTGACTCGGGAGATTAGGGGGAGCATGGGGGAGCATGGGGGAGCAATATATATAACCTGAACTTTTGTACCCCCATAATAAGCTGAAATAAAAAAAGAAAATAAATAACCCAACATATTATAAAAATGAGCAAAAGACCTAAATAGACATTTCTCAAAAGAAGACATACAAACTGCCAATAATAGGTCTAGGAAAAAATGCTCAACATCATTGGTCATCAGGAAAATGCAAATTAAAGCTACAATGAGATATCAGCTCATATGTGTTAGAATGGCTACTATCCAAAAGACAAAAGCTAGTGTTGGGGAGGATGTGAAGAAAAGGGAACCCTTGTACACTGTTGGTGGGAATGTAAATTAGCATAGCCATATGAGTAACTATATGAAGATTACTTAAATAACTAAGAATGAAATTACTATATGATTCAGAGTTGGATATATATCCAAAGGAAATAAAATCATTATGTGAAAGAGATATCTGCACTCCCCTGTTCACTGTAGCGTTATTCACAATAACCAAGATATGAAAGAAACCTGTGGCCATAAACAGATGAATGGGTAAAGAAATGTGGCCCTTCGTTTCTGGATCATAGCCATAGACCCATGATTCATCTCCAGTTATGACCTTCTTGAGGAAATCTGGTTCATTGGTAACGGTTTGAAGCAAGTCATTAGCAAATGAAGCATCGTGTTCCCTCTGCTCTGTTAGCTGAAGCTGTGGAATGCATTCTGCAATGACACGTTTCATGCCAAGATCCTGCATCAAAATCTCGGACACAGTAGTTTTTGGAATCCTTAAATCAGCTTCTAGTTGTTGCACTGTCAGTTGCAGATTTTTGTTGATTGCAGCCCGTATTTATTCAACATTCTCATGTGTTCTGCTTATTGCAGGCCCTCCAGAACATGCGTCACTTTCAGCAGATTCTTGACCATCTTTGAAGCATTTGTGCCACACTTTTATTTGTGCTGCACTTATTGCATCATCCCTGAAAGCCTCCTGAATCATGCAAATAGTTTCCGCAGAGGAATGTTCAAGCTTAACGCAAAATTTGATGCAGATTCATTGCTCTATTTGCTGGGTCATTTTGAATGTGATGACCACACTGTACACATGCTCACTCAATGGCATTTAGCACCCCACTGATTAGTACAGTGAAATCATCATTGTCTACGCATGTGCATTCCAGTCCACTCTCCTTGGCTGCCAGCTTACATTGATGTCATGCAAATCATTCTTGTTATATTAGCAACGGCTGGATACTTTCCAGACAGACCTTGTGTACAATGGTATACTATTCAGGATTTAAAGAGAAGGAAATTCATGATCACATGGAGACAGAGAGGAGAATGATGTTTACCAGAGGCAGGGAAGGATAGCAGGGAGGGAGGGATAAAGTGGAGATGGTTAATGGGTGCAAAAATATAGTTAAATAGTTAGATAGAATAAATATTTGAGAGCACAACAAAGTGACTATAATCAATAATAAGTTAGAGTATACTTTAAGATAGTTAAAAGAGTAGAATTGGAATGTTCCTAACACAAAGAAATGATAAATGCCTGAGGTGATGGATACCCCAATTACCCTGACTTAATTAATTCACACTGTATGCCTATATCAAAACATCACATGTATCCTATAAAAGTATAAAACTATTGTACCCATAATAATTAAAAATTTAAAAAGAAGGAAATTTTGTCATTTGTGACAGCATGAATTAACCTGAGGACACTAAGCTAAGTGAAATAAACCACATACAGAAAGACAAATGCTGCATGATCTCATTATATGTGGAATATAAAAAAGGTAGAACTCAGAGAAGTAGAACTGTGGTTACCAGGGGCTGGAGAGAGAGTGAAGGAATGGAGAGATGTTGGTCTTAGGGTAAAAACTTTGAGTTAGGAGGAAAAACTTTTAAGATCTATTGCACAGCATGGTGACTATATTTAATAATAATGTATATTTTAAAATGGCTGAAAGAGTACATTTTAAATGTTCTCACAACAATAATGATAAGTATGTGAGATTATGGATGTGTTAATTAGCTTTATGTCATCATTCTGCAATGCACACATATGTCAAAATATCACATTGTGTATCATAAATAAATTCAATTGTTATTTATCAACTAAAATGATATAAAATAAAAATAATTTAATAATAAATAAAGAAGATATATTAATACAAATGGCAAATAAGCAGTAAAAATAGCATCAACATCATTAGACATTAAGGAATTGCAAATTAAAACCACAATGAGATATCACTATATACCCAGCAAATGGCTAAAAAAAAACTAGTGAGAACGCCAAATATTGTCAAGATTGCAGAGAAATCGGATCACTCACACATTGCTTGTGAGAATGTAAAATGGTATAGCAACCAGTTTAACAGTTTCTTATAAAACTATTCAAATACCATACAACCCAACAATTACATTCTTCAACCTTTATTTCAAAAAAATGAAAATTTGTGCTCACACAAAACATACACAAATGTTCACAGAAGCTCTAGTCATATGTCATTTAACAAGTGACTGATTAAACAAACTGTGGTATGTCCATACCATGGAATTCTACCCAGGGATGAAATGGAACTAACTTGATACATGCAGCAACTTGGATGACTCTCTCAGGGGAATTATACTGATTGAAAAACAGCCAATACAAAAGGTTACCTACTGCATGGTTCTATTTATATAGCAATCTTGAAATGACAAAATTATAGAAAAGGTGAAAAGATTAGTGGCTGCCTGGTCAGGGTCGGGGTGCTGTGCAGGTAGTTCATGTGATTATAAAATGGCAACATGAGGGATCCTTGTGATGTCAGAACTTGACTATCAAAGTCAAGATCATGATTGTGCTCTTATAGTGTAATTTTCTGAGATGTTATCATTCAGGGAAACTGGGTAATTGTTACCTATATCTCTCTGTAATATTTCTAACAACTACATGTAAATCTACAATTACTTCAAAATAAATAGGCTGATGTATTAGAAAAAAAAGAAAGAGAATGTGGGATGGATGGTGTCGTTACAGCCATCATTGGAAATAAGATCTACTGCACAGTCCAGCAAGAACTGCAGGATTCCCTCTGGCTGGGCTGAGACTGCTGACCATTCTCTGGAGCAGCACCACTTGGAGGCGGGGAGCCTACCGTGACACCCCTTTTAACAATGGTGACATCCAATTCTGCTGTTATCTTTCCTAAATTTCACCACTGCTTATTACTTATTCTTCTTTGAATCTTTTCTCCTACCCCAAAATTAGCAGAGGAGAGAGAAAAAACTTGATAACTGCTTTCTTGGTACCACTGAATTAATTTCCTGCTGAAACAGGCTCAATGGAAGAACCATGGAAAAAGGGAAAATGCTGGGAAGCTCACTTTTCAGGTCCTGCATTTTCTCGAACACCTTCTACCTTTTCAACTGAACAATCCTCGCTCTCCAACCCAGCGGGCTGGGGACTGGCAAGGAGGTGTGGGAGAGCTCACATGTATGCCTGGCAGGACCATTTTAAAAGCCTCCAGCCCCAGAAGAATAAGCAAGAGGTCACATGGAAGGAACCCCATGGTGTGCCTGGATCACACACTTTGTTTTCTGGTCCCCTAGAACTGTTCCATCCTTCATGGCTTGAACATTGCAGACATGAAATAAATGTCAGTTCTTCCACACCAATTCCCCATGTCCAGATTTCCTAACTTGAAAATAGAGAGAAAGCTATCATTTCACTATGCATTTCAGTTTTAATCTATCAGAATTCTTAGAATTTATCTGATTCTTTTTATCTTTCTCCAGCTGGTGTGCCTGGGAAGAAGATGATCACTTCTGTGTACATGAGAAAGCCTGGGGAAAGGGAAAAGAGACACAGGTACTGCCATCTGGGAAATGACAGGAGGCAGCAGGACTCTCCTGTAGTAGAATTCTCCAGGAGAAAGCCTGTCTTACACATTTGTGCACACATTGAGTACTCCTTGAACAGCAGGCTCAGGGGTGTAAATTTATCAAGGAGGCAAGGGCTTTTCTATCAATAATCAGCCCTACTGGTTTCTCTACTTCAGGTTTCAACCCTATTCTGTTCTATGCTAATGGTTCCCAATACCAAAGTCACCAGAGGAGCTTTTAAAATATACATACACTTAGGTTCCAGGAAAGGAACTTCTCCTTATATAGGTCTGGGGAAGTGGGGGTGTCCTAGAGGTGTGTGTGTGTGTGTGTGTGTGTGTGTGTGTGTGTTTGAAAGGTCTCAAGGAGGTTCTGTGCAGCCGGGTTGAGAATCAATGATCTATGGTCAAGAGTGATCCTCCTCAAATGCAGCTGTGATCCTGTTTCTCACTTTTGTAACCCAGGCAACTGCTTCTCAGCACTTCCCTGGTTCCTAGCCTGGGATGCAGGACAGATTCATTTCTGGGGATTTTTAAAAGTGCAGATGTCCTAGTCTGGAGCCATTAAATCTGAATCAGAGGGCATTGTTTAACAGCTCCACAGATAATTATAGTGTCCACCCTGGCTAAGAACCATTGATAGAATCTAAAATCTAAACTGCTTTCAAGACTGCTGTCCCCATGACGGGCCACTGACTGGCTTTGCTCAGTCGCTGTTTTGCCTACGGGCCTATTTGCAACCATATGAAACTACCTGCACTTATCTGAACGGAAGCCCCGATTCCTACAGCAGCTCACCCTCCTCACTTTCCCTCTATCTCTCCGGCCACTCCTTTTTCTGTCTCTATTGCAAATTCCACTTCCTTTAAAAAGTAATCAAATAAGTACCCAAGGCTCTTAATCACAGTGTGTAATTCAATGTTTATTTTGGATGAATTAAATAAACATATTGTATATTTTCACAACTTCAGGCTCCAGGGTGCTTTATTTTCTGCTAGGACTATCCCTTCCCTTTCCAACTTTTAAACTCCTATTTATCATTTAAAGTGCAATTCATTCTTCCACTTCTCTATAAAGGAGATAGTAAAGTTAGGTACTCCCTTCCTTATGTATTCACCATATTCACTTTATTGTAGAGTCTGTTATGAATGACCGCTTGTTTGGCTATCTGTCTCCACCCAGTAAACAGCAAAATCTTTAAGAATGGGAGGATGGAAGAAGACATTGAATACTGTGACTGGTAAGATTAGTATTTTTGAGTGAATGGACTTAAGAAATATTACCTTGTGCCTACTCTGTGTAGGAGTCCAATGCTACTTAGATGAATTTAGTTATGTTATCTAATTTGTTTTTGCTATTCCAATAGATATGTGATCTTGTTGTTTCTCTTATTTTAAAGAGAAATAATAAAAATATTCACCCACAAATTTCTTCTCAAATATGTAAAAAAGTTAATTAGTGGAATGGTTGTTACGTATGTTTAAATCCTTAGAAATCTCCTTTGAGAAAGGAAAAGTTCCAAATTGATATGAGATGGCAAACAGGGCTGATCCAGTTGGGAAAAAAATGAAATATTTGGTATCAGAAAAATCCAGATTTGTTGAAAATAGAAGTGTGGAGCTTTGTTGTCTGGGGCTTAACTATCTTGAACAAATTTCTGACAATTGTTTCGGATACATTTATTTAATATTAAAAATCTAACTGTCATTAGATTATCGGGGAGGTATAAGAATCACAGCTTTGACTCAACTCTCAGATTTCAAAACTCAGAGCTACAAATCAACATTCCACTACATATCACATTAGAAATAAAGTACCCTGCAGGATTACAGGTTTAAAGACTAAAGGAAATAAACACCAACATTTAGGAAAATAAAAGTTGTAACAAACATTAACAATAATGACAAAAGCTTTCAGATACTATCTCAGAATCCTAGAATCACACTGAAACTCTCTTTCATCAACAAACACATGAGATTATAAATATTCCCATAGACTAATAACTATAACAACAATATTAGCAACAACAATCATAATAGCTAACTTATTGAAGGAAAAAAGAAAAGTATACAAATTTAACTGATCCAAAAATTAGAGAACATATATCAAACAACAGAAGAACAAAACCAAATTTAAATATCTAGATTTTTCCTAGCTATATTAAACATAGAAAGGGTATGATATTTTATTCACCCAGCAATAATTTTTGTTTACTAATTGCAATGTCCTGTTCTAGGAGCTTTGAAACTAAATAAACACCATTCCTGCTCTTAAGGAGTATAAAGCATAAACACATAGTATGTAAGATGTTTGAATACAAACAAAATGATGTACACATTCAGAGAGAGTTGCAACTGTTTCAGAAAAAGTCTTCATAAGGTCAGTACAACTTGAACAGGGAATGTGATTGGGTTAATATCCAAAATATATAGGGAACTCAAACAACTCAATAGCAAGAAAACAACCCAGATTGAAGAAAATAGGCAAAGGACTAGAACAGACATTTCTCAGAAGAAAACTACAAATAAACAACAGATATATTAAAAGATGCTCAACATCACTAATCATCAGAGAAATGAAAATTAAAACCACAATGAGATATCACTTATACCTGTTAGAATGGCTATCAAAAAGACAAAAGATAACAAGAGTTGGTGAGGATACAGAGAAAAAGAACTCTTGTACACTGTTGATGGGAAGGTAAATTAATACAGCCATCATGGAAAACAGCATGGAGGTTCCTCAAAAAATTAAAAATATTAATAGAATTGCCATTTAATCCAATAATCCTACTTCTGGGTGTATGTCTAGAGGAATTGAAATCAGTACTATCTACATTCCCGTGTTCATTACAGCATTATTCCTAATAGTCAAGATATGGAAGCAACCGAGTGTCTATCAATAGATGATGGATAAAGAAAATGTATATACACACAATAGAATGTTACCTGGCTTTAAACAGAGGTTCTGTCATTTGCAACAACTTGAATGAACCTGTAAGATACTGTACTAAGTGAAATAAACCAGGCACAGAAAGACAAATACTGCATGATGTCACTTATATGTGAAATCTAAAAAAGTCAAACTCATAGAAACAAAGAGTAGAATGGTGGTTACAGAGGTTGGGGGCAGGGGGGAAGCAGTGAATGTGGAGTTGTACAAAATTTTAGTTAGGAGGAATAAATTTTAGAGCTCTATGGTACAGTATAATGACCATAGTTGATAATAATGTATTGTGTACTTGAAAATACCTAAGAAAGTGGATCTTAAATGTTCTCACAATGATAATGATAAGTACCTGAGGTGATGGATACGTTAATTAGTTTGATTGACTTTCTACAATGTATATACATAGGTCAAAATATCACCGTGTACACTTTAAATATACACTATTTTTGTTTGTCAACTATACCTTAATAAAATAGATAAATAAAAAGGAAGGAAGGAAGGGAGGGAGGGAAGAAAATAACAATGTCAGGAACAGGGAACAATGGGATGTGATTTGGGAATGGCAAATTCTCAAGCTCGGCTGCTACACTGGACCCATTTTGAACAATAAAGACGAGGCTGTAGAAGACAGTAAAGCCTTCAAATACATGCTGGTTAAGCATTTTTCACAGTAGTCTCGTGGGGAGACAGTAAAGCGTTCTGGTTAGGAGAATGGCAGAATCAGTTGTACTTTTAATCTGACAAATGTGTATCAAATGTATCAGAATCATCAGAATTTGGCCACTGTCAGGCCAGAAAGAAAGCTGTTGTAATTGTGTTGAAGTTACCTTATTGCAACCTGAATTAATAATGGCAATGTGGATCTAATGGACAGAGAGGTGCATTCTGGGTAGATCAAGAAGGAAAGAGGAATCAGAAAAGTTTTGAGTCTAGGTGTCTTGACAAAAACATAGATCATTGGCTTGAGCTTGTTGGAGGGAGAAAGGGTCCTTCAGGGAGAGTAGAGTTGAGAGAAGATGTTTAGGTTTTACTTTAGATAAGGTGGTAGAAGTTGGTCTTTTGCCACATAGAAAGGAAGGAGTCAGTTAAAAGATAGTGAAGATTTAAGAAGGAAAGGAATTAAGAGAAATAACAATACAGCGAACAGGAAAAAAACAAGATCAAAATCCAGGTGGAAGGCATTGACTTGGAAAAAGGTAGGATCCTTCCTACTCTGACACAGATGGGAGGGAGAAGAGTGCACAAAGACAGACCTCAGGCATCTAAATGATTGAAATTTAATGAAACAATTGAGCTTCTTTGGCAACAGCGATAAATTTGCAGGATCAAAAAGAGGGCTCAGAAAAAAATAGAATTTCTAAATTTAAAACAGGAAAACTAAGTCTTCATCTTGTGCAGTTTCCTTTGTCATGTTGTACAGATTTTAAAAATATACTCAAGGATATTTTGCACAAACAAAAAACATCAATGTCAATGTGGAATTGAGCAAGGCAAATGAGCTGAGTGCTGTTTCATTATACTTCAAGATTTATAGCAGACAGATATGAAAATGTAGGATGAGCAAACTTCCACTTGTCTAAATGAACTAATTGCAATTTTGAGAGAGGAAAAAAAGCAAAGTTATAGGGAAAGTTAAATGTCACTATTCCTTTCCATCCTCAAACTTCGTATTTTCAAATCCAAAGAGACTAAATGTCTTAACAAAGACAACAATAAAAAATAGACTCAGATGATCCTAGAACTAGCAATTCTCAGAAGTCTTTTATAATACTTCACTCAATGCAGAAATTCACTCATAATTTTACTGATACAGAGTTGCCCACCTGCTGTCTGAATGATTTCCAGTATGGTAAACTCACTATATTTCTGGACACACCCTTCCATTTGAGGGAGATATTTCCTTTTTCCGTTTATGTGGAATCTGCCAGCCACTTCTGGAGTAAGGTGGAGTAAGTCTGCTCCCTCCCTGGGCAAGTATTTGAAGAAGATAGTCATGCTCCATCCCCAAGTGTTCTAATCCCCAAGCTAAATATCTCTCCCTCTAATCTTTTTAGTGAGAGAAGCTTCACTGACCTAGCACTCTTCCTTGGTGAACTCAAAGTCCCCTTTTGGTGGAGAGGGGGAAATCATCACACTGATGGGCACAGGTTCAGTCGTCTTGCTCCCCCTTCCCCTGCAATTGTGTCTCTATTTCTACTACTTCAGCTTTCAGTTGTAATTTGTCTCATTCTTGACTCATCTACCATGGCCAAACTCTCCAAATATCCCATGTGCTCCCTTGCATTTTCCACCATCCCTGGTAGTTAGGTTGGGGGCCTGCAACTCATTTTGTCTACATGATTCTGAAAAAAAGTGACAAGTGACATGTGTTACTTCCTGGCTGAAACAGTTGGAAGCCATTGTGCCCTCTTCCTTCCTCCCTCTCTTCCACTCCTGTGGCCACCTTGAAGGTCTACAAAATGGAAAAGCATCACCTAACTCACTTAACCAGCTAAATAGCTTATTGTTAAACTACTGATATTGGGGGGGGGGAATTATTTATTTACAGATTTTAAAAATTATTTGTTTTATTCTGCAAAGCCTTTCCTCTTCTGACTGTGATCAACAAATATTCATATCATTTTTCACATGGACTTTTTAAAGCTAGATATTCCTCCTTTACCTTAGTCCCTGAGACAACAGCTAAGGAGATATTACAAGTTTCCTCTATAAAGTAAAAATAAGACTTTTTAAACTGTTAGCTTATATTTATTACCACCACATATTCTCACTACATTAAATTGTGTTGAATCAGAAGTTAAAGCTAAAATATTTTAAGAATCCTGGCTATCATCATATTTTTGATGCTGAGCAATTATTTTGTAAAGCAAGCAACCATTCTAACTTCTTTATTCTCAATTCTCACACATATCCTATAAACTAGGTAATTTCTCCAAATATTCTATAAAATGCTGGTAAAAACAACGTGTTTTTTGCCATTTGTTTTTATTTCTACCTTTTGCAGCCCTAGTACTAGAAATAGGTGTTCTAGGATGCAAACTTCTTAAGGAAAAGAGCCATGTTGTATTTTTCATGTCTTCCCCTATGCCTAGGACAGTGCTGAGCAAGTCATGAGTGCCTGATGGCAGTGACAGTGCTCCAGCTTTAGAATGACATGGGTTTTAACCCAGTTCTACTACTCAATGATTATGTGATTTGAGACAAGTTATGTGGCCTTTCTGGGCCACAATTTTCTCACCTGTATGTTTGGGTAAAATAATTCCTGCTTCACAAGGTCTCTGGCTCACACCTCTCTTCTGAGTCAGAGCTCTTAAGTAAAACTTGCTTTTTGACAGGCACCTCCAGTGGAATGTCTGAACACTCCTTCAAACAGCTCTTGATAGTCACAGGCTGAAACCTGCCCATCTTCTATTGGTTCTCACCTCATTACCTGACACAGCCGTGAAATCTCCTTTCCTCTCTTTCTCTTACATCCACATCTAATCCATCCACAAGCCCTGCTTATTCTATCTCCCTACTATGTCTGAGCACCATTCACACCTCTTTTCTGAATCAGCATCCTCTCTTGCATTGTTTACTGACTCTTGTTGTTCTGATGTTCACTCTTTCTTAATCTCTTCAAACAAACAAGAATAATATCTCAGATATATAAATCAACAGATCTTGCTAAAATTCATCAACGGCCTTTATAAAGGTTTCAAAGAAGGGGTGAAGAGAAAAGACTTCTAATATAAAATTAATTCTATCTGTCTCTCCAACCTAGAAGATTGGAGCTCTGATACTAACAGGAAAGTTGTTCAGTAGAATTACCCTAAAAGATAGGACTACATAATCTTCCCTGAGAAGAAATAGACTTGACACTTAGAGAAAACCACTGATGGACTTGAGTATCAAAAATGAATTAGTTGGAGTAATATGTTCTGGCCATTTGCAGTAGGTGTATATGTGCTGAGAAGTAGATTGTAGACAGGAAGCTGACAACAGTAATCCAAACAGGAAAAATTAATGGCACTGAAAACACCAGCACTGGTGATGAAGATGGAGAAATACAGTAAATCTAAGAGAGGCTGTTAGGAATAGATCCAGTGAAATTGGGTGAGTGATGGGATATGAGCAATTTGGTAGCATCTCTTTCTGAAAGAGTCCAGGCTGGAATGTGAGAGTCTGCATGAGGACGCTGATTCGCTCATTTCCACAGTCAGGCACACTGCCTGCTGCTCAACTGGCACTTAACCACAAGCTTAGCAATCTCAGCTATTAAAATATGCCTACCAAGAATTTTTTGAAAAGTTGTATTTCTTTTTTGTCTCATTTTTTGTCCTCTTAATCAATTTGAATACAAAATATTTACAAACAGATCTTCTTTCAAAATAATTCAGAAACTAATTAGCTCTACTGACCTACCTTCTCACTACCAGTAGTCGATTTTCTATGGAAATTTGTGGGTCATTAATATCTCTTCGTAGCAAAATACATTAATTTTTTTTAAAAATGGTGTGATGGATAATCTTAACCTTTTGTTCCTAAAATAACTAAGTATAAAGAATCTTGAAAAAAATATTTCTTAAAAACTTGGTAAATTCTCAGATAGAGTCAACTAGTGTTAATCTAGAATGCTGTGTTATAACTGATTTCACTCTACTGCTGTTAACTCCGGGCTTTCCAGTGGGCTCAAGTCTTAATGGAGTGTTGGTGATGACTCTTACCTGAACCATGATTTAAACCAAAAAGAATCTTTATCTTTGGCATTGAAGATAGGGCTACATCCTTAACCAAGTTATGGTTGTCTGGAAATTTTAATTCCACTTATTAGAAAGTGGAACTCCTGTATTCTTGGACATGGAGCATAATGTCTAATAGTCACCAAATATTCAATACATCATAAGAATTATAATAGTAGTATTAACAGTAACAATAATAATAATACTGGTTAATATCTATTGAGGACTTTCAGGCACATAAGGATTTTTTATTACCTTATGAAAACAAATGTCTAAATGAGGCAGATCCAAGGTTAATAATTAACTTATGCAATAATATCAGGCTTTTAAATCTGTTTGTTTGCGTAGCTCTTGGCTTTCCCCTTCTGCACACAAGACAGCTGCTGCAGTCCCAAGCATCCCATCTTCAGAAAGTGCCTCCAAAAACAAGGGGGGTTGTGGAGAGGGAGAGAGATTCTTTTAGATACACCTTATTTATTTTTCACAAAAGAACATTGTTTTCCCCAGAAGCCTCAGCAGACTTCTTCCAGGTCCTATTAGGCAGAATGGAATCGTGCCCATCGCTTAACCAACTCCTGGCAACGGGTGATGGCATCGCTACAGTCCTATCAAGTCTCATCCCCTGACACTGGGGAGGAACCTATCTACCCTGAACACATTATTACTCAGTACCTGGACAAGATCTGATTCTCTTATCTAGGGATAAGGAGAGGGAGCTCTCAGCAGAGCACTGTCTGCCTTGGGTAGGTCTTATTAGTATCATTAAATAAATGAGGAAGCTGAGGTTCAGGGGGGTGGGGTAAGCAGCTCAAGGTCACACAGCAAGCATGCTGGCGAGGCCAGGAGGCAGGGCTGCAGGACCAGGAGAGGACATGCTCCACCCTTCCCCAGGATGGGGTGAACACCCGGACTGTGGGAGGGGATGGCAGGGTCCAGGGCCCAGGATCTCCTGCCCACCACGGAGGCAGAAGTGAGATGGGGATGGGAATGGAGATAGAGTTTGTGGACACATAGTGCCTCTTGGAAAGTGCACCCCACAAGCAGGAGACACAAATGTTTAGTCTAGACATCAGTGCAGCCTCTCTAGCCCACACAGCCTGTGTAGCTCCCAACCTACGCCCATCCCACTTCTGGCAAAGTGTCCCATCCACACCCCAGCAATCTCTAAGTCCTAGAGAACAAAAGCCTGCAGATCACACTGGCTAAATGTATATTACGCTTCTTAGTTAGTCATTCAAAGCCTTTCATCATCTCATCCCGTTTCCCACTTGTTTTCTAAATCTGCTTATAGGAATGGGTCAGTTCATGTGAGTTGCCCCTAAATTTGTTTTGCAAAGTACCTACTCACACATGTGTTTTTATTGGGTTTCCTGTGACTACATGATCTATGCTGTCTCTCTGATTATATTAATTCTACTTAACCCTAAAGGTGTTCAATCCACTAACCATTTGTATGTGTGGGCACATGCAGGTATATTTTCTAAAACACACACACACACAGGTTAGATGGTTAGGAAGCACCACACTAAAATAAATTCTAAGTGGATAAAACATTAAATATAAGAAAATATAACAATAGAACTTGTAGAAGAAAATAAATGTGAATTTTTTATAATACTTTTTGAAAGAAATTTGGTGCACATCACCAAAAACAGAAACCACAAAAGGAAAGAATATAAAGAAACATCAAGTTTAAATATGAGAAAAATCACTGTGAAAAATGAAAGATTAAAAAAGAAACTAAAAAATATTATGATGTATCAGACAAATGGTTAATGGTTTTAATATACAAAGAGCTGTTATATGTCTTAGGAAAGATTAGCAGCAGTAAGGAACATGGACAAAGGCTTTGGAATGTCTAATATAGAAAAATACTAATTACAATGCCCCTGTTGGCACCTGTGTAGGTGAGAGTTCAGAATAACATGACTCTTACAGTAATAAAATCATTAAATTGGTTTAACTTTTCCAAGTGTGCAATTTGGCATTATATGCATCATGTTAAAAGATTTGAAATATACCTATATGCACTTTGATTTAATTATTTCACTTTGAGAAATTTATCCTTAGAAAACCATTAGAAAAGATTTGCCTGAAATAATTTTTATTGTAGCATTGTTGAAGACAAGAAAATAAGTAACCTACATATTTATCAATAGACAGTTAAATTATTTATGGTATATAACATTAGCTGGATTGCAAGGCAATCATTTAAGTGGAAAGTAACAAAACTTTAATTTTATAGGAAATTTTTATAATATATTGGTATTAACAAATGATGTTCAAAAATACATTTTAAAAATATATGTGTACATGTATATAAGGATGGTAAAAGTGAAGGGTGTTTTGTGTGCTTTTCCTTTTTCTCTAAATTTTCTATAATGAAAATGCATTATTTTTGTAATAAAACAAGTTTTTCTTTATTCTATCCATCTTACCAGGCCCTCTTCACCTATAATTTTCATATAATGTTCTCTGATTTTCCCAAAGAAGGCATTCCTGCTACAAAGGCCTACAGCATTCATTGTCTATAGCAAACTCATAAAATATTTATGAAATCCCACTTGGGTTTTAGGTTTTGGTGTTGTCACTGTTCTCTGCACATGGCCCATCTTCCCCACTAAACCATCGGCTCCTAAAAGTCCAGAACTTGATGTATGTGCTTCTGTATTATCTCTAAAATACTTAGTAATTCATATGTGTTTAAAAAACTGAACCATTCTTATGAGGTTTTATATTTACATTAAGCTTTCTGAAATATTGTGTGAAAAATAATCTTATAAATGCAAGAAGAGCGAGAGTGATGATGTCCTTTTACCTGGGAGGGAAACTGAAACTCAAGGATCAAAGGTACATCTAGTTTATGTCAGGGACAGACTGAACCCAGCTTCGTAAACCTCTAGACCTCATTTTTACCCACTGTACCAGAAAAGGCAACTGCGCTGCCCACCGTGGGGCTTGCTAGAGTAGTGGCTCCCATGATGTGCACCTCCCGGTACCCATGCCTGTGTATGGCCCCTCCCACGTGGACTCTGGGCTTGCCCATGTGCTATGCCTTAGCCAGCGGAACATCACAAATTTGGCACTAGCAAGGACCTGACAAGGGCTTGTACATTGAGGCTTGCCTTCCTGGGACACTGCCACCATCATAATAAATAAATAAATAAATACAATAAAAATCCCAAGCTCTCCAGTTGAAGAGGCCACAGGAGGAGAACCGCAGAGAGCCTTGATTAACTGCCAGGCATGTGAGTGAGCTCCAGGCAAGCCACCCGTTGAAAGCAGTTGATTAAGTAACCCCCGACCGAGACCAGAATTACTCAGAAAAACCCAAACCAAAATGCAGAACCATAAGCAAATAAACAGTGGTGGTTTGGGAGTAGCTCATCACGACTGATGGATGCACACACCTACCACAAGCTGCCACCCCCACCTGCGGCCCCAGCTGACTCCGTCACAGAGTGAGCGGAGGGATCCCGGCATCTTTCACATCGAGTCCTGGCCCCACTGCAGAAACCTCAACCAGGACGGGACAGCCCCTTCCAACCACAGAGCCAGCAGGTCAGTGTAAAACTTTGCAATCCCTGAATAAGATGATACTTTCTCTGATCTAATGGGGCAAACTGAGACAATGTTTTGAGTAAGATTTAAATGTGTCAGATCTTTCCAAAATTTAATGTGAGTTAGATTCATTTTTAGAACCAAGGGAGCTCCGCTGCTAATTCACTCATCCATAATCTCACTGTGAGGTGGACGGCAGGGTGTGTCAGGCTCGCCTCCCGATTACGGCAGCACCGGGAAGCGGTGCCTGCTCTCTAGGTTTCCGAAGTGAGAAAGGAAGGTAGGGATGGAGCAACAACTACCTTTGCTATCCTCCACTTTCCACCCTCCTGTTTAAGCAAAGGATTTAACATCAAATCACAAAAACCACAGTGGAAACCAGCATGGTGGCCAACTTTACTTTAGGCAAATTTGGCCATCTGTACCTCACTTTGCTCATGTGTAAATTGAAGACTGGTGTATTTGTCCCTTACAGGGATTTTATAATAACAAACGAGATAGTGTACATGAAAACATATTCTGCAGAGGAAAGTAGCTATAATTATTATAAGTTAAGAGAACACAGAAATCAACTTGTGTTTACCAAAATGTGATATATCTTTTGATTGTTGTCAATAGAATTCCTACTAGGTATGTGGATTTTTCGTAGTGTTTACAATGATTTCAATGAAACCATAATTTAGCTATTTTAATATCAGTCCAGCTGTTTTATCAGCAATTTCAGTTTGGATAAAAACCTGTTCAATAAATTATATGTGTATTGGAAACTCTGGAGTATTTCTCTGAGAAACAATTTTGTTTTATACCCTAAAAGGAAAAAAAAAATCTTTGACGTCAATGATATTATATAAAACAAGAGATTTATCAATAAAATTTTGCAGATAAACTTGTCATATCTAGAACTGCAAACTGTTTATTTTTTAGCCTGAAATAAAACTTTAATTGCTCGAATAGGCAAACTTTTCAGCTATCTGTGAATCAAAAGAAACTTTTTCTTAAACTGAAAATGCAAATGTAAAAGCATCTCTAGTGATTAGAAAAAAACTTGTAATCAGTTGTGAGTCTTAGAGACTTTGGTATAGAAAAGAGCCTAACTGATCATTTCAGAAACCTCCAGTTTCCTCCTCTAACTAAACAATAGGAAAAAGAAAAAAGAAAAAATATCCATGTCACTTCTTATCGTAAATGCTTAGTTTAATTTACAAACTCAGCAAAATAAAAAAGAGTTGAGACAATATGTAAATAGATCAACCCCAACTCCCCTTTTTCTTTCTCAGATGGTTTGTCTTCATCATTCTTTAGTTAAACTTTCATATTAACTAAATTTAATAAACATTAGTTAAATTTTCATATTATTTTTATCTTGTGTAAGTATAGGTCCCTGAACACAATTTTCAAAACCCAAATTTAAATGCAAATACTTCCATGGCAACTTTCTCTCTTAATATGTTTTGCCTCTTTTGTCATACTTAGTTCTCCCCCAACCTCCTTAGTGTAGTTGAACAGATACAAGTATTATCCACATTTTAGGGATGATGCATTCCAAGCCTGGAGAGATTACTATGATTGAATGAAAGTCAACAGAATTAAACCTCGTTGTCTGGACTTCTTGCCTAGGCGTGTCCTGTTATTTGAGGCCACCTTCAGAAACACTTGAGTCATGGAAACACGGAGGGAACTTCTTTCCAAAATGGTGTGGTTAGCATGCGGACTGCTGGCCTTGCTGGCACTGCAGTGGGAAGCTTCAGCCCAGACACAAAACAGCTTCCTCTTGGGTCAGGGTCCACAGCTGTACTCTGGATGGAGGCTGCTGCACATGTGTAACCTCTTTTCCCGTCTTGTGTCCAAGCCCATGACTCAATTACTTACTTTGGTTTCTCAGCAGTTACTATCTACAAGATTTGCATTTCTTCCACACTCTGGAAGTCTGAATGGCAAAGTCAAGCTTTGTAGGGGAGCCGCTGGAAGTGCCTGCTCCTGTCCCCAGCCCACCAGCTGCAGCCCAGCCTGGGCACAGATCACCCTGAGTTGAGTCCAGCCCCCTTTAGATAGACACATGTGCAGTTACAGCCTTTCTGACTCAGGGTCATTCTTCAGAACCTGAGCAAGCGAAATAATTTGGTGTAACTGGGCCTTGTTAGAGGTAGAAGGACAGCATTTAGTAAAAGAGTGGCTGCTCTTCAGAGTCCTGGATTTGATTGGATTTGACCTTGTGAAACTCTGTTGAAAGAACAGGGGGGAAGGGAGCTATGAAGGGAATTTAGCAAAAGGTGTTGCGAAAAGATCACCAAAGAGTGGGTAGAATGATGGCCAGGCAGGACGTTACCCTGTGCCCTGGGGATGATCTCTCCTGTGGACAAGAGAGGACAGTCCCACTGACCACACCACCCTGATCTGACTCCAGATACATCAGAACCTTCTAAGACATGGAACCTTAGCTAAGAGCTCCCCAAACCTAAACCTATAGCCCCACCCCTATTTAAATCAGTTGCCTAGTGTCCTGGAGTTTTCATTTTAAAATGGATTCCAGCCACAGGCTCTCCAGTTAAATTCTTGCTCTGTTTAAAATATGGAGCAGAATTTGGTGTCTGGATGGGAAAAGAAAGTGGTATTGTCAAATGAAGTCGTCTGTTCTTGGAAGGCTGTCAATCAACAATGTTGAGCACCTGCCTCTGCGCTCATTGCTTAGTCCCAAGTGTTATGTTGAAAGCACATGGGGAGCCAGAGAAAGGAACCATATCATTTCTAATTATCATACCAAAAATATGTGTGTTTTCTCATATGGAAATTTTTCTGTGGATGGGGTCGGAGGAGATTATATATATATATATATATAGTATGAGTCAACCAAAATGGGTAATGGAGATAATAACTTTTTTAATGGAAAATGATTCCAGCAAATACAAATGTTCACCAAAAATAGCTCATTCTCTTCAGGTCCTGTATCTCTATAGCACAATTCAGCATTAGAAATTAAGATTCATGGTACCTGTGCTTGACGGCTTGGGGCAGGACAATTCATCAAGAGTAAAAAACCTAAAACTAGTTTAAGGATCACACCATTGGACATATTTGTGGGAACTTGGACTCATGTCATCCTGAAGCTTTGGGGCCAATAAAACAAACTTTCAGTACAATGAATAAGTTCATTTATAGAATTTAAACCATATTTTCCAATCCAAATCTTTGTGAGGGAAAAAAAATAAAGGAAAACAAAGTTAGAAATATAGAAATTAAGCATGGCAGACACCTCTGGACAGCTCACGTCCAGCAAGGAGTTAGCCAGGCCTCTGGAAAGGACTGTAAATTCACCTTCCATCTCAGACACACTAGATCAACTAATAAAATCTTATTATGGAAGGGCTTCAGAGAAATGTTAAAAGAAACTTCAAAAATATCATTTTTATTCCTTTTTGTCTGGGAAAGGCCAACACAAACTATACCTAAGAATTACCCAGGTCCATGGCCTTCTCCCATACTCTCCAAAATATAACTATGGAACCTGGTACAAATTTCCACCTTTTCATCCAATCCCCTGATGGCAACAATGTCTTGCAAATAGCTGTGGCTCTCATAAATTTCATCTACTGCCTCTGCCCTTGAATGTCCAAAAGCTTCAAGGACAAAAGGCCTCAAGTTGCAACAGGATGTGTGAATCACTTCAGCCTAATACCACATCTCAGAACACGTGCACTCTAAGGCTTCCCCGAATATGTCTCAGATACAGCCCCAAGTACAATTTGCATAAACTATACAATAAACACCTGGCTCCTCCAAGACTCTCAATTCACTGGGTTAGAAATAGGACACAAGCATATGACTATCAATCCCTGCTTCAGATAAACAAATCCTCCTTTTCTGACTCTGCAACTTTCTGGTCATTTTTAGATATTAAACCCATTCCAATACAGAATGGCTTAGAAGTTTGAATGTGCCATCTGGTTCAAAGCATTTCCAGTCCCTATGGTTCCATGAAAGTCTAGACTTGTAGTTTTTGGAGCACGGAGGTGGGAAGAAAGAAGTGGTATTTCCTTCCTCCCCCTCATCTGAGTGTGTCTTCCTCCAGGAATGGGTGGTTAGGCATCAGGGAAAGCTATCTGGAGGTGTTAATGCCTGACATTTAGGGGAATGAATGCAGAAAGCCGAGATCGAGATGCAAAACATGCCATTTTGAGAGAACTGCACATTATTTTACATAGCAGGGGCATAGGGCTCATATGGGCATAAGCCTAACCTAGGAGGCACAGGACATCTGCCAACTTTGCAGAGGGTAGAGACATAGTTAAGTGGTAAAAACAGCATAAAACTTTCCAAATAAATATTGAATTGTGTCATGGATCTATATTTTTCTTCTAATGCTATAAAATATAAATTTTTGATAAAAATGGAAATTGAAAGCAGAGGAAAACTGAGTACTTTGGTAAAACTGAGCTTATGATTACACTACAACTCTGTCATCTCTTCCTAATTGATTTTAGATCCAACCACTTGCACACACATTTCTGTTCATGTCTATGCTTGTGAAGTTTTTCATTGTTTGATGAACACAATTTCATATTCACCTCCAGGTGATCAATATTTCAGCCTTGATTGTTTGAGGTTTGTTTTTTTCCTACATCTATTATTTGAAAACTTTTTCAAACAAAAGTGAATGTTGTCATATTTTTCCACAAAAATTTCTAATAGGTCATCAGGAGAGTCCCAATATGTTGCTAATGGAAGTTGTGAAGAAACACATCGTATTTTATCATCATAATAATTAATTCATATGATGCGAAAATATAGAGAATGAAGCATCTGAAAACCTGGGGTCCATGTATGGTTGAAATTATAGTTAATACACACCAAATTTTATAAAAATTTATGTCAAGTAAAATTTAATTTTGACGTAAAAACATTTGAGGTGAATCCTAAGGTTTTAAGGAATCTCGTGTTTATGATTTTCAATGATTGGCTTGCAGCAGTATAAAGATTAAGTGCTATTACACATTTAGTTCCTCCAACAAAAAACCAGCTGTGGGAAAGGGTTGCTTACAACATAAGGACTTCCAACTAGAAAATAGTTCTGGAAATATGCAGAACATGACAAAGATGAAAAGTAAAGCACATTTGAAACATTGTAATGATGGAGTCAGTGCTACCTTTTATGACAATTGTTGCTGACAAATTATTATGTGCTCAATTAAGTTTGGGTCAAAAAGTAGACTTTACTTGAAATTAATAGTTGAAAGATTTTATTTCTTAGGAAACAGAGTTTACGATTAAGAAGGCATGATAAGAACATTTTGCCTAGGTATACAGGAAGTTTTTGATGTTGTTAGAAATTACCATGAAAGTTAAAGGACAAGAATTATGTATGAACTCCCAATTAATTTCTTTCAAAAGTGTGCAAATTCAAAATTAAATTATTTGAACAATAAAGATTAAAATATCTCAGGACCTCATGAATGAGATCAATATTTATTCAACTTGTACAATAAACTAAGATTAGATTGTCTGAGATACATGCAGAATCATCAAAGACAATTTTAATTAAAAGAAACTGTTCAGTTTTAGCAATGCCGAAGATATGACTGACAGCATCTGAGCATCTTACACAATGCAAAACTTATCTGCTGTAAATCAAAGTTAATATTATTAACATTGTGGCCAGGCCTACATTAGCATAGACTGTGAGTGGAAATTTTAATGGGGCTGTAATAAATTATAAAGAGGAAGAGCCCAAAGAATCTATATATGCTTTCCTCGTATCCTTTAGACTTAATAGTAATGATATTTTACAAGGAAGTGAAACTACATTAAAATGCCCTCAAACTGATTCTTTGCATGGCACTACACACACACACACACACACACACACATATATGAATATATTTGTATATATGGAGGGATTGGCAAATATTTTAAGGAAAAAGGTTTCTTTGTACTTTAAACACACCATATCAGGGAGTACACTATTAAGAATCATTAGCCTTATTAATTTAATTGCACTAACAGAGATTAAGGTCACACCCCAAGTATTCCAGGCTCTATGGACAGATTTTCTTTTGGTTTAATTTATGTTCAAAATGAGAAGCAATATACGCTTCTTTATCATCTGATAAGAATAATAAATATGGCGAAACCATTTAGGGAAGGGCAAAAAAATTATGCCCAAAATAAGCTATGAGAATTTCAAGGTTGAGGTTTTTGTCCTTCAGAAGAAAAAAGAAGAATTTAAAATAAAAATACATCATGGCAATTCAGAAAGTGTGCTTCCCTCCCCCCGCCTCCTCCCCACACACACAATCAGAGAAAAAGAGCAGAAAATGTAAAAGTTTTTGCCAAAGAGTGAAGGCTACATAACTAAATTGAAATACATGGTTTTGGAGAATGAATTCAGCAAAAGGAAGGAAATTTTAGAACCACTTTTTAAAAATAGAATGAACCATTAAATTAAACAATGGCCAAACCAGCCAAGAATTTTACAAATTTGATGCAAATTCCAGAACTCTGGTTTTTCTTGCAAACTGTGAAAAACTCAACTGTATCTATGATTGTTGATTCAACTGATCGTGGCCATTTGTTTAGTCAATGTGTCCTTCACGCTCATGCTCCTTTTACCTCCAAGCATCTAGATATTGCATTTGATTGGCCAACTGGGGCAATACATTTTCTATGTTGTACTTCTTAAAAATATACTTAGACAGCATGTAGGAGAAGACAGACTTAACTGCTGGGTAATGATAGTGTTGAGAAGAATCTGTTTGCACCTACCCATGCATGCGTGTGTGCGTGCACGCACGCGCACACACACACACACACACACGCCTGAAAGACTTCACAGCATTGAGAACAGGTTGCCACGGCACTCTGCCACACCATCAGAGGGACAGATAATTTAATCCAATCTCTAAGAATGTTGCACCTTGCTAGTATGCTATTGCACTTTAAATTGCAAACTTTATTTCAAAGCCTCAAAGTGCTTAGAGTTGACCGTGAAGTTAGCAAGGTTCCTGATATGTCCTGATGGGTAGTAACAAGACATTTATGACAATGCCCTATCCTATTCCAAAAGAAATACCATGTGAAACTTGGCACCTGAGATTTGTCATAAAGCTTCTCATTTGCTCAATTAATTTGTCCTTATAGAGTGACTAATCACTTTGGCCAGCAATATACTCTCCTCCCAAACCTTAGTCCTAATTTTAGAACATGGTAAAATGGAAAGATATGGAACTAGAAAGGTGAACAAGAATAAAGTCTAAAATCATGTGTTTATATACAAATAGGGAAGGAGCGTGTGTGTAAATGAAATTATATATATATATATATATATATCTTATCATTTCTTGAAATTTAGTTGAAGGCACAAAGAAAGTGCAAGATGGCTCTAACTTACAGAAAGTAATATCTAGGTCATGCCTAAGACCAGCTTCCTTACTTCAACCATCACAGAAGGCACATGGTACATAGTATATTTATACGGTGTAGCCCAAGTGCCCAGTGAGAAGGCAGAAATAAAAAAACTGAAATTTCAGCATAATTTAAATTTGGCAGTGACTTTATTTTTCTTGTTCTCCATTTTATTTTCAGTACCCAGACTAGTGCCTGGTACCCAATAGGCTCTCACTGCATATATTAATATATTGAATGAATGACTGACATAGTTAATTTCTATAATGGTTGAAGTGAGTAAAATCAGTTCATTTTTAACTGAATTTTTTTTCAGTAGAAAATGGCCCTTTGGAAATTGGGATGAAGTTTGATCAGAAAGTAAGGAAAAGATATTTAAAATGGTATAAATTATATCTGTGAGTAGAAAAAGTGGGTGGCAAGGGAAGAGGAAGCATGTGGGGGGAAGGGGTGCCTGGAATATTGAGAAAAAGGCCAGAGTATACCAAGAGAGAACAAGAGAAAAGAGGACCTTAAAGCACAAAAAAGCAATTTTAATTTGATGTCAAAGTGACCTGAGTGTTACTGTTGCATGGAAAAAGGGACAAACTTGGTCTCTTAGGCATCAAAGAAGATGTTCTTTGGTACAGAAATATTTTAAGAAGGGAATACCCAACTTACTGTAGCTACACAGAAGATATTAATAGTTTCACCAGTCTAAAAGTGAAAAGGGGAATTTGTTTAGAAAATTTTATATGGGGAAAAAAGTCAGCCATAGTTTCTATTAGGATGGATTTGAAACATAAAGGAGGAATGAGTGAAAGAGGTTCTTTCATTCATTCAGTGATATTTATTGAACACCTATGATGGAATACAGCAGTACACAAAACAGAAAAAAAATTCTTGCCTTTATTTACTTTACATTCTTTTTTTTTTCTTTTTTTTTTTTCATTTCAGAATATAATGGGGGTAGAAATTCTTTGGTCACATAAATTGCCTTTGCACTGCCCAATTCAGAGCTACAAGCACGTCCATCCCCCTGACAGTGTGCACTACACCCATTAGGTATGAATTTACCCATCCTTTCTTCCCCCCTCCCCCCTGCCCAATCTCCAATGAGCGTTACTTTCATATGTGCACATTATAGTTGATTGATTAGTTCCAATTTCATGGTGAGTACATGTGGGTGTTTGTTTTTCCATTCTTGTAATATTTCACTTAGAAGAGTGGTCTCCAGTTCCATCCAGGTTAATACAAGAAGTATTAGTTCACCATTATTTTTTTATGGCTGAGTAGTACTCCATGGTATATATATACCACATTTTATTAATCCACTTATGTATTGATGGGCACTTGGGTTGTTTCCACATCTTTGCAATTGTGAATTGTGCTGCTATAAACATTCAAGTGCAGACGTCTTTTTTATAGAGTGTCTTTTTTTCCTTTGGGTAGATACCCAGTAGTGGGATTGCTGCATCAAATGGTAGTTCTACTTTCAGCTCTTTGAAGTATCTCCATATTACTTTCCATAGAGGTTGTACTAGTTTGCAGTCCCACCAGTCATTTATGAGTGTTCCTATCTCTCCGCATCCACACCAACATTTGTTGTTTGGGAACTTTTTGATAAAAGTCCTTCTCACTGGAGTTAAGTGATATCTCATTGTGGTTTTAATTTGCATTTTGCTAAAGATTAGCGATGTTTAGCATTTTTTCATATGTTTGTTGGCCATTAGTCTATCTTCTTTTGAAAAGTTTCTGTTCATGTCCTTTGCCCACTTTTTAATGGGGTGGTTTGATTTTTTTCTTGCTGATTTGCCTGAGTTCTTTAGGGTAGACAGAAACATGAAACCAAAAATATTAAATTGAATTAAATTAAAAATCAAAAAAGGAGTCATGCAGAATTTTAGAAGGTTATGGAGAGAGAAATAATGAAGTGGGGGGAGGGGGCAGAGGCAGCCCAAGGGAGGGGTGGCAGTACTCTCAAGCAGAACTGGTCAGGGAACCCCCACTGAGAAGACTGCGGTTAAGACTTAAATGAGGTACTAACATTACTTATGTTCTAGAAGGATAGAGATACCACCATATGTACAGAGAAGGTAAGAGGCATAAAGTCTTAGGGGCAAGTATAGTCATAACCTTTGTCTTAAAAATTGAATTTTTCTTCATAAATTTTAGTGATATATTTCAATGATGTGGGTGAGGTTTGTTTTGTTTTGTTTTGTTTTTCCCTCGTGGGAAAGAATGGGGAGAATTCCGAGAGGCTGAGGTGCCATCTCACCTGGAAGGAACAACCGGAGTGGAGGAAAAGTCCAAGCCTATTTGGGAATCCATTTTGGCTGGAGCCTGAGAAACAAAACATGAAAAGAGCCTGCAAAAATAACTTTTATTCACGTACTAATGAACAAAAAGCAATCAATTTGTCCTCTGGCTAGGTTTTTTAAAAGTCTCCCCACCTCCTCTCTCCAGTTCTGCCGCTAGCAGCCATGTCACTGCAAAGCCTCCGCTTCCTCAACTGTGGACCAAGGGGCTGGTGCTGATTAAGGTCCCTTAGATACGAAAATCTCATACCTTGCAATGCCTCAACACCAAGTGTTACTCTATCGTTGACATTTCAAGAAGTAGTATTTATAACTTAAAAAATCATAGACAGCCATTCCCCCAACCATCACTTATATTCCACCATTTCAAATTTTCCAAGACCTTACTTAATATCTTTCTACTTCACGCTGACAACTGCTTTTACTTTTTCTACAGTGCTTAGTCTTGAGACTTCTCTAGCTGGTAAGTGAAGTCCCTCTGTGTTCTCAATTACATCATCTTTTTTTGTTTCTTTCTGGGTTTTTTTTTTTTTTTTTTTTTTTGTAGTTTTCTGGTTGTGCTACTGAACCAAGGATATTTGACCTAAATAAAGTGCTAATTTGAAAAAGAAACCCAGGGAAAAGGGAGAAATGATGATAGTCACAAACAAGACAGAGCAAACAGTGCTGGGGAAAGCAATTCAGCCCAGGCTTTAGTTGAACTGCCTGCTAAAAGAAGCTCCCTTACATTGCACTTCTCAATACATCACTTTAAAACATAAATATATTGTCTATTATTGATGCTTTAAGAAAATGTTTTGAAGCCATACTGTCTTAAACTTTGGCTTATACTTTTGTGACAATATTTATTCCTTTTTATTTTTTCTCAAAAACTCATAGTTACCAATTGATTTTCTTCACCAAATTTTCTGATTATGAATAGCAGGGAGCAGTTGCACACTATGGTTTTGTGGCATAAATTACATTTTCCCCTTATGTGAAGCCCGTAAATCACAGGAGTATGGAAGGCCATGTGCTCTACAAACATCTTCAGATGGTCTCCGGATCTGGTTGCTATCACTGCTTTAAAAATAAAAGCACAGAGTTCTTTAAAAAATTAAAAATAGAATATGATTCAGCAATTTGACTTCTGGGTACACATCCAAAAGAATAGAAAGCAAACTCTCAAAGATATATCAGTACATCCAAGTCCCCAGAAGCACTATTCACAATAGCCAAAAGGTGAAAGCAACAAATAAATAGACAAACCAAATGTGGTCTTTCCATACAATGGAGGATTTATTATATTCAAACTTAAAAAGGAAGGAGATTCTGGCACATGCTACAACATGGATGAACCTTAAAGTCATTGTGCTGAGTGAATGAAGCCAGTCACAAAAGGACACACACTGTATGATTCCACTTGTATGAAGTAGTCAAAAATAATAGAAACATAAAGTAGAATGGTGGTCCCCGGGGGCTGGAGAGAGCAGGGGACGGGGAGTTAGTGTTTAATGGATATAGAACTTCAGTTTTGCACGATGAAAAAGTTCTGGAGATCAATGGTGGTGATGGTTGCACAACAATGCAACTATATAATACCTAATGCCACTGACTGTATGTTTAAAAATGGTTAAAATTACAAATATATGCTATTTATATTTTACCACAGTAAAAAAATACTAATCAAAGTACAACTCGTCTTCCTAGGAGATGATAGTGCCTATGAACTGCCACCCCTTCTCATGCCATACTGTGGTTGTTACATTGAGGTAGAAGTGCAGTCTGGATAAATCATTTGTTGGACAGCACTGAGAGACAGCTGTCTCAGGTGAAGTGCTCAAGTCCCATTTCTGGAGGCTGAGAAGCACTATCAGAATGTTTTGACTCAATTACCCTGAGCCTTCATCAGCCGATGAAACTAATTTTTTTATCAACTGATTAAGATTCAAGATAATGAGTCAAAACATGCCAGGAGTAATTCCCAACTGCATTGAAGATGGGATGTTAACTTTCCCATGCACATATATGCACGCAGACAGGCACGAAATGAACCAACACAGCCTCCTTGCATATAGAAAAGTTCACTTCATCAGTGAAAAGGGAGACAATTATCCCATACACCTAAAAAGGAGAAACAAAAAATTAGTTGACCAAACAATTGAATTGATTGCTAATAATTTTAATAAGAGAGGAATGGCATGAAATTAATTCATGAGCAAACACAACTGGAGGAAAGAAAATCAAAATCCCCCAGGAAATTGCCATGCACAAATCTGAACAGATTCTAGGAAAAACCAAAATTCCAAATGCTTTGTGCTTCCTCCTGAATCAACAAATGCACTTCAGAATGTTTTTGATGGCAGCTCTATCTAAGCTTAAAGTTCCAGGAATTTTCCACAACTGTTCTGCATTCTGCAGGCCTTTTGTCTGACTACGGAATATTGAGTTTTAGCAACAAAAGCATTTGATTGAATACTATACCCTTTAAT
The DNA here is from genome assembly GCF_041146395.1 of Eulemur rufifrons. Lineage (NCBI taxonomy): Eukaryota > Metazoa > Chordata > Mammalia > Primates > Lemuridae > Eulemur > Eulemur rufifrons. The sequence continues at coordinate 37,295,537 of NC_091001.1, read as the reverse complement.
ATCAGATATATGTATTTTAAATCCCATTAGGCATCCATTGGGAAACTACCTAATATTTGGAATGTGTTGCTTAATGTGCTAACTGATCTTATTTCGTGTGGAGCTCACTGTCAGAGACACCAAAAGCGTAGTGACAGTTATTGCTGTTGAAAGGATTCTGTGGGGGTGTGAGCAGAATGGTTAACGGACCTGCAGTCAGGGGAGTTAAATATTTCCTAAATCTGGTAATAGTTCAGCATTCCAAGAGCTGAGGAAGATTGGACATAAAATCTTCTACATATCAGCCTAGGTTTATCTTCTTCAGTAGTTTGAGTAAATCAACTTATAAGATCTGCTATGAAAAGTGTCTCTCTAAAAATATAATAAATGCTAAAACATGGCATGAGATAGTCTCAATGGAGAACTGAAAGCAAACAGTTTACACTGGGAACAAACAATGACTGTGATCCTAATGTCTTTGAATTGCAACAACGGAGTATGCAATGCTTTTAAATGCAAGATTCAGAACAGAAAAGAGACTTCGAAGGCCTATAAACGATTAAGGAAAACTTCTACCTACAGCTCTCTGCTGATCGCTGATCGGCAGGCACTGTGAAAGCTTTCCTGCTGGAACGCTTTGTGAGAATTTTGTCTGAGGTTTTGGGGGGGAGGGAAAAGCATAGTGCTAAAAAGATGTAAACATTCTTTTCTCTTTTTTGCTGATGTTTTTCTTTCTTCCCCTGATGGCTGTATCTCTACCGTACCAGCGCCTGTCACTTGCAGAAGAAGCCATCACTCAGCTTATTAGGAAAGTATTGCTCCTGCTATTTATTCAATTTAAAATGTGCGTCTTAGAGGTCCCACCTCTCGGAGACCAACTCATGCACATGTTCAGAGACGGTCTTAATTGAAGCGTGATTTACTACATGAAGCAAAACTTTGCTTGGATAGGCTAAAAGACTATGCTGAGAAAGAGCCCTTTATACAATTTTATAGGCCTATCTCCTCATTGGGAGCATACATTTACTAACTGTATAATTGGTGGCACAGTTCTTCCATCATAAACATTGTTATCAGTTAATTAAACTTGAAATGCAGCTTTGTTCCACAACATGTTTTGTCAGATTGTTTTCCTTATTTATTTATCATCATAAAATTTTACTTGGTGACTGGCAGCTTCTCAGCCCTCCAATAATAATATAAATCAAAACATAAGATTTTAGTCTTCATGCAATTTCCTTTTGGTCTGAAAATATGAAACCAGATGTTTTTGGCATGCTAAAGATGCTTTTCATCTTTTTTTAGATTCTTTCAGTGCAGTCAAAGTAAATGCATTTTTAAAACCAACTTATGAAAGTTAAATTCCCTTTGTTCATCTGTGTGTAGTCTGGTTTGCATTGATGCAGTGGCATCGAGAGACCTTTCAGATAGCATACTGGCTGTCTTGGAGGAATTATACATGTGGGGCAAAAAACTCAAAGGGCAACAGAAATTATATTCATCGTAGAGCAGTAGACCATGAACTGTGATTCAGCAGAGGGTCTTGCCAAGAAGCATGCCTAAAGGTGCAGGTTCAGGGTGGACAACAACTGCTATGATCTTAACTATGTATATGTTATCTGGGTGGTGTGCCTAATTTGTTCACATAGTTATCACATACTTGTTCCAGCTTGAAAATGTGGGGCCCATGAAAGCATGGCCATTGGAATTTCCTGTAACAGTGAATCTCATTTCAGTAGATATTACCATCTATCTCAGCCTAAGGCTATCACTGAAACAACTAACCATTCCCAGATGGAACCTGCTTTGCTGATATTAAAGGGATTTGATGTCAGTGAAAGACTTAGGGTCAGTAAATAGAAGCAGGAATAGAGTAGCGCATGGACTAATCTCATTTGTACATGGTCTCAGATTGCCATTACATCCCTGGGCTATCTTGTGGTTTGGGTATTGGAACTCTTCGGACAAACTGAAATACTCTGGGATCTTGGTGGGGTGGTGTATGGAATTATTTATAATCAGCTTTGCTATCTAAGCTTTGATGTGGTCACCCGCAACCTCCGCCCCCAGCTTCATTGCACAAATTCCATGGGCCAGTGCACAGGACACTTCTACCTCTTCACCACCAGCTCCCCCCGACAATCTTGGCAATCTCTTTATTCACAAAGAGTAGAACTCCCCCACCTCCTACTCTGCTTGGTTTTCAAGCAAGTTTTCCCAGAGGCAGCCCTTTTCCACGTACACAGACTTCACGGACTTCCTTATTGCCCATTGCAATTGGCTTTCCATCCCTGGCATTCCACTGAATTTGCTGTGTCAAAAGTCTCCAGTGGTCCCTTAATAGCCAAATACAATGTTCTTTTAGTCTTCAACATCATTAACCTGGGTTATGCTGGCCTCTTCCTTCTTCTTAAATGTCTCCTCCCTTAGCTTACTCAAACCAAGTGCTTTTGGTTCTTCTGTTCCTCTGACCTTTTTTCCCAATACTTTCTGCTCATTCCTCTTCCTCTGCCTGACTCTAAATATTGTACGGTAGTCCCCACTTATCCACAAGGGCTATGTTCCAAGACCCCTAGTGGTTGCCTGAAACCACAGTAGTGACAAACCCTGGATATACTATGTGTTCTATGCATATATACCTGTGATAAAAGTTAATTTATAAATTAGACACAGTAAAAGATTAACAATAATCAATAATAAAGTAGGACAATTATAACAACATACTGTAATAAAGGTTATAGCAATGTGCTTTCTTTCTCTCTACTCTCTCAAAGTATCCCATTACACATGGTATCTTCAGATTGTGGTTCACTGAAAGTAACTGACACCTCAGAGAGTGAAACCATGGCTAAGCGGGGACTGCTGTAATCTGTAAGATTCTGACTTTGGTCCTCTTCCATCTCTATTCTTTATGATCTTCTGAGTGTGGCACTTACTCCCATGACTGTGTGCTGATGTGGCCAGAATTCGATTTCTCATCCATATCTTGCTCCTCTGCTGAAAAACTCACTACCTACCTGCCTAGTAGAAATCCACACAGAAAAGTCCCACAGGCACCATAAACTCAGTGACAAAAAAAAAAAAAATCTTCACCCTGAAATTATTGTTTTTCCTAAGTATATAAGCCTAACTAATGTCACTCGGATATCCAAGCCAGAAATCTCTTGGCCACCAATGATTTCTTCACGTAGATTATCTCTACACCATGTCCTTAAAACCTTCACATCTGCCTTTGAATTATCTTTTACACTTGTCCAATTCATTCTGTTAACACTCAAAGAAAAAAATACAATATTTAATTAAGGAATATTTGGTGCTCTGGAATTGGGTGAGAATTACATTTGGATAAAGATTCTTGCCAGACTAGCTTCAAATTATATAACATAAACCACCACCCTTTCACAAGTCTGACCTTGAAAGACTCACATCAAAATGGGAGATATAAGTTTTTAAAAAATGGAGAAAGAAAAATGGCAATGGAAGAAAAGGCAGTAAGACAAGAAAAAAGGCATGTCTCCAAATTATCTTCTTATTTTTAAGAATGTTACGGAAATCTATCTGGTTACTCAAGTAAAAAGATTTTTGCTTTTTTTTTTTTCCCTTATTTCCTCCTTTTTCTCAGCCCCAAGGCCCAATTATATTAAGAATTCCATGGTTTCACTTGCCTATCATCCCCCATAGACATTGCCATTAGCACTGACGCACTTCAGGTCCCCATAATATCACAACTAATCTTGCTGCCCTGTTCCCTCCAATCTTCTTACTGCTCTTGGTTGCCTGTCTAAAAATAAGAGCTGCTTAAAATCCTCTGATGCTGCCTCATTACTGTCATACTTCGTAGCAAAACCAGTCCTACCATCATCTCTTTTGGTGCTTGTCTCTGTGATCAGCCAACACTGAGGTGGGCTGAACAGCCTGTGTTCTGAAAGTGCCATTCTGATTCCCACCTTGTCTTTGCTCATGCTCTCTGGATGTCCTTCTCTCTCTCACCATCCTCCACCACCTGCCTGGGGAGCTAAGCTCCGTGACTCTTCCAAAGCTTCGCTTTCTCCATGTCCCCTCTCCCCTACCACTGCCCAGGTAGAACTAACCTCATCATGCTTCTATTCATTTCTCCTTAGGCAACTTTTACCATCTTCCATCTCTTAGCACCTGTAGCACCATATAATACATTTGTGCACAGTCTCATCAACTGGACTAGAACCCCTGAAGTTCTAGAACCCTTCCTGGCTATGTTTGGTGTGCTAGTTCTCAGCACAGTGACACAGAATGTAAGAGGCCAGCATATATAGTTCATGCTGTCCCTTCTGAATACTTATGAGCAGGGCATTCTGTGAACCACAGGCCTGTGAAGCAGATTCACCATGTACCCGTTATCAACCCAAGGAAATCATTATCCCACTCCATGGAGGACAGCAAAGATCATTACTATGCCAACCACTAGGAAGAGGAGTCCAAACATTCCCACCCACTGCATCTTGGGCTGCAATTTCTAACACTGGTATGAGTCCAGGAAGATAAATGAAGCTGAGCAACTTTATTACTCACAGATAGGCAGCAATGGATGGCAGAAGTCTAAGATCCATGTCCAGCCAGTCCCCCAAGGCTCAGGAAGGCTGCCCAGAGTGGATGGAATCTTCTGTATGCATGCCCAATGTCGCACAGCAGCTGTAGGACCCCAAAGGCACTCTGCTGTGGGTGTTATACCCTGGGGTAAACCAGAATCTCCAGACTAAAGTACTGTAGGACATCCTGAGCCAAGAGAGATTGGAACAGGGCTCAGCTGTTCAGGACAGTTCTGCCTTATTTCAGGACGCTGCATGCCCGGCACACTCTACAGTTATTCTGAGAACTACACGCAAGAAAGAGGGAAGAGTTAAGTCAGCCACCATCATCCAGGAGTCTGTCTGGTCTGCAGGCTGTTTTCCAGCCTCTGCTATTGGAGCTGTGGTCCCAACTCCACCACCTACAGGCCAGCATAACCTCTCTCTGTTTCTGTTGTATTGATACCTAATAGCATTGATGAAAGGAAAACATGAGAAAATGTGTCAAATGCTTAATACAGTGCCTCACATACAGTGAGTGCCTAGTATGTTAGCTATTATCATCAGCTCATCAATGAGTGCTTATTAAATAAAGGAATGATTAGAAAAAGTATTACTACCAGAGGATATCAAGATTTATCAGCTCCATGAAACTAAGAATCATGTCTTGAGCTTCTTTGGGTTTTTTTTTTCCTTCTTTATTTACTCGGCAAAATGTCAGACTCAGAATAAGAATTGCATGAGTGTGGTTGAGCACCAGGTCAAAATGATAATATATAGACAGGTTCCAGTTGCAGGGTCGGGTAGATAAACACAAAGGGAAAGAAAATCACCAGAGGTGGGTAGAGTCAGGGGCTGGTCAGAGAAGAAGGAGGACAGAGGAGACCCCGGAACAGTGCTGAAGTAGAGGTGGAAGAGGAAGCTCAGCAAAGTGTCCTGAGGTCACTGATCTGTGGGCCTTTGAGGGAGACCAGCCATTGTTCTTGTGATGCACAGCAGAGACAAGACAGTGGAATAATACACTGACTAAGATGGTGGTAAAAAGGGTCCTCAGTCATTTCAGTCATTTTCTTTGTTCTTTTTCTTCACTATCATTATTTGAATCATTTGCCTTCTCAAAATTTTACAATCATGCATTAATTATCATAGCATATCTCAGGGTCAGTGTTACCTTTTTGCAGATGTACCTGGATTCTTGCTTCCATAAAACCCTTGCTAAGCTCCCTCTCTCAAAGATTTAATCTCTCCCCCTGTGATGAGGTCATCTCTATTTGTAGTTAAGGGAACTTTTACAATTGAGCTCAAATTTGCTTTCAGATTTCAGAAAGGGACTAAGATAAGAGGACCTCTGTGTCCTGCTTATGTTTAAATTATTCATTCATTCAGCAAACTTTAATGTACACCTACTATGGGTAGGAAAATAGAAGTATATTTCCTGTCAAATAAACTAAACATGACTTGTTTGAACTGTATTTATAAATTTGATTCATGTTACAGGATACCTTGGGAAATCCCTGAGATCCTCTGATATCATCACGCAATATTTCGTTGTCTTCTCATTCGAAGCAGACAAATTAGCAGGCTCTGACTGCTGTTTGTTTACTTTAGGAAATACGTGCCAGATCAACTGACTGAGTAGGCTGCCTCTTTGCCTTCAGGTCCTACCCCAGGATGCCCAGCCCTGCTCTGTAGAACAACCACACTTCCCAGAGTCCTCTGCCCACTGCTCCCTGTGGGTTCCACCAATGGAAGCCCTGACAAGAAATCAGAAGGTGGGGTTGAGGAGGGGTGAAGCCACAGTATTTTTACTCCCTCACAATTTCCACAGGTTTTTCCAGCAATAGCTTTGTCTTCTGCTAGAAGACGGAAATTTGTTTCCACCAAGCCAACTTGCCCTCAATGGCCCCAGCACCCCCGCCCTGGTACTTACCTCTTCCCTTTGGCCCTTCTAATCATTGTGGTGGTGGCAGCTTCCTGTAGTTGTTAATGTCTGAATTGCTGCATTCCTACCCCACACACACACCTCATTTTCAGATCTTCCAATAGCTCTGTCACTTGCTTTTGTATTAGACTCCCATGATTAACCACCTGGGCAGACCCTAGCTGATACAGTCAACCCTGCTCCCTGCAGTGTTTTGACCCATTTCTGATATCTCTTCTGGGTTTGCCCTTTGACAGTAACCTGACTTCCTACAAGCACTTTAGAAACTGCCTTTAATCCTGGAGAAGGGAGGCTTCAGATTAGATTTATTCCTCAGCCTCTCTAGTTTGAGGGTCTCTTTGTCGAGTGTCCGCTGAGGCATATCAGATGGCAATTGCTGAGAAGGATCTGGGGGTGTGTGAGTTGCCTGGGGCCCTGGTTTCTGGCAGTCTCACATGGAAGGTAGTTTCTCTGGATGAAATATTATTTTGAATATGATAATCTTTTGGTAAAATAATGTTGTCGTCATCTGCCTAAGCTTTCCTCAGTAGCGTTGCTGAGGAATGTACAGCACTTTTATCAAACAATATACAACTTTCAGGAAGAAAAACAAACATCTAAAAAGAAAACACACACATTCGGTGGGAACATCCAAGTATCAAGACCTGGCTCACTGAAACAGGTAACTCCATCCTGGTTATTGTTAGTGAGTTATAAAAGTTTTTAAAATAATCATTTGATTGCCTTCTCTTCAGTCGTGCTTACACCCCGTCAATGTCCAAGATTGTTCAAAGAATGGTCTTTCCAAAAATCAAATTTGATCATGACATTTCCCTGCTTTAAAACCTTTATTGGATATTCACAGTTTTCAGGACAAAGATCAAGCATTTCATCATAGCATAATACCTCATGCTTCAAATATGCGGTTCCTACCTTTCTCTGTAGTCTCTTGCCTATTTCTGCCTTCCCATTATTCCCTTGGGCTTCCAAAAGTTCCCTAAATCTGCCATATTCTTTTGTATATTAACATCTGCCATTTTGTGTTTGGTGATCTTCTTTCTTTAATATCCTTCTCTCCCCTTTCCTTCTTTCCCTGATTCACTCCCTCTGGTCTTTTCAGGCTCAGCCAATATGCCATCTGAAATCTGTCTCTGTCTGCCTGCCATCCCTTGCCCTGTCTGGCTGAGGTGTCACCCCATGGTCTTGCATAGAATCTGCTGTATGATCTGCACTTTACACAGTGCTGTAATCATGTGCTCACCTGACCCAGTGTCCCCCACAGACTAGTCATCTTCTGGGCAGGGACATCCTCTTATGCTTCTTCATTTTTATCAGCATGCATATAGGGCTTTGCATTGAATATAATGGGCTTTGCAATGCATATAATGCATTGAATACATGTTCCCACCACCAATGTGTAAGAGTTCCAGATGCTCCACATTCTTACCAACTCTTATTATTTTCAGTCTGTTTATATTTTAGCCATACTAATGCTTGTGTGGTATTTCATGGTAGTTTTAACTTATACTTCCCTGGTAACTATTGATGTTAAACATCTTTTCACATACTTATAAACCACACATACATCTTCTTTTGTCAAGGGTCTGTTGGGGTCTTTTGCACATTTTAATTTATTTTTTTATTTTTTATTATTGATTTGTAAGAGTTTAATGAACACAATTTTGATGATTGGATAAATATATATGGGTAGAACTTACTAAGAGAATTTTTGTTACAGAGTCTCTGAAATTGGTTTTTACTTTTTTATAACAAGAAAATAAGTCATTATTTTGAGTTATATGAATGATTGACTTTAAAATAATCCTACATCATATGAAAAGGAAAAATTCCAAATGATATATGACTAAAAAATATAGTTTTTTATTTAACACACATTTATAATATATACATGATGAAGATTTAGGTTTTTTTTTTTCCTTTAGGGACGATCAAAATATACATGAGAGTCACAAAATAATATACTTCTTCAGAAAAAAGAATTTACTTTAACTAAAAATATTCCTCTCACATTTTGGCAAAATACACAGTGGAAAACATGACACTAACCATTTTCTAGGAAAGGAATTTGGATCTAAATTATTTTTTATAGGAAATGGATATGTTTATCACAGATTCCGAACACACCGCACAGATAACAGAATTGGTTCTTAATGTTTTGATCATTGCCAGAACAAGCACATTTCCGGATTTATTTATTTTTTCCCAAAAGGTTGAGTAAGACATAACAGATACTTCCTGCCACAGGCATGGCTTGGCGGTAGGTCAGATACCTGGGTTATATAAATCTTTATGCTGAGTGTTTATGACATTTCAACTTAGAAGTTCATTCAGTTTGATGATTGAGGCAGCAAGCAATTATGACATTAAACAGTTCACAGACCTTAACCCAAGACCCAAATGGTTTAATTTTTTTAATGGCTGACTTTGCCTCTCCCGATATGCACAGACCAACGCAGAGTTTAAAACCCTCACCCATCTTAATTGCCCCTGCTTTGTTGCAAGCACCACTGACTGCCTGCTAGTTCCAAATGTCTTTGGTTATTAAAAATTATCAATAGAAAGTAATAGAAAGTAATCCAGACTTACACTGGCGATACAATTGGCCACATATGCCCTAGTGGAGCATAAAATAAGAAAGATCGTTACTATTACTACTGAAGTGTCATATCGAAGAACATACTTTCAAAGTGAATCACATTATGTCTGTTCAGTCAATTATTTATACTTGCAAAGACAGGGTTTCTTCCTGAAGATGTCTTTTCTTTCTTAGGTAAAGACACGGTCTTAAATTCAAATGTATCCTTGAGTCTGAAGATACTACTCACCAGAGTTACCAGATAGGGGGAAAATGTAAAATTTAAATAAAAGTCACATAGAATTTTATTTAGTGATAAACATATTTACACCTAATATTTCTTTTGTTCCTGAACACACTGCAATTAATAGGGTGGCATCATATTAAATTTTTATAATTTTCTAATATTGAATTGGTTTTTCAGAACTTCATAGTAAATGTAATCAATGTCGGTTGTGAACTTCAGATAGCAGCAGTAGTTTTCTAGAAAGATGACTGAAGGCTTAGGGCAATGCTTTTATGGAGGCAGGTAGAGTTAGAGTGTGTACAATATCTGCCCCTTACAATCATTAAAAATCCGTGAGATGGGAGTTTGAAACACTTATTGCTTACCTGAAATAGGCCAAGTTCACATCAACTCTTTTATTTGAGGCTTGAAATATATTTTACTAGTCACAGTGCTAGAAAAGAACATTAAAGATATTTTAGTTAATTTATTCTTTCTTACCATCTGCACCATGAAGTTATTTTCAAAAGAGTATAGCATACTTTCACCATAGATGTGGTTCCCTTAAGAACCTCAAGAATCTTGACAGTATTTTATCAATAGGTTATTATAAAATTGAGTTGATATTTCTCAAAATCATATCCTGTTTCATTCCTCCCAGGACAAAGTGCCCCACCTCCGACCCAGCGTACACTATCAATCACGACGTTAGCAATCATATTTTGCAGTCTTCAGTTAAAAACAAGATAGTATATGTTATTTAGGTTATTAAGTATGAAATGTCCGATTTCCTTAAGTACTAAGTTTGACAGGTGATATCTCTGACGTGTCACTTTGACACTTGTTTTATTTTTATTTTGAAGGTACATCCTTAGTCTTTCAAAATGCACATTTTAGCTTGTGATTATCTTTCAAATTTTTTTAGAGGAATTTTTGTGAAACCATGGCTAAGTCAAAAATTCATATTTTCGAGTATGAGTTCCGTCGTGGAACCAATGCAGCACAGAAAGCTTGAAATAACAACGAAGTGTTTGGGAAGTATCTGGCTAATGAAAGCACAGTACACTGATGGTTTGAGAAGTTCTGTTCTGGTGATTTTAATCTTGAAAATGAGCCACGTGGGCAACCTGAGACCAAGGTGGATAACCATGAGCTGAAAGCTGTAGTGAAGGCGAATCCATCTCAACCTATGCATGAATTAACAGCAAGGTTTGGTGTTACTAATACTTTTCAAGAGAGATTGCTTTTATCTTCTCAGAAAGTCATTTTGTTACCAATGTATCCTGCTCATCACTCAGAAAAACCTGGTCAGAACCCTGATGGTTCCAGGAGCTAGTCATGATGGTAACTAGAGGGCATGGGGGAAATTGATAGCTCAAATCCCTTCTACATCACCACTTACTGCAATATTGGTCCTTGAGCTCTTGGGCTTTATGAATTCCTTGCTGGTCCTACAAGAGACAGAACATTCCATATAACTTTATCATTCAAAGTAGAATTCATAATTGTCAGCGATGAATGGATTTTAGAAGGTCAGTGATTCGTTTATCTTACATCCAAAATTTTGTGATTGTTTTATCTAGGGAAAAGGTTTATGTATTCTTCAGCTTCTAGGAGGTGACCTAAATACTGCTGAGAAAATCTGCATTATATGATGCTCACTGGGCATGCTCTGTCCCAGTCCCCGCAAATGTGAGATGCTATCATCTCAGAAGAGAATTGCCAGAACAAAAGTGTCTGGTCCAACCAGTGGTTGGACATGAACCTCTTACTGTTACAAAAATGTGCCCATTTCACTGGGTTCCTTCTATTTTATCCTCCATCATATCTCTCACCTGTGTTCCCCTAAGAGCTGATTCCTAACACTAGCTCAGTGCTTCCCATAGCTGTGTTATTCTTATTTATTTTCCTCTCTGTCTCTCTTCCAAGACTCTGAGTGCCACTATGTCTACTCACTGTGTACTCTTCAGCATGGAGAGGAAGGTGCTGACACAGGGGAGTTAACAGATGTCTGATACTAAGGGAATGTATGGATGAATGAGTGAATGCATGGATGCAGTGTCCAGAGACGATACAACTAGCTCATTTTTCCCGAAAATCCAGAGTAAAACTAAATCTTATTACCTAGAGAAAGGCAGCAACAGGAGTTAAACTGGGAAACCAAGTGTTTCATGGAGGAGTGAGTCAAGGAAACCAGCACAGTTATAGAAGACAATTCACTGTCAACTACCTGGGCTTCCACTTCATTTGAAATCTTTGCCTTGAGAATTACATCTCATTCAAAAACTCATCCTTCTTTGATATCTATGAAATCTGGCCCTGCAACTTTCTGCTTCCCTGTCACTACCCCCACCATATCCCAGGGCATCTCTGTACTCACCAACAGCTTTGTTTGCTGCCCACCCCTCAGTCGTGAACCATGTTGTTTCCTTCCTTTTGTTCCTCCCCTTCCTTAGACATCCTTCTTTCTGCTCTTCACCTATTAATTAATATTACTGTCATAGCATCTTCTAATGAGGGCTTATGTGTCTCAGGTACCATGATTTCACCAAAGTACTTTCACCAAATTACTACATTTAATTCTCATAACAACCTATTTTGATCCCCATTTCGAAGTTGAGGCATCTGAAGTTTCAAGAGGCTCAAGGTCACAAGTCATACTCATCCTTCCCCGATGAACCCATGCCTTTCTTACAGGAAGCCTCTTCTGACCTCACAGACCCAGGTATGTCTCCTCCTAGGCCTGCAGGGCACACATGTCACTGACTGACTGTTGTCTGTGTGTGCCTCAGGATGCCACACAACACTGTGTTCCTTGAGGATGGGACCATGTTTGATGAACCATTGCAACTCCAGGGCCAAGAACATTGATACTTGACAGGGGTTCAATTTTTTTGTTTGTTTTGTTTTGTGTTTTGGTTTTGGTTTTTATTAATTTTTAAAATAATAACTAACTCTTGTCCATGGACTTGTGGTCTACATTTCCACTCTGACCCTTCCGGACAACACATTCAACACCAATGTGCTTTACCTTTGCTCTCACACCACCAATTTCCAAGCCAGGATCAGGCCCCCTACTTGCCTTTTCTGTTTGTGCTTCCAGATGACAAATAGTGCTAATGAAATGCCCTTCTTAAGCCACTTTCCTAGTCTAGACCTGCACACACACGGGCACATAGCAGAGTGGTTAACAGCACAATCCTACAGCCACCCTGCCAAAGCTCATATCCCAGCCCTGTCTCTTACAGGCCTATGACATCGGAAAACTCATTATCATCTCAGAGTCTCCAAACTCTCATTGATATGTAAGGGATAATGAAAGGATCTACCACATAAGGACTGCATGAGGATTAAATGAGTCATATATGTAACTCATATGTACTCATGTATGCATGTGTGTGTGTACAGTTGACTTTCATTATTTGAGGTAGTTATATTTTATAAAGTCACCACAAACACTGAATTATCGAAAAGTGAACCATTGTTCCTAGGGGAAATATGTAGTTAGGTTCCTGCAAGCTTCTGATCATAACATTGTCATCAACCAATCAATACATATCATATTTTATGTGTATTTCTGTTTAACGACACCTTATTAAATATATAGTGTTGATTCATTTACACTGAACAGCACCATAACTCATGCTGAATAAGGCTCATATATCTAACACATATATTTTCTGCGTAAGGCACCTCACAGCCTTCTTGCACTTTGGAACACCACCTGGCACTTCAGCACTATGCTTGAGGCCATTTTAAAAAGCAAAATCACCAACGAAAAGCCCCCAAATTTGAAAAACGTGTTCCTAAGCAGATGCGAAAAAGGATACTTGTTCAGAGCATGACAGCTGAAACAAGAAGAGCATAGTCTTGTTTAAATTCAACTGAGAATGTATACAGTGAAACAAATCCAATTTTTGGCCACCTGTACAGGTCTACAGATAACTTCAAAAGCACCAAGAGTACTGATTTGAGGGCTACAAATCAATTTTAGCAAGTAGGCAAATTCACAAATACAGAATCCGCAAACAGTGAGGATTGACTGTATCCACACACACATACTCATATTACCAGCTACTCTCTGAGGAAGAGAAGTCTCTGCAATTCTGGTTCCAAGTCATTTCCTCACCTTTGCCCTCACCACTTCTTGCAGCACTTGCTTCTAACCGCCATTCCTTGTCCTCTACCTCCAGCCCTTCATTTGGTAAATGTTCTCACACCTCTCCCATATAAAAAAAGAAAAAGAAAAGAAGAGAAAAGAAATACACATCACTTTCTCAACACTGCAGCCACTTCCAGCACATAGCCCCATCTCTTTCTTCTCAACAATTCTCAACAGACTGGTCTTCTCTCACTAACTCTGATTCTTCCTCACCCGCACTCCAGACCACCGCTAATGGGCTTGTGCAGCAACCATGCTCCTGAAACTGCTCTTCTTAAGACCACAGCCACCTCCCCACTGCCGAGTTCAGTAGACCCTTTCTCACACTGATCTTTCTGGACTACTTCCCACATTCAACACTGCAGGTCACTCCCTGCCTTAGAGACTCATTGATCCCATCAGATCCTACCACACTGCTACATCACATCTCTCAGGGTGTCCTTTTGCTGTCACCTCCATGGATTCTGCTTCTCTTCCTGCCTTTTAGATGTCATTTCTCCTGGGCCTCTGGCCTCAGTCTGATCCCTTCTTGCACAAATATTTTGCAAGATTTCCAATGTCCTGATGGTGTCCATACATGCATCCCCAGTTCAGCCCTGATTTCTCATCACAGCTTTACTATCCTTCTGCCTAGGCTGGTTTCTCCTCTGACCACCCCCTCCTTTCACCTGTCCCATACCTAAACACATTTAAGATTTAGCCTGGCACTTTGTAACATTTAAAGTTCCTTTCAATGGTAGGACAAAACACAAAGACACTCAGGTGGATGCACCCAGGGACTTGTACCCAGGGACAGGGTATAACACAAGCTGGAGCTGTCAGGCACAGCTTGTGTATGGCAAGCAGGGTGAGCCTCTCTAGGTTTCAAGGTTCCCTGTGGATTGGCTCATTTGAACACTTTCTTGGACTCCTGGGCAGTGGGGCTGTCCCTAGTTGTCTGGCACCTGGCCCCAGGGACATTAAAGTAGGTGCATTAGCAGCCCTGGGGAGTGAGAACCCAACAAAAGAGGTGGTTGAGGTGTAGATTTAATCAGATGCCAAGAAGGGAAACTGACCATCCTCTAGTCAGGGCCTCTAAACTGGGTCAAGACAGCATTTCAGAAATAAACAAACAAAAAACCCTAAATTACATCAGGCATTCAGGCATCAGCTTCTCCAGTGGGACTGAGAACTTCCCTAAGATCCCTTGTCCCTGCTAGGCACCGCATTACACCTATCCACTTGGGTGTCTGTCCCTCTTCCTTGGTGGATAGCTGTAATGGCAAGAATGGAGTCTTGTTCATCTTGGTGCTCCAGGACCTAGAACTTAGAGGGTGCTTCATAAATATTTTTCTCAATGAATTAATAAAACGTAAAAAATAGAGAATCAAATAAAACATCACCTGGATTTTAGACAAAAAGCACCTATGTTTAAAAACATGATCTTCTGGGGGTAAAAAATCAATGCACAAGAACTGTAAGAAACAAGTATGGGCTCTAAAGTAAAACTTGGTGTCTAAGTGAACTAGGTAGTATTAAGTTGCTATGGGAAAAAATTAATTCATTTGAGGAAAGATGAGAAGGGTATAACAGAGATTAATTAAAATTTAGTTTATCAGATTTTTCTCAGGAGATTGGCAATTTAGTCAGAGGAAAATCTTATTTAAGTGCATAAGTATATTTCAGCTTAAAAGTACGATACATGATAAAATGAAAACAGAGAATACCAGTATACGTTAAGTAATTATCACTTTAGAATTTGAAATGCTCTAAAATTCGAAATCTAAAAAATAGATGTCCCAGGGTAAGAGTAGGCAGCTTTCTCAGTCTGATGAATTCTTAAAATACCAGATGCATGGGGTCACTGGTGGCTTTCATGTCCCTAAAGCCGTCAGACACTAGTTGGTATTCATCTTGTCTGTCAAGACACGTGGGACTACTTCATCCAGGAAGCATTCCCTTCTCTTGGCTTCTTTACATCCGTCTCTCTTGGATTTCCGCCTGCTCCTTGGCTGTTCCTTTTTGGCTTCATTTGCTGGCCCCTCCTCTACTCTACCGCTAAATATTACATCCCCAGGAATCCGCCCTGTCCTCATTGCCTCTTCAATGCACATTCTCCCGCAGAGATTTTACCCATTCCCCTGGCTTTACTCAAATCTTTATGCCAACAACTCCCAATTTGATGTCTGTGTTCCCAGATCGAGAAGTAATGAGAACATTGAGTAAGAGTGCAGGTTCTCAAGTAAATATCCTGCTTTTAAGTCCTGATTCTGCCACCTTGGCCTCAGAGATCCATCTGTAAAATGGGGATTATGATGCTGTGAGAGTTAATCCAGGAGTGGCTGGTACCTGCATAGAGCAAAAGCTCTGTGGAAGTTGGACACTGGTATCACCAACCTTTCTGCGTGTCTCCGGAGACCACGACTTCTTGTCTCTGTTTCTATCATGGCTACATTTTCTCTCCCGCTGATCTGGTCACAGCCCCTAACTGGTCCCTTCCCTTTTATTCTCTTTGTGCCACAAAGCACTCTCCAGGGAGCAGGCAGAGTTATGCTAACCAGAGCACAGATCAGGTTATTTTCCTGCTCAAAGCCCTGTGATGCTACCATTTTTTAGGAGAATGCAGAATAATCTCCACATCTGCTCCCCTTCCTTCCAGCTCCATCCCGCTTCCCTCTTTCCCTCCTATCCTATGCCCAGTTCTCCTGTCTCCCCAACAAAGTCACTTCACACAACTAACCTCCTGCAACTGTTTCCTCAGGTCTCAGCCTGCCTCTCCCGGCATGGGGGAGCCAGAGCCCTCCTGCTTGGCCAGCTCCTCCTGTGGCTCTTGTGTTCCACACCGATGCTGTGTCAGGGGCTGATCACTCTGCAGTGAGCAAAGCAACTGCATTCCCCACATGTCTATGACTTCTAGTGGAGTGAAAAATAATACTTTTAAACACATGTCCACCAGCACACACAAGGTCTCAAGCCATAACAAACACTTTAAAGGGAGAGTAAAGGACACTTTTAGAGTGTTAAATCAGGAGCCCAAGTTTAGATGTAGGGTTTAGGGATGGTCTCAGGAAGGAGACACAGAGGTGATACCAAGAACAGATAAGAGTTGACTGGAGAAAGATGCACTGGGCTGGTTCCAGAGCTTCAAGGTTGAGCAGCACAAGGACCTTGCCCCTTAGGACTAATCTGAATGGTTGAGAAGGCAGAGGAGTAAATGCTGTTAAATAGATGAGGAAAAACAATGGAATAATCACCAAATCTAAGAATGGTACTCAAAATTGTTCATGTCATTTTACCATGGAAAACACAATGAAATATGCTTTTACCTTAAATTTAAAATCAAAACTGCACAGGCAACACGAGCAAAAATCAACAAATGAGATTATGTCAAACCTAAAAGCTTCTGCACAGCAAAGGAAACAGTCAGCAATGAAGAGTACAACATACTGAATGGGAGAAAATATTTACCGACCATTTATCTGATAAATAGTTAATATGCAAAATATAAGGAATACAAACAAATCAATAGTAAGAGAACAAATAAGTTGATTAAAAAATGGACAAAGGATCTGAACAGACATTTCTCAAAAGAAGACATACAAATGACCAGTAGGTACATTTGAAAAAATGTGCTAAATCACTAACCATCAGAGAAATACAAATCAAAAACACAATGAGATATCCCCTCATATCTGTTAGAACGGCTATTAGCAAAAAAAGAAAAGATAACAAGTGTTGGAGAGGATGAGGAGCAAAGAGAACTCTTGCACACTGTCCGTGGGAATGTAAATTAGTACAACCATCAAGGAAAACAGTATGGAGGTTCTTCAAAACTTGAAAACAGAGCTCCCATATGATCTAGCAATTCCACCACTGGGTATATGTCCAAAGGAAATTAATCAGTATGTTGAAGAGATACCTGCAGTCCCATGTTTATCACAGCACTATTCACGATAGCCAAGATATGGAATCAACGTGCATGTCCACCAGTGAATGAATGGATAAAGAAAACGTGATCTATATATACAAGGGAATATTATTCAGCTTTAAAAAAAGAAATAAATCCTGCCATTCACAACAACATGAATGAACCTGGAGGACACTACGTTAATCAAAATAAGCCAGGCACAGAAAGACAAATACTGCGTGATCACACTTAGATGTGGAATTTAAAGATGTTGAATTTATAGAAGTTGAAAGTAGAATGGTGGTTACCGGAGGCTAGGGAGGGGATGGAGAGGGTGGGGAGGTGTTGGTCAAGGGATATCAAATTTCAGTTCCATAGGAGGAATAAGTTCAAAAGATCTATTGTATGTTATGGTGATCATAGTTAATAATAATGTACAGTATTATATTCTTGAAAATTGCTAAAAGAGTAGATTTTAAATGTTCTTACTACAAAAAAGTATGTGATATAATATGTATGTAAATTAGCCTGATTTAGAAATTCCACAAGGTATCCATATTTCAAAACATCATGTTATACACCATAAATATGTATAATCTGTATTTGTCAGTTAAAAATAAAATAAAATAAAAACTCTGGGGAAATAAGGGTGAATTGAAGAGACCACACATAAACTCACCTACAGGAGAGAGCAGTATGCTAAAGTCACCTGTAAATAGTGGCTCCATATGAAGTCATAAATTGGATTAATGCTTTCGCTGGTAGCCCTGCTCTCTCTGAGATCCCAGGGTCACTACCAATGCTTAACAATGATCTAGGGTGATGACTAAAATCTGAAGCAGAATTTGGATGAAGGATGGTTGCTTTGTGAAGTGCTATGGGTTACGAGGATGTGACTAAATAAATGCTTCAAAATATATTTAATGTGCTATGTTCTAAACTGGTAGCAGAATGGGCTATCATGTAAATGGCTTTGGTATTTTGGGACAAAGTAGGAAAAATACACTCTAGTGTATGGCAAGTCATTCATAATAATAGCAAAGGCCAGCGATTGTTGGTGTTTTTCCTGTCCAGGCACTGCCCTGTGATCTTTCCGGGCTTTGGCCCATGAAGCAGACCATAATGTGATGGAAGCCCTGACCGCCAGACAGCCCCTCGCAGCCTGCTGGCTGTGGATGAGAAGCTGAGCAGGAAGTTGGAAAGCCCAGAAACAGACTTCTAATGCCAACACCAATAGGGTGTCTGTGACTTTGAATGTATCAGGCAACCTGTCTTTTAGCTCCACTTTTCTTTGTAACTAGAACTTCATAATGACCAGCTTCTCGATGGGGCATGCCAGGGGAGAGGAGAAAAAAGAGCAAGATTTACCCTGGAACTGAACTTTATTCCCTGCACACATGTCAGAACACCCTAAAATGCAGGGACCCTGGAGGATCGAGAGGATGCCACTTAGGGGAAAAGAGGGCTGGTGGTTACTCATCAGGAAAGCAGATCTGAAGTATGGCCAAAAAGTTCACTGTAGCTATGAACTCTGTGGTGGGGGTGGGGTAGAAAAGTTGCTCCAGAAAGAGCTAGAACCACAGTAAGTGGCCACTAGGTCTTCTACAATTTTCAACTGAATTCCTTGGTCACATTAGAGGTTCTCCCTAAAAACCGCTTGACATTGGAAATTCAAATTTTTTAAAAAGCTATTGTTATCTACCTTTCGCTATGAGGGTAATTTTTTTTTTTTTTTTTTTTTTTTAGAGACAGGGTCTTGCACTGTCACCCAGGCTGGAGTACAGTGGTGGAGTAACACGATCATAGCTTACAGCAGCCTGGAACCCTCATGGCCACCTAATTTTTTTCATTTATTTTAGAGACAGGGTCTCGCCATGTTGCTCAGGCTGGTCTCAAACTCCTGGGCTCCAGTGATCCTCCTGCCTCAGCCTCCTGAGCAGCTGGGACTACAGACGTGAGAGTAATTCTTGCACAAAGTCCTTGCTTGCAGACCATAAGAGCACTTCCTTGCCCTGTCCTAAAATTCACTCAGCGTGGGAGATTTTTGTTTCACTTGCCTTCTGCAGATCAGACAGATGATTCCAAATGAATGGACACAAACACTACCTTGAATCATTTCACTAGTCCATCTGTTGGTCAGATAGCACTACCATAAAACTACATACACTACATAAACAATCTCCCACGCTCCCGGCCCTGGAACATTTGAGATGCATGTATATTTCAATGATGAATTATTATGCTCTCTTTAGCTTGAAGAGGAGATTCCGATTTAGATTTTATAGCTCAGACTTTTCCCTTAGCATCTCTAAAACGTACCCCCAAAATGATATTTTGAGCACTTCACAGAAAAGGTGCCAAACATATCAAGGCAGTGGAGAAGAATGTTATTATTTTTTACATTAACTCAACCTAGAGAATATTCCACAAATACCCCAACAAATTTTGAAAACTGATAACAACGTGCCCTTATGCTAATAAGACCTAAATTGAGATGATTTGTGTTTGATTCTGGGCTACATTTTGAAATCATTTCCTCCATCATATTCACTTCAATTTTAATGGAAAGATGAGAACTTTGTCTTCATTCATACATTAATAGACACAACAAATATTTACTGAGTAGCTATGATATGTCCGGTCCGGAGCTGGGCATTACAGAACAGTAGAAGAATGCTTTTCAATTGCTCTACTCCCGCTGATACCATTTAGAAATAGTCACTTGTTTAATCATCTCATCTATTTATTTCCCTAGAAGATGGTTCTACCCAGTAACTTTTAATACAATGTGTGTCAAGATAAAAAGCAGCATGCAATTATCCAATTTTCATCTACTTAAATTTTAATGACCATACTTACTTGCCCAATCAATTTTGCAACTTTTAGCCTATAGGCACTTAAGTAGCAGTTTGAGACCTGAGATTCTCCCAGATTTAGTTCCACATGGCCAATGCTCGTTGGACCACTAATTATTTTGCAGTAGATAATTTTTGCTCAAAACAACCTTCCATTTAAACTGCCAATATTCAAAATAATTAACAAGCATGTGATCCATGATTTTGTATTTAGAGAGTGACACCTATGTACAATTCTTGAATGTTTTATTCCGTTTCCCTCAGGAGCCTGGCAAAATGAAGAGTTGGATGATTTCTACCACACATTTGGCTCCACTAGCAGGTTAAATAAGCAATAATCTCAGGCCTTGAATATTCAAGCACCTAGAGCTGGAACACAGCAGATCCCTGATAGCCCAACCCGAGAATGTAGAACACAGCTGAGCAGGTCACAACTTCCTTCTCTCAAGTGAGCTTTGAAAATAAATCCATGTCATTGTTTTTATCACTTTTTAAATGGGAAAGATTATGATCTAGGGCATTTCCACATATAATCAGTCAGATATACATTCAGTACAGATACATTCAGGATGATGCTATGCAAAGAGTGATGTTTGCTCTGATTCTATGGCAGGAGATGTCACCTCTACCTGCTCACTTGCCAAGCTGTATCTTTGACTGTCTTGAAGCCAATTAGATCACAGCACATTTGTCCTATCGGAATCCAACATGTTCTGTTCACACACCTGGACGTGTTTATTACTTGCTACCAGAATTCAGTAAAGAAACCATAATTATAAATATGGCTCTTTAAAGATAACACTGATCAACTAAAAAAAAAATCACTACTGGTTAGTAGCTAATACTTAAATTATTATAAATTTATCTCAATTGCAGACATAACTTTAAATAAAAGAAAACATGGCAATGGCAGAAAATTTGAACCTAAATATGCAAATAGTCGAAGCAGGTGTCTTGCTAAGACTATAGCTTACTCCATTTTGACTTTGAACCCAGTGCTGTCAATTTCCTTAGCAGATGGTCTTGCTCTTCTAAAAACGATGCTAGGTACCATATGGATACCTCTTGGCATTTCACATACAGAAGATGTGTCTTTTCCAGTTGTGATTCAGCTTCTGACCCGGCTTCCCATATTTAATACAGTAACATTGTTAGTCAGCATAAGCTAGATTTTGCTGCACTGACAAATTGCTCAAAAGTCTCTGTGGCTTCACACACACACACACACACACACACACACACAAATGTATTTTTCACTCATGCTACACATTCAACACAAAAACCACAGGGAGTCTTGGCTTGTTCTAGACACATGAGGACCCAGCCTAATGGAGGCTTTATGTGAACATATTCCCCCACCATGAAAATGGAAATGTAGTTAATTGCAGTTTAGCTTTTAAAACTTTTCTCCCAATGTAACATAATTACAGGCCAAAGCATGGCCATATCTTGCTTCAAGGAGTTAGGAAAACGCAATTCTACCATGTGCCCTAACTAGAGAACTAGAAATATCTGATGATCTTCAAAGGTGCACCCACAGGATGATGAGTGGACTTTTGATTTCGAGCTGGAATGTATTTTGAGACCCTAAACTGACAAGAGAAAAATAATACAACAGATAGGGCCAGGCACTGTCCTCTGTTTATTGAGAGGTGGCAGAACCAGTTCTACTATGGCTCCAGTGAAATCCCCCTCCTTCCCAGTGTGTATAAAAGGACAACAGAGCAGAGAAGGACGGAAGGGCTGTTGGAGAGTGACGGGCCTCATAGCCCTGCAGTGTTAAGAATGAAGAGGTATCTTCCTGTCTTCTCCAAAGTCAAATAAATGAGTCTCTAAGAGAACCAGTGGTTTAGTTAGAAGTGCCTACAAGAAGGAGACACCAGTGCTTCAACTTTCCAGCTGAAAGCTTGCTGAGCTGCTGGAAAGGTAAATTACAAAAGGGGACACCATTGGAGTGGAGCCAATGAGGACAGCCACAAGGAGACTTGATGTGTATATTCTGGTTGTAAAGGGTCTATGTCCGGAATGCCAAGACCAGTGCTGACGACAGGTCTAGTGGTTCCTGGGAAGGAGAAATGTAATAAGAGCCTTTGGCAGTAGAGTAGGCATGCAATATACCCTTCCCTAGTTTCCTGGGCCCCCAGAGGCACAAAAAGAGGAATTTAGTAGTGGACATGACTCCATAGAAGGAACACAGGGATAAAAGGAGGGACACTCTACCCCATGAGAAGGTTGAAAGCATGAAGCATTAGAGGGGCCCAAGGGACTGCCTCACTTTAAATGAGTCCTCAGAGAGGTCCACCCTAAGCAAAACCCCCATACCTTCTACGCAGAGGCCAGTGCATTATAAGAGACCACCAACAGCAGACAAAGTAAGATAAAGCCAAAGGCAATTTCCCCAGCACCAATGCACGACCATATATGAAAGAATATCTCTAGCACTCTTACTTCCACCCCTAATCCTCTCCCAACCTCGAGGGGCTGGGTCCCACCCAAAGAAATGAAACAGGAGGAGAGGTAAGGCAAAACTGGACCCATCCCACGGGGCTGAAGTGTTGGGGAGTGAAAGAACAGGGTTTCTCTAAACTGTATTTACACTTTCTTTTTTCAAGATTCTTAATAAAACATGATAACTATGACAGTATCAAATGTTGCAGCAAAATGCTCAGTCACAGCCACTTAGCATTGACATCTACTAATATACAAGACTTTCTATCTAATTCTAAACCACTCCCTTGGCAGGTGTTTCAACACCAGCCACGGCACAAAGAAGCCTGCAAATGTATTCTGCTATTGTGAACTACATATGGTTTAATTTTGTTTTAATCAAATTAATTCCTATCACATTACATGAGCTCAGAATTATAGTGACAGTCTTAAACCGATTGTAAATACAGACTTTGATTAATCTTTAAAAGGGCAAGTTCAACAGCATTGCATAGAGTAAAGAGGTGAAGCAGAAAAATAATTGTAGTGTTCCTGTTTATTGAAAAAAAAATACTTCACCAGATTTCACATTCCTAGTAAATAAAGGGAAATTTTAGCACCTATGTATACTGTAATATGTATCAGGCATTTCCAGGTTTTCTCTACTTTTCCACAAAACTTGGAAAAGGTATTGGATCTTGGCTCACAAATGCAGACCTTGAATATTTTAATTGGGAGTCACACAATCATACATATGCTATATTAGATTATTTTTCTTTGAAAATTCAGTAGCTAAGCCAATACTAAAACTCTTCAAATATTTCAGCAAATGTCCAGGTGTATCATCCCAGTTGGTACCCTTTGCAATTTGTTTTTTACATTGAAGGTTTCTTGCTTTGTCAGAATCAAAAATAGGCCCAGATGTGAATATTTGGCCAGGTGAAAAGCTCTAAAAATGTTTTACAGTAACATTGAACATCTCTTGATGGAGCAAATTCTGTTGTCATCATTTGTTTTGGGCTATCCTACATATGTTATCCTTGCTAGCTCTGCCTTCTTATATTTAGTAGGGCAAAAAAATATTTAAAAAAAAATATATTGTGCAGGACAAAGTCTCTAGAACACAAAGAGGGGGGAAAAATGGAATAAAAAGGAAGGGGCTCAAGGGAATTACATTTATTTTTAGGCCTGTTCCCTGAGTTCCCTAGAATAGCACTTTCAATAGAAATACAAAGCAAGCCACAAATGTGAACCACATACATAATTTTCAATTTTCCAGTAGCCACATTCAAAGTAAAAAGAAACAGGTAAAGTTAATTTTGACAATATATTTTATTTAACCCAATATTTTCAAATTATTATCATTTAACATGTAATGATATAAAATTGTTAATGAGATATTTTAAATTCTAATTTTCACACTAAGTCTTCAAAATTTAGTGTGCATTTTATATGTACAGCATGTAATAGTTCAAGTGCTCCATAGTTACACGATACTAGCAGCTACCTATGGCCAACACAGGTCTGAAGAATGTAAAAATCTATACAGAAGATCTGTTATTGTGGCAGAAGTTGCCTCTATATCTATGTTGGCATTATGTTGTTAACATCATGCTAATGCTAATAAAAAGGACTATAATTAGCATAGCATTAGAATACCTTTAATCCTTGCTATGATTGAAGCTCTTTAACAGGTTGTCTTGTCTTTGATCCTGACTGTAATTGAAGCTCTGTAACCGTGTTTATAAGGTACATTACCTACTGTTTACAGATGAGGAAACTGAGCCAGCAAAAGCTCTCTAGCATGGATTAAATCCAGATCTAGGCCACAGCTGTGCTCTTTCCAACACATCCCATTGATATTCATCCCAGGACGTGGTCCCGAATAAGACCAGTAGGTGGCTACGTGTGGCCGCCAGGGCACTTAGACACAGTTAGGTTTTGAATAAACCTAGGGTAGGCTTTGCATTCCAGGTGTCCCAGGATTTCTTATAGTGATTGCAAACAGGCGATGATATGACTTCTCTCAGGAATTTAGTCAGCTCTGATGGAATTGCTGCAAGTTTGTATCAAGTCAAGAATGTCCATTTTCCCAAACTCCCAGGAAGCACTGGGGATGCTAACGCCTTGGGGCACAATTAGAGTATTCAGTAATTTAACTTGTCCAATGTCACACAGATAATAACTGCAAGAGCTGAATTTACTCTGTGCCTGATTTTGCATTATACCACATGAACTCCACCACACCTCAGATAATCATATCTGATGCTTATTTATTTTCACTGAAAAAAAAGATTACAATGAAGGATAAGTGGTCCTTTCATCCATACAATGTCTTTGCACAGTGAGCTAGGGAAAAGTCCCCTCGCTCCCCCAAACGAACTGATGGCAGTCTCCTTGGAGATGTCAGGCCGTGCATAAACCAAGGCCCATTGGATACTGACATGTCCAGACACATCTGTGGGCTGGCAGTGGGACTTGTTGGCACAAAAGCTGAAAAAGCCTATGGGAACAAGTGTCTTCTAGGTTGTGGTAGGAAGGATAGGTCATCTGAGCAGAGCATAGTGCTTAAAACTCACATTTTTCTCCTGCTCAATCCTCAGTG
Source organism: Eulemur rufifrons (assembly GCF_041146395.1). Taxonomy (NCBI): domain Eukaryota; kingdom Metazoa; phylum Chordata; class Mammalia; order Primates; family Lemuridae; genus Eulemur; species Eulemur rufifrons. The sequence goes on along the minus strand of NC_091001.1, from coordinate 37,270,336 downwards.
ACTCTTGGCTGACACTTGGGGTATGGGCTGCAGAGTTAGAACCATAAGCGGTCCCCTCCCTGCCTCTCTCTGGGCACCGACAGTGCAGCAGCTTCGGCAGGAGAACCTTTGCACAGCCAGCCCAGGCACTGCATCCCCCGAAGTAGACACTGTGGGAGGGCAGGAGCCACACTGGGACTGTCCGTGGTCCTCAGCAGCAGTGGACAACCCTCTGTGGTGACAAGCTGTCAAGATGCCACATCTGACATCTGGAGCTTCCAGAGGCTTTGTCACAGCAAGTCAGAGCAGGAAAGGACGAAAGGGCCAGGCTCTGAGGCGTAGCCAGGGAGGGAGGCAGCAGCCCCTCAGACCTCCTTTCAGTGACAGAGATAATCTACTCTGCCACCTTTTTTCTGAATATATTCAAACCGGGGTCACCAGATTTAGCAAATAAAAATACCAGACTCCCAGCTAAATTTGAATTTCAGGCAAGCAATGAATAATTTTTTAGTGTAAATATGCCCCATGCAACATGCCACTAAACATACTGCTAAACAGTTAGGTGCTGCTTACCTGAAATTCAAGTTTAGCCACGTGCCCTGCATTTTATCTGGACTCTATAATCTGGCCCCATGCTAGTCCATACACAAAATGTGACTTTCCAATGCTTACACTGCGAGACTCGGATGGCAAGACAGCACAGCTGCTAAAGGACAGAGTCAGAGCACCTGCATATGAAATTACTTGTGACATCTACCAAATATTTTGGCCCAGACAGATGGAATTGCTTCTCTCGGCCTTACTGTCCGCATCTGTAAAATGGAGATTATATCTCTTCCTCCAGCTTTTATTAGGATCTAATGAAACGGTAAGTAGAGAATATAATTATTCCAGAAAATGTTCTTGTTAAAATATCAAAAAACAATCAACATTGATTATTGTGCACATACTCTGTGTGTATAATGCCCAGTTTAACTGCTGTGGGACCATCCTAACTGCCTTTCAATCTCAGTAATATTTTTTTAAAAAATTAATAAAATTATGAGCATTTGAAAAATGATTTTAGGTCTTAAAAGGTCTTATATTGAATCCCTTAAAATTTTTAGAAAAAGAAATCAAGTGACCCAGGAATAAAGAGAAAGGCATTCTGTCTATTTTAATAATAAAATTAAAATATTTTACTTAAATTTAAAACAAATTATTGTGATGTTTACAAAAGAATCATGCATCAAAAATAGTAAACTATGGAAAATCCTTTTTATTTTAGAATTTCTAAGGCACACCGACTACTCGCTAAATTCTAGACTCATCTATGGTATGTGTTCAGTGTTCAGACAAGTTCAGCCGCTGATACAATCTGATAAATTAGACCAAAACATAAGTCACCCCTAGTGTCTGAGAACACACACAGAGAAACAGGAACAACACTTACACATGCAAGTTACTTTTTTATTTTTAAGCCATAGAGAATCTCAGAATTCTAAGAGGGAAAAGATGTGCCACTATTTGACAGGAACACTTGGCAATGGTTCTGACAGTTTGAGGAGAAGCCAATCTCAGTGGTGAAACCCTTTCATGGGCCCTTGGCTGGGACGTTGAAATAAGAATGTAGCGTTCGGGGAAAGCAGGGTTGGCGAGAACACGAGGCAGGCTTCACTTTGTTTATTTCTGCCTTCACTGTAAACTGTGCTCATGGTGGAATTTACATGGTGCCAGGTTTGCGTCGCCTCACAGAGCACAGACCCGGGGCAAGTGGAAAGGGATGGAAGAAATGAGAGTCGACATGGTTCTCTCTTCTAATTTCAGCTTTAAGAAAATTTCCAACTCATCCAATGGCTTTTGCTTTGCCATTACTGAGGACCTACTATATATATATAATAAGCGCGTGGCCTTGCCCGTGTGCAAAGTGGCAATAATAACTGTATCTGTTTCACAGGATGTCCTGGTGATGAAGTACAAGAACACTTACAAAGTGCTTGTTGGGGCGGCTGGCACAGAGTAAACATTCAATAACTGTTAGGCCTAAAACTGAATGGTAGATTTAGAGCATTATAATTATTGAACAGTTAGTCACTACAGATCCAGGACTCAAACTGGGCAACCTGGCTCCAGAGCCAGCCCTCTTAATCACTATCTTGCACTGTCGCCATTAATTATCCATTAATTTTCATAGAACATTTGAAAATGCATCATTGTGGTTATTCTTAATATTGATAAAATGAGGCTCAGAGAATTTTAATGGCTTGGCCAAGATTTTCAGGAAAGGAAAGCTTCATCTCACAGTGATCATTCTCCACAGTTGTTCAGTAAATACAACTTAATAAATGCATACAGCACACTAAGTATTAGAGAAAGTATTGTAGGAAAAAACAAATAAAAGAACTAGAAGACTGGGTCCCCCCGTTGAGAGGGCTTACTTTCTGATCAAGAAGATGAACCCAATACGGATGACTCAAAAGGGAATCAGCGGGCAGAAACGCATGCCATGTGAACGCACGGGTATAAAATATGCATACAAAGGACTGAAAGGAGAAAATTGAGAGGGAGCAGTCCCAGAAGCTTCCAGGAAAAGGGAAATTTAGAGCCAAGTTTAGAAAGAAAAGAAGGGTATGGGTTGGCAGGGTATTCTCACTCCAGCCACCTTGCCAATCAACAAATCCTCCCAGGCCAAGGGCGGTCCCCAGAGCGAGCCGTGATGGCGCGGGTGTGCGCGCAGCTCCAGCCTGGAGCCCTCTCTGGAGGGAAGCGGGAGACACGGCAGTCTACACTCAGAAAATGGCCAAAAAATTCCCCAGTGTGGTAGAAGGTGACCTAGTCCAAGGAAGAAAGAAAGAAACTTTATAAAGACAGAGTCTTGTAAAAAATTCCAACCTCCTCTTTTCTTTTCTTTTTTTTTTTCTTTGCCACTGTACCTGATTTTCTCGCCAGTCTTTCTGTGCACACTGGCTTTTCACACTTCACTATCTGGCTGTACATACACTTCACTGTTTGCACTCCTTTTTGGTCCTTCCCACTTTCTGTGCTCTTATTCCCACCCCATCCCCTTCCCACACCACCCCAAAAAACAAACGAAAATAAAACAAACAAACAAATATGTAGAACTTCTTACTTGGAATGATCCAAGAGTCTCTATACTATTAAGACACTGAGTAATGATTGGCTGCCTTCCAGGTGGCTCTGCAGTCTGTTAAATAGCTCAATTAGTGAGCAGTGTGCGCGCTTCTCTCTCTCCCTCTCTCTCTCTCTCTCTCTCATGCTTTCTCTCTCTCGCTCTCTCTCTCATTGAATTTTGCCAAGTGCATGCTCATTGTTGGAAGGAGCAGTGCCAAATTAGCCTAGCAACATCCCTTTATAACCCTGACGTCTGGGACACCTGAGAGCAGCAGAGAAATCACCGTCCCCAGGCCCTGTCGGGACCACGAGGCAGCAGAGAGCATTGTGGCAGGATGGCTTTTCCTGCTGAAGGGTGGTTAATTAGCAATGTAGGTGAAGACCCCTGAGAGGCACCTGGGCATCCTGCCCACCCAAATAGAAGCCTGCATCGAGATGGCAGCAGAGCCAGAGCCCATGACCAGAGAGGGGGACGGAGCAAAGGAGAGCCAGGGAAAGAGTACAGGCCATAAAGCAAGAGCTCTCGGATCTATTTAGGTCTAATGATCCTAAGGAAGCCTTGAATCCTTTTTTTTTTTTTTTTTTTGTAAACACAATTCTTTAAAACATGTAAGCCAAAAATATCAGTGTGATGTAAATCAGCCGTGTGTCTTTAGCACCGTTTATTTCAGGGTTCTGCCACTGAGCTCTGGGTCCCTCTCCCTCTGAAAGCTTCAGGCACACACCCTCCTCCCACCAAATGCACACCTAGAGTGAGCCCTCAACTCTACGCTATATTTATGTCTATCTGTGGCTCGACCAGACATAAACAGTGTCAGAAGAGAACAAATGAGAAAGCTGCGTTCTATATGGAGTACACAAGCCCTACATAAGTCACAATTCCTGAGCTGAAACTTGTTGCAGTGCTCTGAACATTCATACAGAAAGCAGGACATTCATGTCATAAGGTAAACACATTTAGTCTGTTGTCTCTTTCAGTAACACATTTATTGGTACCAGCTACGTGATACTGATGTATTCATTACATCTTGGCATTTACAATATACAGTATTTCTCTGTTTGACTCATTACAGCTTTCATACCAATTAGGTGAAAGAAAATATTGTTTGCAAAAATACTTTTAGGGGGATTACATTTATCCGAGAATATTATGTATCACAATTTTAGAAACATTAAGTCCCAACATTTACATATAATTATTATGGTTATACCCTGGAGAAGATATTTAAATGTCTTTACCCTATCTATTGGGTATATGTTTCCCTTGGAAAGAGAACCCTGTCAAACAATTAGAATGCCGAAATAAGCGAAAATATTCTTGGTTGCTAAATTGGAGAAAAAGTTGCCCCAAGATAAAAATTCTTAATGTAAAACTGTACTTTGATTTGGGTGGTTTATTTTTGTTATGGCATTAGGGGGATTTTTTTTTTAATTTTAAGCATAAAATCATACAACTCAATTATCAAGATATTTGTACTGAGAAAATCAAATCCTGAAATTAGACCGGTAGATTTTTATGTGGACTTGAATCTGCTTCTTTGTAATTTCTATGGGTACTTGGAAGTGTTTCGCTATGAATGTTAATGTGCTTTGTATTTTAAGTAGTGATTCTGCACATTTTGAAACACAGACAAATTTGAGCTGGAGACACAGGCAAAGCACTTTGTTGGATGCTACTGAAGGAAATCATAAAGGTCCCCCCAGAATGAAATCTCCAAATATGTCCTTTTTCAGACCAAAAGACGTACCTATGAGTGTCTGCCTGTCTTCTGGCTGTATGTATACCTTAATAAAGAAAAAAAGAAGTGGATTTTAATTTTAATAGCAAGCCCTCACTATCATTGCACACACCTATGTTTTTTTAAAGGACAGATCAAAGGTGATAATGGATACCTGTCTAAGTCACTAGTAAAATACTGCATTAGGATAATCCGTCATCCATTTCCATTTTTTTCTTGGAAAAAAAAAAAAACAAGGAAGGAAAATGAGAGAAAGAAAGAAAGCATAATCAAAAGCCTAAATGACAAAGAGTTGACAGTCAGATTCTGTGGTAAATGATTCCAGAGTCGCTGGCCTGCGGAGACGCTGAGGAAGTCCCCAGCAGACCTGATTAATTCCAGTCTCTCCAGCTGCCAGGGGAGCAGAGGGTAAGCAGTTTCGCAGAGAGGAGCCTATTACCACTACGAGGCTGAAATAGATCTAATCAACTCACAGCCGCTCAAAAGAAAACTTTACAGGTTTAGCTCACTAAGGCAGTGCTTTAAAATGATGACTACAAAGGACCATGGGAGTCTGAAAGCATTTAGTCTTTATTGCAGCTCAAGGAAATTTTCTGCTGTGGTTAGGCCATGCTAATTTACTGAACATGACAAAGCCTCCCAGACTGTGTGACATCATTTGTTTAAAGGCCCCAGTGCTCATACTGGAGTATTTTGAGTATTACTTTTTTTTTTTCTTCAAAAACAGTTAATTTGTTGATATTTCATCGGTTTGGGCTAATTACATGCACCATTATAAATGTCTGGACTAACCTACTTTAACATTTAATTTAAACAACAATGCTCTGTAATTTGTCATGGTGCTCACAAAGTGATGAATATTGCAACTTTGTTTTCTAAGCAATCAACATTTTATCGGTGCATCTTAAGAGGAAATTCCTGGCAGGAAGGAGACCCTGAGAAACTGAGTAGCGTTCACATCATCAGCTTTAGAATTAAACTAAGTTACATAGCAATTTGTATCATAATAGTCTAAATGGATTGAAAACTGTATGAGCTAATAAACACTGTATCAAACAAAGTTCTGGATTTTTAAAAGAAGTATTTTGTATTCCATGTTGGATCATATAACCACCTCCTTTTTAATGGAAAATAAACAGAGGAAAATTATTAAGGCCAGATTGAAACCAAATAACCATTTGTATTTTTTTTTTTTTTTTTGGAAATCTTTATAAAGATTTGCAGAGGTAAAATCTGCTTTTGTTTAAATAATCAAGATTTGGAAACTCTGCACAAGTTACACGATATGTTGTTTAGAATACTGTGTGTGATAGCAAATATGTGCACACACACATGTAATATATTGATTACTAATGAATTCCCTGATCACACCACCAAAAGAAATTAAAGGGGAGTACTCAAATCATTGAATTTAAGTTAATTACAGATGATGATCTGCAAACTGTATCCTTCAGAAATTGTATGTCCATGAAGATATAGCAGAAACCAAAAGATGAACAGCAAGGAAGCAGAGATGAGATAAATGATGGATGGTTTAGAACTTTAAGAATCACTTGTGAGCCTCTCTGTGTAGACATTATTTCAAGCACAGTCCTGAGGTTTAAGGGTATGTGATTGGGAGAGGGTGCAGTTGAGCAAGGCTGCTAGACACACCACAATTTCAGAGAAAGCAAAAGGTAGTTATGTGACAGTCCAAGGAAACAAATCCCAAGATCCCACTGGAATCTGATTTCTAGGTCTAGAAAAACACCCCTGCCTGCTGATCATCTGCACAGAACTTACCAGAACAACACCCAGTGATAACTCGAGTACTGTTATCTGAATTGCAGCTAAGTTGTTCATATGCTTGGAGCTCTTGATGATACGTGTTTCCCCTTAAAATGGAATTTTGAGCTATTGATTCTTAGCTTATTCAGAGGGCAGAGTGGTGCCTGGACTTTCCTTCCTGTCAGGGAGTCCAAGATGCATCATAAAAATCCATATTTGAATATGGATTTGGAAATGTCTGACTTTCATCAGAGCATCACCTTTGGTTCTATTATGTCCTTGAACTACATCACTGGAGTTCAAGTTGGATTTGTGTTTTAGATCAAAGGAACATTTCCTTTTCTGAAGTTTTTCAATTTTATCTCATTCAGGTAATATTAAACTACTTAAAATGTCGACACCAAGAATCCAGCAGTATCCCTAGACTAGACATAAATGCCTGTGGAAATGTAGAGCTGAGCAGGTCAGTCTTCACTACAACTATGACTTCCTCATAGTCACAGGACAGCGAGGGCTGGATTTATGCCTGTCTCTTGCAGTGACAGTTGGTTCCTAGTGGCCTCAAATATGCAAGCAATTAGACAGCTGTACGTATAATTGGTTTGACATACCCCTTTTGTTCTTCCAGAGAGAAAAACTACCTTTAAAAATTCCAAGGATGAATTTTTGACAATAAAGGTAGCTTTTAAAAATATAATGTTTTATAATTCTGCAGTATCTAGTAGAGATCCAAATAAAACTGTAACACTTTGGAAAAGCATGAGATGTGTATGGCATCTGTACTTGGCTTGATCCTTGAACAGAGAACTCGGCTGTTGGGGTCCAGGTCATCAACACTCATATCAAACTCTGCCTGTTAGTTTCACTCTGTTCCAAAGCCTGGTGACAACGTAATACATATTACTGTTGGAAAAAAGTAGTTGAAGGAAGGATATGTAGGACCAGGTAAGAAAAAACCAAAATGGTCAGAATAACTCCATCTTGAAAATAACTCAAAGCAAATGACCTACTAATTCCCGACCAGTAGCACTGTTTTCATCTACAAAGTGGGAGCTCTTGGAACTCCCTCTTTGTTATTTGGAAAGAAAAACAAAATTACTGATAATAAAAATCTTAAAGTTGAGTAGCGTTAAGAGTAAAAAAAAAAAAATTAGAAATATACCCATGAAGTCAGAATATTGAATAAACAGAGATGAGATGAATGATGATAGGAAAGCCCTGAACGAAGCAAACTTTTCATTGGATAACTAGGGATGTATAGTTTTAGGAAAGATTGAGCTACTGGCCATCTTGTTTATGTGTATGTTATTGGAGGATTTATTATGCTTATTTAGGATGTTATTATGGATTTAACTGCAGTGTTTACCAGTGATTTTACACTTTTAACACCATGGTTAGTGTAAAGTATATGTAGTGTCTCTCTAATCAATGCCCTGAACATCCCAGGAAGTCATTAAGGAACATCCTTGTCACTACAGCCTCCAAGGCACAAACAATGGACTGCAAAGGCAATGCGAATGTATGCACAGTGGGGTTCATTGCCAGAGAGTCAAAGCTTGGGACAAGAGAACCTCATTTCCTCCAGAAAATACCAACCAATACTCTAAAAGCATGTTTTATATCATGCTTTTGAAGGGGAAATAGGATGGTTCTGAAATCACCTGGGTTTGTTTTATTATTTATATCTTCTGGCAAGATCACAGTGATATCAGATATGATTCAGCAATAGAGACATGGCCGTATTGGGAGATTTTTAGACTAAATTCCAAGGGCTGTACTTTTTGGCTACCTCCATATGGTTTAGCTTTTTAATGGAGTTCAATAGGCTTCATGTTTCTTATTATGATTTCCTTTAAAATCTCTATGTACTATAGGGTTTGTGCTACTGAATATTGCTCTAGTTTTCTTTCTTTAAATGCCACATCCTCAACATGGGGTAGTAAAGATGTGCTAATTAAACTCAATCAATTTCACAACTATTAATTCAGACTGTGATCTCTCATCAGGTTTTATATGTTAAGTAGGATTTAGGGCTGCTCAACAGATGGAAACTGTTCAGAAATGTGGTGAACAACCAACTCGAATGTCCATTTCTGAGTCAGATTTTTTTTGCTTGTTCAGATGCTAAAGGATTATATTTCAGTTAGACTAGACATTTGGCAACGGCAGAGAAAACTACATTTTATGGCTCCCCTGAGTATATATCAGTTGTAGGTATTTTAATTATTTCCAACATTCAGTTTTTCTCCTGAAAGTACTACTCTTTCTATGATTCTACTGTTGATGAAGTCCATGACCACGAGCACCACTACACTAGACTGAGTGAGAACAGCACAAGGTGACTTTATACCCACTAGTCCAGGAAGCTGTCTGCATTCCCACCAAAAGCACAAGAAAAACACTACCAACACCAAGCATACAACAACAAAGCCCTCTGAGGAGGACAGATGGATAAAGAAAGGATAATTTCAATGAAAGATGCTACATAAAATTATAGGCATTAAAATTATTAATAGGCCTGTTCCTGTGTTCTCATAAAATAGTGACAGAGTTTACATTCCAATGAATCTTGTAGACACTGAAAGAAAATGCATCTCTTGCCTCAAAAGACAAATCTAGGAAATAGGAAGACCACCAAATGCGAGACCCAGCATCTCCATCACATCCCTCTCTAGGGTAACACAGGGAAGTTTACTGGTAAAGTGAAGTTCAGAGCTTAACACAGAACGATGAGATTTCTTTGTCAAGTCTGCAAGGGTATGTCCCTAGTGATGAGAGTGAAGTCTGAGAGTGAGAAAGGCTATTACAACTATTCAAAATCAAAGCTGAAGTCCAAAGATCTCCGGCCAATCGAAGGGTTCCGTTCTGCCCCCTGGTGGATGGAGATGCATTTCCACATGCCCATTCCTTCAGTTGTAAAGCAGGGACTTCCATGGCTTTCTGAAAGTAGGCTTCTGAAAAAGACAAACTATGATGTGGTCAGATTTAATCGATTTTCTTTGTAGTGAATGATTCATAACAAAGTAACCATTTAATATGAGTAATTCTGTGCTTTCTCTGTCCTTCGGTATGTGAAGTGACATTTCTATTGGAGCAAATGGCTGTGTGTATTGTGGTCTTGGGTTATTCTCTACCATGTGTTTCTCTCCATATCAATTTCTTTTCCCTTCTCATCTGTTCATATCCAAAGCAGAAGCTAAGTAGAGAAAGGCAACTTCAATCTCCCATTTATTTTCTACCCTGCATTTTTTCTGGCATCCGTTCCTCTAAGTTTCACTCCTTTTTCTTATCTTTTCCTCTCTGAAGCCCATGGAGGTGTCTGTTATACTATGCTTTCAACAGGTTGATATCTGTATAGGAACAGCAATATACAGATTCCATTTATTTTCCAGGTCAAATAAAGTAAAAACAATATCAGAACAAATTAATAAATGCATGATAGTTCGGCATACAGAGAGATTTTATTTCAATTTTGCCACCCTTATAGAAGTATTTTTGAGTGTGATATGCTCTGAAATTTTATAAAATTCTTGCCAAAGGTAAAAATAATATGTAGTGATGACATTCCCTTTTCACAAATGCACATATTGTAGAACCTGTGCCTAGCCACAGGATTTCACAATCTTTTGGGATTGGCAATTCACACAGTGCAAAATCCCATTTGCAACATAGCTTTCCCCAATCCCATGGGATTCATTGTGAGAGCATTTTAATATAATAGTTTTCTTATAGTTGAGAACTCTGGAATGATAGCTCCGAGTCAAAGACAGAGGGACATTAAGCAGAGTTGAGATAATGAATTGATCACATAAAAAATATTTTACCTTTTACACTTTTATCCTGAAAGTGCATTTCTTACCTATTTTTCTCTGCATTTTTACAATTTCTTCTATTAGAAGGGCACAAGAACACAGACTTTGGATTGCTACCACATTCATCTATTTCTTTCACAGACAACAACTAGAATCGTACTCCTTTAAAGAACAACATGTGCACCCCGTTTCCCATCCCTTATCCTAGAAAATCCACTTCATTTTCTCCAATCTGTGAGAAAACAATGCTTTATGAATATTTTCTCCTTTTTCTGTAGAAACCTCTTTTTCTTGGTAAGTTTTTCTTCAAGACAGATCAATGTTCTATTTTAATCAAAGTCCTCCCTACCCTGGCCCCAGCTTTTTTTCATTTTTATTTTCAGAAGTATCAAGTTCACAAGAAAATGATTCTTTCAAAAATGGTACGTATATTTCCAGGAACAAATACCAGACGGGGTTCCTTATGTTTGCCTTCTACAGAGAGTTCACACTTCAAAATGTCCAGTGATCTCTGAAAACTGAGAAGACCACGAGTGTCAGCATAATCATCGACTAAATATCAATGACAATACTAACATTGACATGTGGTCGTGAGGAGTAAGAAATGTGAAAAGTGCAAAGATGACACAGAAGACTTGTTGACCCAGAACTAGACTCCTTCCCAACTGTGAACACTAGGCTGAGAAATCGTATATCATTCTTAGAGCAATCATCACTTTTAAAGTCGAACTTCTGATTTAAAGAAGAAAAAAAAAAAATCTCCACTCTGTGTACTTAGTGGTTATTCCGGGGTTTTGATGTGAACTGTTTCGAGAGAGCATCCCTTTTGTAATCATCAGGACTTGTGGTTTGCACAAACCTTTTCAAGTCTTGTCATCATCACACATACTTAAGCGTTTAGATCTCTACGCAGCTGTAAGTCATAAACAAAAACAACAGAACTTTTTCCCTGGAAAAATATTTAGACCTAAAAATTAGAGCATACTTCAAATGAAAGCAATCAAATGCAAATGAAAAAGTTCAGTTCATATATAAGAAAAGAGGTAAAAACATCAGTGTGCCTTTTGCCTTTGGATTTTCTCTTTTGGGTAAACAGATAACTGACCTTTAAACCCTCAGATCTCAACATTTTAATTCAGTCATTATCACTGGGAAAAAAAAAAAAAAAAGATGATGAATAAACCACAGCCTATTATCAATCAGGAAGAAAAGTAACGAAATTTAGTAATTCAGAAAATTGCCCAACTTTTTTTTTGGCGGATGAATTGTCCTCATCTGTGATATACATTTAAGAATGAAACTTAAATTAGCTCCTTAAAGTGGTCCTGTGACTTTAATTATTCACAAAGTACACAAATTTAATGAGTTTTTAAATATTAAAACTCTTCCCTATTGTCACTACGGTGAGTTCTTAATTTACAGAGCAATTAAGTCAAGACCCTCATTTATCAGGACATGTGCGTTTGTTGAAAACGTAGTCAGTTTTTATTAATTGATGCTATAGAAATACTGAGGTGAAATTAATGTGTGTCTTCAGAGGTCGTGCCGGTGGTGGTGGGGAGCTCGCAAGGAGCAAGACGTGAGATAAATAAGTAACTGCTATTCCCTGATTTCTCCAGAGATTGCTGAAATATTAAATGGCACAATGGTTACCGTTCTCAGCCAAAATGCTTGCAAGAAAATGCCCCCTGAGTTTCTCTCTGGCAAACATCTGTCATGGGTAGTAGCTGAGAAATAGGGAAACTTCAAAGCAGTACTTTCTGATTATTAGCAGAGTGTGGAGTGTAATGTTCTTACATTTTCATGCAAACCAAGTGTTGATGAGCTGAGAGGGTAGAATTAAAAAGTAGCCCAAATTTTCCTTTGTTCTTCAGGATGGGGCTGACAGGAACATTCGCAGTCAGTAGTATTCCTCAGTTACTTACCAATTTGTGAGCCACAAGAAATTCTAGCTCCAGAGGCAGAGGGTGGGAATGGAGTGGACCAGGCTGCCATTTCCTGCTGTTCACCTGTGGTGGCTCTGCCCAATCGCATCCACTGCTCTGCACAAATCGTTTATGGACAATCTTGTTCAAGAAAGTGGTTACAAAAGAGCAAGACCAAGTTCAAATGCTATGTACCCGAACACTTGCCTATAGAGCCTCATAATATTAATAAATTTGCCGTAAAAGATAGAGGAAGAAGAGACTTCCTATTTTGAGACATAAATATAAACACAGAGCATCAAAAATACCTGAGCAATTTTGTCAATATTTCAGCCAGTCATTGGAATGATTTGTACATGGAGAGACTGAATTTTTAGTTGAACGGGTAATGGGGAGATAGACATAGCCTAAGTACTTCACTATTTTTGTGAGAATGGATTTGACAGTACAACAATCTCCAAGCATTCTTTGATCCCGGAACTCCACAATCCACCCTGAGAACATTTAAAAAAATACACAACAAAAAAGCACAGCCTAAGAGAAATACTTCCTGATGTGTACAAACTAGAACACTATCCTCCTTATTGCAGTTTGATTTCTACCAAATTCTGATTTTAAGCCAGCAAACAGGTTGTCCAATCCACTCCCTGAGGCTAAGGTTAAAGGGAGAGACAAGCATCTCCCTCCTATTTCCTGGTGCGTTTGGACTTTCAGCCTCTGAAGCACCAAAAAGTTTGATGGGACCATGCTGAGGGGTCCCCTGTATCCAGGAGTTGGTTAATACGCTCCCATTCCTCATTCAGACAGGCAACAGAGGCCAAAAAAGAAAAAAATAATAGCAGCAGGGCAGCAAACTCTGTCTTCTGCAAATGCTCTGTAATAAATTGTTCTTCCAGCAGTGCAAAAGACGGATTTTTCTTTCCTTTGCTTCTTTCCTCCTTTGCCGGAAAGCACCAATGGGCGGCTCGCTTTCCCACCTGGCCCTGGCTGCCTGTGCCCATAAATTTGCCTATGCAATGCCTGTTTACGGGTCGCTGATGGAACATGGAGACGGTGCATTTTGTAAGCGCTGGGTAGATAATCATGGTAATTGATGTTTGGAGCTGTGAGCTCCTAGGAGCACAGGGTCTCTTTCTCCCAGTGAGGCCCTGCTCTCTGTTATCAGCCCAGCCCATAATTAAATATCACTCTTTTACAATATGTTTCAGGCTCCTTAATGAGTCTAAAGCAGAAATAGTCACCTCTTTCCCCTCTGAGCTTTATTTGCTTGTTATTAAACAATGTTATTGAGCTGCCTTCTTTCCCTGTGTTGCCAAACCTGCATCATTTCCGTTTTATAATTGCACAATTAGAGCGAAGGCTTTGCTTCCATACATCAGCAGGCCCTGCGTGTGCCTGCGTGTATGTGTGTATGTGTGTGGAGAGGAGGAGAGGGAGAGAAAAGCAAAAATCAGGTGTTCACATAGACTACTCAAATGCATCTTATTTTCATTAACTGCCAGATTTTGCAAAATGGGAAGCGATTTATCATGAGCCATTTTCTTCTATCAACCACCTCCACCAACCAACACCATGACTTTCGCCGTGACCTTGTGCTGTGTAGCGGAGGGTCCAATTTGCTCATTGTTACTCGCTTGCATAATCCTATGCCCCTCCCCCACAGCCTTTTTTCCCCCAAGCAAAATCCAGTCATTTATATTCCGAGGCTAAACGGTATTCTTTTTGCCCCCAAAGCTGGCAAGCTGTATAACACTAGTAATTCCTTCTAACGAATTTCCAGAGAGCTCCTCCTCTTACACACGCACTCTGTCGCTCACACACACACACACACACACACTCCCCCACGCACACACTCACATGCACCCCCCTAAGCTGCTCTAAGCAGTGTATTAAGTAGCTGAAGAAAATCCATTCACATTCTGCTGTGTCGCTTTCTTCTCAAGTCATGAACCCATCACAGACTTTTTCTAGCTGTAGGTTGCCACGGTGAAGATTTACAATGCCAGTTATTCATACATCTGCCTTCTCTTTTTTCCCCCCCTTATTCTTAAATCCCTTGGGCGAGGGCAACCTTGATACTGAGACTCGTAAAATTCATGCAGGCTTATCATCCTTGGTGAAGGCTCCAGGCGTGCGCTCTGCAACCCCCGCCAGCTCACTGCCATGACGGGTGGGTGGGCCGCGGGCTTTTATTTCCAACAACGAGGGAGGGGGTGGGGTACCGTGAATGAAACATAATAGAAAACTTGTACACACACATATATATAATAAAAGCAGTATATGTTTCACTAATCATTTATTAATTTTTTTAAATTGCTTTTGGGTCTCTGGAGGCCAGTATTCATTTGATGCTGGAATGTTAAATAAAAAGTGACCTTAGTTTGAGCAAGATATATTAGAAAGTCCACTCATCAGTGCTCAAGAGCTCATAGGGTGGGGACATAGACTCTTTTCTCACTGCACAGCAAAGAACTGATAGGAGGAAACCTCAGCACCTTTTAAACTGTGCATTTGATGGCCATTGTTTTTTGCTATTTTCTTCACTTAATTATTTCTTCTTCTCGTAATTGTTACTAAATTCATTATTCTTAAAGAACATGGAGAGAGGGAAAAATAAATATTTCCAACAGCAAACATTAATATTTTTAAAAAGTCATTGAAATTTTCCCCAATCTGAAAAAGAGATCAATCCTATGGTAACATAATAGAGAACGATGTTTTAATCATTACCAAAAAAAAAAAAAGGTTTTTAAAATATTGTTAGAAAATAACAATGAGATCTTGGCAAGTAATCACCTGGAACCATTTCATAAAAGTTTAGAAAATTATTTTTAGCTGGATTAAAATATAATTGTCACCTTCAGCTTGTGACTACTTGAGCCTCAGTTTCCTCCTATGTAAAACGAAAAGAGTGTGTTATCTGTAAGGATCCTTTTCAGTCTTACACGGTCTAGTCACTATTCAATCAAAAAATAAGCAAGAACTAGTTTAATCTAAAATTTCTCTTCTTCCAGCTCAATGCATGAAGTCTCCCAGGGTGTAGTTCAGGCATGATCCTCACCTCCCTGAACGTTGGTCTCTCCTTAACTCTTCAGCTCTCTATGGCACCATTTAGAAAATTGCCACAGTGAACATCAAGGTAGACTGTTGACTGAGAACAACCCGAAACCCAACGTGTTAATCCATATTCCACAGAAAACTTGGAAAGAACCACATGTAGTATCTGTTGTACTTTCTGAGATCGTGTCCCTGGTATAAGGATAAGATGAGAACAATACAACAAAAGATGTTCTGTTCTACTTTATTTTACTTTACTTCATTATTTTATTTTTTTTCCCTTCTGGCTAATCCCTTTTTCTTTAGGTGGAAATTTCTTCCTCCAAACTGCCTCCTGGAGCATTCCTCTCCCTGCAGCTCATGGTCACCATCGGACCCCCATCCCAGGAGCACAAACAGGTGGATCCGCCACCTGCCTTCACTGACCCTGACATATCTCTGCACATTGTCACCTCAAGCTTTTGGCCTCATAGCCCCACTTTCTCTTAGAAAACCATCTGATCTATGTCTTGCATAGGAAGATTAAGTTGACAGCTCCAGTCAAACTTTCAAAATAATCTGCTCACAAATAGAACATTGAATTTTACATTGTGTAATTCCATCTGCCTTCCTTATCTACCTGGGTCCTGGATCTGGTAAGACACTAGGAAACCATTGTACCCATCTGAGACCCTGTTTCCATATGTGACTCTCAAGGAAAGGATGTAATCCCAATCAACTTCTCAAGATTCTGATTGTCAAGTACAATAATGTGTGGATACTTTTAAATACTCTGGAGTATACTATGCTTATATATTATTATCATTATTTATTTTCTTTATTATTATTAGTCTATTAATGACTATGATGGTAGACAGGATGGCTTTCTAATATGTTTGGCCATGACCTACAGAAAGAAATGCATTTTATATAGTATGCCAGGACACACCTGTGTAATCCTAGCTGATACGAAAGTTACACGAAACAATATACTATCTGTGAAGCATTCTGGTATTTTCTATAGATAGAGAATTTTCTACCTCCATTGGTCCTAGTCTGCAGTTTGAAAAGCTTGGGTGTGAAGCACCATGTTAGTCTGGACAGGAACCACCATGAACCTACACGGAGCCTTTGTGTGATTTAGGAAAAGGGCTACACACCTGCCTCCAGGGCCAGAGCCTACAGCTTGGAGAGGGAAGTAGGGCAAGATTTTGACTCCTACTTGCCCCTTCAGCTGGAAGTTTTTGTAGAGCATATTCAAACCTAGTCAGTGTTGGAGGTTGGGGAAGGGCAGTGGGTGGTGGTATCGAAAGCCATTATGCAAGAGTGTGAGATAGATTTGGGAGAAACATGAATGATGTAGGGTATTTCCAAATTTGCCTATACATGGGTCAGAGGCAGCCCACAATGCAAGGTGGCCTGGAAAGGAAAGAAAGCAAAGAAAAACATGATTTTGGCTAATTCTAAAGCTGTGAAAACCTGAGTGGAAAATAAGAAAGAGAGTAGTGGAACAGAGTTTATCAAAAACCTGCCTTCAAGGATGTGTCCATTACGTAGTTCTGCAAATTAACAACAGCGATGATTTAAGAAACATCATATTTCTGCCTTTGGTGCAAATTCTAAAAACTACCTTGATCCATCCCCATGCATCAACTTTCATCCATAAGTTGCAAGATCTATTATAATAAGCAGGAATGTAGGCTGGGAGATCTCTGGAACCTTTTTCTCCTAGAAGCAGCCTATCTCGATTACCATCACTCCTGTTATCCATTAAGCTATAATTAGCAAAAGGCAACACCAGAGCATTTCAGTATGTCCCCAGAAGGTCTTTCTCACTGGGCGATGCATTGGTCGATCTATGGACTTATGAGCACACTGTACTGTACTAGACTAACAAGGTTGAAATTAAGTTCATTATTCTTCTTCAAGTTCATACCAAAGTTAACTGAATGGAACTGTCAAGAAACAGAAAGAAAAAAGATTAACTAAAAAAACAAGTAGGTCCTGTCCACTCTTTCAACATTCAAAGTTCACCTCTTCAGTTTATATGTACACCTTTTCTATTTAATACAGCATCCTTTATGCCCTTGACTTCTTCCAGGTAGCATACTACCTTGAATTCTCTTCATTAGTGTAATATAGACAAATATAGTAAAATAATGAAGAAGCAAATTTTTCTCCTCTTTTCTTTAATACCGTCTTCTCTCCAACACACACACACACACACACACGTGTGTGCACACACACATCACAATGGTGGCCATTTTTAGAAAGAAGAAATGAATTTGAGGAGAAAGCAAAATATTTTATTCCAAAACATTTTGTAATTATGTAATGTACTGCTATATTCCCTTAGTCTCTTTTTTTACATTCGTTTCTGTTTTAATAGCTGTTTTTAAAACTCACAGCAAGTGTTGTTTTAAAAATAGTGAATATTTTTAAATGTCTTAGGATTTCAAGTCATTGACAAAATCACTTTGCTAAAACCATTTTTTATATTCTTCATATGAGACACGTCTTTATGATTATAAGATTTGGTGGCATTAACAGCTTAGGATAATTACCAGTAGGACAAAAGACTTACTCCTCATTTGATACACATGGACAAGGAGAAGGCACCTTCCTTTCTAACTTGTATGAGAAAACAATAGCTTCCAAGTTACGTAAAGGAAATGAAGACATAGGCCCTTGAAGAAATCGCACTTTATTCTCTGCGTTATCTTTTCTCTTTTGTGCTGTATTTTACCTTAAAAGTCATCATGCTGTCAAAAATGTCTTTTCCATCATGTTTCCCAATCTTTTGACACTCTTAAGACAGTGGGTGGTGTAGGAAGAGAGCAGGCAACTCTCTTGTGCAAGTAGAGCCTGCCAGCAGTGCTTGCGCAGCCATGGGTCGCACAGCACCTTGACCAACCTCAACACAGAGCAGCCAGACAGTGTGCTCCACTTGGCCTTATCAGATTTTTATTTGTTTGCCAGATTTTTACCCAGAATATCAGTTTAGGGACCAGGGTTTGTCCACATTGTCACCGGATAGGAGCTAATGATCGCCACTCTTTTCTCTGCCCACAAACAGCCTCCTCTACCTGGCTCCCCAATTTGCCTTTATACTTTTCTTGCCCAATCCCCAAATCTCTTGATCTTCAGGGAATCTTTCTTCCCTGATTCCTTCATGAACTTTCAGGGAATGAAAAGGAAGCAGATTTGATGGGGCCCGAAAGGACGTAGATCCATCCGTAGGGATGTCAATGGGTGAGTATCTATATTTGAATGTCAGAGAGGCTTAAAGAACTTCGGCCTGCCTGGGAGGGTTGGGTCCCCACCCTGTGGGTGTGGCATGGCCCAGAGTCTCTGGACAATAATGCCACTTGCAGCTGCGCATGAGAAGAGAGAGCAGCAAGCTTTGCAGTTTGTGGGGTTACATCTGTATTGAAGCAAGACTCATTTCAGCCAGGACTGCAGTCTTCTGGGCCAGATTCCAGCCACCACGCTGGAAAAGGGGTTGCCATAGGCAAATAAGCTCCACCAAATATATTCGAGGAGGGCTTCCACAAGGAATAGCACATAGTGCTCTGAGAGTGCGTGACAGCACACGACGTTCTCTAGTGCGTTATCAAGCTGTAGTCTTCCCCTTAGTGCCTCTATAGCCATGATCTAGTCTTTGCGCCCAGATTTCAGCTGCTTGCTGCCTTCACCCTCTTGTGTGAATTTCTTATTTTTTGATGCTCAGACCTTTTTCTGGGCCCTACTTTTTGGATGTCAGTTTCTTAACCAGGAAGATGATTTGCAAACAGACATCTGGGACTCTGGGGATGGTTTTCCTCCCTGACGTCTTCCTGGAATACCCTTATTCCCTATGCCCACTCTGAGCCTCCTTTCCCTGACTCCAAAACTCAGGGCCCTCCTCTGGGATCTACCAAGGGCTCCCTCCTTTCTGTTCTCATAGCTTCATAGATGGACCTCTATTTTTACGCTTACATCTTTATCTTGTAATGACTTACTGAAATTACAGTCTATCTCACAAACCGTGAGCCACAAAAAAATAGAAACAATTGGAAGTGCCACTCCTAGGCCCGGAAATATACAAGAGGCTATCAATTATAGGTGTTCGGTATATGTTTGCTGAATGAATGAGTGAAAACTGGATGGCCTGATTTATGGACTTTATGTAACTAGCTCCCCTGAAATAGTCACATAGCTCCATATTTGATTGGCCAAATACATAAATAAAAATTGGCTTAAATTAGAGCTATCACTTTGGCTAATTTTGGATTATACTCTTTACATTGGATATATGTTATGGATATAAATTCCAAATTTTGCTTCTTAGCTTGCTACTGATCTTTAATGGAACATTAGTCATTGTGCTCATTTTTTTTTTTTTTTTTTTTTTTTTTTTTTTTTGAGACAGAGTCTCGCTCTGTTGCCCGGGCTAGAGTGAGTGCCGTGGCGTCAGTCTAGCTCACAGCAACCTCAAACTCCTGGGCTTAAGCGATCCTACTGCCTCAGCCTCCCTAGTAGCTGGGACTACAGGCATGCGCCACCATGCCCGGCTAATTTTTTGTATATATATATTTTAGTTGTCCATATAATTTCTTTCTATTTTTGGTAGAGACGGGGTCTCACTCTTGCTCAGGCTGGTCTCGAACTCCTGACCTCGAGCGATCCACCCGCCTCGGCCTCCCAGAGTGCTAGGATTACAGGCGTGAGCCACCGCGCCCGGCCCATTGTGCTCATTTTGAATTTAACTCAATAGCTATAAGTTAAATGGCTGTGCTATATATTTTGATGTGAAAATCCCATTACTTGTTTACAGTCTATAAGATGGTTCTCTAAAAGAGTAAATTAATAAATGAATGTAAAATATAAATTAGATAATAAAATGCATACCTTTAAATTTTTTAAATTATTATAAATATGTCATCTGCATACTTTTTTTTTGTTCTTGGAAATTAAACAAATGGTCTCTTTTTAATGCATGGTGATGTTATTGAATTCCTAGGGAGGACTTTGAGAAATCTTGACATTGAGATAAAATTTTGTGCCAATTTCATAACCCTTTTTGGTCTTTATAATTTAAAACTTTCCCTGTGTCTTGTATTTATCTCTGTTACTACATTAGGGGTGTCCTTGGCAAATGCAGTTGGTAGTGTAGGCTCTCTACCAGGAGAGATATGTGATTAATTCTTTGTTTTGGAGGGGCTTCATAGCTCACTGGGTGCCCTTCTACCTAAAGGCAGGTGTTAGTGGAATCATGGCTGTGGGTCATAGCCATGGTCCAAAATTTTCCAGGTGAGGTATCTGGAAAGTGCTACAATATGAAATTAGTCCTGTCCTTCATGAACCTTGAAATGGATATCTCAAAATACTCTTAGGAGATTCTATAAGAATCGTAACTCTTTTGTATTTATTCTACTTCCCATATTTTCAATTGGGGCAGCACAAGTATTGTTCCTGTGGCCTTGCTCAAGTTTGTCCTTTTGTGCAATAAGAATAATAACTTTAACCAATTACATTCTTTTTAAAAAGTTCTGTAGTTTCGCACCTCTTTGTTACCTTAGGTTTTGCTTATAATTCAAACTTTATGTATATCCCTCCTGGATCAGAATTTACAAGTGGAGGATAAGGTGCCCTGAAGTGGAGAGACTTCGCCAAGGGTGACACCGACCCTACACATCAAAGCAGAATCCACCAGCTTTTGATTCTCCGCCAGTACTTTTTTTCCTAAATCATTTCCAGTTCACATCCTATTTTTTATTTGTTTATGTTTTAATTCATGGAGTGCATGGACAGAGGCTAAGAAGTTTACACCAGCCCACTCAAAGAACAGACAAAATCCAGTTCTTTCCTTCCTTCTACATTTCCCCCCAGGTTCTTGGGTTCTAAAATAGCTAGCTTTAGCAATACATACTGTCTTTTTTCCAAGGCACATTCCTCTTTCGTAAGTGTAAGTTTTAAAAATAGTTTTGCTAAGAAAGATGGATCAGACATATCATTTGTAATCGAAGAAACTGAGGCAAAGAGTGACTAAGCAATTCACTCAGGGATGGTCATGACTAAGCACAAGCTCACTTGGACTTTGGAACTTAATTTATTCCAAAGAAGGGCCAAGTTCCAGACTATGCAACTTACACATGAAAAGGCAACCCAAACAAGACTACTTTCCTGAATTTTAAATAGAAGTCTTAAATTGCTTGCAAGTAAGCACAAAATTCCAAGTTTTACTGTGCAAAATTCTATAATATAGGCACACAGATGGACAAATAAGGGCAAAAATGATGAACAGAATGAGAATTAAAAACTCACCTTTTTTACAATATTAATATTACATTGTGGTATGCTTTGTACATATTGGGAGATCATAAATATATTTTTACTTGTATATATATTTTATGTTCTGCATTACCAATACATGATCAAGGTATAATCAAGTATGAACAGTCTCCTTTTATGTGTTTTATATTCAATCACAATTTAAAAAAAAAATGCTTAGCTTACCCGTGAGTTTTAGCAAAATATTACCTAAACAACAGTGATCTGAACAAACTGATCATAATGAGTTTACTTTTGTATCTTTTATTACAATGTTTCAACTATTTTGCTGTGTGGTATATTTGATCATGATATGCATGCTGGAGTACATTTGACACTGCCAGGCCAGAATATGGGCAACATTCTAACAGTGCAAGATACCTGAATGGGACCCCAATAAGTGGTCCCAGAGATTAAAATCCCAGTGATTACTAGAAGGCCAAAGCAGGTAAAAATCAAGAAGTGGGTGGTCAGAAATAACAAAATTCCATAAAACCGCAGACTCGGCCAAGGTGAGCAAAGAGGAATACAAGATGAAACAGGAAGACCCCCCACACATAACAAGTCTGACCTCAGGCAAATACTGCTGCTCTGCAGCCTTTTTCTCTACTCCCTGGCAGGGAAGGGTGCTGTGATCACGGTAGGATGTCCTGGCCCAGCAGGTGTAAACAGGCTTTGAGGCTGGACAGAGAATATTCTAACTATAGCTGCAGGTGAAATCTAACCTAGAGAAGTGAGATTTTAGTAAAGCACTTACATCTAATAAATAGAACCAGCCACATATTAGTTTTTCTTTATAGCTTTCTGTGGATATTGGTCATTTTTTTTAAGTTGAACTCCACAAACATGCTTGTTATATCTTACAAATCCAAAGGAAAACAACTTTGAATGTTTAGATAAACATTAAAAAGGTGAAAAGTTTCAAGGACTCTTTAAGTTGCAAACATTACAACAAGAAGATGAATTACCCCCAAATAACTGTGTTATTATTTACATACAAAGTAAACTTTAGATTTCCATTGCTAATCTTGTTATGTTGGACTTTACATGATCCTAGATTCTTAGCATTGATTTATAAAACTCATGTAATCATGGGAAAAAATGATTTTTGAAAATAAAAAATAAATAATATGAAAAGACAAAAATTCTACAAAACATAGTATAGAAAGAAACATAACTTCAAACAGGGTGACTATTTAAGAATGGATGTGAATGGAAATTTGGAAATTCTAAGTTTGTAAGTTCATATGTTTGTATATTTTATTTATGCATCTACTTTCCCTCAAAGTAAGGGAAGAAATTAAAGATGTTTTTAACAGTGATCTTATATATAAATTCAAAAGTCTCAGGGTTTAACAGAATTTCATACTATATTATGGCTTGGAATGAACTAATAGATTTATAGGTAAATTTCCCAAAACAAATTATTCAAGGCAATATTAGAAATGAAAAGATTCTCTACCAAGAATTTGTTTTCCGGAAAGATATGAATGAATTAACACCATAAGCTTGAAATGATAATTTTATGTTAATCATCATCTACATTTCAGAGTGCATCAATACTTTTGTGCATTGGGTATGTGCTCTTGTGTGTGTGAGTGTGTGTGTGTGAGTGTGTGTGTGTGTGTACACATATAGATGTTAATTATGGGTCTGCTTTTCATATACAGGCTGGGTTCATCTTAGCGAATTCCAAATGAAGAAATAAATGTCCTTGACATTCCATTTAATAGACAGTGGGTGGCACCATCTTAAGGAGCAGATGATGTAAGGATGCATTTGGCACTATTTTCTTTATTTGGGCTACAAACTCTATCCAAATTGTGAAGGATTTTCCACATTAGTAATTAATAGGGCCCCATTATGCTAACTATCATCCAACTTAGGACATCTTAGAGGAAAGATAAGAGATGAATAATTTGAAGTAATTTTCTTGTAATCATGCCAATCACTTGAGCAAAGTAGTTATTAAAGGAAACAGTATTATGATGAATTATAGGACATCTAACACTGAATACCTTTTCTTATCAGCTGCTTATAGTTTCTGATTCTTAAAAAAAAGGCAAACAAGTAGAAGTCTATTCCGAATAACACTCTTCCTACTGTAAATAATAGTTTGTTTAGCAAACCCTGAATTTTAATAAGGCTTAAAAGACAGCCTTTACCTTATTTCTGCTCATCTCCTTGAAAAGAGCTGAAGTTTGTCAGCTTTACCTTCCCTTAAAAGGTAGATGTAACAAGCCTGAGTCACCTTTGATGACAAGGGATTCTTCCAGTTCAGATTTGCTGAAGTGATTAGACATTATTTATCTAATTAAATGTTCAAAACACATCATTATTGAAAGGAATAAATTTACTACATTTGTTGAGGAGTGTTAACTGAAATGTAACTGCACATCATTTGACTTTTTAACATTTTATTATATCTATTAAGTCTTTCTGTGCTTAATTAAATCAACTTATTTTTTACAGTTAATTTAACGTGATTTCATTTTCGTTACAGATTCTGAATCGGATATTACAGAGAAAGCCAACTGTATACACAAATTAAGCTTTGACTCCTCAGGTGCTCTCTTGCATTTCATTCAAGTCTGGCAGATTCTGGGGATCACCATGATTTTAAATGAATGGTATTTTTCACATAGTAGAGGAAGCTTACTCTTCGTCTTCATTAATTTTTTTTAAATACGACAATTTTTAAGGCTGCAGAGGCTTCAGAATTGTACTATTTGCATCCTAGATCCCAGCCAGTATTTGGAAGAAATAATGTTAGAAAAAAGTAAATAAGAATAAAAATGTGAAATTATGAGCATTAGTTGCTGCTCCCTGGAAGCTGCACTTTATTAACTGTCCCTATTGGAACAATGATGCCTAAATAATAATTCCTGAGAAGGACCAAAGTATTTGAGTAGCAATACCCAGGGGTGGGCTACACGGGAGAAGTTGTTTCATTATGATTATTATCCTCAAATGAATGTCTCCCAGTAATCAATATTTAGCAGTATTCTTCCCTTCACAAGCACCCCAAACTATAAACTGTGGCTGGGGGAGGAGCAGGGTGGAAGCCACAAATGTCTGGTGCCAATCAGCTGCGATGAATTGTGAGACGCGGGGATGAAGGCAGCGATTTGGTACATTCAAATCGCCCCTGAAAAGTGTTAAAATGGAGAGTGTGGCTGGAAACAAATGGGAAAGGAAGATTCAAAGGTTGCAAGTGGTGTTGGTGGAAAATTCTAATTAGACATTTACGTCAGCTTGCAAAGCTCCTTATTTTCCCCAAATGTTGGAGTGTTTCACGTTTTGTCAGTCTTCCATTGAAAGGGCTCAAAGGGAAGGTTTCTGAAAGTCTCATGGAACTCTGGGCATGGTGAGTGAAAAAGGTGCTCACACAGGCATTGCGCGAGCCTCGCTATCCCACACCAGAGAACAAAATGAAAAAAAGAAAAAGACATAAAAAAGAAAAAAAGGCAAAGAAAGTGAAATTATGTGTGCCTATGCATGCTCCCCTTCTCCTCCAGCTTTAGCAGAAATGCCTGGCTCTCTTTGCCCGAGGTGCCCATTTCTGGCTACTCCGTGGCCACTTGGACTGGCTTTGATTCCCCAGGGTAAGTGTTCATGATCGCAAATTTGGCCAAAAGATTTTTTCATTACCCTCCAACATTTCCTTTCACCTCCAACCTCCAGGCAGGGCCCTGGCTTTCCCTTTGGAGCCCAGAGTATAAAGACGTGGGGCCATCGGGCTGACCCGGAGGGCCTTCTGTCAATCACCGCCTGGCCCTCTCTGCTCCCTTTCACACCAGGCAGCTGGACCCATCGCTGTCAACCAGGTAACAACCCCCAGACAATAGAGGCCTGAAAGCCTGGTCTAGACACTCTTTTAGCCACTTATTTGCTGCTCTTGGCAGCTGTTGAAGCATAAATAAGCAGTTTGTAATCAGAAAGCTGACATCATCGCAGCTCGGCTGAGAGGGGAGATTGTTCCTGAGCACTGAGCGGGTTTTTTTGTGTGTGTGTGACAACAGATTCTGGGGTGGGGATGCAGATTTGTGCCATGCTAAGCTGGTCTTTCTTTGATTTATAGAAGACAATTGGATCAGGTCCCCGGCTCCAAGACGCACCAAAATTATTTTTTCATGTTCAATTCCTGATGGGAAGTAAAATCGAATAATAAATTGGGTGGAAGTGGGTTATGAGCTAGGCCTGGGTGGGAAGATAGCAGAGTGGGTGGGAAGTTTGGATGTGGGACCTTTTCTGGGCCGTGACACATACATTTCACCAGTCCCTTGAAAGTGGCTCTGTGGCATGAGTTGGGTGGGAGACACTGAGGGGGTTTGGCACTGGATGTATATGTCTGCACGCTTTGAAAAATGAATAGTTTCACAATAGGCAGCAGAGAAACGGGTGCATTTATTCCTGCTTCCCGTGTGTGTGTGTGTGTGTGTGTGTGTGTGTGTGTTTCAAGATCAAGTTTGCCATTCAAAGTGATTGGCAGTTATCCTCATGAAAGGCAGTAGACATGAGCCATTCGCCAGAAACGTTGACTCTCCATCACCTCTACAGCTCACTGGAACCTCCTATAGGTTTCTGTTTCCCCAAGACTGGCTTTGTTATTGGAAGGAGCAGAGATGGCAGACGTTATTTATTTATCATAATTGATTTCTTATAATTGTTTTGAGGATATTCCCCAAGGAGAGAGAGCTTCTCTGGTTCCCTTTAACAGTGTGGCTCTGATTGCCCTGATGTCTGCCCGCGACATCTGACTCAACGTTTATTGGTCCACAGTGGCCGAATACATGCCAGGATGCTGCAGCGCTTGCTACCTGAAAAGCCCATTCAGGTGGTTTTCCCATCTCCAATTTCACTTACAAAAAAAAAAAAAAAAAAAAAGTCCAGTTCCACAAAAATATTGACTTCCTATCTCCCTGAGGGTTTCTGGTATTAGTTTGCTCTAAGTAGCTCATGATTTAGAGTACAAAGGCATTTCCAGAGTGCATGTTTAACAAAATGACATAGCAGATAATTGAAATTTATTTGCAATTTTCAAACTACAATAAACACAATTCTCCTTTTCTTTCATTAATAATCGCACGGCTAATGCATAGCAATCCCTCTGCAGCTTTTACAAGCAAACTTGAGCTGCTGTGTTGTAATAGCTGGAAAAGTTAATGTAGCTTGAACAAGGTTTCTAATTGTCCCTGTCTCTGTCATATTTGTCTACTTGAATGGTCCTAAATACCACAGCGATTAATTACTACAGAGCAGGTATTACAAGATGTTATCATCCTTCCCCAACTGTCTGGGTGAATGGAGAGAAGCGGGAGATTGTTACAGTGTTTCATCTTTGCTCTTCCTGTAAGGCACTTTAACCAGAAGATTTAACGTGTCAAAGTTAACTGCGTTCTCTAGCAGATATTCACATTCTAATTAAAGATTAAGAACGTAGTACATTACACTGTGATTTGTCATACATGGCTTGTTAAATAGGAAACCTACCGGGATTGCCTAACATTTTATAAACATTATTCAGGGCTTTTAATGTGGGCAAAGCGAAAGATTATTCAACTGCATTGCTGTATGGAAAGCAGGTTGCCCTCTGCTCCCCACACCCCACAATCCCAATAAATAACAAAATAAGACAACTTGGGCAGTTTGGAAACTGTTTTGCTGTGGAGAGTTTGTTCTAACCATGAATCACCGCTGGTTTGCATTTTGGCGGTGCACGGAAGATCTTCATTATTAACCCTGGGCATTTTTTTTTTTTTTTACTTTTGCTTTTGGCTGTCAGCTAAGTAGAGGAAGGTAAGAGTCTTTGTTTGAATTAGAGTGCAAAGGACGAAATAAAGATGAAACAGTGTTTCAATACGCAGTCTGAGCTTTCAGCTGATTCTCTAGTCCTGATCCCACCATTTCCAGGACTCCTGGCACAGGACTGGTTCACATTCTATGATTGCCTGAGGAATAAATTAATGAGGTTACCGAGACACTGAACATTTGCATATTCGCGGATGCTTATTAGGTAGAAAGTGAATGCCAGGTGCACTGAATTTAGGGGATAGAAGATTTGTTCAGAAGTCACATCTTTCCATTCCTCAGAAAAGGGGTGTCCTGCCACTAAAAATAATATGCAGGCAAAACTCCTGCTTAATGGCTATCTGAATAATTATGATATAACAGAAGGGCAAGGCAAAAGAGAGTCTTGCTTAAAAGCAATAGAGAAGCCAAAGCACTGCCCTTGTTATAGGGAGACCTGGATGCGGTGGTTCTGGAGCATAAAGGAAGCAAATGCCATTTGCTCTCTTTGGATTTTATGCTTTAATTATGCTGGTGGCGTGCACAGCTGAACAGGATGCCATCGTACCTAATGCAAAATTATCAATTTAAGAAGACATTTACATTTGTAAATATTATTATTGACAGGTTGCCCATCCAAGTTGGAACAGGGAAAGCTTTTCTAAGGACATTATGTCCAAATCTGAATCACAGAATTAGCCTTAACTGTTTCTCTAAGAGGTGTCGGTACATGGTCCCTCTGTTGGTGATTTCTGCTGGGGCTGTGTGTGGAAGCACATTGTTTGAGCTATTTGTATCTCATTATTGTGAGAAGTTTCTATGCAGCTCTGGGTCGTGGCTTGGAGACTACCTCCTCAGAGCTTAAATGGGCAGATTTTATATTCCTCCTGTCCTTGGGAATACTTCATAAAACAGAATGATGACTGTCCATGCTTTCTCAGAGCACCACGAAGTGGGAGAGCCTGCCTTGCCATTTT
This sequence comes from Eulemur rufifrons, assembly GCF_041146395.1. Taxonomy (NCBI): domain Eukaryota; kingdom Metazoa; phylum Chordata; class Mammalia; order Primates; family Lemuridae; genus Eulemur; species Eulemur rufifrons. The sequence goes on along the minus strand of NC_091001.1, from coordinate 37,241,888 downwards.
TTGCTACCATTTTATACAGGTAGGTTTTCTTTCTTTCAGTCTCTCTCTTTTTTTTTTTTTCCTGTTTATTTCTTCTTTTAAAAAATGATTGGCAGCACTCAACCTCAAGGAAGTGATCTATCAAAACCAAGCTGGGATAAGTATTTCTTTGAGAAATAATATATATTTACCAACAGGCTCTATTCTGCCCCCTTGTTTCACAGTACCTTGCATATCATTCCCCTTTCCTGGCCAATGCAAGAGGTAACCCTATATTAACAGCATAGTCTGTGTGTGGTGTGTGTGTGTGTTATATATACACACACACACACACCACACACATACCCACACGTATACTTATAAAAATTCAAAGATTTCATGATATGCATTCTATATACATTTTACAGTTCTCTTTCTTTATTTTAAAAATACAATTTCTAACATCTAAAGAACATTTTGAAAGACATTTTTCCTATTTTCAAAAATAGCCTCTAAATATGAATGAGTTAAGTGTCTTCCCAGAGAAAAGTCGAAGAGGCTTTTATTCTTTATTTCAGTATTGCATAAGTCTTAAGCTTTTAATTTATTTTATCAAGGTTCAGAGGGTATAGTAATTGTTAGAACAAGCCCCCCAATAACCTGCACGTGTTTTTAAATTCAATTTGTTTTCTCACACAGATTCTTGATACACTCGTATATATATACTAGAAATCACAATTATTTCAATGTGGCAGAGTTGTAACCAGAAAACTGCATATATTTTCATAAACTAGACTATTACAAATTTATTAGTATTTGTTGATAATATCATTTTAGAAATTTTTTAAAAATGTATTTTACCCCAAAAGGGCCTGTCTGAAACATCCACGACAGCAAAATCACTGGAGTCCAGGGTTTTTGTCACACACACAGAGCACAGATTTTTTTGATTATGTAGATTTCTTTTCCTACTGCAGTTTCATATGCAAAGCATGCATCAGCCACATCCATGCTATCTCCTAAAGCAGTCATTCTGAAACCCAATCTGGGGACAGTGCAGACTAAATAAAATTTCATTTTGATTTGGCCTCCCGCTGCGAATGGGACTGCTTTGTCTCAGCCGACAGAACCAGCAAGCCAGAAAGGTATGTCCTGTTTTGCATGGCTGATGGTGTGTCTAGAGGCTCACAGGCAGGCCGCCCTGCTCCCGGCTTCTCCACTTCCTGCCTGTCTTTCTCCTTCCCCTTCCATTTGCTCCCGTGCTGCCTGCCGTCTACCTGCAGGGCAGAGCCGTGGCAAACCTGCACCGATTGTTTACTTTGGCATATGTTTAATAGCTTGCGTGGCTGTTTGTAATTTTTTTCACTGTCTTTGTTGGTGGTGGGTTGTTTTTTTTTTTTTCTATCTATTTTGGTTTTTGTTTTGTTTTGCTTTCCTCGCCCACATTGGCTTTCCCTGTTTCTCAAGGTGTTGAATACTAAAATACTGACTGAAAGGAAAATTGTATAAATGCTGCTATGATGCTCCAGAGATTTCACTGGAAGATTTGTCATGCTGATTTTATTGTAAATTTGAAGATGCATTTAACAGCTTTGGAGGACTTTAGCTTTCATGGCCCTTTTGAGCTGCTTTGGCAGAAAAGCAATCGCCCATTTTAGAGACGGGGGGAAATATAAAATAAAGACTCTTCCTCCAAAGGGACTGAACTGTTTTGCCATCTTGGAATGTTTTATAAAATGCATTGTGATGTTTGCCTGAAGAGCTGCTAAATATGGCTCTGTTTTAAACAATGACCTTGGTTTGGAGTCATCTCACGAGAGACTGGGCTGTATCAAATGCTCTTCTTACACTTGTCCCACCTTTTGGAGAATGCAGTGGCAATCAGGTGACAACCTGCTGTGATGTTCTCCGAAGAAGCTTTAGTTAACATGGTGAAGTGCCAGGAGACTGACGGTGGTGAGGACTCAGTTTTCAATCCCAAATTTCTCCTTGGAACTGTCATTGCCTTTGACCAATTCATACAGTGCCATAAGGGAAAGAAGTTCTTCCCTGGCTTACATATTGGCATATCATTAATCTAAATTAAATTACAGCAAACTGGTAAAGATGGATATAGACTAAATGAAAAATAAATTGCTTAAGAGAAGAGCAGGGAGTACCTTCACTCTGACTCTGGCTTCTGCATAAGTAATTCCACCTAGGATGCAGATTAACACATAAAAAATACTAATTAACTTCATAGGGACCTCACCACCCCCCATACACATACCCAGAAGCAAAAACAAAATAAGTCACATCATGTAACTTTGTAGAGGGTCAAAAATTAACTTTTATGTATCCATAATGTTGCAGCCATTCCAGGATTTGGAAGGTAGTGGTCCTCCAGGGGTACTTCCTGATGCCATTTCAGAAATCCAATGGGTGAGGTCTTTGCCATTACAATAAATTATCCTTTTGCCACAAAATCTCTGAGTTCACTCTTTGGCACCTGTTAGCCAAGAGCTTTGGGAGAGGAGATTGATCAAAAGCTTTAGTAATTTATTGATAGGCTCCCTACTTATCATGTACAACAGATTGAAGAACAAAATGAAAGTTAGTCAAAGAAGACGTTGAAGAAATGGTAGCGTGGAAACAGCAAAAACTGTCATTTGGTAAAGATGCCATGGCCTTAGATGGGGAAGAAGAAAATGGCAGTGTTGGCCATGACTGGCAGGTTTGGATCCACAGATGTGCAATTTCTAGTATCACCCAATAGTAAGTCTTTTTTCTGTAGCCTTATTGTCAGAACCGCTTGCTATTTCATAGCTGTTGATGACATCAAAAAGCCCAAATTTGGTTTTGGTCCAATTTGTAAGTGTTCTTACAGGGGCCACTTGTTGGAATTTTAGGGACTTCTTTTGGTAACTAAGTGAATGTTTTAAGAAGTGTATTCTGCCATGTTTCTGTATAAGCTTTTTAAAAATATAATCATTTAGCAAGAATACATTTTTTTAATTAGAATGAAAACATTGGTTTTGGAACACAAGGTATTCAAAGAAGATTTATTTATCCATAAAAATATATAAACGTATATGTTTACATTGTGTGTGTATATATGCATATATGCATAATACATACATATATAAAGAGAGAAACGGAACTAATGATGATATTAAAAAGAGTCACAAAGTTTATTTTGAGGATAAAATCAATAAATATATCTAGCAGATAAAATTCTAAACTATAGTTTGATTTACCATGTAGGTATATTATACACCAAAGCTTGCCATTAAGCAATATAATATTTTTACTAACTGATAGGTTCCTCTTGTACTCCATCTGCTCCATCTGTAGGAGGCAAATTATGGTAGTATGATTTAACCTATCATGTGATTTGGGGAGATGACCGTCAATGCCTTAGCATAGATCTATACATCCCTGCCTTTTTGGGGTCTGCCATCCCTGGATGCATATTATCCTACAAGTTTTAGTTCATGTGCTCTACAAAAATGATAGTGCAATGTGTCTGCAAGTACTACACATAATACTTTGATCAAAATAGTGAAGATATTGACTGTATGGCAGCTTTTGGCATGTGAGGTTACCTTCCATACATTTTGTTTGCTAATGTTGTGATGACCATAATCTGACCTTACATGTTCCATTAGCTAGGTCCCTCTCCAAGTAAGAGAAAGAACACGAACTAGAGTTAAGTGTAAATTGTGGCCAAAGACAGAGAATTCTGTTTTCTGTTTTCCCTTCCTCACTCTCAACAACAGTGAGGGTGCTGAAGAATGCTTTGCTGAGGTAACGAAGCAGTGAGTGAATGTAGCTGATGGAGCACGTGGAAGAACAGGAGGTGCTTGCACTAGCGGGGGCCTGTCTCCCAGCACCCAGTGGTCACTGCTCATGAGGGAAGGAAAGAGATTTGAAAGACACAGATTCTTGCTCTTGGAGCCTGTGGACCCAAGGCCTGTGGACCCAGTAAAAACATATATGCATTTTTCCAAGGAAATAACTTAAATGTTGCACACAAATCGGGCTAAATAGAAGCCCCCACATGTTAAAGATCCATGAGTTCATAACAGTCTCTGAAAAGGAGGGTATCAAAATAAAAAAGGGTCTTAATTTTTTTACACACTGTAACTACTTCCTGGTTACAAAGAAAACATACACAGTAAAGAGACTAAAGAGAAACAGTATTTTTTCAAAAAACAGCAATAATTATACTGAAAGGTCATTTCACATTTCTGTAGGCAAGGTAGTTAAAAGGCAGAAAGAATGAAGATAATTCTAGTCAGGACCCAGGTACGGAATTTTGGTGAGGGCCCACTGCAAAAACATCTTTGGAGTTACTTCTCAAAGCATGACGCTGGATTTGGAATAAAACCGCTTATGTTTTAATACAGATAGTTATATTTGATAGAAAGATCATTTATTGTACCAATTTTAATCTGAAAAAAAAATACCCTGCTATTTAGATGTATGTGGTAATAATAAATGACTTTTTGATCCAGAAACTACATCAAGAACTTTGAACATTCAGATTTTCTGTTTAGACTTAGGCAACCTTGGAAAATCCCCACAGTTCAGCAGATTAGAGCAGAGCTTCAGGTAAGGTTAGTCCTTGAACAATTTCAAATCTAATTTTACTGTTGGAGAGGACTCCTACTTGACCTATCACATCAAAAGTTGTACCTTCAAAGAAACTTTGCAAACTGTAGCTTTCCCACACATGGAAATAATACTAGACCTCAGTATTTTGTCTCTTGAAATGTCCAGAAAATTTTAAAGAATAAGCAGGCTCTGGGTATTAAAGCTACAGTACTAGATATTCTCCACAAAATACTTGTCCTGACAAATGGAAGAATTGACTCAACCTTTCTTACAAAGTCCACATCAAAAGGCCATTGCCCTTGTCACATCATGAGGCAGAGGGAGGTCCTGTAGTTGAGCTTCCTTAACCTCTTGCTTAGTGAGGGCATGGGTGCTGCAAGATGGTCCTGCAGCAGCAACTAGGAAGGGCCCACAGACCAGGGAGCTGGACTGAGCACATGGCAGGGCCTAGGGGCTCTGGGTGGAAAGAGCTCAGCTAGGGCCATGTCCACAGGAGTCATATGTTCTTTCCTTATCATTCTACCCAAGCCAAAATAAAAGACCATGAGCTCACCAGCTCCAAACTGCTTCCAGGAATGGAAGCAGGCATCGAGAGATCAGATAAGCAGTAGATTCAGCAATGAGAGAGTCAGAAGATATTATGATACAAGGGCTCCAGGTGAATCCAAGAAGTCCTACTTACTCACATGGCCAGTAGTTTCCATAAATTGCACTCACCTTTCCCCATGCACCAGGACATCATCTTAGGGGAAGAAGCAGGAGGGTGAATACATAAGAGACTGGGCATCTTATCCAAAGGGAAGAATGAACACCAACTTCGAAAGACAGCTTAAGTTATTAAGCCTGACAGTTCCAAACTTGATGGGACATTTAATTAATTTCTCTTCCCTGCCCTCATTCACTACTGATTGAGGGCTTAGGAAGAAGTCCAGATAAGCTGCAACCAAAATAAAGTAAGTAAATTTTATTTTTATTTTACATACAGGTTGTATTGTGACTGAAAATTTGCAACCCAGCTATACTTCAGAGATCCTAGATTTTCACATACATGTCTACAATCAATACCCAAAGAAATGTTAGAAACTTCATATGCCAATCTCAGAAAAAGGAGGAGACATTGAACAAGTATTGGTTGCAATAAGTCAAATTAATGTGTTTCAATACCTACCATGCCCTTTAACTTTAACTCCAGAGGATCAGATGTCTCCGGTGTATGGGTTTCTCACAGCAACTTCCCATCTCCTAGAGGGATCTTTGATGCACAGCAGTGGGCCCCAGTTGAACTACCAATATCTCAAGTCTAAGTCCCTGGCCGTGTTCTTGGACCAGGCTCAGGAGTGGCCCAAATAGAGCCAGTTTCTCTCTCTCAGGAATTTAAAATTTGAAAGATAAAAGGCCCTCCTGGGAGTTGGTGGAACTGCATGCATTAATGTCAGAATAGCAGAAGATATGTGAATCTTCAATTTTATTCCAGATAACCTGGATGTCAGCTGCCTTGCTTCTCCCACAGACCCAGTTGGTCAATTCATGTTGAGTTCCTTGAAATGTAGTAGGGTTTCTCAGTCAATTCCCTCCCTTCTGCTTAAGTTCAACAGAGTTTATTTCTGTTGTTTTCAACTTAAAAGAATTTTATATGCTGCCAACAAATGTGAACAAAAAATTCTCAGAAATTAGTGCTACCTTCAAGACCTTCCATTGTGTAGTCTAAGGAAGGAAGAATGGAGATGGGGAACACCCACTTGGTCTTGAACTTGTGCCCATATATGGAAACTGAGGGTTGTTGTATTCGATAACGGTTGTAAATGTTTACAATTTCAACCAGACGTTTTTCTAGAAAGGTACATAAATGTCCTCAGGAATGCCAATAGTTTATAGCGTGAGGAAGCCATCTTACAGAATTAAGTGTTCCAGGGCATTGTCCATAAAATAACTTTCCAAAAGTTATGCAGTGTTCCTTCTGCTCTAGTGGTTTGTTTATTCATGTAAAATATGTATCAGGTTGGATGTAAGCATAAAACTAACTTAGAATTCAAGATAAGAGTCAAAAGAATCAAAAAGTATAACAGCATGGAAGGATAATGACAGGACCAAGCCACTACTACAGGGGTCTAGATGCTATAGGGATCTAATTATTTTCTAAACAGAGACCGGGGAGGGAGTTTTGAAATAGTAGAGGAAAATGAATGGAAATCTTAATATTTAAAACATATGTTATTTTGAAGCTTTGCTACTAAAACATGGTCTTTATATTTTACCATTGAATCGAACCCGTGAAATGGTCTAAACATGAAAAACAATAGTAGTATGAATGAGGAATAAACATAAAGCTTGATCTTCACCTATAATATCACCTTGTAATATTTTATATAAGTAGAGAGTAACACAAATTATTGGTAATATTCTATATGTATGTGTATATATGTATGTATATAAAATAGAAGAATAAGTATAGAAATAGGCAATTTGGGGGGAAAAGTTTCATCCAATTGTTTCAATGGTTTGTTCTGTGTCAGTGTAAAGGACAAAAGAAGGTGAATTTAGCTATACCATTATCACCCACCCACATTAAGGATGTATTTATTCCCCTCCAGTCCATTACAGACTGCTGTGCTTTTCATTTATAGACTTTTCTTTTTGCTTATTAAAAAAACTTGAATCTTTTAATATTAAAAAAGATTTTAAAGGAAAACCGTATATGTGGGAACTGACAGTTTTCAAAGAAGAAGTAACTATTTGTGGTCTAGTTAAATGATGACTGGGAGTGTTTTGGCTTTTTTTTTTTTTTCCCCAGCTCTCTATTAGTATTTGGAGAACGTAAACACTAATGAAGGTGAAGAACTAGGTGGAACAAGGGGATAGGGTTTGGAGTAATGGGATGAAATTAAGAAAAGGGAAATTTAGGTTGATTACCAATTACCAACTGAAAATCTTCTTAATGTTGAGGTCTATTAGACTGTAGGGTAATCTTCCAAGGGAAGTGGTGGGACTCCCATTGCTTAGATGTTTAAAATTAGAGTGGACAGAGCACTATCAAGAACACCCCGTGGTGAACGATCCACCCCAGTGCGTGGAATGAGCGCGTTCACCTTGGTCGCCTTTACAGGCTCAAGCTTCCGTGCGCTCTGGGGAGAGAGGAGAAAAGCCACCCCCGTCTGCCCCACACGGATCAGTCTTTGCCCAAGTGATGGGCGGGAATGATTTTAAAATATTTCTTTTGCTTTTCATCTGCAACAGCCTTCCAGACACTTCAGTAGAAACCTAAAAGAGGCAGTTCTGTTGGCAACAAACAGTTAAGATATATGTTTACCACCAGGGAAACTGACATCTTTCCGAGACTTACAGAAACCCACGTCTTGTGTCATGTGGCACTCTGCTTTTCAGTGAAGTAAAAATCAGAGTGACCAGAAAGCGACTTTTTAATAACATGGCCATCATGACATTTGCTTGTGAATATGTTCTCTCACTCCTGAAAGACAAAGATATAGAGGGAATAGGAAGTAAGAAGTAGAGTGAGAAATTCAGAGAGAACAGGTCTGATGAGCAATTGACAAACATTCTGCCATGTTCCAGGGACCTACAAAGGTCGACATCAGTGATTGCATGAAAAGTGGACAGTTCCTTTTGATCCCTAGGAGCCCATCTCAGTACCCGGACATCAATTTTGGAAAAGGTTCTTATACTTAATAGGAACATGAACATTTCTGGAAATTAGTATGTTAGACAGATGCAGTTACATCTTCTGATTTTAATGAAATATTATTTTTTGCTCTTTGATAGGGGTTCTGTCAGTCACAAAAAATGAGAAGGAATATTAGATCCACGTGGTATTAGAATTAGTCTCTTTTCAGAATATTTCCCTATGGTGGGTTAAATAAACATACCTAGCTTCAAAAAAAAAAAGCCAGAAAGAAAGACGACATGAGCTGACATACACCTACATACAAATTGTTGAGGGAATGGTAAGAGCCAGAGACGTGAGTGATGAAAATCAGACATGCAGAGCCCAATATCCTCTCATTTGTGGAGGTGACACAGAAGAGTCAGAATGTCCCTGGCAGCTGAGGGCAGCTAGAGCTTGTGATCTGAAGTCTCTATTAAATGAAACTGGTCTTTTCAGCCAAGTAGAATGCCACCAGGCTGCCCCCTTCCTTCATCTTTACTGCACCTGCACACTAGTAGCCAGCGGTTATAAAAGGAGTCTTCAGTCCACAGAGAAGGTAATCTGGGGCAAGAGGAGATGAGTATAATGCGGGCTTCAATTTTTCGTCTGAAAAACGTGTGTGCATGAAGGGAGAGACTTAAAAACAGAGATTAAAATTGTATCTTATGTACTATATGTGCCGTTCTGGTTCCCCATTTCTTTCCCATGAGGAATTCTTTCTGTTTTTCTGAGTTTAATGCTTTTCTCGATTGCAACATTTCTGTAGTCTGTCAGTCAATAAAAATATCTCACTCCTACCAACTAGTTTCACACATGAAGTGATTATTTTGCAGAAAAAAAATTATCTTTATTTCCCTTCTGGGGGAAAAAAACTTCTTCAGAAACTTGAGGTTGTACACAAGGAAATGTATGTTTCGGGGTTCAGACACTTACATGCAATCTATTGCTTACACTTGCAGCTTGCAACAAGCCCACATGGTACTTATTTATCAGGAATAGTATTTTGAGATGAACTGTTACCTCTACTTTGAGCTAAAGGTGCCTGGCGATTGGCAAAGTGTCCTGACCACTAGGCTGTAGCCAGCATTCAGACAGCAGCGTTGCTGACCTGAATGCCCTTTGAGTGTGCCAAGGCTTGCTGCACAGTTTCTACATCATAAGCCAAAGAGAGAGAGCAAATTGGAGAGGAAGTGCAAAAGCACCACTTCCATTTTCTTTTCTCCCTTATTGGCCAAGCTGACAGGAGCGGTGGCTGATTGACAAACTAAATTTTCTAGATAAAGAAGCAAGTGACTTGCTTTCATGAAAGTGGTTGCTTTTGGTTGAGATTGCAGCCTCCCAAAGAATGAATGTGTGCTCGTGTGCTGAGAAAATCCAAGATCACCAGTTGGGGTATCTTAAAGTCAAAATATAAAATCTGAGCAATGTTATTCATCTGAAAGAAAAACCAACAAGTTTCACCGGAGAAAAAGCAACATTTCTGAAAATGTTTCAATCACTCAAATTTACCTTCAAAACTGAACACATACAGTATTAAAATATCCAAACATTTACTTCTTATGTTCAATTAAGGGGATGAATTTTTCCCTAGACATGAACATTACAATTTATTTTTTAAATAATAATATTTTATATGTAAACATAATGTCAGAGCTCATTCATGGAAGTTATTTTATCTTTTAAGAAATGTTCAATTTTTATTACTCTAAAAAATTGACTTAATTATAGCTTAGTTTTATTTAACCAACTGGTGGAAAAGAAGTTTAGTTGAAGCTATGCATCAATAAAGTTCACATTTAATAATAAACTTGGTCATAATAGATTAAGAAAATCATGACCACTTAATATATTTTCCATGATACTTGCTGAAGTAGGCTTATTTATATCCCATAAAAATTATGATACCTTCTTTGGGAGTAGAGATTAGAGATACCCCAATACTGTTTGTTCTGTTGACAAAGTGTTTAGCTTCTGCTTTTCAGGACATAATTTATGTCCCAGGTATCCCTTGGAGTTCTGGCTTGTCCCAGTAACTCCTGTATAATCTGCATTTCCACACTCCACAAACAGTCCCAGCTGAAGTAGACATTGAGTTTGTGCTTTATCTCTATTGGACCATTTCCCCAACATTGACTGTTAAAGCTTTAAAGGACTCACGCATGAACTCATGCTCAGGTCTTAGTATCCAGAAAAGTTCCAGTAGCTTTGCTCTTCCTTGAAGACTTCCCAGAATTCTTTCCATCTGACAGTGAGGTTCTATACTGTACCTAAATAGCAGCTGGCAAAACAAAGAAAAAAACACAAGGCCTGCATTCTCTGTGAGCATCTCAAACTGATAAGGGTTCCAAGAAGTTTCTCTGTGGCCTCTGGCATGCACTGGGTTGGAGAGACAGAGCTCTAAGCTAGTCCCTGAGAAATCCTGCATCAAAAGCCAGCAAAGCCCCAGGGCTTACTCTGCATCCTTGTGCTCTCATTCAAACCTTGCTGAGGCTCTGTGACTAGACAGGACAAGTGTGGACGTCCCTCCTTTACAGATGAAGAAAGGGAGGCATTCAAGCTAAGTGTCATTTCCAAAGTCACAGAACCACTAAGAAGTATGAATCAGCATTCAAACTAAGTGCTTTGACTCCATGATACTTATTAGCTTAGATTCTGGTTAATTTAACCAAAATACATCCTTCATTTTTTTTATTTCAAAATATTAAGGGGATACAGATGTTTTTTTTTTTTTTTTTTTTTGAGACAGAGTCTCACTCTGTTGCCCAGGCTAGAGTGAGTGCCGTGGCGTCAGCTTAACTCACAGCAACCTCAGACTCCTGAGCTCAAGGGATCCTCCTGTCTCAGCCTCCCGAGTAGCTGGGACTACAGGCATGCGCCACCATGCCCGGCTAATTTTTTCTATATATATTTTTAGCTGTCCATATAGTTTCTTTCTATTTTTAGTAGAGGTGGGGTCTCGCTCTTGCTCAGGCTGGTCTCGAACTCCTGAGCTCAAACGATCCGCCCACCTCGGCCTCCCAGAGTGCTAGGATTACAGGCGTGAGCCACCGCGCCCGGCCGATACAGATGTTTTTGATACATGGCTTGAATCAAGGCTATAAATGTGCCCATCACCTGAATAGTGTTCATTGTTCCTGTTAGGTGAGTTTTTGACCTTCCCCTCCTCCCCCCCTCTCCTGCTTGATTTCCAATGACTTTTACTATTGGTGAGACTGCACGTTAGTAGAACCCCTATGGAAAACAGTATGGAATTTCTCAAAGGACTAAAAGTAGACCTACAATTCGATTCAGCAATCCCACTACTGGGTATCTATTCAAAGGAAAAGATGTCCTTCTACTTTTGATTAACAAGTGGAAATTTGAGTTAGTATTTCAAAAGCAAAGGACAGAGAAACTTAATAATACTGAAAGTCAGAGACTACACCTGGGTCAAGTTTTATATCCTGGAACCCCATTGTATAAAATGGAATGAGGACAGATGTAAGGGAGGAAGCACACAAAAGTGTGTAAAATTCACTAGTTAAAAATTGATTTACAAACAAGTGCAAAAAAGGATTATGTAATTTTGCTGACAAGATACGCATATGACAAAGTAAAATAACATAGGAGCCCCCAAAAGGGCATTATCAGTCCCCCACCTTAATTCATAGGAGGAGTTATGATTAGTCACATAATTTGCAGGCCCAGTACAAAATGTGGAGCTCCTTATTCAAGAATGATTAAAAGTTTCAAGACAGTGACAACACAGCATTAAACCAAGCATGGGGCCGTAGGCGACTGCACAGACCCCATACCCATGAAGCAGACCATGGTTGACATTGCCTTTCCTACATGTTATCTAGTTCTGCTTCAAAAGCACATTTCAGCTAGCTCAATGTAAAGGAAAACTATCAGTTAGGGCTGTTTACAAATAGAGCAGACTGTTTTGTTAAGCAGTTTGCCCTTCAGTGGGAAGTTCAGATGGAACCTGGAACACTATCTGTCAATGATGTTGAAGGAAAGATTGATCCCCACATTAGGACAGAGCCAGATTTGATCTCAGGGGTCCTTTCTCATGCTAAGATTCTGTGAAACATATAATTTTTCATCATCTTCAGATTTTCAGAAGGAGCTACTTTATATGATTCATTAATACCACTGGATTAGCCCACGGGGTTCCCTGACACCTTTACTTTAAAGGGATATAACAAAATCTCAGTCCCAAAAATCGTGGCATTATGGTCATTTGACATAAGTAAAGGTGGCTCTGCACCTGTGGGCATTGGGAGTATTTGTGGGACTCCATTCAGCGTGAAAAATGCTTGTTAATATACCTGAAAGACAGCTAAGGAGACTTGGGTGTTTGATGACTTCAAAATCCATGTGTCTGTCAATGCTATGCAAAGCTTAAGGTCCACTTGCTGACAAAATACCACAACTAACATTTTTTGGTCACTGTGAGTCTGCAATTAATTGTGGTGTTATTACACAAAGAAGCTAAAGTAAGACAAGCTACTAAGGAAATATTTGGAAGTGTCAGAGCCATAATATTGAAATGCGAATTAAGGTGATGCTCCACAGTTAAAAAATAGCAAATGCAGTATCTCATGCCTTCTCAGATTGATCAACAATGAAACCAGCCCACATATACAGTTGGGCAGAAAAACTAGTTGATTCCCAACACACACTGGATTCTAGGACCATAGCAAGAAGCAAAAATATGAAACAACCAAAGTGTTACTGTTTTGCCCAAGTAACAGAATCATTAACAATATTAATGTCTTATGTTTTTAAGTCCTCCCAGGCTGTTCCGCTGTTGAAATGTACTTAACATTAGTTAAATGCACCCTGGCTAGTGGTTAAGTTGACGTGCTACTGTTTCCATGGAGAGCTATCATTCAATAGCATTTGCCATTGCCATTTTGTTAATAAAATAAGGACGGCATTGGTTTCTAGCATCCTGGATTTTTGTTGAGCAAAGCAGCATGGTGCATGAAAGGCATGTCAAGAGATGTGACGTAAATGGAAATCGCAGAGTATCATAATGCAGCACAACAGGTGCACAAAATAGATGTTGAAAATGGTTTCTATTATTTGGCTTTTTTGGAATCAAATCAGAATCAAGAACAATAGTGGCCATTTCAGATAAATTACTTCTGCACATTCTTGCAGATTGAGCAGCTGTAAAGGAGGGGAGGGGGAAGTTGGGGGTGCCTGCTATTTGGAAGGTGGATGCAAATACATTTGTAATGTGTATACAGTATACTCAGTATATTAAATTTTTGCCTTTCATGTGCAATGATAAAAGTAGTTTTCTTTCCAGGATTGCATGTTTCATTAATACTACATTTTAATAATTAAACAGCACAATCTACAGGCAATAGCTAAGATAAAAGTTTGCAGACAATCCATTATTTTTCTCAGACAGTCCTTCTGAAAAGCCCACGGAGATGCAGTTTAATGATTTATTTAACTTCTAAAATAGGTTGTTTAATAAAATACTGGGTGTTTATATAGTTTTGTTCTAGCGGGCAGTATCTTTTCTTTTGTCAGGTGTGGTGTTATTAATGAGAGGAGGTGGGGTGAGGGGCAGGTACTCCCCACTGCACATCATTATCCACTTCTGCCCACTCTCTGGCTATTTTTGTTACATTACAGTTACTATTTGTAATTTTTAACGTTGGGAAAGGAGAGGTTTGTTGTCTTTTTAATCCTCTCTGTTAGCATATTCTATTTTATTAGACATAATTCAGAGGGAGAGAGAGAAGGGAGGCAGACACTGGTTAAGGGGGATATATAATTGGGTGTAGTGGGATTAAACTATTATTAGTGTACACTCCTAATGGATGCCCCATAAAGAACCCATGGCAAAGGCATTTAATGAGTTATGAAGGAAGAGTAGGCAAGCTGAACAGTGTTCCCATTATTAAAATCCTACTTATACACAAATTGTTTAGTGACCCCTTGAAAAGAACCCCAGACGCCTGATGGATTTCAGCAGAGTCATTTTCCTTCAGAATCATCTGTACTTTTTTTCATCTGTGACTTCTAATTTGCAAGATCTTTCTCACTTGCCAATCCTGATATTTAGTTTTGCTGCAACATCAAGTCTTGACTATTTAAAATTTTAAATCTAACAGAGAATATACAAAGGTATATAAAAAATGGCCTCTTCTTTGTTTTTTTGGTTTTTTTTAGAAAAAGCAAGATACGTATGTGAACACTAATGCCCCCAGGTGATGAGAGTAGGAAATAAATTAACAAACATTATTTTTAAGTATAAATATTCAAAAGTAAAAAAAAAAAGTTAAATGTGAAAACTATAATGTGCTTTTATGTCAAGTTTAAAAATAATCAGAGCTACATACTTTTGCTTTGGTTCTTGTTGTCGATGTTGCAGGTGAAAAATCAAAAAGAAAGTGAAAGTGCATAGAGTTTCACAGATGTATTAAATAGCATGCTTAAGGGTATTTGATGGATTACTCTTTGGTTTAAACGTGTATCAGATGGATTACTCTCCACTTAACTTGTGTAAATATGTACAGTAAATCTTTTCCTCCTTATATTTTTTCTACTCTTCTCCTTCTTACAATAAAGTGGGTATTTTTTCCCCTCTTAAAGAAACATATTATAGATTTGATGACAACAGCAGGGAAATCATGACACATCCGTCAGAGTTACTTTTGTGTGATATTTCTCAATCCTCACAGATTTTTGATAATACTTTTGTCTAAGATGGAATTACTATTGCACTTTGCTAAAATTCATAATGGTGAATGTTTGTAAAATGCTTTCTCTCCAGCGAAATCATCACTGCACATAACGATGATGATTTTGAGGCTGCTTTATTTAAACTTGTATTAGAATTAGTACTTGAAATCCTATTCCATTGTAAAGTTTCAAATAATATTCTTTCCCAAATGAATACATTTTAAAACAATTTAAATTCCATAGCTGGCTGTGTTTTTTGTAAATCCTCTCTACCTTTCTTCTGTGGAAGCCTGTCCAGCAACTTGGAATGTGTCTGTAAAATATGAAAGAACCAAGGATGGTATTCCAGTGGAAACCGAGCTATCCCCCTAAATGGAATGTTTATGTAAGCAATTTCACACGATAAGGCTTATGGCTAAGGTAACACACATCCAAGATCCAGGATTTAACCTTCCAAAGATATAGTTTCATATTTTGATGTATCTTTTTGCTTTTATAAACTGAGTTTCAGTTCTCATACATAAACTATCAGGTAGAGAAATGAAAAGTTCTTTGCATGAAAAATAGTATCCTAAGGTATATGAAAACTTGGTGTTGGAAGTAAATTTCACTTTTTTTTCCCATTCGTTTTTATTGCTTTCCAAAGTAAAAACTCCATGGACTCAGAAGCCAAAGGGCCTTTTGAAAAATGCCACTTTCAGATTTCAGCCAACAGCCACAGCTGAATCGACAGGGAGGGTTCTAACAAGACAGTTGCTTGCTGCCGGCTACAGTTCCCACTTTTGTTTCCTATGGAAACTAACACGGGGCAAATTGAAAGAGTGATTATTTTAAGGCTCCACTGTCTTTCCTGATCCAGTGTCTACAGTATTTTCATAGAAAATGGGAGCAGGAAAAGCAGGGGAGATGTCAGGCCTTGTCAGTTTCAGCTGTGGTTGTTGGCAGAGAGCTGAAAGTTTCAGCTTTTCAAACAAGCTACAGAAATCTCTGTTCTTTCTACTTTTAAAGCAAAAATGTTCGTTGAACATCAACTTCACCTTTACCTGTCCCTTCCATGTCTTCCTTTTGTGTAGGGATTTTTAGAAAAGAAAAATGGCCCAATAGTTCATATGGGCCGTTACGAGGGAAAATTGCAGTGCCAAAACTTTGTTCCAATAAATTAATCCATGAATAATGGATTCTCTCTAACCACGGGATACTGTATCTGTGAATGTAAGTAACTAGTTTATCCAATTGGAGATTTATTCCCCCCCTTGGTTTTCTCTTTTGTTTCCTTCCTTACAAACACTTCTTCATTTAAAAATCTCAACTTTTACGGGGTTAGGAAAAAAGGGCAGGAAGTACAATAAATATCAGTTGCTCAGAAAATATGAATTATTACTGATCATGATGCTAAAACTGACTTCAGTTAAGAATTAGTATTGTCTTTGCATGGATAAAACTTTTGCTATCCTCCATTGGGAGTTATTTCTCTAGGTAACTTTAACAAAATCACTACCTTTAAATTTTAAGGATTCAGATATTTGCTTATTTTTGATTCCCCAGTCCTTTTAAAAATCATATAGTAATTTAAATGACTTTCCAATGTCACACAGACCTGAAATGGGATGCAAACCCAGGTCTTTCTGACTCAGAACAACTGTGCTATAGCCCATTTTTGACCTTCACTTGCTCACACATGGCGGAGAGAGGGTGGGAAATGACAGAAAACAGTCCTCCGTGTTCTGTGTGTCACTGTAGACAGAACAAATGCCCCACACTGTTAACCTGACACTTTGGACTGCATAGCATATACACTCATTATGGTGCAAGGTAATTAGAAAAATGAAAGCTTGTTCACAGAAAGAGCTATAAATAGTCTGAGATTTGGTTTGTCTTCTTACTTTGTTGCTCCCAGCATCTCCAGCGAGCCTCAGCCTCCGCAGCTTCCCACCCTGCCCCTCCCACCTTACCCGTGTGGTGGGACACCCTGACCCCACATTGCTCCTTCCCAAAGCTGCCTGGACCCCAGAGCCTGGACCTGAGGCTGGCATGACAGAGACCCACAGAAATAAGATACGTGACCTCAGAGGCATGGACACCAAATCCCTGGCATCCAGGCATCTTGAGTGAAAAGAAGGATTATGTTTACATCAGGGGAAGGGGCTGACCCAGATATGTTCTCTACCTTCCAAGGACAACGTCCTTCCCACCTCTCTACACATGCACACACACGCGTGCACACACACACACACACACACCCTGAACAAACCATGTTTCAGTCTTGTCTCAAAGTCAAGAGTAGATCCCTATATTTAGGCTCCATCAACTCAAAATTGCCTAAATTTTTTTGACAAGGAAAAAAAAAAAAGACATTCATCCTACAAATCACAGTCAATGCTATTACAAGTCAGATATCTACGAGCTTTAACAATTGATGTAAATGTTGTAAAGTCTGAACAAAGATCTAAAATTATTTCCCAGGTTGCAGAAGGTGGGGAGGGAGAGGAAGCAGGTGCCACTGAGACATTTGTAACCTGGAGGCTGAAGCCAAAGAGTGAGCTACCCTTGCGTTGGGGAGGGGCAGGGCTGGGACTGCCTCTACCCTGTGGCTAATGGGCTTTCATGTGTACTGTTTAGGACACTCGAGCATTTTTGTCTCCTTGAGCTCATAAAGTTCAAAACGAAAAACCTCACAAGTATGTTTTCTGGTTTTAATGAAGCAAATGGGAATTTTTTTTCCAACTTAACTATTAAGGTAAATTGCCAATTTCCTTTTTTTAGGAACATAAAATCTGATCTTTAAGACAGAACTCTTACTAATATTTATTTGATAACAATATTTGGAGGTAACTTTTTATATATTTTTTTAAATATTTTAGACTGCCAGAACAAAACCCTAAAATTACTTCAAAAGAGTCATTTTGCAAATTAAAAATACAGATCATTTTCAAAGGGCAAATCTCAAAAATCTTCTAATTAAAAAAAATAAATCCTATTTTCTACAAACCCACCTAATCTTGATAGTATATACAGATATGTGTGCATGTATGTAGGTACATATAATTATAAATATGAACATATGCGCACGCACACACACACACATATATATACACATACATTTATTTTTTTTTTAATTGAGAGTATGGTAAGAGCCCATACGCTTAAGTCCAAATCAGCACTCTTTGAGTTCAAACTCTGCCATTTACTAATTGAATGAACTTGGACAAGTTCCTTAGCCTCCCTGTGCCTGAGTTAATTCATCTCTAAAATTGAGAAAAACAGCAGTACTTCTGTCCCTGCTACGTGGTAAGCACCATGTAAGTGTTTGGTAAATGAATAACATATCATCATGATGATAATTCTGCTGGAAATAATCTGATGAAGTAAGCACTACGATCCCCATTGTGCCCGATAAGGTGATCCAGGCTTAGAAGTCCCTATTCCATCGCAGTTCGGTGACACAGTTAATATGGTGTGAATTCCAACTCTGCCTAACCTCAAAGCCCCTGTTCTTTCCACTAAAGCACATCGCCACCTTTTCTTTAGATTTGTCAATGGATTTTTTTCATACGCATTCTTATTTTTAAGGCTTAATTTTTTTTCCTTGATATTTTTCAGACATCATAGATGCTCATTCTTTCATGATGATATGGCCTGTTCTTTAAGTTTGGTTTTTGAACTTATATTTTTTGGAGGTTTTTATTAATGGAAACAGATGACTCGATCTATTCTGGCAGTATCTTCTCTTTTGTTGTCATTTAGGAAAGTCTACTTAAGCTGGATATCAACCATATTCTCATATTTTTTTCTAAAATACTTAGTTTTACTTTTCGGATTTAAAATAATTCTCCATTTGCAATATATTTTTGCAAATAATGTGAGGTAGGGATCTTAATTTTGTCTTTTCAATTTTTTTTTTTCCCAGTTGTTCCAGCACCATTTATTAACAAGTCCTTATTTGGCATTCCAGCTCAAATATAGCCACACTGTCCTGAGCTCCTGTGTCTGTGTGTGTCTGTGTGTGCTCACATGTGTGTGCATTGTCTCTGAGCTTCTGATTCTGTTCCAGTGGTCTGTTTGTTAACCCCTCCAGGAGTACCACAATGATTTACTCACTATAGCTTTATAATAAGCCTCGATATCTGTTTGTTCCTTTCCATTATTATTCTTTGATCTGCATGATTTCAATTTCCTTTTTTGTTTTTTGTTTTTTTTGCCATTTCTCTGCTTTCTTTAGGGTTCAAATTTTTATTTCTAAAGTAACCTTTCTTAAATGATGCCTATGAATGATAAATAATATTAATTTTTATCTGAAAATATCTGAATTTCAACCCTAGTCTTATTATCACTAACTGAAATTCTATGCTGACAGTTTAGTTATCATCTTCTAGTCCACTTAACATATTATTCCAGTGTCTTTTTATTTCTTTTATTTATTTTTTCTTTTATTTATTTATATATTCTTTTACTTATTTTTATGGCACCTGAGGAGTTTCCATTTTAAAGCTCAGCTACACGTTTAAAAGAATATTCCTTAAATTATACCTAGCTTTTTTGTCTCTGTACCAGGAAGACAGTCATGCTATTTAATCTACCACACTTCTGGAATCAAAAACCTAAGAATGTCTTTATCAGCAGATCGCAGCCAGGTGCCATGTTGCAGGGGACATAATGAATATTGTGGTGGGACTTTCAAAGACTAAGGTAGTCGTCTTCAACCTGTCTTTTAATCATGCATCCATGTTCAGTGATACATTTTACATGTGTTTTTATTTCTATGTGTATTATTTTGGCTTATGAAACAACTCTTAGATATTTGGCCATCAGCATTGGTTGATTATTCACAGCGTTCAAAGGATGGAAAGCAGAACACTTCAGGACCAAAAATCCTACACCTACCCTCAGCCTCCTGTGCACACCCCTTTCATGGCTCTCTGGGAATTGATATTATCTTCCTCTCTCAAATCCAGATAGACCATTGTATCTTCAGAAATAGGACCAGGTTTTACTTCACGTCGTATCCCTATAACATGGAACAGTGACTAGCACGTAGAAAGAACATGCTTGTTGAATAAACAAAAAACAGAGAGGCAGGTAGAAAGTACAGGGATAAAGCGGCGCAGCTGAGGCAGGAATCATGCAGCAGTGCACCTATGGGTACCCTCTTCCCTCAAAACCCCCCAGGGGATTAGTTCCAGGACCACCCTTCCACCTCCAACCCCTGAAGATGCTCCAGTCTCACAGTGGGCTCTTTGGAACCCAAGGATAGGAAAGTCGGCCCTCCATGTCCGCAGGTTCCATGTCTCTCCTATACTGTATTTTCCACCCAGAGTTGGTTGAACCTGCGGATGCAGAACCCAAGGATACAGAGGACCAACTGTATATATCAAAATTCATTTCAGATGGAGAAACTTGTAACTGTCTGATTTTAAACATGAATTTTTTGAAGAAGGATATTGAAACTAAGACATTTGCTTTGCCCAGAATGAAAATGTAGCATTGTCCACGGACAGAGAAATACATTTCTGGGATGACTTGAGCAGAAAAAAGAATTTAGTTCATAGGAGCAGAGCAGTGTAAGAAAAAGAGCTTGATAAGATGGCAAATGTCTCCAGACTGTAAAGGATCGCAAAACTGATTTCTGCACGGGAATTCTGATTTTATTCACTTAAGAAATTGAGTCTGAGGAGTATTATCAGCCTAACAACTCTGAGGAATTATTTAAGTATTAGACATAATATGAACATACATACTTGTTTGAAAATCACCCATACTGTTGCATATATCAAGAGTTCATTATTTTTTATTGATGAGTAGTTTTCCATTGTACAAATACACCACAATTTCTTTATCCATGAAACAGTTAATGAATAATTTGAGTTGTTTCTAGTTTGGGGATGTTACAAATAAACCGAGATAAACACTCATGTACAAGTTGTAATATGCACCATTGTTCCTGTTATTTTATTTCATAAATACATAGCAGTAAGACGGCTAGATCATATGGCAGGAGTTTGTTTACCTTTTTAAGAAAATGCCAGATATTTTCCAAATGATTGTATCATTTTATGTTTCCACCAGCAGAGTATGAAAGTTCTAGTTACTCCACATCCTCCTCAATAGCTAGGATGATCCGTCTTTTGAATTTTATCCATTCTAATATGTGTATAGAGGTATCTAGTTATAGGTTTTAATTTACATTCTGTAATAATTAACGATGTTGAGTACTTTTTCATGTTCTTACTTGCTATCTATATACCTCTGTAGGGAAGTGTCCATTAAAATCTTTTCCCCATTTTTATTGAAATTTTTGTTTTCATATTAATCAGTTTTGAGACCTCTTTCTATTCTGAGTACAAGTCTTTTTTTCAGATATATGTTTTGAAAATATTTTCTCCCAATCTGTGGCTTGTCCTTTCTTTCTACTAACAGTGTTTTTTAGGGAGAGAAAGTTTTTAATTTTGATGAATTCCAATTTATCAGTTTTTCTTTTCTTTTACAGATAGTGATTTTGCTTCATATCTAAGAAATCTTTGTCTAAGGCAATCACAAGAATTTTTTCTTTTGCTTTCTTCTAAAAGTTATAAAGTTTTAGGTTTTACATTTATAACTATAATACATTCTGAGTTAATTTTTTCCCATGGGTCAGGCCAGGCACAGTGGCTCACACCTGTAATCCTAGCACTCTGGGAGACCCAGGTGGAAGGATGACTTGAGGTCAGGATATATGGGTCAAAGTTCACCTTTGGAGGTATGCAAATTATGTTTGTTTCAGCATGATTTGTTGAAATGTCTACGTTGTTTTAATATACAGATTTCTTTAAGTTTTTGGTTCAATTAAATATACCAATCTTTTTTGTTTTCTCTTTTGCTTTTATGCTTTGAAAAGTTCTTCTCCACCTAGAGTTGAAGTAAATTATATTTTCTCTCAGGACTTTTAAATTTCTTCTTCATCACTTTTCTATGTTTCATGGTTTAGTCCAATTAGAATTTACTGTGGTAGAAAGTGATATAGATATAGATATAGATATAGATAGATAATGCTGTTGATTAATGTATTAGTATAATTAAGAATCCTACAAGAGTTCATACACAAAAATGGTTCCAGTTGGTTTTAAAAGTTACATGGAAAAACTAAAACTGAAAAAATAAGAACATGTTAAGTTTTAGTTAGGATGGGATGGAATTGAGACATGAACTGTTACTACATAAACAAGAAGATGTAAAATTATAATATAATATCAAATGTAATTCATTGTTAATACATTTGGAAATATTAAAGAATCTAAGAAAATATAAAATGATAAAATTGGCCAAAAGAAGTTGAAAAACTGAATATAAAAATAAACATGAAAGAAATTGGAACTGTCTTCAAAGAATTACCTTCACAAAATTCTGTAGGTCCAGGTAGCATTGTGAGTGAATTATTTAAAAAAATTCAAAGAAGTTCCATGGCATGTAAACTGAGCCAGAGCATAGAAAAAGATGAAAAGTTTCCTAGTTATTTTTGCAAAGGTAGTATGACTCTCAGAAACAAACTACAGGTTATTTGCAATTGTGCATATGAATGTAAAAAATCCTAAACCATATTAGATGATAAAATCAATCAAATCTAGAGAAAAATTAATGTGCCATACCCAGTTGGGCTTTATTCTAGAACGTGATGGGTAGGTAGTTCATTACCAGAAATCCAGTAATATTAAACCTTAAAGATCCTTAAAGATTTATTTTTCAAACTTTTTAAACATCAGTATAATTGTAGACTCACACACATTTGTAAGAAATAATACAGAATAATAATGCAGAAATAATATGCCCAGTTTTTCTAGTGTAACATCTTGCCTAACGATAGTACAGTAACACAAGCAGGAAATTCATATTGATAAAATCTGTCGCACTTCAGATTTACATACACTTTGTGTTTGTTTAGTTCTAATCAATTTTATCAGAAGTGTGGATTCACAAGACTACCACCACAGTCAAGATCCAGAACATTTCTACAATAAAATTCTCTTATGCTACCTTTTATAGACAGAGCCACTTCCCATGGCAACCACTAATCTGCTCTCTATTTCTATGATTTTGTGATTTCTTTGTCAAGAACGTTACGTAAATAGAACCATAAAATATGTAACCTTCCTGAGATTGGCTTTTTTCACTCAGTATAATTCCTTGAGATCTATCCAAGTTTTTGCTTGTATCAATAGTTTGTTCCTTTTTATTACCAAGTGGTATTCCATGGTATGAATGTACCACAATTTGTTTTAACCATTCACTTGCTGAAGGACTTACGAATTGTTTCTAGTTTGCAGCTACTATGTATGAATAAAGCTGCTGTGAAAATTTATATACAAGTTTTTGTTTGATCATAGGTTTTCATTGTTTAAATGTTAAAAAAACAAAGTGCAATTACTGGGTCAGATGGTTTGCCTATGTTTAGTTTTATAATCAACTGCCGTACTCATTTTCATGTTACCTTTCCACTAGCAATGTGTGAGTGTTCCAGTTTCTCTGCATCCACATTGACATTTGGTGATACCACTGTTCTTTATTTTAGCCATTCTTCTAGGTGTGTAGTAATAGCTCCTTGTGATTTTCATTTAATTTTCTTAATAACTAATGATATTGAAAATCTTTTCATGTGCTTATTTGCCATCAGTATGTTCTCTTCAGTGAAATGTCTATTCATATCTTTTGCCCATTTTCTAACTGGATTGCTTGTTTGCAAATATTTTCTACCAGTCTGTAGCTTGTCTCTTCATCTTCTTAACAGGGTTTTTGCAGAGCAGTTTTATTTTTCATGAAGTCCAATTTATCAATTTCTCTGTTTATGAATTGTGCTTTTGATGTCATATCTGAGAACACTTTGCCTAGCCCTAAATCTTGCAGGTTTTCTCTTATACTTTTTTTTTAATTTCATACTTTACATTTAAGCTTGTGATCCATTTTCAGTTAATTTATGTATAAGGTGGAAGACTTAAGTAGAGAGTCATTTTTTCCATTTGGATGTCCAATCACTCCAACACCATTTATTGAAAAGGCTATCCTTCCACTATTGAATTACTTTTGCACCTTTGTCAAAAATCAGTTGAGTATATTTCTCTAGGACTATTTCTGGGTTCTCTATTCTTTCTACTCTTATATCTTTATCCCTCTGCCAATATCACACTGTCTTGAATTATTATGTAGTGGGCCTTGAATATCTTCCCACTTTATTCTTCTACAGAATTGTTTTTAACTATTTTGGGGGGCTATGCATTTCCATATAACCTAAACCTGTTTTTGTCTACAAAATGCATTGCTGGAGATTGATAGAAATTGCATTAAACCCATAGACCAATTTGGGGAAATTTAATATCTCTACTGTGTTAAGTCTTATGATTTATGAATATTGTATGTCTCTTCATTTAGTTAGGACTTCTTTGATTTTATTCATCAGCAGTTCATAATTTTCATCACTGAAATCCTACACATATTATGTTAGATTTGTAACTATTTCATTTTCTTGTTAGCAATTATACATTATATTGGGTTTTGATGTTGGTTTCTACTTGCTTGTTATTAGTTTATAGAAATACAATTAATTTCTCTATCTTGTATCGTATAACCTTGCGGAAATCACTTACTAGTTTCGTGAGATATTTTTGTGATTCCTTGAAATTTTCTGCATACACAATAATGTGAACTACAAATAGGGACAGTATTTTTTTCCTTTTACATATGCATGCCTTTCATTTTTTTATTGCACTGGTAGAACTTCCAGCACCATATTGAATAATAGTGAAGAAAGTAAACATCTTTCCTTGATCCTGATCTTAGGGGAAAGAATTCAGTCTTTCATTATTATGAAAGTAGGATGAAAACTATAGGTTGTTTATAAAAAGTCTTTATCAAATTGAAGAAGTTCTCCTCTATTCCTATTTTTCCTTCTTTTTTTTTTTTTTCTTTGAGACACTGCAGCCTCATATTCGGGCTCAAGTGATCCTCCTGACTCAGCCTCCCAAGTAGCTGGGACTATAGGCATATACCACCACACTGGGTTAATTTTTCTATTTTTTGTAGAGACAGGGGCTTTGCTCTTGCTCAGTCTGGTCTTGAACTCCTTGCCTTAAGCAATCCTCCTGCCTCAGCCTCCCAAAGTGCTAGGATTACAGGCATGAGCCACCATGCCCAGCCTATTTCTGTTTTTCCGAGAGTTTTAATCATGAATGGAATATGTCAAATGATTTATCTGCATTAATTGATATAATCATATCATTTTTCTTTTTAGCTTGTTGATATGGTAGATTACATTAATTGATTTTGGAATGTTGAACCAGCATTATACACCTAGAAGAAGTCCCATTTGGCCATGGTGTATAATTCTTTTTTGCTGATATTTTGTTGAGGGTTTTTATGATTTATGACTAGGTTTATGACTTAGTTTATGAGAAATATGTAATTTGGGGGGTTTTGTCCTCTTTTTGTCTAGTATTGATATCAGGTATTGATACCTCATAAAGTAAGCTGAAAGTGTTCTTTCCTCTTCTATCTTAGGAAAAAGATTGTGCAGAATTGGTGATACTTCTTTAAATATTTCACAAAATTTCCCATTGAAACCATCTGGGCTTCGAGATTTCTTTTTTGAGAGCTTTTTATCTACAAATTCAATGCTCTAATGATTTATGACTATTCAGATTGCCTGTTTCCTCTTAGGTGATTTTTGGTAGGTTTTGGTATTGAGAAATTAGTCCATTTCCTTGAAGTTGTTGAAATTACGGACATAAAGCTTTTATAGTACTTCCTTACTTTTTTTATGGCTACAGAATCTGTCAGAATTTC
Source organism: Eulemur rufifrons (assembly GCF_041146395.1). Classification (NCBI taxonomy): domain Eukaryota; kingdom Metazoa; phylum Chordata; class Mammalia; order Primates; family Lemuridae; genus Eulemur; species Eulemur rufifrons. The sequence continues at coordinate 37,216,180 of NC_091001.1, read as the reverse complement.
CCTCATTTCACTCCTGTTATTAATGATATTTTTCTTCTCTCTGATTATCTTTTGTCAGTCTTCTATAGGTTTATCCCCGCAAAACTCACTTTTTGTTTCATTGTTTTTTATCTATTGTTTTCTTTTTTAATTTCATTGACTTCTGCTCTTAGCTTTATGATTCCTTTCTTTCTGCTTGTTTTCTGTGCATTTTATCTTCATTTCCTAGTTTTTTATTGTAAGAATTTACATTATTAAATTGAGACCTTCCCTCTTATCCAATGTAGACATTTAACACTATTAATTTTCCTCTCAGCACTGCTTTGCCTGTATCCTACATATTTTGATATGTTGTATTTTTCTTCATTGAGTTCTATTTTTTTTTAATTTTTCACACTTTCTCTTTTATATATCATTTTATACATGTTTTTAATTTCTAAGTGTTTCAAGATTTTCTTGTCTTTGTATTACTGATTCCTAGTTTGACTACATAATGATCAGAGGACATGGTCTGCATGATTTCATTCCTTTAAAAAAAGTTATTTTTTTTAATCACTCAAGATCAGTCCTTCTTGTTGAATATTCCGTGGGTTCTTGATATATACTCCTATTGTTTTATTGTGTTGTTCAGTTCTTTTACAGCCTGGCTGATTTCCTTTCTTTTAGTTCTATCAGTTACTGAGAGTGGGCTGATGAAGTCTGCAACTATAATTGTGGATTCATCTGCTTCCCCTTGCAGCTCTATCAGTTTTGCTTCATGTAGTTTGAGGCGTCATGTAATTGGTGCATATAAATTTAGAATCATTATGACTTCTTTGTGGATTGACCCTTTTCACATGATGCAGTGTTCCTCTTTGCTCTGAAGTCTACTTTATCTCATATTAATATAATCACTCTTAACTTTATTAAATTAATGTTTGCATAGTACATATTTTTCCATACTATTACCTCCAATCTACATATGTTGTACTTGAAGTGAGTTTCTTGTAGAAAGCATTTTGTTGAGTCATATTTTTAAAAATCCACTCTGCCAATTTCTGTCACTTAATTGATATATTTGGACCATTTTCTTTTGAGGTAATTATTAATATGATAAGGCTTAAGCCTGAAATTTTATTATTTATTTTCTGTTTTTTTCTCAGTTTCTCATTCCTCTGTTTCTCTTTTCTTGCTTTCTTGTGGGATACTTGCATATTTTTTCAGTATTCCATCTTGATTCATTTATACTGTTTTTGAGTATACCCCTTTGTATAGTTTTCTTAGCGGTTTCCCTATCAAAGTTTGATTTAAAAAAAGTGTTGGTAAAGTGAAATTAAAAGGCTATTCTCCCAATATAATAAAAGTATTATAAAGTAATTAAAATTGGATATCACAGAAAAACATAGAAAGCATTCCCTTAAAATCATGATAATACAAGAATGCTTATCATCATTAATATTTAACTTTTTCCAAAATTTCTAGCTAGGAAATTAAGACAAGAAAATGAATAAAATATATCATACCTGGAATAGAGGAGACAAATTTATCTCTTTCTTCCTTTATTCATATAATTTTATTTATTCCTAAAAAACCAAGGAAAGAAATTAAAATTTTGTGAATTCATAAGATATTTCAGTTTGTGACTGAAATATTTTCCATACTTCCATAAAGTAAATTTATGGAAAGAAAAACTTTTCTACAGCCAAAAATTTAGGAGAAAATATAAAGTTCACAGTAGAAAAAAATAAAATTCCTAAGAATAAATTTATAAATGTTTATTTTTAAAAACCCTCAAAACGCTACTAACTCTGACTTAAAATAAGATCCAAAAAAGCAGTGGGATGTACCATGATTTTGATTAAAAGACTATTTGCAAATAATTTAATAATTCCAAAATCAAATACACTTACTGGGATTTCAATAAAATTTGTAACTAGACAAAATGATTCCACAGTAAGAAATGAGTAAATATGGCCACGAATATCTAGAAATAGCAAAATAATGAAAGAAGATTTAATCTACCTACCAGTTAAGTATCTTAAAAAGTTGTAATAAATAAAACATTGTGAAGTTGGGCCTAAAGGAGCCAGGCTAATTAAAATCATGAGGTAAAGCTCCAGAATAAAATGTAAAACATATAAACATTTAGTGAATTATAAAAGTTGTCTTTCAAAACAGTGGGAAGAGCTGGTCATTTAATTAAAATGTTTAAAACAGTTGACATAGAATAATGGCACATCGTAGTTTTTTCACAAATTAAATTTCCTTTGAATTGGGGAATATTTGTCTTTCCTTATTTTTTTTCCTTAATGAGACTAGTTTGTAATAAAATTTGTAAATAGCATTTTTCTTTTAAAAAAAAAAAGGCTTCAGACTTACTTATTAAATCTACTTTTATTATAGTAGCTTTTTTCTATTTTAACTCATGGTTCTTATTTTCTTAACTTTAATATGAATAACTTGTATTATTGTATTGTTTCTTGTTTAATATCAATAGCATTTTATACTACAAATTTACATCTAACTAGAACTGTGGCAACATCCCATAAATTTCAATATATGTGGGGTTTTATTGTAATTATTTATTAACTATTCCATAACCACCATTCTCCCTGCCCCTTTGGCATGCATTATGTGTCTTTTTATTTATTTAAAATGATAAGGTTTTTATGAGTATTTCTTTACGTTTTTGTTTTTCACTTCTAATTTTATTGTACTGTTGTCAGAGAATGTGTAAGAGAATTTATTTTGTGAACTACATTGATATTTGCTTCGTAAGGAATATTTAAATTGTTCATAGGCACTTAAAAACGTGCAGTATAATTATGTATCTGTTACATGACATTAGTTTCATGATTTAGACTTTCTATACCCATTAATTTTTTGCCTATGATCTGTTAAATTCTCATAAAAGTAAGTCAAATTCTCTCACTTCTGTTGATTTTTAGTAAATTGTCACTGTGTTTCCAACAATATTTATTTGTATAATTTGATGCTATGTAATTCTATTCATAACGTTTTACAAGCATTACTTTCTTTGGTGATTACACCTTGAATTTTTAAAAGAAAAAATGTTCCTCTTTGTTTTATCATCTGTGCCTTTGCTTTCAAATATGCTCTATCTGACATTGATAGGGAACATTAATTCATTTTCATCTATTGTCATAAGAAATATGCTTGATTCTTTTTTGCTATTATATTCTCTTTTTACTTAATTTTACCTTTTATTTTTCTCTTTTTGGCAATGTAAACTATGGTTTATTTGATTAATTTTTCTAGCAATTTTGAAGTTATAGATCCTACTGTGCTACTGATATCTTTAAAACAACTTCCTGGCCTTGGGGTCCTACCACTGGCTATATCAAGCACTAAGGAGCTTGGGGAATCTGCTGCTCTGCTGCTGGATGCAACCATGCCTGATCTCCCAGTCCAGTGATTTTAGATGCTGTTATTTCAAAGAGGGAAGAGTGGGCACTTCCCATCTTATTTATGACCTGTTCTTGCCCCTTGAAACTGGGGCAATTAGATTTCTTCCAGAATCTCTACTTACATTTTGTTGAAACACACTCCTCTCTATATTAAGGCAAAATGAGAGCTTTTTCTTAGTGTCTTTTTCAAATGCAGCTTAGCTGTACTACACCTAACTTGAATTTCTAAAAATTTCTGTAATGCTACCTTATAATTGCCAGCAGTGATTTTTCTCCCCACCTTGTCTCCTGTTTTTATGGTCTTTTGTTCATATTAATCGGTCTCTGTGGACGAGGAGTCGATGTCTCTGCTCAAGGTGGCTCTTTACCTAGCTAAGGCCAATCCTCGATTGTGGAAGAGGGCACACTATGGAAGAGTTTTAAAAATGACAGATTACATTTTGAGCTTCTAAAAAAAAAATTTCTTATTTAAAAACATATACTGTCGTGTGTCACTCCATGATGAGGATACATTCTGAGAAATGTATCACACAATTTTGTCATGCTGCAAACGCCATAGACTGTACTTCCACAAACCTAGATGGTGCAGACCCTGCCATAGACTAGGTTATATGGTGCACCCTATTGCTCCCAGGCTGTGAACCCGTACGGCACGTTCCTGCACTAAACACTGTAGGCAATGGTATTTGTGTATCTAAGCATTTACACATATAGAAAAGGTACCGTAAAAACATGGTATTGTAATATTATGGGATCACTGTTGTATATGTGGTCTGTTGTTGACCAAGACATCCTTATACATGCATGATTGTATCACAATGTGCATAAACTGAATATAAGAGCAACCTGAGAATATGGGTTTATATCTGAATATAGATACAATTTATTCATCTTCATATTTTTAAACCTAATATTTAAATTCATGAAGAAATTCTTATTTACCTCATATCTCTCCATGAGAGGATTTTCAAGGTAAAATGAAATACCATGAAATGATTAAATCTCGCAGTAGGAACAAGGATAATATTAAGTCATCACAATTAAAATTTAACATATGTAATTTTATATATTCTCTCTAATTTCTCTAGGTTAATTTAAATGGTAAAATCTCATTACCCTATTTGCTATTTAGTTTTACATTCTTTTAAAGGGAATAAATATACCTTAGCTTAAGAGCATCCCTAACTTCGAATCTATATATTTTACAAAGGCCATGTGTGTTGTAGCTCAAAAAGCCTACTGTATTTAAGTGCCTGTCAACATAATAACTCTGTTATAAAGAGCTTTATCATTCTGACAATTTTCTTCACCCAGGTCAAAATGTAGCAGACAATGTTTCTTCTGGGCTGCAAATTTTCTTTGGAAATGATTATAATTGAGCTCTTTTTAAAGTAACTCTCACCTCTTCTCATATCTTATACTGTTTTCAAACCCAAAATAGCCATATATTGAAACAAAACCAAAACAAAATAGTTCAAGTTCTTACCTTCATACTTCTAACTGAAGTTTAATTTTTGTCTAACGTTTTCGAATTATAAAGGTTAGAAGTTTGTAACCTTCAGTAAAATTTTATTTTATACTTCAGTATAGAGTTTATTTTCCTATGATTAATTCACTCTAGAATGACATGCACAAAATAATACAGTCGTAGTAAACTTTGGAAGGAAACTTGGAAGTCATTTTGTCAAACTATCTTATTTATAGACGAGAAACTTGGGCTCAGAGAAGTTCTATGCTTTGTATAATGAAAGAACCATAATGTTAGTAGCATTTGTGTTTTCCAAGCAAAACAGGACTAGGCAGAAAGTTGAATTGGTTCCCTGAATAATTCAGATCAAAAGAAGCTGAGGTATCTGAATTCAAAAAGCCAGATTGTATGTTTGCCCTCAAGTATCAGGACAAATTTTATTTGTAGTTTCACATACCCACTCTACTTGCATGCTTTCTGATTAAACACTTACTCGATGACTATTTAAGCATAAGAAATTTAATACTCATTTTCTCTAACATTTATTAACCATTTATATGTGCAGACACAGAGCTGGGTGCTATATATACTTCATGTCTTTTAAATCCCAAAATTCCATAAGGAAGGCAATATCATTATTCCCATTTCACAAAAGTAAAAACTCGGAGCTCTTATATGTGAGAAAATTTAAGTACTTTGCTCAAGTGTATGCATTTAGTAAGCAAGCTAGATACTCAAAAAAATAACTTATACATCTGACTCCAAACTGTACCCCCAGCCTAGATGCAAACCTTGCTTGGTGAAAACTTTGTGGGCAATGCTGTCCCCGCTCAGCCGAAGATTCCCTTGGATCTCTTTACCGTGTTGTTGGTCTGTCCCCCACCCCTTCCTCTGTGGGCCCTGCTTTTCATGCCTCCAGGGGGGCCTTTCTTCAGAGAACTGCCCCGGGGGCTCCTGGTGTCCCTTGCCAAAGACTGATGGGTGGGAGTGTGACCTGGGCTCCCTCACCCCAAGTCCGTCCATCTCTCCTGTTCGTCTCATACTTGAGAGCTCCCTGTGGGTCAGGCGAGGCTGCTGTTTTGCTTAACATGAATGACACCCTAGCGTGTCTCCCCCTTTCCCTGGCCTACTCCCCCCATTACTTCCTCAGCCTCTCCTGGGAGCCTTCCCTTCATACATCGATTACACACACATCCTCACGGCACATCTGCTTCTCAAGATCCCAAGCCGAGATGCTCCCGCTTTTATCCCAGTTGCTCAGAAAATGTGGCCCTGGCGGTCAGCACGCAGCCAGACCCCACTGTTGTCATTTTTTGCATCCTGTTCTTCTGTTGGCTATCAGAGAAGCGTTCTAGTATCATAAAGGAATAGTTTGTGAAGAACGTATACTCTTCTTGGAGCCCCAAACAAGGAAGCTTATTTCAGTAAAAGTTTTCAGAAATGCTTGTGTATTTTCCCTCTTTGGCTTTGGACAATAAAATATTCAGTACTTTGACTTTCCATATTCTCAGCACAAATTAGAGTTGTGTCCGACGTCACTAGAGAACTGTAAAATTAGTATCTATTCCTCTTTTATTTTGCCCAGGCTGGCCCTGCCACTCGTACAGCCCTTCGGAGGGTGGGTGCTCTGACGGGCAGTGTCTGGCCCAGTGGGCAGCAGTGCGTGTCTGTGCCCAGCCACCCAATGGGCTGGCAAGCGCTGGGGGAGCATGACCGTGCCCCTGCCCCTGCTTTCCAGCGCCCGCAGCCCCCCAGCCCCTGGGGAAGAACACGTCTCCTTCACTTGGTGAATGATGCCCTCTAGCCCTGCCTCTGCGTGTGCATCTAGCTTCATCTCCTGCTCTCTCTGCCTTCTATTTAATCTCCCTCGCTAAGAAGTCATCCATATTTTCTCAAACCCATAGTGACATCACCTTTGCTTATGGTCAGAGATTTACTTCCAGGTGAATCCATCCACAGGGATTAATTTAGTCCTTTTCCAGAATCCTGGAAGAAATCTATTTCCCCGACTTGAAGAACTGAAGCAGGGACAGTGGCCTCACATTTGACTCATCCAAGTGGCCATGTATCATTTAAAATTGGTCAGGTTGTTAGGTGAGAGTTGATAAACTCTCGGTGGGTGTTGCCTTTCAAAATAAACACCTTTGGTCAGGGACCTCAGAACCCTAGTGCCCTGAAGCCATACTTTTCGCCTCCAGGGAGGAACCGTGCCATCCCCATTGGAGAATTTCCTTGCCCTGATTAGATGTGCGGGTGTTTGGCACTCACGCGGCTGTGCTAAGTAGACACAGAGGGACTGCCGGAGTCCGGAGGGAACTTACCCAAGTACCACCCCGTCCAGCCCCTTGCTTGATAGAGACTCAGAGATATGAACAGGCCCCTGAGGCTCCTTTTTCTTATTACGACATATACAACATTGTAAAAAGGAAACTATGAAAACAGAGGCGAGGAGACTACTGCAGCTTCTCTTCCGACTCACCATAGTGGTCAGTCTACACCGGGGGTCGGTACAGCTGTGTCGAAGGGCTAATGTGAGTAAGAAGTCAGAGATCTCTCTGTTTGGTTGTGTTCATGTGCCTACAGGTTTCAAAAGAAATTATTTAATCATGTCTCATATGGAAGCTCAATTTAAACACCAATTCTTTTTATTTTGCAAATGGAATAAAGCTATGAGTAAGAGGATTTACACCCAGGACTACGCTGTCGTTGACATTCAATCAGGCTTCCTTAAATAAAGTAAATGGAGAATTCAAGGCAACCAATTTCGATTTGAGTCAAAAATCTATAAGTATCTTCTTTTCCTGGGAGGCATTTAAAATCAAGCTCGGGGGAGAAGACAGCCACAGGCAGGCAGGGCCCCTAGAGTGCAGTGGTGAGTGGCCCGAGGCTGGTGGAGCCCACAGAGCCAGGGGGCTCAGAGGAGAGGGGATGTCACCGGTCAGAGTGGTCAGACACGGTCACATAGAGGTCGAGTTTTCACTGGATGGGCCAAGTCAGAGTTGACATGCAGATTCTAAGTCAGGGTTATTTGGCCCTGGTCTCTTAATAAATAATTATAACTGCCAAGTGACAATACGTATTCTGCTGTGATAACAATCTATTGCTATCTGGGAAATGTCTGAAATTCTAAGTCCAAGCAAAGATTTGTAGATTTTACAAGGGTTTAAGCCATTCAGTCTCTGCTTATTGAGAAATTCTATGTGGATGTCATCCTGATGCTGAGACAAACTGGCCATACAAGATTGATCAGGTGCTTTTCTCTCCCCACGTCCACAGCCTTATGAGGGAGCCAGATCCATAAACTGCCCCTTAAATACCCTGTGACCAACACAGCCTAGTCAGCAGAGCCAGAGTGAAGGTCTCTGCTGCGGAGGGGAAGAAAGAAGAGAAAACAGCCCACTCCGGCTGGGGGAAGCAGAGGGTGTTATAGGGCAGGTGTTTTAACCCCCTCTTAGGTAGCAGTGGAGAAGAGGCTAAGTCAGAGGGAAGGGCACACAAAGACCTGGGCACAGGTACCTGAAATCCCTAGTTCTGAAGCCCCAGGTATGTGGATATAAAACTTGCTTCTTTAGGCTAAATGTGCATCTGTGCACATGAACAAAATAATTTTGTGTCATGGGAGCATGAATTTCTCATAATTTTTTGCCTTGGTAAATTTAGATGTGTTACTGTGCATTCTGTTCAATTCAATTATGCTACCAAATAATGCAAATTGATTTACTACAGTCTAAAATGGGGATTTTACATTCTTTAGCTGGTTGTCTTCAAAAATGTTAATACTTAGACTTTTACCCTTTAAGCTTGGTAAGGAAATACAAAATGTGTGTTTTCAATAATAAAATAAAAGGAGAGCCTTCTTGGTAGGCACCACTTCAACCTGCCCCAGTCCAACAGAGGGCCACACATGACTTCCCTTCCCGGCTTCGGAACTCACATGTCCTCAGATGAATACCAACAAGGGACAAAAACCCTTTTGTGTCAAAGCTCCACAAATGTGGAATCAGTTACCAGTCGATTTAAGAACAATTGGAAGCTTTTCCTGTTTTAAGATGGAACTGAAACAATACCTCGTGATGACTAGAAGTTGTCATAATTGTTTTAATTGATGTTATTCTTGTGTTATCTCGGTTTATTGTGTACTTATATGCATTTGCTTATCGCAGGTCAGGCTTGGAAATGGGCTTTCAGCTCCACTTACAGACACAGTTAGCAAATCAATCATGGCATGTATGTCTACTTCTCAGCCCCGCTTGTTTATATCAGATGGGCCTGCCATATGTAGTCTCTATACATTTCATGCCCGCATGTTTATATCACACAGATAATCCATCTGAGATTGATTTCAACTTCACTTTTAAGTCCGAGGGACCGACAGAGCAAATATGCGTCTTGAAATGCAGGCTGAAGTTGTTATTTTGCCATAGGAGAACAAAAAGAGCTAATTTTTTTTAAACTCTTTGTTATGGATCTATTTAAAGTGATGTTCCTGTGGCTTGTGACTAGAATTTGCTGGAGAAGAAAGTTGCCATCAGAACGCTGCAGTTCTCTAATTTCACACTAGGCATTTCTCATCTCAGCCCCCACCCCCAACTCCCCCTACCAGCACTAAAAGCAAAAAGATGGTATAAACAAAGCTACAGAGACAATCACTTGCAGAGCAATGCATTCTAACATCAAGCATTTATATCACGGCTGATGGAGAAATGGCATGTTCAATTTACACTCCATTTATAAATGATAAACATCTATACACACATTCCTACCTGTCTTTCATATCCCTCTATCCAAAACGTGGCAAATAAACCAACAAATATGCAAGGAGAAATGAGAGAGAGTGTGTGTCATTGTTGCATCTATTCCATTTACAAACTTACAAGCCACAAATACACATTGGGGAAATGTGTTTTTCTCAGAGCTCCAAATAATGTTGATGTGTTAATTCATATATAATCACAGCCATGTGGCCGCTCTTGCCACAAGGCACCAACTTTGTAGCTCTCAAAGGGGTGTACTCCTGGTAGTGCACAGAATTGGGTGGACAGAAACAGACTTTAGAAATCTACTATCTTTGCATCATAAATTATTTCATCATCCAAATTGAAAAGTAATCTCCCATGTACTAGCATTTGGACTTTCAGAGAAATAAAGCTGTGTGAAGAACAAAGTATCTCCTTTAAGGGATGGGCCCTTAGAAGTTGCCTGGTTCTTCTGTTTCATTTAATGAATATCCAAATCCAAACAGTACTCAGGGTAGTGGCTTGTAAGCAAATCTTCTGGGGGACAAAGGGGGATTGCAGTGTGCAAATAGTATGAAAAAACCTGAAAAAGCTATTAGGGTCCATTGTGTCATTCCAGCTGCTACACAGACATACTTAGTCCATGTGTCAAAAACGCTTACTAAGTTTTTCTCTTAGAGGAAAATAAGCCCTAAGTACACAATAGCCTTTGTCTCTTTCAAAGCTAGATAACGCGAGGGCTTTGCACATCTGTATTGAAGGTACCCGCCGTCCTGCACCTAACGCTCTAACTCATGCTCCGAATGGCTTGCCTCTGATATCTCTGGGTGCCACACAACCAACCGACAGGGGCCACGCAAAGCTCTGTGCTGGGTATTCAGGCAGATGCAGCCTTAGTACCAAGTGCCTTGGGAATGTTCCTCATTCCTTTCCACAAGCTGTGCTTTCTGAACTCTCTGGAGTCATAGCATACATTCAGGGTAACAGACCAAATGGACACGACTGACCCAAAAGTCTCCACGATGGTCCAAATGTTTAAATCACAGTTGTAGGTGATGATGAGGATGATCAATTAACTACTAAGGACAAGAAATCAATGTTCAGAAAGTTGTAAAGTTATGTCAATTAAAGTTAAAAACAAGCAGGGTTTAGGAAAGACTACAAAAGCCATATGGAAAATAGAATCAGTCAATTGTAGAGATGGAAGATACCTCAAGGACAGTATGGTTCAAATAGGACTGGAAGGACAGAGTAGTTATTTGTAGAAAATGGCATAGCCCATGGCCCAGAGACAATGCAAGAGCCCAGGTCTCTTCAGTCTCAGCACAGCACTCTTTACGCCATGCCATACGTTGTTCGTCACGCACACATGCACAATCCCTCTACAGAGATTTTTCTAAATGAGGTTCCATAAAGAAAACAAATTATACCCATTAGATTATATGTTAACACATGTGGATAGCAATTGATTATATACATTAAAACTCAACAACAAATTCATCCATGGAAAGACATACAAATGATTTCTTATGATCTGAAACTTTTTGTTCATTCTAAGCTTAGCCCATAATTATTTAAGACCACCAATATCCTGAAAAAAAGTACTTGTGAGGATTCCCACAGGGGCCCTCTTTTTTTTGTTGGTTGTTTTTTTTTTTTTTTTTTTTTTTTTTGGTACCTACTGTGGTTCAAATCTCATCACAATACTATTTCTAATGATAAGTGTTCTATTCAAATATCAAAGTATTCTACTGTAGATCTATGGTGTCACCAAAATTATCTATTTCCAATCGTTCATTGGCAAGAATTCTTTGGATTTAGGAACTCCATCTTGTGAGTGGAACACAAGAGTAACATCACAAATGAGAAAAGCCAACATCAAAATTTTTGTATGAGAATTTATCACTGGTAGAGAAGTGAATGTTGGCCAAGCGTGGCTATAGAGCAAGTGCATACAACTACAGCCCTTTTGGTGTTTATGACAGAGATAGCCTAACAAAACTTAGTGAAAAATAGAATCGGTGGCTTAGTAAAACTTTAAAACACATGGGATGTTTTATTAAATGCCAACAATGTTTTAATATATATCAGTGGCAGAGAGTTTTAACAAATAGCAATGATTTTCTTTTAAACAGATAATGCCATAACTAGATTAGTACTATAAACTCAAACTCCATGTCAGAAAAACCCCGCTGCAATTGCAAGGACAAGAGACAGAGCCGGCCAGAAGGAAGGGACTTGGCCCCCTTGTGTTGCTCCTTCTTAGCCAGACCTATGTAATAGACGGTTTTCCTAGCTTGACATGAGGGGGTGCAGGGAAGAGGATAGCTGTGAGTTGATTGGACTCTGCAGAGACTGGAGAAAATCATTTATTTGCTCATTTATCAAAAATTTATTGAATCCACTTGATGCAGGCACTTTGCTAAGTGCCAAGGATATAAAAAATGCGTGAGACAATCCTTGCCTTGAAACCAGCTCATCGTCCTCTGGGGAGGAGTAACAAGTATTTAAAACAAATAACTACAATACAATGAGATTTTGTCTGGGGGTCAGGGGCCATAGGAAGCATTATAAAGATGTTACCTGAATCTGAAAGGTTTAAAAGTAGATCTCAAGGTGGCTGGTTGGGAGGAAAGCATTTCAAGCAGAAGTGATTCCTGGAAAAGCTCGGGGGCCTGGAAAATACAAACACATCTGGTGAACTTAAAGTTGCTTAAGTATGAGATTATGATTGGCTTTTACTTTAATCTTTATGCTTTGGGTATTTTCCAAATGCTACGCGATAAACTTTTATCATTTGTATACTCAAAAGAAAAAAGAGTTAATGCTCCAAAATCAGAGAAACTTTGGCAAGCAAGATGCTGCATAAGTTTGGGGTTTTTTCTGTAGACAATACTGAGTCAATAAGGGGTTTTAAAAAGGAAATTTGGATGGTCAGAGTTGCTATTTAGTAGATGAAGTTGGCATCAGCAGCAAGAGGTAGATGTGGCAATAATTCCCAGAAGCTATAAGGGACTTAGCGTTGCCTAGATTTATAAATCAGAAATTTAGAAACATTTTGTTTAATTTTTAATGCCAAAAGTAACTTCTGTAAGACTATCTAAAAAAAATATTCTTTTAAAAAATTCAAGTATCTCCTGACTTGGGTCTCAGAATTTCTAACCAAATACAGTTAAAATCCTGTTATTAATCTTGAGTGTGGTACAAAGATTATCTGATAAAATCTGATCCCAATCTATTCTTAAGGACTTATTTCTTTCAATAATATAAAGCCTATTATTCATCAATGTATATTGAAAAATATACAAAGCTAGCAAATACAACAGTACATTGTTTAAAAGGACACTTCCTGGTTCACGTTCATATGCAACATACTTTTCTGTATGATAATCTTCTGCTTAGAGGTGGGGAGATGACCTTGGTCGTTGACAGAGCCTGGGAAGTAATTCAGACTCTATTTACTATGAAATGCAATAATGAAATCTGTAATTTCCACAGTTTTGAATAAAATCTTATCTTTGAAAAACCTATTTGGAAATTCAGAATTATTTTGAAATATGCTATTTTCACAAAGACATCCTTGTAAGATCGACGTAGTATAGCATTAAAGTACTTTTATTTCTTATGAATGACTCCAATTTATTTTAATGAACAATTGGCAATTGAAAGAGTTTGGAATAAATATAAATATGTGAATACCATAGGAATTCCTAAAGTCGTTTCACTGCTTTCAAAAAAAAAAAATGAGCTATAACATATATTAAAAATCAAGATCATGGGAAGTTAAAAGAACATTTTGTAGCACCAGAGATTTCAAGAGAAGTTAAGTTCGTAATGGGAACTAACCAGGGCTGCTGGTTTCTTGAATGGAGCAGGTGAAGTGTTGCAGAAGTAATATGCATCGCTTCCAGTGGAAGGAACTAAATGAGTCATTATGAAGACACTCATTACTGGCTGTTTCACTTAATGGCTCCATGAAAAGATGTATCAAGGGCTACAAACTTTGTGACCAATGAGAGAGTGGAGAAATAATGAGGTAAACTTGCCCAATCTTTAGGCAGATAAAATTCCAATAAGCCACAGTAGGGGGTGAGTGTTTGGGGTTGTACGTTCCTTGGTTCCAGGTGCCAAGGGTTTTCTAAAGCCTGATTGAAACCAGGAAATGAGAGAGGGGGAGAAGGAGACAGAGAGAGGGGGAGAGAGAGAGAGAGAGAGAGATTCTACTGGTAATATGATTTTATTCCTTATAAGAAAGCATGTTTCAATGTTCTTGTCACATACTTGTTTAGACACTATTGAGTGTTATGTTTCTGTAAAACATTTCAAAGGTTGATGGAAGTTGTACATTTCACGAATTATGAAATAGTACACTGTGCACTCTCTAATAACAGACGTAATAAATGTATTTTGACGCTTATTTAAGAACAGTGTTCCTTCTCTTGACACTATAATGTAAAGATGTAGAATGGGAAACCTTTAGACGTATATATGTGTTCTCATTTACATAGATCCTAATATCAATTATTTAAGTGGATTAAATGACACATCAAGCTACATATATCAGAGAGGACTTGATTTAAAAAATCCCAAACCATTCCAATTAATAACACATTAAATTCAACCTCTGCCATCTCTAGGGACGATGAGCCTACCGCAAGCCCTCCCTCATCTTCTCTAACTTCTGATAGTGTTAAAGCTCACCCTGATATTTAACCTAAATCTGCCCTACTGCGGTGTAAGCCTATTATGTCTTGTTTTGTCCCCATTGACTAATGAGAATAATTGGTCCCCATTCTCTTTATAATATCCCTTTATGTGGAAGTAAAATAGTTATTATGTCTCCCTCAGGTCTTCTTTTCTGTAGATTGAATGTGTCCAGTTCTCTTAACCTTTTCTCATGGGTCACATTTTCTAAACCTTTTATCATTTCTGATGCTCCCTTCAGAACTGCCTCTAATTTGTTCTGTCTCTGAAAGGCGGGATGCCCAAACCAAGGCTCCGAATGGAGCCTGTCCAGTTCGAGTCAAACTGAATAATTGCCTAGCTTGGTTTAAGCGCGGGTACCTCTTAACATAAACCGCTATCGTCCAGCTTTTCTTGGCAGACGGATCTGTTTGCTGGCATTTTATTACGTCCTCCTCTCCAATAGTCCACCTGGAGAGGGGAATTAATTGCCTTTTCTCTGATGAATCTTCAGACTCTTCTCAAAGGGGATATACTTGCTGGAAACTTTTCCCTAACTGGGCCCTCATTTTGATAGAGTGTTTCTTCAAACAATGCTCTTGTGTTAAGTACCAAACTTGTGTTTTCCAAATTATATATTAAAGCAAATTCACTGATACGTCTTTTAAAAAAAAATAGACTCTATTTTTAGAGCAGTTTTAGGTTCACAGCAAAATGGAGCCGAAGGTACAGAGATTTCCCATGTACCTGCTGCCCCCACACATGCACAGCCTCCCCACTATCAACACCCCCCGCCAGAGTGGGACATTCGTTACAACTGATGAACCCGCATTGATACATTATTATCACTCAAAGTCCGGAGTTTACATTAGGGGTCACTGTTGGTCTTGCACTTTCTGTGGGTTTGGACAAACGTATAGTGACACGTACCCACCATTACAGTATCTTGCGGGGTAGTTTCACTGCCCTAAAAATCTTTTGTGCTCTACCTGTGCATCCCTCCCTCCCCCAACCCCTGGCAACCACTATCTTTTTACTGTCTCTCTAGTTTTGCCTTTTCCAGAGTGTCATATAGTTGGAATTGTACAGTATGTAGCCTTTTCAGATGATGCTTTTTTTTAATTCCCAAAAAAAAAATTGCCCTCAATGGTGTTCTCAGTATCCAGAGAGAGGGGATATTTACATGCGGCCTGGGTGCAAATGCAGAAAACTGCAGGTTTCTTCCCAGTTTTACCATGGACCATTCCAGGTCTAGGTTTCTCAGTGGGAACTCTGCCTCATTCTGTGTGTGTGTGTGTGTGTGTGTGTGTGTGTGTGTTCTCAATGTAATACACAAAATGTACCTGTCCCTTGTGTAGATTCCCAATATTCATGCAACATTGCTTAACAATTCCATTCTATAGTCTCAAAAAAAATGACAAATCCTCCATCATCATCTGTGGCTCTTTAGTTTTATGATCTTTGAATAGTCACACTTTTAAGTTTGAAAACAAAAGGGCAAAAATATACCTTACCCTCCTCTTGACATTAAATAAAATGTGCAATCTCCCCTTTTCGAGCAACTATAACACACACACACCCCGTCCAAAAAAAAGTTTCAAGTCTTCCCAGCCAAGGCCCTAGACATCGCGGAATAAGAAACAAGCACCCCCTGTATCCATTCTGAATTCCTGACCCACAGAATCTGCATGCATCATAAAATGATTACTTTTAAGGACTGAGTTTTGGAGTAATTTGCTAGAGAGCCATAGATTACTGGAAAATTTACCTAACAGCTTTGAAGAGTCAATCTAGGCAAGGTAAAGAGATGTTGAAACCAGGGCATTGCAATTGCTGCCTAGCTGGGACAACTTTCTTTAATAATAAACATATATTAATAATATCAGCTAAAAGGGCAAGATAATTCCTATATACAGTTTGAATGTTTGACTTGCCTGAATATCCATGAAACTATTTCAAAGATGTGAAATGAAACAAAAACCCTAAGCTAGCCGCAGCATTCCAAAGTACAGTTTTTATGGAACTTTTTATTCCTTTTAACAATCGACACTTACATCAAGATAATTTAAGTACACATCTCATGTTCTAAAAACTTCCTTCCATGAGTTTAAACGTTAGCAGTTCATTACAGCACTTCTCACTCTTCAAAGACACCTGGATGCAAAGTATTATGTTAGCCTGAAATACCATTATATATTTTTTTCTAGCAGAAATTGCTTCTGTTGACACAAAGCAATTAGCATGCAAACAAAGAACAAAGTTCACATCTAAGTATGGAGAACACTGACTCTGGGTTGCCACATCTGTCTCTGAAAGCAGCCCTTGTTTTACTTCTTCTTAATACCTTGTAAGACAGGATAAAACGTTGGCAAATTGTATGCTGAGATGTTATTCATTAGCGAGTTAACTTTTGCATTCCCATCCGCTTTGCTTCCTGGAGAATGCTGCAAGCTCAGGTAGGCACTATTCCTCAGCTGAGATCCAGGAGACAGCTCCTGTTTCACTCTCTCATCACATCAGATGATTCATCAGAAAATTTTCTCTTCTCCTTCCTCTTCTTTAAAGATGAAAATATGATACAAAGCAAGGCAAGGTGTAAAAAGGACTTTTTGTGCTCTCTGGTTTGTGTGTCATGAGGTTTGGGTGTTCTAAGCAATGGAATCTCTTTTCCCCTTTATTTTTCTTTCTCTTCTTCCTTTTCAGATGTTTGTGTTCAGGGCATGGCTGTAACTGAGCTAAATGCCAAGCCAGCTCCCTGCTGTGTGTGGTCGTCCACATGCCACCCATCCCCTGGCCACAGAGATTAGAGCTATTTAATTTTGGAAATGACATTTCTTCAAAGTTCTTCCAAGATAGCAATTTATGTCAATCATCCAGGAACCCCTTCTGGCAATGACAATGTCAATGGACTTGAATTTCCTATTGACTTTGGGGTGAGAGGGCTATCTCTTTGACTCCTCTGAGTGGTACCTTTCACTATCAATGTAGAAAAGTTTACTTCCCAAGGAATTTTTCTTGTGATCTCAAACCTTATCCTTTTATAGTCTCAGAGAAAAGGGGGAAATTCTGCACAATGTTTTATTGCCAGGAAGCATAAGTCTACTTGGCTTACTCTATCTTGGACTCCTATGATCTTATTCTAGAGATACTCAGTTGTAGCTCGGGGAGGAGAACAAGGGGGCACCCAGATTTAGGATGTCAGTGCACTCACTGTTGCCTCCTAAGTGTAGCTATGAAAATAACCCTGCAAATGGCTTTGTATGTATGAGTTCTAAAAAACACTGTGTCTGTACAAATAAAAAGATGTCTCTCTTTCAGAATTATTGTGAAGTTTTGAGAAAATGTGTATGCATCATAGGGATGGGGGAAGATTAGATTTAAATTCATGTCTAGCCTCCCAGATGCATAGCTGAGGTTCTTCTGTGTGTCACTCAAACAAATCAAACATCTGTATCCCAAGGACATGGATAAGGTTACCCATAGGTGTATTATCAAGAAAAAAACAATTTTGACAATATTTACATTCTTCCAGTTCATTTAAATATGTAGGTGACCTGAATATTTTTATTTTACAAAATAGTTTACAAGTTCTATTCCAAGGTGGTAAGGAAAGTTATTGTCATCCAGAAGGAAATGGTGCTCTGGGATTAATGTAAGAATGCTCTCATTGGAAGGCAGCTGCTTCTGCCTATGCCTCAATTTTCCCACTCCTAGGTGAGAAGTAAGGCCTCCTAGGCAAGCATCCCCCCTACACCCCCTAACACCTGGGGAGCACTTCCCGGGAGCAATGCAAAGCCTTCTCCCTACCACAGTTCCAGCTCCTGCCTGCAAAGCTCCAGGTGCCGCTTGTCTAGTGATGGGAGTCACTGCCCTGAAGGAAATTCCCGCTTTCCTCTGCCTGGGCAAGAGCCAGGCAGGTGATTGTCCTGCGAGGCTGTCTTCACCCAAGACTCAGCCAGGGCCACAGCACAGACCCCTGATCTCTTCTGCCCACCAGGCTGTCTTTCTCTCTCAGAACAGATGTGTCTCCTTCCTTTTCCCTCTCCCTCTCCCCACTGCCATTTCTAAGCTTACAGGTCCCTGGATTTAGAAGACAGGACTCTCAAAACTGTGTCACCATCCATCGTTTATTAGAACTTCTCTGACTGGTAAAAATAAATAATAATCTGGTATTTTTAACTCTTATTTTTCTTCCATTCCTCAAGGAAATAACATAGAGAAGGAAGGAATGGCAGAATTCTGTTAACAAAAATCACGTTGCTCCCCTAAAAGGAGCAATGGGTGTTTTAGGAGCAATGGTTGTTCATGTGTGTTGTGTACATGTGAACCCAAAGCACATTTAAACTCATAGGCAGAGTTTAGCCATATCCACATTCCTCACATCCATCTCTTTTCCTCTCTCATTAAAAGAAGAATATTCTGAGGACCAAATCTTCATAAATCCCATTTCCTTGAGGCTGCTCCAAACTGATTGTTTCCTCCATGAGCAAGTGCTCTGTGTCCCTCTTATGGGCTTGTTGAATGTGCTGCTTATGCAAAATTGATTATTCAATGTTTGATTTTACAGTTAAAATTTTGGTTTGGGAATTTAAGGTGGCAAATAAAAACCCCGCCTTCCTCTTCTGGCTCAGTATCTATTAAGAAATCAGACACAAGGGACAGAAATGCAAATGAAAATATGAGCTGTGTTACTACTAAGCTGATGAGAGAATATCATTTGGATGTGCACCCGCTCCCCAACTTGGTCATTGCGGGGTCAGGGGCCCATACGGGCAAAGCCTGCTCCTGCAAGCTGCCAAAAGTCAAGAATAGGCCACATGCACTGAGTAGTGGACAGGTGGATCCAACAGGGAGCAGGGTGTGCTGGGCCCACCACATGCAGCTCCTTCTCCCTAACTCACTCTTCACGTAAATCTGAGGAGTGAAGAGGGGACAGAGAGAAGTTGGAAATGTTTCTCCTTTATTTTTCCATCCTGGAAAAGTGAAACAAAAATGTTCTTCTCTCTCTAGAAACACTAGGATTGAAGAATTGGTTTCTTCTTTGCTACCTTCTGAATGTTTATGTCCCTCAAAATTCATATGTTAAAATTCTCACCCCCAAGGTGATGGTAGTTGAAATAGAAGCCTTTGGGAAGAGATTAGGTCACGAGGGAGGAGTTCCCATGAATGGGATTAGTGTCCTTATAGAAGAAGCCCCAGAGAGCTGCCTTGCCCCTTGTACCACATGAGGACATAGGCATGACCTGTGAACAATGAAGCAGGCCCCCAGCAGACATGGAATCCACCAGCGTCTTGATCTTGGACTTCTCAGCCTCCAGAACTGTGAGAAATAAATTCCTGTTGCTTATAAGGCAGTCACTTTATGACATTTTGTTATAGCACTCAGAACAGCCTCAGACACTCTAAATACATGAAGCCTTCTCAAACATCACTGGGAAATAAAAATAAACATTTGGTAGCACATGTAACATGCTTATCGCAGTGTCTGCCACACAATACGCTCTCAATTAGTGTTACTTTTATTTTGTTATAATTATTGTTCCACATAAAGGTCAATAGCACCTTTAGATTCCCAAGTATTCTTTTCTAAATAACATAAAATAAAAACATACTTGCTATTTTGAAAATGATACTAAGTTTATTAGAAATGCCTTATATTCCTCTAACAATGGCTGTTGAAGAAAGCCTGGTGAGAGGCACATGCCCAGCTCCCTGGGCACTGAAACCTTCTATACCTTCCACCCTCATCTTCTCCGTGATTCATTGTTTTATGGGCCATAAGCACAACACAGTTTTGATTCATTGAATAAGGTAACATCACAGACAGACAGACTGCAAATACTCTGCTCCTCACCCAAGCACCTGGAAGTGCCCATGTTAGGGGTTTGTGTACAGGTGTGCACACCCTTCCCCTCCGCTTCACCAGTGTCTGTGCACGTAGGGAGGTTTAAAGTGATAGTGAAGGAAATCTGCAGCTCATCACAGCAACAGAGCAGAGGTGTGACACAGCCTGAGGACACAGAGGAATGGCTCTGCCCAGCTGCATTCCAGATGAACATTCCATGAGATCCATGGAATGATGAATAATTTTATTCCTACCAACAATGTTCCAAATACTGTACTGCTATGTAGCTCGCATGATAGTAAAACTTCAGAAATCACAGCTACCTTATAAGAAAAGTTACCCTTGTATAGATACATTACCCTTGTATAGATACACAAACTGAGTCTCCTGGAAGGAAAGTGATTTCCTAAAGGTACAAGAGCTATAGATAACACCTGGTTCAAGCTCATGCCTTGGTAATAGAAAATCAGTTGCATTTTCTCTTTTTCACCAAGACTGTCTTCTTTCAGAGACAAAAATAATTGTGATTTTGGGGGGTGGGGTGTTTCTGGGTCTCATTTATCATTAAATATGCATTGTGCCTCTGCAATAAACTAGGAACTGGGAATAAGCCATCTCCCCTGAAGACTGCAACAGCAGAGTGCTCTAGGGCTGAGAAAGGGTAAAGATGGGACCTGCATGGAAAAGCACCAGAGAGATGCGGCGTTGGCGCAGGGCTACTGCTGAGGGAAGAGGGAGCAACATTCAGCCAGAGGTAGGTTCCAGGGAGCCAGGGGCAGCCAGTGCAGGAACAGAAGTCACTAAGGCAGAGGGACCCGTGTGGCAGGGGGCAAAAGAGCATCTGAGCCATGTGGAGAACTGGAAGCCTCTCAGTAGAGCCGGTGCCAGGGAAAGCAGAAGGAATGAGTGCAGTAGTGAGACCTGGGGCCGGGGAGGTAAGCAAGGGTCCAGTCCCACTTGCCAAGGAGGGTTGATTTTAGCCTGCAGGCAGTGGGGAATCACTGTGGTACATAAGCTTACACAGGCTGCGGTGGTTGGGACCTGGAAGATGGAGTCAGAGGGAGCAGGTAAGATCACTGCTGGAAGAGACAATAGTGAGAGATGATGGTCACAATTGTCTCTACTACCGTCTGAAATTTTTCAGGACAAAGATACATCCAGCTGGACTCATCTGTTTTTAAACTAAGTTGCTTTCCATGCCAAATGAGTATTAACAAAAGAGGTCATACACAATTACAGTCAAAGTTTCAAATCGTATAAATCATATATAAGATTCTTTGAATCTGATTAACACCTGATAACACCAAGTAATAAATTCCTTGGATAACTGGAGAATAATGATGCTTATAGAGCAAATTGGGATGAAAAAGGGAAGCAGCTTTTTTTTTCAAATGGGGTCACTTCATCCCCCTAGAATAAATTTTATTTGTTTAGGAACTCTTGATTCCAGTTTTCTGAATCCACTCTGAAATATGGGCATTGTATTGGCATTGCAGTTCTTTCGTAAAGGTGATTTGGCCAAGCAAAATCCCAGGCAAATTCTGTTTCAAATTCCCTTGGCCTCCGTGGAAGCCATCAATTTAAGCTACCTTCTGTCTGGGTTTCCCCTGCCAACAATTTGCTGCCTGATCATTGTTTCCAATTGCTAAAGTGACCCTTAACTATGGCTGCTAGAGAATCCCCTGGTTCCTGCAAAGCAATGGAGACATCTTAGAACAGTGGGATTTTTTTACTAGCCTTGTGCCCTGTGCAAATTCTTACGTAGCTGCATTTTCTCGTGCCCTAAATCGGCACTCTTTAAAACACCGGTGATGTGCCGTCAGAGGAGGAGGTGTGGCTGTGCAGAGAAGGTGCTGGCCATCAAGACCTGTGTGTCCAGCTAACGGCTGGCTTTCCGGCACCAGGCAGCAGTCGCTTTCAGCTTTCATTTACTGCCCAGAATGTTTCCAGAAAAATCTGTACAAAAGTGGACAGAAAGGGATATAACCTATTTGTGTACGTATTTTTTAGTGTATATTATCTGAAAAATTAGGCATATTATTTTATAGAATGATCACCTCCAACATGAAACTCAGCAAGGAAACTTTGACTCCTGTAGCAAGAATGAAAAAGAATGATTCAGAGAAAGGACTGCTTAGTTTGTACCTGGGCTCTAGTGACCCTGCCCTATTCTTGCAGCTGTTTCTCAGGCTCCTTATCGACTTGTGAAGAAATGCACCCGTGGCCCAGAAGTCAAGGACTCTGTGTCAGTGAAAAACAAGGGAGGAGCTGCTATTTGGTTATTGTTGTTTTAACGTCTTATGAGGAGAGCTCAGATGCAGCATTTTTGTGATTAAAAATGGACAGAAGCATTTGCTCATTCATGGATGTATTCATTCATTCAACATCTATTGCGCATCTTCCATATACCAGGAACCATTAAGACTGCAGCGGCCATAAAGTGCATAAAACTCGGGTGTCTGCTCTGGGAGCCATTGACAGAACAGAGGGGACAGGCGTGCAAGCGTCTAATTGAGATGAAATGTGCTAATGTTTAAAATCAGGATATAAACTGACTGCTATGAAAGGAGCGCTCGATGAACAACCAACGTCCTGAGGAATCAGGTCATGCTTCAGTGGAGTGTGATACTTGAGCGCAGGTTTGCCATGGCTTCGGATATGGTTTGTCCCCACCAAATCTCCTGTTGAAATTTGATCCCAATGTGATGGTGGTGGGAGGTGGGGCTTAGTGGGAGGAGTCTGGGGAGGTTCCCTTATGAAGGAGTTGGTGTCAGTCTCATGGCAGTGAGTTCTCGTCCTTGCTCTCGCGAGACTGGATTAGCTCTCCTGGGAATGAATTAGTTCCTGAGACAGTGGTTGTTATAAAGCGAGGATCCCACTGGGTTTTGCCTCTTCCTACATGCCCACTTCCCCTCTGACCCAGTGCCAAAGCCCTCACCAGAAGCTGAGCAGTGCTGCCACCATGCCCCTTGAACTTCCCAGCCTGCAGAACCATGAGCTAAATACACCTCTTTTCTTCATAAATTGCACAGTCTCAGGTATCCTGTTGCAAAATAGGGACTTAGAAAATGAACTAAGACAGAGTCTAACGTGTTTTACATCTTTAGAATCACTGTAGTAGAAAAAAGGAAAAGTATTGGTAATTGTTCATTGCAGCTAATAATGTACAGATATACAACTGAGGTCAATGTGTAACACACTATGGAGCCATCAGTTAAAAGTGGAAAATATCACAGAAAAGATAAACCTTTCTTTTATCTATATTTCATATTTAGTGGAAAACTATTTAGCCTAAATATTTAAAAGGCTAATTTTACTTTTCCAAACAAGATATTTTCTTCGTAAGAATGTTAAGCATCCTCAAACAAGGACCACAAATACAGAGAGATGCCTGTGCACTCAGAATCCGAATTGAGAAGCTCAAAAGAGAGACATAAAAACAGATGATACCTACGTATCTACAAAATTTCCTTAATGAAAAATATTTAGTACGTAATGTCAAGAATTTATTATTAAATTTAAAATCCTTATGGATTGTCCTAGGACCAGAACAATACCACATTAACATCAAAAATCATGGGATTTTGAAGGACCCTAGAAAATGTTAAAATTAGGTTAAAATCAGTAGATTGTTAATGCTAAATATATTTGTGTATATAGAAATTTCCTAAAAATTTATGGCTTCAGTATTTTATACATAGTAACTAAGTAAACAAAAATATTCATTAACCTTTCCCCCTACCTGCTGTACCTGCATTCTCCCCCATCTCAGGTGAAGGCCGCCCAATCCCTCCAGTTGTTCGGGTCAAAGGTGTGTATTCTACTTGGATTTCCCTCTTTCTTGCACTCCTTGCAGCCAATTCATCAGCAAATCCTATCAGCTTTATCTTCAAAATATGACCAGAACCCATCCACTACCCACTAGGCTTTCAGACCCTGCTGTTCCTCCATTCAACCCTCCGATGGCTGGCAAGACTTTAACAATCGGGTGCCTCATCACCTCTCCACCTGAACCTTCTGATACTGCTCTCCTCACCCACACAATTCCAGGCACACTGGTCCACTTGCTATTTTTTGTCCACTTAGGCCCATCCAGCCCTGGTATGAGTGTAAATTCTGTCTGGCATGTTCTTTTCCCAGGGATCTGCTCATTCCCTCATTTCCGTCTAGTCTTTGCTCAAATGCCAACTTTGCAATAACAGCCTGATGGCCCTACTTAAAATTGCAACCCGCCAACTCCCCAACCCCTCACCCAAAAATCTTTATTCTATTTATTTTCCAAAGCAGGAATTACCTTCTTGTACTGTGTACTTTGCATACTTATGATTTATTGTCTGTCTTCTGTTAGAATGTCATCCTCACAAAGGCTAGGTTTGGATCTCCTTTCTTCACTGACCTATCTCTAAAACAACTTCTGGCACTGAGAAAGTGGCTACTAAATATTTGTTGGGTCTAAATAACTTATTGCCATCTTACTCTCTGTCTTTGCTCTGTCTCTCTCCAATTTCCTCTTGAACCCACTACAATTACGTACCACTCTCTCTGAGTTCTCCTAGCTTACTGGTCACACCTTCATGGAATTATTTGCCAGTTTTTTCCTCTTTACGTTTAGAAGTTAACTACTGAAAAGCCACTGGATGAGTCCTTGGCATTCTTCCCTTCCTATCCTCCTCACTCCCTAGGTGACCTCATCCAATCCCAAGGCTCAAATTACCAACTTTATGCTGTCAGCCCACACCTTTATACCTCCAGCTCAGGCCTTCCTCCTTACAACCAGAATGATATTGAACCACCCACTCAATATTTTCCCTTGGATATCTACAGCTGAACTTCTATCCCTCTCCTAAGATGAGCTCTTCTTGTATTCTCCCTCATCTTAGTTAGTGACAACTCATGCTTCCAGTTGCCCAGGTCAAAAATCCTGGAATGATCCTTAATTTCTCTGGTTTTCTCATTTCTCATGATTATTGGTTGCATCATACAAATATGCCCCCAGCCTCTGACCATCCCCAGCAATACCACCTTCAACCAAGTCTACATCCTCTCTAGCATGAATTTATTGCCTTCTAATTGGTTTCAAATTATTCTCCAACCTGCATCAAAATGATCTTCCTAAAATATAAATTGGATCATCTGGTCTCTCTGATTAATACCCTCTAATGTCTTCTGTCTCAATCAGTGTCACATCTAAAGTCTTCATCATGATCCATGAGACCCCAAGTGACTCAGGCCCTCGCTACCCTTCAGTTCCCCAAGACTACCTCCCCTCTTCTTTCCTAGGTACGGTGCCTCCTTGCTATTCCACAGGCCTGCCAGGCACACTTCTACTCAGGGCCTTTGCACTCACCTTTTCCTCTGCCTGGAATGCTTTTCCCCCCAGATATCCCCAGGTCTCACTCTCTCACTTTCTTCAACTTTATGCTCAAATAGTACCTTACCTGAGAAGCCCTCTCTGACAACTCAATATAGAAACAATGACCCCAGTACTCTCCCTTTTACCATTCTATAGTTTTTGTAGTTCTTATACCACATGATTTGTTGTATTCATCTATTTGTTTGCATCTGGCAGCATACAATGTAACCTCCTGGAAGCTATGAGCTTTTCCATTTTATTCACGGAAAAATGCCTATCATAACCATAAATAATTTTAAATAAATGAACACTATCTTTCTGAAAACACTTTTACTGAAATAAAATGTATCCCCTTCTTGGGGTAATAAATACATATCAAAAATTGTACATGATCATTGCCTCACACCGTATGCATAAATTGACTCAAAATGGATCAAAGGCCTAAATGAAGGAATTATATAACCATAAAACTCCTAGAAGAAGAAAACATAGGGGTGAATCTTTGTGACCTTTAATTTGGTACTGGTTTCTAACGTATGGCACCAAAAGCACAAGCAATCGAAGAAAAATAGATAAATTGTACTTCACAACAATTAAAAATCTTTGTGTTTCAGAGGATACCATCAAGAAAGTAATGAGACAACACAATGAATGGGAGAAAATATTTGCAAATCATATATCTGATAAGACTTACATGGAATATATTACATATAGAATAAAGATTCTTACAACTCAATAATAAAAAGGCAAATAACCCAATTTTAAAGTAAGCTAACTATGTGAATAATGACTTCTGGTCTCAATCAGTGTCACATCTAATGTCTCCATCATATCTTCCAAAGAAGATATATATGTAGCCAATACTTGCACATGGAAAGATGCTCAAAATTCTTAGTCATTGGGGAAATGCAAGTCTAAACCACGAGATACCATTTCATACCGACTAGCATAGCTATAATGGTAATAACAAATGTTGGAGGATATGGAGAAATTGAAACCTTCATAAACTGCTGGTGGAAATGTAAAATGATGCAGCAATTTTGGAAAACAGTTGAATAGTTCCTCAGAAGATTAAACATAGAGTTACCATATAACCCAGCAATTCCACTCCAAGGTATATACTTAAAAGAAATGAAAACATTTCTCCACACAAACACTTGTTCATGCATGTGCATAGCAGCTTTATTCTTAGTGGCAAAAGAGTAGAAACAACACAAATGTTCATCATGGTTGAATGGATAAATAAAATCTACCTAATAGATTATTTTTCAACAGTAAAAAGAAAGAAGTACTGATACATGCTATAATGTACATAAATCTTAAAAACATTGTGCTATGTGAAAGAAGCCAGTTACAAAAGACCACATATTGTATGATGCCGTTTTTATGAAATGTCCAAGATAGGCGAATCTATAGAGACAGAAAATAGATTAATGGTTCTCTAGGGATATGGGGAATGGGAGGATAGAAGATAGCTAAAGAGTACAAAGTTTCTTTCTGGGGTGATGAAAATGTTCTAAAATTGATTGTGGTGATGGTTGCACAACTCTGTGAATATACTAAATATCTGTGCTATTTATCAGTTTCCCTGTTTATTGCCTGCTTTCGTCAGAATGTGAGCCTTATGAGAGTAAGCACTTTATCCTGTTCACTGCTGGTCCCATAGAGCCTAGAATAGTGCCTGACACAGAGTAGGCACTCAATAAACACGTATTAAATACACCCTAGTTTACTACACTGTGATAAAGACTAGAAACCAGCGATGTAAACAGAGCATACATATAACAGGTACCTGGCATATGTACCATGGAAGGAGCAGTATTTTTATTTTTCTTGAACAGAATAAACATTTTAGATTGAATTATTTTATTCATTGGGAAAAATAGATTTTTAAGAGATTTCTTTGATAACTGAGAGTTTGCTGCATTATTAAATGCTTTAATGAAGTGTCCTCTCATAGAAATTGTTTCATCTAAACACTCTGGAGTCTCATCTTAATTTTAACTTTGCTAATTAAGTTATACAAAAAGATTTGCAGAAGGGATTTCAATGAAGACCAACAGCAGTGCCTGTTTGGTGTACAATATATATTTGATTCTTCTTACACTTTTTAATGACTTTGTAGATAACCAGCCAAATCATGCTGATTATATAATCCAGTGTTAATAATTATCTTCATGGAATTTATTGTCAATTTTCTAAGGAATCCAACTATCAGAGAAACATCTGTTTGTCCCTCTTCTGTGATTTGTTTCTTGCTTTTAATTTCACTACTGAAACTGAAATGGCATTTAAACTATTTTTTATTCAAAATTCCACATTGCCCATGCAATACGATATTGGGCTCTCTCACCTAATGTAATGCTACAAAGCTATTTATAGATGCTGCAGTGTCTGGGACATATAAAAAAGGTTATTCCCAGAAGGCTGCCTTGAAAAAAGCAACCAAACACTAAAATAGCTGATAAAGTTTGGGAATTGACCACAAGGTCAAAATACAAATATATATTTACCACCTAAATTATCCCACACAGTTCTTTATTGAGTTCAGGATTTTTTATAAAGAATATGAATTTCTCAGTAATCCCAAAACTCAAATCATTTGAATCACATTTACTTATTTTACAGCAAATATTTGCACTGCTCCATTTTGTTCCAGGCAAGAGTTTCTTCCTCTTCCTCCAAAAAAGGGGCACTTCCAAAAAGAAATGTATGTATAATTATCACACAAAAGAGAAGCTACGATAAACTACACCTAATTACTGTTAACCAAATAGGTCATTAATTGTCAGAAGTAATGAGGACTTATATTTAAAAAGTATTTTACAGGCATGACAAGGCTTTTTGAAAAGCATATTTTTTTTCTATATTAAACATACAATAATTAAGAACGACATAATAAAAAACACCATCTCGGCTTAGTAGAATGTAAAACTATTTCAAGTAAAATGGCTGTGCAGAAAGCCAGTTGTGTTTGGTTTTCTGCGCTCTCTAAGGTTGTCGTGGTAAAGGAAATATTTTTACCTGGGCCTTGGGAAGTGGTGGTCTGGCCCGATGTTCCCCACAGTGGCTGCAGTTGCACGAATGGTGTTTACACGGTGGTGACGGTGTCTGCATGACCTCCAGCCGACAAGCTCTGCTCCAACCCAGACTATCAACAATGGCTGTGGTTCTTCTGGAAGGATCTGGAGAGGGACTCGGGAAAGAAGGAGGAAGTGTAAAATAGGACTGAAAACTAATCCATATCAAAATATTAATATAAAAACCAGTGTGGGACTTTAAAGTCTTTCTACTCAAACTTTCTCCCAGTCAGCTATCTTGCTCTTATTTAGGCAAGATTCAAATGAGAGATACAGAAGCTCCAATTCAAGTCCCTTAGCCTTTGTAAATTCCAGGAATCAAAAGGATAGAACATTTTCCTCCCCAAGTTGGCAAAAAAACAGTATAGTCCTATGGCCAAAAGAAAACTACGAATATATTATAATTTTTGAGCTTTATGAGGGAATTATCTTTAAAATATTAAGAATTATTCCTTGTCTACTGCACATTTGCTATGATGCTCTTGATTGAGCTTGACAATTACTTAAATTTGAAGGTATTTATTAACTCAAACACAAGCATCTTTTCCTTTAGGTTTAACATTTTGCAACCACATCCTGTCTCTTTTGCTTGAAGACCAGAATCCTCTGAAGTCCCATGGAAGACTTCCTTTCACATCTTTCTTGCAATGTTTGAAAGATTCTTCAACCCTTTTCTAATAAGGTTTGCACACATATTCCAGATTTTAAAATATAGACACTTTTAAACCTATACTTGATTCTTTTTTCCATCTAGGCATCATCTGAAAATCATTTAATCTTCCCTCTGTCTCGGTGGTCCTTCAAGGAGGATATGGACTTGGGCTGGATGACTTTTACACTCGGGTTCCCCACTGTCAGATGGATGCCCCTCACCTAAACAGGAGATGCTTTATGCCTCCCAGCTGGGACTCTTGCATTTCTGCATGAAACGCACCTTGTCCAGTTAGCTTGCTGGTTAGCCGCCTTATCTCCAAACCTGAATACTCCTTTCCTCCACCTTAAGAAATACTTTTATGTATTTTCTTCATTGTTCATTTCCATTGTACATGCTTTTTATCGCCTTCTCTATTGCCCTGCAACTAAGAGAGAAGAGTTAAACTATAACAACAATAAAAAACAAAATTGGAAAGAGAATTACTTCTTCTTTCAACTTATAGAAATTGAACATCAAAATAGCAGGGATTTCAGAAGGAAAGAAATTTAATCTCATAAAATGCCTTGGTGTCAGGGGTGGGCAGTGGGAAGGAGGTGGGCAGGATAGATTCCCCTCCTCCAATCTTCAAGGTCATAGTTATTCCACATTCTAAAAATACATATATGCTTACTGGGACATTTTGTTTCTTTAATCACTGAAATTATACAATTTCCTTCTTTAACCATAATAATGACTTTTGCCATAAATTCTTTTTTGTCTGATATTAAAAGTCACTGTATCAACATTTAGAAGTTATTACATCTATTTCTCCTCTTTTATTTTCAATATTTCTGCATGGTTTTGTTCCATATAAACAGAAGATAACTATTCTTTTTGTAAAAATGCACTCTGCTAAGTGTCATCCTTGTAATAAATGGGTTTAATCTATTAACATTTATTGCAATTACTAATATATTTGAAACTAGTTTTCCTGCAGTTTTTCTTTGTACCTGTTTTCCTTTACTTCTAATCTTGATTTCTGTTTGTTTGATAAAGTTTTCTATATTTATTGTTAAATTTAGCTGAAAATATTAACTCTAAATGCTTCTAATAAGATCAGTGGTTACTTGATGATTCCATTCTCCTTCTCAAAAAGACAGGGGCTTAGCTCACATTAACTACACACTGAACAGCAACCACTCACTCTGCTGGGCTTCTCTGTCTCTCTCTACCCCTTACCCCAATCCCCCATCTTACTTGTTGAATGGTGTTTTAGTTTCATCTTTAAAACAAAAGAAAAAAGGATGTTCCATCTTCCATTAAAGGATATTCTGACACAAAAACAATGTTAGTCAATTACATTATTGGCTTTACTATTATTTCTTCATATTTATTTTTCTTCTTGGAGAAGTCAGTAGGAATTTTTTGCGATGAGGTCTGTAAATAGTAAACTCCATCTTTGTATTTCTGAATTTTAAAAAAACTTTTGTCTCCTTATTGAGTGATAAATTAGCTGGCATAGAATTTAAGGTTGAAGGCACTGAAGATACTCATCCGTTGTTTTCTGGTGTCGTTTATTGCCAAAGGGAAGCCAGCTGTCAAAGACGTGTGTAGCCCGTTTCTTCTTCCTGGTGGACTCTTTCATATTATTCTGTTTCACTACGATATATCTAAATATGGATTTTTTTCTCTTTATTTTCTGGTTTTGGTTCTTTTTTTTTAGAAGGCATTTTTAATCTAAGCACTCAAATCTTTAATCAGTGCTAAACATTTTTTAGCCATCATTTTATCTAATATGACTTTTCCACCACTCCTTCTATTTTTTTTTTTCTGGAAGTCTAGTTAGAACTGCATCCAAGCCTTTTGACCTGTCCTCTATAAGTTTATAAGTTTTCATTTATAAATGAAATACATATACATGTATTGTCTTCACAACAAATTTAAAATGGAAATACAGAGAGAATGCCTATCTATCTACCTGTCTCTCTCTATGTGTGTGTGTATACACAAGAATACGTGGGTAGAGAGAAAGAGAGAATCTGGGTAAAATCCTCACCACCATCTCTCAATTTTATAATTCCCCTGTGAATGTGTCCAATATAGAATTTGCCTCGTCTATTTTGTATTTTATATGAATTAGTGTTTTTTTTATTTCCAAGATTTTCAACTTGTTCCATTACATAAATATTTTTTGTTTAACTCTTGTGACTTATTGTTCTTGTTACAGGTGTTGTCCCTTCATTCATGTCACTGGTGATTTGCAAACATACTTAAAATCATTTTCAGAATCATTCTACTATTTTTATTTTGTTTGTAGTGAATTTATATTTGCATTGTTAATATTCTGGCTCTTTCTCCACACTAGAATGCTTTAATAACAGCTTGAAATTTTTATTTGTAGGCTCATCTGTGGACTGTCTGGTTTTATTGTGTACTTTTCACCATCCTTCTTGCTTACCGTTTGTGTAGAGCATTTTTCAACATTCTACCTGGCATCCCTAGAGCCTTGACTCCAGAACCAGGTGCTGTAGTGGCACAGGCACTTCTCGCCCTCCAGAGCCTTTGGAACACTCTATTCAGGGAATGGCATGTCTTAGTTCCTGATGTGAGAGTGGTGTCAGTGTCTTCCCCTTTTCTGGGCACACATACTCACATAGTCCCCGAGAGCAGTAAGAAGCAGGTTATTTTTGTCTTCTTTCACCAACATGGGAGCACCACTCCAGACTTTTTTTTCCAAGCAATAATACCAATTTCCCACCCCCAACGTGTTCGAAGCATCTTGGGCCCTGTCACCCAAAGTAGCAAAATTGTGTTCATTCCTACATACTTCAGGATCTGAAATCCAATAGGAGTCCACAATGGCCTCAGAATTTTGCATTTACTTTTCTTTGCTGGTCTGCTAGGAGATTTATCTTGTTCTTGTGCAATTTTCTCTTTTGGTAGTTTTCTGTCGCTGATAGACATGTGTTTGGGTGGCTTCAGCCACACAGGAATCAGACTGCTTCAGTAGAGATCTCAGCTTAATCACATGCCACCTCCATGAGCTCGGGCAAATTACGCAATCTCTGTTTATCTCACCTTCTTCAGCTGTAAAATGGAAGTCATTGTTGCTGTAAGAATTAAATGAGATGACACACACAAAGCACTGAAACACAGTGAGTAGTCATTGCATGCTAGTTGTGATATGAAGAACACAATTAGACCACAGTCTTGACAAGGACATATGATGTTACAGATATTCCACCATAAAAAAGAATAAAATCCTGTTATTTGTGGCAACATGGATGGACCCAGAGGACATGGATGAACCTGGAGACAAATATGACATGATCTCACTCATATGTGGAAGCTAGACAATTCAATATCATAGAAGTAGAGAGCAGAATAGTGGTTACCAAAGGCTTGGAGGGCAGGGGGGACGGGGGAAGGGAGAAATTGATCAACAAGTAAAAGTTACAAAAGACATTTTATAAAAAAGACATGCACACTTGGATGTTTATAGCAGCACAATTCACAATTGCAAAGATGAGGTAACAA
Source organism: Eulemur rufifrons (assembly GCF_041146395.1). Taxonomy (NCBI): domain Eukaryota; kingdom Metazoa; phylum Chordata; class Mammalia; order Primates; family Lemuridae; genus Eulemur; species Eulemur rufifrons. The sequence continues at coordinate 37,183,458 of NC_091001.1, read as the reverse complement.
TCCAAGTGCCCATCGATACATGTGTGAAAAGGTGTTATATGTATACCATGGAGTTCTACTCAGCCATAAAACAAAAAAAAAAAAAAATGGTGATCTAGCACTTCTTGTATTATCCTGGATAGAGTTGGAGGCTCTTCCACTAAGTGAAGTATCACAAGAATGGAAAAACAGGCACCGCATGTACTCACCATCAAATTGGTATTAACTGACTTAACTGACTAACACTTAAGTGCACATATAGGAGTAACATTCATCAGGCATCAGGCAGGTGGGAGGGGGGAGGAGGGAATGGGTATATTCACACCTAATGGGTGCAGTGTGTACCATCTGGGGAATGGACAAGCTTGAAGCTCTGACTCAGGTGGGGCAAGGGCGATATATGTAACCTAAACATTTGTACCCCTGTAATATGCTGAAAGAAAAAAATAAAAAATTTAAAAACAAACAAACAAACAAAAACAAGTAAAAGTTACAGTTACATAGATAGGAAAAATAAGTTCTGGTGTTCTGCACAGTAGAGAGACTGTGGTTGACAAGATTGTATTGTATATTTTAAAATAGCTAGAAAAGAAGAGTTTGAATGGTCTCACCACAAAGAAATAATAAATATATAAGGTGATGGATATGCTAAATACTCTCATTTGAATTTTTACACAGTGTATATATGTATCAAAACATCACACTATACTCCATAAATACATACAATTATGTGTCAATTAAAAACAAAATTAAAAGAATAAGAAGAATTTGTTAAGAAAAGCACAAGAGAAAGCAAGTACCAGAGAAAATAGCTATTACTTTTCTGATGTTAATTCTTCTATTCTTTTTCTAATGCATATATACATATGTAATTTTTATAGCATAATATTTTTCTATAGATAATTTTTATATAATCTGTTTTTCTTGCTCAGCAATATATTATGAACTTATTTCTATTTGAGTAATAGTCTACAGTAAGACTAAGTTCTGTTCACTATTATCAGTAACATCATCCTGGATATTTTGGGACATATCATCAGAACATTTCAGGCAGTATTCTTTTGAAAGTAACATAACATGATCTGTTCCAAGACTTATGAAACCTACCTACAAAATTATCTTACAAAATATTTTTCACTTTATATTTCTATCAAAATGTGTCAGTATCATATGTATTTTTAATGTAGACAGATCTAATTGCCTGATTATAGCATTCAGAGTTATATCAATCCTAGTCTTCTGTCCAGTGAATCTATATTGAATTATCCTGTTCTGACAACTTACATTTTAGTTTCTACAGAAAGTACAATATTATTCTCTCCTAAGATTTCTATGTTGAAGTCCCAATTTCTAGCCATAATAATTTTATTTCTAGAGATATTTAAAATAATTTTGTGAATTCTATCTGGAAATGTTATAAATCTGTACTCTGTAAAAATATAAAACCCAATTTTCAGAAGTTGCACAATGTATTTTAGTTTAATTCTATTTTTTTCAAATAACTTATTATGTAAGGGATCAAAATTTTGAAATTTGAGATTTGTTTTATGGTCCAGCACAAAAGCAAGTTTGATGAACATTCTATGTGCACTTGAAAAAGCTGTGTGTTCTGCAGTTATTGAGTGCTTGAGTCTATAAATATCACTTAGGTCAAGGTCACTGACAGTATCATTCACATCTTCTACACCCATACTATTTCTCTAATTTTATAAACTACTAATTTTTTTAGTTGTTCTGTCAATTACAGAGAAAGGAGTATTCAATTTTCCATTATGATTGTGAATGCCTATTTCTCCTTTTAGATTCAAGAGTTTCTATTTTGAAACTCTATTATTAGGTACATCATAATTATTATGTATACATTATTTAAATATATTAATAATCATGTATATCATAATTAAGTAAATAACATAATTATGCCATCCTGATGTATTGGCCCTCTTAATCATTATGGAATGTCCTTTTACCTCTGGTAATACTCCTTTTCTTAAAGTCTATTTTGGTCTTAATATAGACATGCCAGCTTTCTTATGATTAGTGCTTGTAGAGCACATCTTTGTTCTATCATTTCAACTTTAAAACTATTTGTATGTTTCCATTTAAGTGTGTCTCTTGTAGACAACATATAGCTCCATATTGCTATTTTATTCAATCTTACAGTCTCTGCCTTTTAATTGTAGTGTTTCATTCATTTACATATAATGTAGTCATACATATGCTTATGTTTAGGTTTGCCATTTTGCTATTTGTTTTATATTTAGTTTCGCTCTCTTTTTCTGCCTCTTTTTTGAAACAAATGAATATTTTTAGTATTCTATTTTCATACTTACAGGAGAGGACTTCAAAAAGTTCATGGGAAATGGAATTAAAAAGTAAACATTTTTAAAAATGTATTTTTCAACATAAGCTCCATAAAGCTCCATTTTTGTAAGTGATGATACCAGCCACTTATCCCATTCCTAAAGAACTGAGGGTCCTAGAAATACAACCATGTCAATGAAGCCTTTATGACATTATTAACTGAAGAAAAATGGGTACTCTTTAAAGATTTTTTAAGATTAGCAGACAAAAAGAAGTCAGGAGGAGCCAAATCAGGACTGTAAGATGGATGCCTAATGAGTTCCCATTGAAACTCTCACAAAATTGTCCTTGCTAATGATAAGAATCAGCAGGAGCATTGTTGTGGTAAAGGACCCTCTGGTGAAGTTTTCCATGGAATTTTTCTGCTAAAACTTTGGCTAACTTTCTCAAAACACTCTCATAATAAGCAGATGTTATTGCTCTTTGGCCTTCCAGAAAATCAACAAACAGAATGCCTTGAGCATCCCAAAAAATTGTTGCCATGACCTTTGCTCTCAACTGGTCCACTTTTGCTTCCAGTGGACACTTCCACGTCTTGGTAGCCATTGCTTTGATTGTGCTTTGTCTTCAGGATCTTATTGGTAGAGCCATGTTTCATCTCCTCTTATGATTCTTTCAGGCAATGCTTCAGGATCTTGATCCCACTTGTTTAAAATTTCCATTGAAAACTCTGCTCTTGCCTGCAGGTAACCTGGGTACAATTGTTTTGGGACCATCAAGATGGAAAGTTTACTCACTTTAATTTTCCAGTCAGAATTGTGTTAGCAGAACCAACTAAGATGTATATGGTATTGGCTATTGGTTCCTGCTGTTAATTGTCAGCTCTCTGCAATTAGGGCACAAACAAGAGGAATTTTTTCCTTGCACATTGATGTGGATGGTCTGCCACTGTGGGCTTCATTTTCAACATCTTCTTGTCCTTTCTTAAAACTAGTTATCCATTTGTAAATTGCTGATTTCTTTGGAGCATTGTCTCCATAAACTCTCCATAAAAAATCAACAATCTCACCATTCTTCCACCCGAGCTTCACCATAACTTTGATGTTTGTTCCTGTTTGAATTCTAGCAGAATTTATGTTGATCTGATAGGGACTCTATTCAAACTTATGTCTCATCCTTCTTAGTGCCTCAAACTAGATCTTGTTCAGACATGGTTTAACAAGTTAGTATGAGTTTATTTTGGAGCAAAAAAAAATTTGAAATCCATGCAGAGTTTTTTCATCATACACATTTTACATGAACTTTTTGAGGACTACTCATATTGGTTTTTTATCTATGCTTCTTCGCATTTTTTAGTGTATGCTTTAGGAATTACAATGTATCTCTTTAGTTTAAAACAATTTGTCCTGAGTTAATATTGTACTACTTTACATCAAATATAAAAAAGCTTGCAAAAAAAAATATGGTTTCATTTGCCTCCTTTTGCTATTGTATCAATTACATCAACAACCACTAAAAAGCCCTCAACAGAGGATTATAATTTTTATTTAAACAGTTATGTGTCTTCTAAATAAATTAAGAGAAGAAAATAAATATACACATATAGCCTCTAATGTGCACTCACATACATTTTCCAGTAATCTTCATTTCTTCTAGTGTCATTTCCCTTTAGCCTCAAGAACTTCTTTTAGCGTTCCTTGTAAGACAGTCCTGTGAGCAATAAAACTCACAGCATATTTAATTTAAATTATTTTTTAATCTTTATTTTTGAAGGGTATATTCACTGAATATAAAATTCTGAAACAAAACATTTCCTTCCCTCAGCATTTTAAAGATATGGTTTATTTGTTTAGGGTTTGTGAGTGGAGAAAAAAAAACACAAACTTTTTTCTCTAGTCTCACACCATAACAATCAATACAGAAGACTTCTGTGACCAAATGTATGTGAGGTTTTCCCCATAAACCAAGCAAGGAATCAGTTCTGCAGCAGAAATCAGCTGAGTGTCCTCTAATTCAATTCAATTCTGACACTATCTACTGGGAAATAGCATCGGATCCAAAAGGCTGAGGGCTCAGTCCCCAGGACTGCTCCCCTTCCTGATTTCAGATGCCAGTTGCAAACTCCAGGTTATTTACCGGTGCTTCTGGTTGTTTGGTTATAAATTGGGGTTTCGGTGATCCCCTCCTTGGGTTAATTTACTAGAGCAGCTCTCAGAACTCAGGGAAACATTTACTAGTTTATTATAAAGAATATTACAAAGGATACAAGTATGGAGGAGGAGGTGTGGAGCTTCCATGCCCAGCCCGAGTGTGCCACCCTCAAGAAATCTCCACGTGTTGAGCTATCTGGAAGCTTTCCTGAACCCTGTCCTTCTGGAGTTTTATGGAGGCATTGTTAAGTTGCCATGATTGGGTAAACCACTGTCCGTTGATGATCATCTTAACATTCAGCCCCCTCCCTTCCCCAGAGGTTGGGAAATAGGGCTGAAAGCCCAACCCTCTGATCCTGCCTTAGTCTTTTGATGAGCAGTCCCTATCCTGAAGATACCTAGGAGCTGCCAGCCACCAGCCAATCATTAGCATACACAAATGTGTCACTTTATGGAGAGTCGAAGCTGGGAAGTGGGGTCAAAGACTAAATATATATTTCACAATATCACAGTTTGCTTCATTTTGGTTTTTTAGGTTTCATTTTATCTGATAAGAAGTCCATCATGATGTGTATCATTATTTTCTTTATGATTTCCTTTACTTCCTTCTCCTCCTGATTTCACAATTTTTTCTCTTTATGTTTGAATTTCAGCATTTTGCCTACAATGTGGCTATGTATGATTTTTTTTTAATTTATTTTTGGAGCTTATTGAGAATCTTGGTTATTGTATCAACATTTTTGCCATTATTTCTTCAAATATATTTTCTGCCCCATTCTCTTCATCCTCTCCTTCAGAGATTTCAATCCCACATATGTTATTAATAGACCGTTGGATATCATCCCAGCAGGACTCTAAGGCTCTGATCATTTTCTCTCAATTGTTTTTCCTCTCTGTTCTTCAGATTAGATAATTTTCACTGAGGTACTTCCAGTTCGCTAGCTTTTCCCTTAGCCATATTTAATCTGTTCTTAAACCCATTCAGTTATTTTTTTCCTCTGTTACCGTAATATACAATTCTAGAATTTCCATTTTATTTTTGGTATAGTGTTTCTATTTCTCTTCTAAGAGTATACATATGCTAATTTATTAATTATATATATATTTTCCATATGTCCTAAAGCATATTTAAGATTATTTTAAAGGCTTTGTCTGCTAATTGTAACATCTGAGTCACCTCAGGATAAGTTTCCATTGATTGATTTAGTCTTTCTTGATGTAGATCACATGTTCTTGTTTCTCTGCACATTTAGTAATTTTTTTCTTATTAGGTACTGGATGTTATGAATAACATGTTGTGGAGACTCTGAATTCTGCTATGTTCCCCTGAAGAGTGACTTTTGCAACAGCAGGCAGTTAATCTAGCTGGATTCAAACTGCAAACTCTGTCTCTCGTGGTAGTTGGCAGCTGAAATTTCTGTTTAATTATTTCAGCTTCCAGTTACTGCCTTTTTGCTGTGCTCCCTACTGTGTGCTGTTTCATGGGAATCAAAGGATCTGGAAAAAATTTTTACACATATCTGTGGCTCACCCCCAACCCTTGCAACTCTCACTCTTCCAGGATTTATCCCCTAACTTTCTGGCTACTTGGACAACCCATAAAACTGTCTCTGGACACCTCAAGTCACTAGGGCTATGGCTTTCAGCCACCAGAACCATATTCAGGTAAAGGAGTGTTCTCAGGCAAAAGGCAATAATCTTTCAAATTTCACCTGCTGTAATCCATCTTTCAAGGTCAGACTTCTCTCTCCTAAGTCATCTCTTGCTTTCCATCTCCAAAGGTAACTTCAAGTTACTGGTGGGGCGGGAAGATTGTATGTGTTTTACTTTTGTCTAGATTTTATCATTGTTATGCATAGGAGAGTTAATCCTATCAAACTACTTCATTCCCAAAAGCCAGAAACTGCACCATGTATTTTAAATACTTTATATTTACAAAGCATGGATATGTCTATAAAATTCAAGTTATCCACAGCTTCAAATTCTACCATCTCTAAATATCTCAATCACCAGTATATCTATACATATTGAGATCAACAAAAATGAAAATAAAAACAAAAGCAAAAATATAACCCTGAGGAGTTATCACTATTGAAAATCAATAATGCTATTTCCCATTTCTGCCTATAATTACAGAAATACAATAATGCCTGAGTAGTATTTAATATCAATAAATCTATTTTCACCCTGAAGAAGAAAAAATAGCTTGGTAATTTGATTAAGATGTAAAATTTCTCCACTTTTTCAATTAAGAATATAGTACAGCTCTGTCAAATAGAATTTTCTGTAATAATGGAAATGTTTTAGATGTATGCTGTCTTACACAGTAGCCACTAGCTACATGTAGCTAATGTGCACTTGAGACGTGGCTAATGTCACCTAAAGAACTACATTTTTTTATTATATTTAACTTTTAAAAACTTAAATTTAAATAGCCATATATGGCTAATGCCTACTGTCCTGAACAGCACAGGGAGATTCAGAATACAAATGAAGCACACAACAGACTGAAATTGAAAGCAAGAAAAAGTCATTTTTGATGAGATAATAGAGATTATTTTAATGTGTCTTAAATCAAATAAGTAAATAATTCAGTGATTTATGGTGTAAAAACAATATTTTATCATTCATCATGATGCCATTTTCCCTTTAAAACACTACATAGCATTTATCCGATGTTCTTTCTGAACTACATTTTTAGGAAGAAGAAGAAAATTACAAAAAAATGAAATGATAAAATAGATTTATTAATAGATTAAACATTTCATCATGTAGGTTATACAGTAATATGACTTCCAAGGCAAGATAATATTCACTTGTAGTATACCTGATTTATTATGGTAAATATGTATATAAGGTAGAGTCACAGCTTACTTGGAGATTAGGATTTCAACAGCCAACATCATACTGAATGGGAAAAATTGAAAGCATTCCCGCTTAGAACTGGAACCAGACAAGGTTGCCCTCTATCACCACTTCTATTCAACACAGTGCTGGAAATCCTAGCCAGAGCAATCAGACAAGAGAAGGAATTCAAGGGTATCCAAATGGGAGCAAAAGAGGTCAAACTATTGCTCTTTGCTGATGATATGATCTAATATCTAGAAAACCCCAAAGATTCTGCCATGAGACTATTGGAATTGATAAACAAATTCAGCAAAGTCTCAGGATACAAAATCAAAATACACAAATCAGTAGCATTCATATGCACCAACAACAGTGAAGCTGAGAGCCAAATCAAAGACTCAACACCCTTCACAATAGCAACAAAGAAAATAAAGTACCTAGGAATATATTTAACTAAGGAGATAAAAGACCTCTATAGGGAGAACTACAAAACATTAAGGAAATAGCAGAGAACATAAATAGGTGGAAAACCATACCATGCTCATGGGTTGGCAGAATCAACATTGTTAAAATGTCTATACTACCCAAAGTGATCTACAGATTCAATGCAATCCCTTTTAAAATACCAGCATCATTTTTCACAGATCTAGAAAAAATAATTCTACATTTTGTATGGAACCAGAGAAGACCCCATATAGTAAAAGGCAACCTTAAGCAAGAAGAACAAATTGGGAGGCATCAATTTACCAGACTTTGAGCTATACTACAAGGTTATGGTAACCAAAACAGCATGGTACTGGCACAAGAACAGAGACATAGACCAATGGAACAGAACTGAGAACCCAGATATAAAACCATCCTCATATAGCCACCTGATCTTCGACAAAGCAGACAAAAACATGCACTGGGGAAAGGAATCCCTATTCAATAAATGGTTCTGGGAAAAATTGGATAGCCATATGTAGAAGACTGAAACAGAATCTGCACTTCTAACCACTGATGAAAATCAACTCACCATGGATGACAGACTTAAACCTAAGGCATAAAACCATAAGAATTCTAGAAGAAAATGCTGGAAAAACTCTTCTAGACATCAACTTAGGCAAAGGATTTACAAACAAGACCCCAAAAGCAATCACAGCAACAACAAATATGAACATCAAATTAAAAAGCTTCTGCACAGCCAAGGAAAAAAATCATTAGAGCAAATAGACAACCTACAGAATGGGAGAAAATATTTGCATGCTGTATATCCAATAAAGGGCTGATAACTAGAATCTGTAAAGAACTCAAGCAAATCAGCAAGAAAGAAATCAAACAACCCCATTAAAAAGTGTGCAAAAGACATGAATAGAAGATTCTCAAAACAAGATAGATTAATGGCCAAGAAACACGAAAAAAAAAAATGCTCAACATCTCTAATCATCAGGGAGATGCAAATCAAAACCACAATGAGATATTACTTAACTCCAGTGAGAATGGCTTTTATCAAAAAGTCCCAAAACAACAAATGCTGGTGTCAGTGCAGAGAGACAGGAACACTCATATATTCCTGGTGGAACTGCAAACTAGTACAATCTGTATGGAAAGTAACATGGAGATACCTCAAAGAACTAAAAATAGAACTACCATTTGATCTAGCAATCCCACTTCTGTGTATTTACCCAAAGAAAAAAAGATATTTTATAAAAAATACACTGGCATTCCAATGCTTATAGCAGCACAATTCACAATTGCAAAGATGGGGAAACAACCCAAGTGCCCATCAATACGTGAGTGGATTAATATAATGTGGTATAAGTATACCATGGAGTATCACTCAACCATAAAAAATGTGGTGAACTAATACCACTTGTATTAACCTGGATAGAGCTGGAGACCATTCTTCTAAGTGAAGTATCACAAGAATGGAAAAATAAACACTATTAAATTGGAACTAATCGATCAAGACTTATGTGTGCATTTGGAAATAACATTTATCAGAAATCAAGCAGGTGGGGGGGAGGAGGGCATGGGTAAATTCACACCTAATGGGTACAATGCACACTATATGGATGATGTTCACACTTACAACTTTGACTCAAACTGTACAAAAGCAATTCATGTAACCAAAATGTTTATACTGTACCCCCATAATATTCTGAAATAAATAAAACAAAACAAAATAAAAAGAAATGAATTAATGTCATTGGCAGCAATTGGGATGGAATTGGAGATCATTATCCTAAGAGAAGTACTCTCAAGAATGGACAAACACCACATGTACTCTCTAATAATTTAGGACTAATCAATAGGCACACATGGGCACAGAGAGAAGTAAAAAATCATAGGAAATCAAGAAGAGGTGAGGGGAGAGGAGAGAAGGGGAAAATACCTACCTGACAGGTACAGTGAACACTATTTGGGTAATGGGCACACTTATGGCCCTGACTTAAGCATTATAAAAGCTATCCATGTAACAAAAACATTTGTACCCACTTAATATTTTGAAATAAAAAATAAAATAAAAAATAGATTAGGATTTCAGCTCAAGTGAAAAACAAGATGATCTAAAGTACTCTTGAAAAAATTTCTTTGCATCCACCTTAGAATAAAGCATGATACTAACTCTCAATAATTCACCACAGACTGTATTTTTCCTCTCGGATTGAAATAGATCACCACTTCTGAGGCTGTAGCTGGCTTATATTTAAACAACGTGCTATGTTAATAGCATTTCCTGGATCTGGAGTCACCAGAATCCCTCTCAGAGGAGAGGTGCTGTGGAGCCACAGGGACCGTGGCCATTTGAAGAAACAACAGTCTCAGGCATTTCATCGCACTCTTACCCCATGGCAACACCACTGAGGCGAAGGGTGTACGGGGCAGTTGCCCACAACTATTAATATTTCAGTTCTCCCTTCTCTCTCTCTCCCTTTCCTCCCTCTGACATTTCCTCTCAGAATTCATGTATTTGAATGCCAGCAAATTGTATGCTCATGTAATACTCTATTATAATATATTTGGGGAAATTATCAGTAGAAATGGATAGAAACCAAAGTCTTGGGCCCTAATTATTTACATTTCAGTTACTCAGAAAATCCAAACCACCTCTTTCTTTAACCATAATAGATAATTAAGTTTTCAGAGTACTCTTGGAATCACAAAGAAAATAGGGGTATGAATGTTAGATCATCTCTGAGCACAATTGCCATCTTCAGAAAGACTGACCAGTTAGAAGTGTGTCCTAGTTAACGTGTCTACACAAATTGTCTGCTGTGCTCAGGTTTCAAAGTCCAGGCTCCATGTCTCCTCTCTCTACCTGTGTTTATTTTGGTGCCTACCGGAATTGTCAGGGTTACCTGAATTGTGCGGTTTCTGCTGTGCTATAAAAGAAATAAATAGAAGCTTTGACTAGCATTACAAAACTGCTCAGGGAAGTCCTGACTTAAAATAGTTCCAAATATATTAGGCAGGAGGCTAGAACACAACCTAATCTATAATTTCATTATGTTTAACTCATTCTAAATAGTAATATGCGATATTTATTTTTTTTTAACTATTACATGAATACTTTCCTCTCTTTGACTTACTTGTCCTTTCAATTTTTCATGATGGAACTCATAGTGATAATAGTAATAGTACCGAAATGTACGAAGTACTTAACACAATTTACAATGATCTTGGCATTGAGAAAAATATCCATACTCTTCAATCTTAAATTAAACTACCTACCAAAAAATACTTTTCTATATTGACTAGAACTGGTTAGTGGACTATATTAGTTGATAAGAAGAGTTGTGTTTTCACTTGAGGATGGTATGGTGCTTCATTTTGAATTATTGTTTGATTTTCTTCCCATACAATTCCATTTTGAGCCATCTATGGGTGCAAATTGCCGTATTTATTACCCAAAGATCAGGGTCTTATGCTTTTGTGTTTTCTCCATTGCCTCCATGTTACTGACTTAACCCCATAAAGTGATTTCATGATTCTCAACTCTCTTTTGTTTCTTCCTATTAGTCCATGAGCTTTCTCATCTCTCTAGTGTGAGATTACCATTGTACCACATTTGAAACATGCTGCCTTCATTTCTCCTGTTATCAGCCATAGTCTGGGAACCTATATATTTAGAAAATCGCTTTCCACTGTTTGCCCACCTTCTTCCCACAAGTTCTCTGCCATATGACTTTCTCCCAGGCAGTCACAGTACAGCAAGTGATGGGAGAAGACCATTCTAGAATCACAAGTGTTCCTCTCACTGATCCTCTGGAGACTTTCTCAGCTCTGGGGAAACGCCTGGTTGGATCCTGGGTTTGTTCGGACAATATTATGGCCCACACTCTTGTATACAGACTGAGACTGGCAATGCTCCATCTTAGTGTGAACCCAGCAGGGGTTTTGGAATCTTGTTTGGACATTTTTGCAAAGTCAAGTATACCTTTATTTCTACGTCTTTCTTCCTAAGAACTCAAAACGTGTTTTGATGCATTATCTTACCTTGTCTCCTACTTTTCTAATTTCTCTTTGAGGAGAGAGTGAGGGGTGATATCTGTCTATGAATAACATCCTACCTCAAAAGAAAAATTCATGATCATTTCTCTTCCACATCCCCTATCTGATTAGGTTATCTTGTGAAAAGATTTTGCTACAAGAGGCCCCTGAAATTTGTAAGTTGAGCCAATGGATATACTTTTGAATCCCAACTATAAGTCAGGCCGTGGAGGTAAAATGGCATGTGGATACTACATGAAGTGGTTCACAGATATGTTGCAGGCTAGCATGGCACAAGGGAGGCTGGAGTCAAAACTCACTGTCAATGCTTTGCAATAAACAGTAAAGAATCAAGAGTGCAAGCCCCCAGGCATATCGTATAGGGTGCCACTGACCTCTACACTCTCTCCCATACCTCTAAGCAATTAAGCTGAAGAGGATACTAGGATCTTTACAAGAAAATCAGACAGAAAAAAAAAATCCCTCACCCTCCAATTCCACAAACAGCAGGACTAGCTAAGGTCCTTAGACTTCAGCATTTGTACCAAAAATGCAACCATACCTGATATTTATACCATCACAGTTGGTCTTTCTGGAAATTACAGCCCAACTAAATGACTTCCTATCTCTATAACCTCTGGTAATTTACTTAACCTCTCAGAATTGGTTTTCTGATAGAATTACTACAAGGATTAAATGAGATAGTGCTTATGATACACCCAGAGTAAGAGCTTGATAAATGAGCATTGTTCCTGCTGATGCTGTTGATAATAACCATGGTAGTTTGACACCTTCTACATGGGAAAAAGGATCCTGTGGGGGAGAGCAGAAGTTGAAAAGGAGAGAGCAACAATGGGCTTTTTGTGCCTGGTCACAAACAACCCAGAAGCACTTGGTGCTTTACCTGCGAGAAGAGAGGGTCAAATCATGAAACTGGGCATGGATCCAGGAGGTAAGGGTGGAGAAGGAGCAGAAGCCAGATTTCGGGAAGGGAAGCCTAATACTGACCCAGGGTGAGCTGCAACAGCAGAGTTCCCTCAAGATGATAGAGGCTTGGCTGGCTGGTGACATCTCTGCCTATACCCTGGTCTCCTACAGCTCGGCACCAATGCCTGGTTTCCAGGCCCATAACTGACCTGGGTGGTCAATGGAAATTTGGGCCAAACAAGGAGGGAGGGACCTTTACCGAGGCTGAGAGGACTGGTAGTGTCTTCCACTCTGGTACGAACTTTACAGCAAATACATTGTTCAAAGGCAGTTAAACGATCTAGGTTTCCCTAGCTCCATGTTGAGAATGTGTCAAAGTACACACAGCTCTCAGGTATCTGTATGAGAGTCCTCAAGAAGGAGCATCCGTTACTGTGCACACTGAGCAAACCAGGCCATGAAGAATGGCTGTGTTAAACCATTTGCCTCTGGTCCTGCAATTAGTCCTCCACCGCGCCAGGTCTGGGCCGAGGTCATCCTGAGCCCTTCTTCTGATCTTTTCTGTGGCCGCTACTGTCACTCCTTTAATTAAAGCTTGCAATAATTTTTTCTAGGCTAACAAGAAGAAAAGCAATTGTTCGGGGGCCAATAAAATAAGGAAAGCCAAGTCAAGAGGATGGTAAATATTTAAATGTAAGCCATATTTAGATATTTTAAAGCAAGTGATGTGCTAGCAAAATATTTCTTATGCATGCTTTAATTAAGCAAGGATGCAGGGAGGTCATCAAATACTATATCTTGCAGTCCACTTTTACTTGAATAAACAAAAAGCTCTTATTAGCCAAGTTTCCTTCGTCAAGAAACAGTAGCTTCATGTCAATGAAGTTAACTATTAAGAACAAAGTATTTTAACTTCAAATTGTCATTCAGGAAAGAATTTTGAGTACTCTTTTAAAAAAAATTGGCAGTTGTCATTTAATATATGATGTGATCTAAAAGCATATTATTTTTTAATGTTACCTAGGAGATTTCATCAGCTTCATGACATTCTTAATCTTTGGTATAATTGTCTAAATTGATAGAAGATCTTTTATTAAACTGATGGAGGCACATCCTGCCCTTTTATAAGTCAAGTAAACAGGTCTCTGAGTTCTCACTTCCTTTGTCTTGCTTTTTTTATTTTAACCCTCCTAAAATTCTCTGATAATGATAAAAGTGACATTGTTTTAAAAGATAAGAAGCACCAAAATTATTTTCTCTTTGACCTTTTTAGTTTCCAGGACAAGCAGCTTCTGTTAGCAAAATAGTTCATGCTTTTTCTTACAAAGAATACCTGGCATTGTTCTCTAAGAAAAGTGTATGTTGTTCATGATAAGGAAAGTTATTAAGCCCTCATCTTTGTTCAGAAAACAATATAACAAAAATAAAATTGGGGAATATTTTAGGAGTACTGAGGAAAAAAATTGAAGGAAGAAATGAAAAAAAAAATCCATCGATTACATTATTTGTAGGTAGTATGTAGTTTTATACTTCCGTGCCTTATTAAAACAAATTAAGATAGGTTTTGAGGATAATTTTTGGCAGCCTTTTAATACAAGCAGTACATTTACATAGCTAAAGTTTAATGTGTTAAAAGTAAGTTTTGTAAAAAGAATTATTGGGAAAGTGGGAACAGAAGAATGACATAGAGTTAAAAATTCATATCATGTGTTAATCATGCGTAAACCTCTGAAACTGGCTATTTCTTACATTGAGGAGCTCAGATTCAGATGCCATCTCATTCTAAACTCAAATCTGCGTGTTTTCAGTAAAAACGTTACTCAAAGGCTAGTCCACTGGTGGAGAGCTGTCACCATCATTTGTCCTGGGGCTTCAAAACAAACAATCATGATCTATGTATCCTTGCAGGTTGCAAAGTCTGTGACAGCAATATGACACTGTTGTCATTAATTCTTAAGGAATTAAGGACTAAATAGCTGTGAAGGCAAACTAATAATAAAACCTCTTCCCTGTTACCAAAAAAGTGAGTATTGCTTTTGCAGTATTTTTGACTCAGCTGGAGGTACAGTATATAGTCAGAGAAAAGGCACGAAGTATATTAGAGCCACATAAAAGAAAGCATACATTTACAAATAATAAGATTCATTAAGGAAAATAATAGAACAGGCAGTAATAGTCATTAACTCTAGGACTCATAACTCTTCAGATTTCTCATTCACAATAAGCTTTGTGGTATGCCACAGTTTTTAATAGTCTAGCAGCAGATTTTTTTATTCTTTTAAAAGAAGCTTTGAATATTAGAATATGCAAATACATATACAAGACTGGCTTTACTGACCATTTCTTTGTGTTTAGGTATAAGTTTCTATATGGCATAATATTTCCACTTGCACTGGTTTCCTGGCATGAAAATGTTTATTGCGCTCATTAGCTAAGAGGGTGTCGGCACTGGTCCAATGAACACAGATCTGCTTTCTGATTTCAGCCATTAAATTGCAATGGGATTCACAGGCTTAACATTGTGGGTGTGAGAATAATAAAATGGAACTCCATCTTTAGCCCAGTTACCATGGATGCAGTTAAAGGTCATAGTGGCAGCTGCTAACTAGTTGCCTTTTGAGCTGTGTTTCCCCTCCTGCTCTGTGTTTTCGAGCACTTTCCTTTCTATGGGTCTGTCATGGAATACCTTCACCTACTTTGGTGACACACTAACCTCTTCTTTAAGACAACAGGCTCCCTCTTTTCAAGACAATGGTTGCCATGGACCTTCTCTTGAATTTGTGTATTATGGATATGATATAGAATCAGAAGGTAAAAGCCTTAATAAAAATACAAATTGCTGTTGCTCCAGCATCCTGAATTACTTTCTCATTTTCTGCACACCGGTCTACATTCCCAACCAAAAAAAAAAAAGTGTATAGTAAATTCCCATCTCCGTTTAAACTGGTAATGGGTTCAGGCACTGATGCATTCACAACGTGAAACATCAACTTCTTCTTCATTCGGCCCAAAGTCCTAGGAGTTAATTCCCTGTACTGCATGAGGTGTCAGGGTAATTACCGCTGATCAGCCCTATTTCTCCGCGCGCTGCCCGGCTTCGCGGGCCCCCCTGTTTACGGATGCACCACCACATCATCAGGGTGCTTGCATTCAGGCAAGCTTCTTAATCGAAAGGGTTTGGACAATGTCGGATTTTCAAAGAGACGTGGGGGAAAAAAATTAAAAGTAGCCAAGCAACATAAAGTGCATGGTAAGAAACCTGAAAGCACTACAAAATATTTCCTGATGTCAACATTTCATTTCAATTGATGTAAAAACTCCTATTCATTTCCAATGAAAGTATTGTGAGCCTTGCCTTGGGCGACCTAACTACATGATCGTATTTTGAAATATTTGGGAAACATATAGCTTAAAAAAATAGCCACTTTGGGAAAATTTATCCCTTTTTTGTTCTGTTTAGATATAAATGCTAACTATGTGTAGCTATATAAGCCAGAATACAAAGAAACTTACAAAAAAAAAATGTTGTACCCCTCTGTTTTAAACATACATTTATATAACTTGTCATTTCGTAAAAATAAATTAAGTATTATATGAGCCAAATGTTTCAATTCCACACAAGAGTGGTTTCTGGGACTCTTGGCAGGATGCCACTATATTCATTTTTATTTCAAACACAATGTGATGTCTTTAATTTTAATATACTTTGTAACTATAATGGTTATAAGGCATATACTATACTAATTTATCGGCATCCTGTCCTGGTCCTGGGGAGATTTCATTGAGGAAAAGAAAGATGTGTTGATTTCATGTACCTTACAGACGTTAAAATATTGTGCAAGAGTGAAGTGGGGTGCAGAGAGGGCAGAAGGAGAGGGAATTGGAATCTGGGCACTCCGGGCTCGGTGCCCTACGTGCTGGCTTTGGCTTTGGCACACTATCCTTCCACATCCCTGGTCTCCGAGTTCAAGTGATGGCCAAGTAGAAAGGCAAAGAGTGAACGACTTCGCTGCCGCCTGGGGCTCTTCCCCAGCTGCAGAGTTCCTGCCCTGGCAGCTCGTTAGCTGAAACAAGAAGAGTATTGGTGAGTCAGCTGACGGGAGCCTCGCTGTAACGGCCCCATGTGATGGCAGCGTGGTCATGGGCCAAATTCTTTTCCACAGCTCCTTTATTCTCTGAAACCCCACTGGCCAGGAGTCAGAGAACCAAACAGGGACAAGAACACTGTAGGAGAATCCGGCGCCGTTTAATCCGCGTTACCCTGCCAGAAAAAGAAGAGACTGATCCCCAGTAAGAGGGAACAGAATGGCCCCAACAAATACATATGTAAATCTATTAATCCCCAGTGATAGCCCTGAGGTTTCCGAGTGACCTCAGCAACAGAGTGGTATTTCTTCATTAAAGGGGCTGGGTGGAGGTGGCAGGAGAGAGAAGTAATTTTCATAAGCTGTGCGACTGTATTACTGGGAATGCCAGAATAACACGTTTCAAGCGATCATGGAGTCTTCAGCTCTACTCTTCCTCTGCCACACTTCTAATCAGAGAATTTCTTCCTGTGCCTTGTTTACTGTTGATATTTTCTGGCTGATTGGAGAGGAATGACATTTTGACAATTTACTGTAGCAGTAAGCACTGTACAAACAAAAGGTGCTGATGAAAACTGGAACCCATTATTATGTAAATGACGGCTGAGTAACACAGAATCCATCTCCCAGTCACCATCATTGAGACCAGTTTTACTCAATGATAATAATTTTCATGATTGCAGACTTCAGAGTGATCAGAAATATGCTTTAGCTGTTGCATTTATCTACTGCTGGTACTTGACCCTTAATTAAATTCTGAAACTTTTTTATATAATAAAGTAAAATACAGCTGACACTTCTGTTCAAACAAAGAGGCTCGAACACAGATCTACCAAATAAGATAAAGGTATTTCAGACTTACCTCGCTGTATTTATAGTAAACATGAATTGTACAGTGTATTTTGAAAGCGGGCCTAAAGTTTAAAATGCAGATGTGTGTTTTCAAGTAATTTCAATTCTGTACTTCGGCGCTGCTCTTCTTAAATGATTCTAAATCTCTGCAAGCTCATCTTGGACACGTCATAATAAAAAAAAAATCTGCTTGAAAGACATTTAAATGTGCTCTGAAAATAAGTTCTGTGGATTCTTTAAATCTTCCATCTTAATATCTAGACTATTCAATGCGAGTCTTCAAAACTATGCCACTTATGAAGATCCACATAGCTTAGTAAGCTACTGCATCGAGTTTTGTAAAGGGATATTTTCGTCATAAATTTGTTCTTGTCTTAAAAAGAGAAAGCCAAGGCAAATTCTAAAACAGCATTTTGACTTTAATGAAAAATTGATTGGCTAAAACAGATGTCAAACTGAAACTACAAAGAGCCAGGCATTATGCAGGTATCAGCTGTTTTTTAAGAATGGCTGACAGTGAGGAGACTTTGGCTAATGTGTTCTTATTCTCCTTAAATCCTGCTAATGCCCCAGAGCATTTATTTACCTTGGAGTTTCCTCACTCTTTCAGGGCAGGAAAAAAGATCTTCATTTTGAATATGTTAATAAATACAAGTCAGCTTAAAGGGGGCAATTGTGTCAGCCGGTTTTTAATATTTCCTTAGATATAACCCTTTGTAACCAGGCGGCTCACAGAGCCAATGAGCTAAGAAGGTAATTACTTAAGTGGATTTCATGAGGAGTAGAAAGATGATTGTGCCACATTAAATAACAATTGTGTTCTTAATGATGTGTTGGGCTATAATGCAAACATCCCTCCACCATCACAGGCGGTGCTCCAGTGTACCTTTCTAATGACTCCAATGGCTCCTGTCCCCCTGCCAGGACGCGGGGCTTTCAGAGCCTATGTAAACACTAAGGGAGCTGGTATATTTTTTTAAACTGCAGTGCCTGCAGCTGCGTGGTCATTGATAAATTGGCTATGAATTGTTGAAATACTTCTTATGAATATAAACACTGTTGTAGCTTTGTAGCTTTAAGAAAGACAGAACGGTACTTGACTTGAGAGAGAGGACTGCAGTTCCTTCCCGAAAGTTCCTTCTTTGTTGTATGGAAAGGCCCCAGTCTCACAAATTCCAGGAAGGTGGACCCACAAAGTATGAAGGGAATGTGAACGGTGGAGAAAAATCATTATTTTTTTTTTTGAAATTAAAGATTGAATAAAATGTACTTTAGTGTTTAGATATCTCTCTTGGATAGAAGCAGGAAATAATATTATAGTATATTAAATTTTATTACTTTAGAAAATGTGTAGTATTCTGAGCAACCATATCCACATGGCTTTGTGTAGAAACACCAAGACAGGCCATCATAATAACTATATCCAATATCTGAACTGGAATTCACATTAGCTGCTACCTAATCTTACAGGAAGAATTTTCCCAGTGATGTAAACTTGAAGGGAAAAAACATGAAGAGGATAATTAGTCCATGGCTATGAATTTTCTTGTCTACTTTTGGATGCTGTCATAATGGCTATTTCCCCATTGCCCATAATAGTACATCTTTGAAGACATGCATAGTGAATCTCGGCAAGGTCATTTATTCTCTGATGTTAATATTAATAAATTTAAATTGAGAGATATGATTCAAATGAAATGCACAAACTGCAATTAACAGTCCAATTGTTGAGAAAATACTTGGCACTACATCCTAGCAATTTGTACCCTAGTATTATACCCATTTCAGAGAACAAAGAAATAAGGTAACTAAAATTGGAAAACTCTTCCAAACCTTCACTGTAAGTTAAATATATTGTGGGAATTGAAATGAACAAATCTCTTACCTCTTTTTTGTTTGTTTTTATTGATGGAATGAAGGCATTTGGACAAGAATAGATTACTGGAAGGAGTCATCTGTGCCAGAGGAAAACCATGATCTATGGCTCATGTTGACAAATACTGTGTTGTTGGTCCTAGATCTGACTTTAGAAATGACTTATTACAAATTCAATACGTAGCAATCATGAGCGAAGCACCTATGATGTGCCAAGCATTTAGCTTTGCATGGGAAGGAAGAGGAGGAAGCCACCCATTCCTGGGTCCTGGCCTAACCTCAAGAGGCCTGGCCTTACTGGAGGCCTCTTTGCTCTTCACAGCAGTCCTTTGGGATAGGATAGCAGATCCCACAGAACAGCAGCTCGCCCACTTTGTCAGAGCCTGGGTCTAGGCCAGGTCTGGAGGACTGCAAAGCACGGCTTATTTACAGAATGAGTGAGATCCAGTGGGTAAGACCAAACTGTCAACACCCAAGTGCAGATGAAATAATAGAGCTTGAACCAAGTGCTGCAAGCAGCTCTCGAAGGAAGCAACACTATAGCACGAAGAGTCACAAAGGCTACTTCTTATCTCCAATATGCTATCATACTGGTCACCATAGAACTAATTATTCAGCAAGTATTTTGCACTGAACTCTAAATAATTAAGTATTTTGTGCCCATTTTACAGACAAGAGGAATAAGATGAGTAAAATAAATTGTTTCCCCAAAGCTATGATAAATGAATTGCATAGCTAGAAATGGCCGAAAAGCTATGGACACTGCCATGGTGGGGCAGAGGTGGGAAGCAGGTGTCTGTCTTCCCTTGGCACAATGTTTGGTTCTTAAATATGCTTCCCAGCTTGGTCTGTTCATGATCATGTAAGTGACATTCTCAGATGGGATGAACCAAGTCTGCTACAAACTGCCTCATAGTATCTATCTTGAATGCACATTTTTTTAAAGAGGAAAATCCATTTGAATCATAGCTAATTACTTACAGCTTATCATGTGGCAGACACTGTTTGAAGTGTTTGATGTGTATTAACTTCTCAAAACAGCCCTCTAAGGTAGGTACTTTCATTTTCATTCCCATTTACAGATGAGGAAACTGAGGCCATGCAGCTAGGGAGGGCCAGGATCTGAACCCAACTGGGTCTCCCAAACCTGGACCATCATCCCTCCTGCAAAAGCGCTGATGGTCAGAGTGGCTCACATGGTCCATGGGCAGTATGGGAGTAATAAATTTTGATCAATAATCTATTGTAAATGGACTGAAGCATTTATTCTTTTAAGACAACATATTTGGATGCCTTTTTTTCTCATAATGCATATACAGAATGCAAATTAATGTCCACAAAATTTGCCCCCTACCCTTAGACTGAAATACAATAAAAAGTAGACTCAGTTCCAGTGACCTCTATGCTATACAGATCATGTTTAATGTGGCTCTGTATCTTAGCTAAATTTATCATCTAACTTGTTGATGCCGACAGGCCAATGCATATGAAAGATACTTGCAAAGTAAAATTCCGTTCTCAGAGTGCTTCAGGAAAAGACATCAAAGTATTATGATAAAATATCAAAGAAAGATATAAAATTCTTTGGGGTGAAGTTATAATTTTCAGTGCTTGCTCAAAATATTTGAGAAAGTAAACGTTTCCATCTTTAAATGACTTCTGAATTCCTCTTGCAGTGCTGTTCTGTTTTCTCGGTCAACATTGCTAGATGGCCTGGTTTTCCCTCTCAGTTTCAGGAGCATGTGACAGCACCACAGTCCTCTTTTATCTCTTTCTCACAAAGCCCTCTGAGCAGGACACAGCGGAGACCGTCCCTGGCCCCAGAGCTGGCCCCGTCCTGGGCTGGTCTACAGGACTTTCCGAATCAGAGCACAGAGTAAAAGTTTGTAGTTCATATTTTCAGTCTTTCGCACATACTTACTGAGCTACCAGTGTGTGCCTGACACTGTGCACGCCCCAGTCGGCACTCCATGCCCCTCCATGGAGCATGCGTGGAGATTCTCAAAGCATCCCTTTTTCTGAACAGAGTGAGGCATCTCTCTGGCCTGTATCCCCCCTAAGCTGACGTGATCATGAGCATCTTCAAGACACAAACAAGAGCCCTGGGCTCGACTTGTGAAAACAGCATGGAAAGCACTTCATTTCCTTACATAAAGTGCTCTCCCTTTGGGTTCCCAGGGTGCAGACAAAGAGCTGGAGCTCAGAGTGCAGGAGGCTGAGTGAGATCTGTGGGGACGGAGAAAGGGAAGGGAAGGAAGCAGGACTGGGCAGAGGGACAAGCTGGCCACTGGGCAGTCTCAGCAGAGTCCTGGCTGACCTCAGGGAGCTCTGAAGCTAGACAGCTCTTCAAAGGGGCTCCAAGTTGAGGCAAGAAGTCAGATCTTCATACCCCTGCACCAGCCAATTCCTGATGCAGGATGTCCTGGGAAGAGGAGTGACCTTGGGCCAGGCAGCTCTCTCCACCCAAGGATGTTTTCAGGAGAGGCTGACAACGGAGAGCTGTCTGCTACCACCATGCCCGGCAGCTGGCAGGAGTTTTTCGAGTCTTAAAGGGTTGTGGAGAGCCCGGCATAATGTCCATTATACTCTCCACGTCTTACCTTAAACCCAGAATCCTGTGCCATCTATATTGTTATGTGGAAAACAAATGAATCCAAAAAATTAGCAACTCCCAGAGCAGGACAGGATCTTAGAGGTACCCAGGCTTAGTGTCCTCTTAGTACAGGAATCACTCCTACAACGCCCTAACAGTGAATCATCTCTTTGGACACTTCTAAACACAGGAGTTCACCGTTGGGAAGCTCTAATTGTTACATGGTTTTTACTTATACTGACTTAAAATCATCTAGGTAGAAATCAGTCTTTGATAAGAGTGATTATATTGACAAATTGCCATTGGTGTACTTGAAACTGGGAAAAATAGTGTGTTTGTGCAAATTAATTTGTACCAATGGAGGAGATATTTGTTTATTTTCATTTATTTATTTTACAAGATGTTCTGCACCAAGTTGTCAAAGTAGTCTTTTTAAAGCAAAGGTCAGATTACGTTTCTTCTATGCTCCAAACCTTTGGAAAGTAGTCCACACCCCTCGCACTAGCCTGGAAGCCCCTCTGTTCTAGAGCCCAACCATGGTTCGGCTCTCACCTCCCATCTACCCCTCACCCTCTGCCTGTTGGCTGTGGCCGTGTGGGAGCAGACATCCCTCACTCTTTCTGCTGCAGGCCTTGGCATGTGCCAGGAAACTGGCTAGGGGCTCCTCACCCAGACCTTTGCCAGGCTCCACTCAAATGCCAGTTTGCCAGACAGGCTTCCCTGACACACTCGTCTCAGAGCAGCTCCTCCCCATCTCGCCCTCTCATTCTGCTTGCTTTCTCTTCACAGCTCGTGTTAGTTCCTGATAAGGAAGATATACATGTGTGCGTGTGAGCATGTGTTATGTATATATGTATATATACACATGCATGAGTATATACACATGCATAAACATATATACATGCATATTCAGACATACACATATACACATGTATACATATGCACATATATACATACATATCCATCCATACATGTATATACATATACATAAGTATACATATTCACATATATTTGTACGTGTAGACAGTTGACCTTTGAACAACATGGGGGTGAGGGGCAGTGACCCTCCCTCCACACGGCTAAAATCCACATATAAATTTTATCTCCCCCAAAACTTTACTAGTAGCCTCACTGATGATTTAACAATTAACACGGCTTGCATGTTATATATATTATATACTGGATTCTTACAATAAAGTAAACTAGAGAAAAGAAAATATTATTAAGAAAAATCATAAGGAAGAGAAAATATGTTTACTATTCATTAAGTGGAAGTGGACCATGATAAAGGTCTTCACCGGCACCGTCCACATTGAGTAGGCTGAGGAGAAGGAGGAAGAGGTTGGTCTTGCTGTCTCGTGAGTGGCAGAGGTGGAAGAAAATCCACAAGTGGACCTGAGCAGTTTCAAACCCATGTTGTTCAAGGGTCAACTGTATATTAAAAATAAATGTTTGTGTGTATATTGTGTACATAGTCTTCACGGCTCCGCCTCTAAGCTTCTGAAACAGTTCCTGGCACATAGTGGCACTAAATAAATATTTGTTGAGTGAGGACATAAATGAATGCATCAGTGAACAAATAGAAGCTTGCGAAAAAGGTACAGATAGTGTAGTTTGTAAGTCACTGAAATTTTTAAGGGGATGTGAATATATCTCGTTAAAAGAAAATAATGTTATGAAAGGAAATAAACATGTTTATTCTACTGAGTTATGATCAAGAAGAAGGGCAATTATATCGCAGCTCATTTCTAGGTACCTTGAAAACAGGGACCATGTTTCATTCTTGTTGTATCCCCTAAACCTCCTAGTACCTTAAACGTATTAGGCACCCACTAAATGTTTGTTGCACTTAATTGATTTAGCCTATCAGTAAATCTCACAATCCAGGCAGAAGACTGCAGTCATCTGGTGTGGTCATGAATGCAGAAGGCTAGCATGTTACAAGTGTCATTAATTTTTTTCTAGGTCATCTTTAATAGTATCAGACTAGTGTACCAATTTTCCTCAATATGTTTGTAGAAGGAGAGTCATGAAAAAAACATTAAATATTGCATTGCTACTTATGAGAATTTGCTAACTTTCATAGGAATGAAAGGCCCATTGAAGGGAACTCAGAAGGACTAGCCGTCAACGTCATTTATGGGGTGGACTCCATGCAGCCCCGCCATGGACAGAGGTGCTGCCTTCATGATCCAGAAGAGACTCAGGACACTTGGCTGTTGGAGGGAGATGTTGGAGTGGGAGGTTGTCTGGGTTCCTTTATTTTAGTTAGGTGACCCAGCTGCTTTACCTCCTTGGAAGAATTGGTCCAGCGTGTTTTGAAGCAAACAAATGATGGACTCTGATGCTCCTCTTCTAAGATAAACACTGCCCAGGAATGCTCTTCAGTATCCTCCACAACTTTGGGACACGTTGACCGTCAGGATGCCCTGGCCCATAAAGGACAGGAGTCTAGCTTAGCAGAGTTGTACTACGGTGGACAATTATCCTGAAATGCCCAATAGGAAGCATTCTGCCCCATTCAAACATGAACCAGATGTCAGTCACCAAGTCCAGACCAAAGCTCCCACCAGTGACTCTTTGGGGGGAAAAACCAGAAAAGGAACGCAGCAGAGAGACAAGGACAGCAGAAGAAAGCAGGAGCCACGACAGCGGCTCAATGTGCCCTGTTTATCCTGTTTCTTGGTAAAGCTATGAACCATGTTAGAGAGACATTTCATTTTTGAAGATTAGTGCTCTTGTTTTTATTAGAATAATAATAGTTCATGCCCTTTCTAAAAACGTAGGCAATACACTTGTGCACATAAAAATAAAATGAAATCACCTGTAATTCCACCACACACAGATCAGCAGTTGTTAATCTTTCTATATGGATCCTAAAAATATCTTTTTTCCTATAGGATATAGTTAATTTCTATTTCCTAATAACTGTTAACCATTTAAAAATTCTGCAGTTCCACACCATGGTAGAAAAAAGAGCAGTCACTCTACTTGGCATTTCTGTATATTCTTTGGTTCATTCATTCAAGGAACAGTTTTAAAGTACCTACTGTGTTCCAAGAAATATGCTATTAGCTGTGATACAAAATGAACACCATTGTCCTTGTCTTCAAGCAGTTCAGCGAGAAAGGAAAGTAATTACAGTTCAGTGAATTATAATTCAGTGAGTAGGAGCGTCTTGCTTAGCCAGAGACAAAGATTTTTCAAAAGACATGATAAATGAACTTAGTATTGATGAGTAGGAGTCAGTTACTAGGAAAAGAGTCAGGGGGAGGGGCCAGGATGTGCAGAGACATGGAGGTGAGAGTAAACACCGTGCGTTTGAGGAGCAGCAGAGAGGTCGGGAGAGCCGGCACTCAGGAGGTGGGAAATGAAGTAGGGAAGGTTGGCAGAGGATAGATCCCACGAAAAATAGGGATTCTGTCAGGCATGAGACTCATGGGGGTTCTGACAAGGCCATATTGGCATTTTTTAAGATGACTCTGGGTACAATATAAAGGATGGTTTGGGGAGACCAGGGCAGGGACAGTAGTGAAGGGCTTGCCTCAGCCCAGGGGAAAGACGCTCCCAGAAGATGCAGAACAGAGGGCAGCTTGGCACAGGCCAGCAGTGAGGAATAGGAGGTGGCAAGAGCCAGGTGGGCGAAAGTGGGGTGTCAAGGCAGTGGGGAGGGCAAGGGATGGGGGCCAACCTTCTGGAGAAAAGGACCAGCAAGATGTGGGATACCCCAGCACCAGCTCAGTGGAGAACCAGATAGCAAACCAAGGAGAGGAAGTCAGAACTTCCTTATATGGACTGAACTCTAGAACAGGAATTCGGAAAACGTTGGGACTTGGTGTCTATGTAGGTGTTTGAGGTGTTCCAGCTCTCAAGAAGAACTGGACACCAGGCTTATGGTGGAAAGACTAGTCCTGCAGTCTTGACCCCCTTCTCAAGTTGTCCACCTTCAGGTGCAGTCCCCCTCCCCTAATTTTCTATATTTCACTATGCACACCTCACCTAATTCCATCAAAGGATCTCCCCCTCTCTCCCTCTGTCCACCCACACACACTTAAACTTTCTCCTTTCCCTATTGCTGCCAACTCTCACCTAGATTGCATAAAAAAAAAAAAAAAACCTTTTTTCCATTCCCTCTCCATCTTTGTTCCACATATATTCCACACAGTAGTCTCAACACTCTTTCCCAGAAAGAGGCTGCTGTGATACTTGTATCTCTGATGTCTGACATCTGTCTGCATTATGGAGGGCTGCAGGGGGGAGGACACGAGTTCGGAAGGGTTATTACAAATACTGTAGAAGCTACACACATGCACGTGTGCACACATACACACACATCTTGGTCTACTACCTTGTCTTTTAAAATTAAACCTACATTTCCTCAAGCATCAGCATTTTAGATCAAACCTTTAAAAAGATTTCTTAGTCAATTTTCTCGCCTTATCATTTTTCTACTTGCTTTAACTTACCAGCATGGCAACCGTACTGACGTTTGGCTTATTTTCTTAGAGTACATAGCATTTCAGCCATGCAGTTGCAGTGGATTAAACCGACTTTAATAGGTTAGATCTAGAATATAATCACAATTTGTAACATGTTCCATTAGGAAAATGTAATCTGAGATCTCAAGGAACATACTTTGAATAAGTACGTTGAAGTTACCCACTTATAATTTGGAGTTTTCTGAATAGAGAACAGATATAGATATATGTGAATATATGTAGATAGAACTCTAGATGTAAAATATAATTGTGTTAAAGCTAATGATAATGTTCCACAGCAGAGAAAATTAGCACATTGATGAATTATCCATATGTTTAACATCAGTTGCAAAAATCTAATTATTAGTTGAAGAAAACCTTATGTCTCAGTCAAAAAAATTTCTATGCGAATACTGTTTACTGAACTTAGACTCTTGGAATGAATGGCAAGAATCAAAGTCAAACAAAGTTGTGAATGCCAAACCTAATTTCATTTGCTGATGGCCACTTGTCAACAGTGGAGTATCTTTAAGCTAAACCAAATCTTACAAACAAAAATCAGAAGAAAGTATAATTAATCAATTTACAAACTTGTTTTTTCCTGCCACAGACTAATCTTGAGACATAAATATTACAAACAAGAATTCAGAGAAATGTGCCTCAAAATATATTCTGTTAAAGATTAGTGCCCTGTAAGATGTTAACAGTCGGTCTATGAAAGAAAAAAAAAATCGGCCGAGTAGATGTGAGCATGCTGAGTTAATCACAGTTAAACAGGCTTCCCTTTTCTAGAACTTCTCAGAGGCTTTACTATGCTGACATGTGTTGTGAATTTCTAAGCAGGGGCATTATTTCTCAAACTTATTTATGCCTCAGCAATCGGTAGCAGAGCTTTGTAACTCACAGCGCAGGAGACTAAGGCTCAGACGGAAAGACCTTTCAAATGGGTGAAAGTCCTTGGTTGTTTCAAACTGCACTGAGGACCAGAGACCAGCAGCGGGGTGCCCGGGTGCCCACGAGTGATTCGCCAGAGCTTTGTCAAACATGCAAGGTCTGAGAATCAAGGCAGAGCAAGCAGTCACTATATCCACGTCTTTCAAAAATATTTAAGGCAAGGAGAAAAAAATTAAGAAAACCTCCCCAGAGCTGTCATTTTTAAAAAGCATTGTGTTCCGGGAGTGGGGGGCGGGAGTGGGACAGAGAGGGGTCTCTACAGCCCCGAAGGTGACCTAAGGGGACTGAGCAGCAAACACTAATACTCTTGCGTTCACGGACACCTTGCAAGGATGGGTCAGGCTAGGCCGATTGTAGAAATCTCCTTAGACCTTCACTGTGAACTGCCACAGGGATCCGTCTTTTTCTCTGAAAGCTAGAGCGTTATTGCTTCACAATGATGGCGCTTTACATTTTGAATCAATATTTAATTCATTTATGCTAACCCCAAAAGCTGAAGGTACTGTCAGAGTTGGCAAGGGGACTCTAAATTTATGTTTTAATTACTTGACCATTTCATCAAAAAGTAGACACGGTGTCTGTGGTTTAGGACTTTGAAATAAACCCTATATGAGGGGGAAAAAATGCCAGACACATAGAGGCTATTCATGCGCGTGTTTATGGTTTCTTTACCTGTGAAAAGGAGAGATTCTGTAAAGGTGTGGTATGGAGAAAATTGACACAGATTTCTTGTTCATCAGATTAAGCCAGTGCATATTTTATTCAGCAGAACATGAAATTGGGGTGTGGCTCCTTGAATTTAACTGGGGAGGGAGGTTTTTTTTTCTTTGCATGCAAACGTTTGTGAATTAAGTGAAAATACCACATGGGAAAGAAAGTTTACAGAGGAAATTTAGTAGGGATTTTTTTTAAGTACGTAAACTCAAGTACTATGAATTAAACTAAAAAAGACACTACTTGTTGGAAAGGAAATCAAAAACTGTTGCTAACGATGACATACAACCAGAATAGTTTTTCAATGCTTTACAGTAATGATTCAGTGAAATCAATGAGATTATGCATATTCAACCAAAACCTTGACTTCTTAATACCAAAGCTAGAAAACAGAAGTTAACCATAGCTTTGGCTCTCCATGGGGAGCTTTGGGTTGGTCAACTTGCGGGACACGTGGCCTGACCTGAATTGCTCACACGCCCAGCCTGGAGCACAACCACCCTGGGGACAGATGTTACAGGAAAGTGGAAGGTCATTAACGGTTTCTTCCCCATTATTGTAGGCCCAAAGCCCATCCTTACGATGCACTCTGCTCTAAGAGGGCTAGAAAACCAGTATCTTTCATAGTAATGACTTCCAGTTTACAGCCTTCATTTGTTATATTTCCTCAATAGCTGTTGTGTTGAGATTAACTGCATAAATGGTCTGCAGCTGTCTGTTATGAATTAAGGGAGTTTAATCAAAGTATTTCTAATGTACAGCATAATGATAATACATGGGGGAAGTACTATTTAAGAGATAATGATGGCTTCAGAAGATCACTGTTGTAATGTTTAGTGCATATGCCTTCAGCATTGAATTTGTTGTTGTTCTGAATATGCTTAATGGATCACTG
The DNA here is from genome assembly GCF_041146395.1 of Eulemur rufifrons. Classification (NCBI taxonomy): domain Eukaryota; kingdom Metazoa; phylum Chordata; class Mammalia; order Primates; family Lemuridae; genus Eulemur; species Eulemur rufifrons. The sequence continues at coordinate 37,154,335 of NC_091001.1, read as the reverse complement.
AAAAGCTGCCTAATGCGGGATTGTTTGATGGGGCTGACAGAGCTGGAATTAGCCCATTGCTGTTTACTGCATACAGCCATTAAGATTAATTGCTGCCAGATAATTTTGACTGTTTTTATCTTCTGGAAAAAGTGTCACTAATGGGTTTATAAATTGGTTCACTATTACTAATAGTAAGGCCAGTGTAACACAATAGAATGTCAGCTAATTCTAAAGATAAAGGTAAAAAAGTATAAAGTACTATATGGCTTGCTAGTTTTAAGGGATACTGTTATCTAATAACAGACAGACTGATATATGATGCTCATTAATGCTATTTCCTGAGCTTTGGGTTGAACCTAATAGATGCTAATAAAGTCTTATTTGATGTCCCATTAAAAAGCTCAATCTGTTTTCTGCATTAATGCCCAGTGTTGTTTATCACGTCTCTGATGACTAAAACCCAACTTCCAATCTGTTCCATAACCAAGCTTTTTCTGAGTATCTTTATATCTATTTTGGTTTTTCTATATATGAAATTTATACAACCAAACCAGAGAAGAATTAACAAAGTACCTGAGTTTATAATCATGATATGTGGCATGTAAGTTACCTGTGAAGTTGACAATTCGGGCATTTTTATATAATGTCTAGGCAAACTTCTAAAAACAGTGCATCGCCTTTCTAACCATTGTTTAGGATTGTCTGCAATTGAATACAGTTTCTAACATATAGGTCATTTAGCTTAGTGGTGATAAAAACATTTCACATACTTAAATCTTAACAGACTACAGGATTTAAAATGCTAAGCATATTTTCCTAAAGAAAAGTAAATGGATATAATTATTTTTAAGTAATATGATTCTGGTATATTATCCATGGAGCCATAGCCTTTATGAGGACCTAGCCAGCCCAGCTTCTTGCATTGGTTTATAGAAGTTTTTTAACACACCAAGAATGAGTTTTGTCAGTTTACCACAATTTATAATAAAATTCTGTGTGCATTGAGTTTCAAATGTATTCTTTACTTCTGAGAGTGCTAAAAATAAATGGAAAAAATATGAACCAGACAGATAGACAGACAGTGAATATTTAACCACGTAGAAGAAACCAATAATTCATGAGTAGTGAAGTTGTTCTTTCCTCAAGAATGGATACCATAAATTATGAAGTATTTCTTTTGTGAAATCAAAAGCATATTTATATCTTTTACTTAAAGTTCTTTTTATATTGTGCTTAAAACTTTAACATTTAAAAATACCTGAGCTCTTGCAGGGTATATAAAGTAATATATGACAGATTACTTTTTTCTCTTTTTTGCAGAGGTGGGTGGTGGTGGAAGAAGAGAGAAGAAAACCCACATATTCCAAGTAATATTCTCTATGGAGTGAATGCTAATGAAACTTTTAAGAAAGAGTTTTTTTGTCTTTTACAGTCTTGCACTAAAGTGAAGCGAAGTCAGATGCTGAATTGGACAAATTTTTTTCTCTTTCATATTTTCAATATTGAATTGAGTTTTAATATTTAACATAAAACAATAAGTGCAGTGCCTCAAAATAAGTAGTATGAGTGGTGTTTGTGAGGCGTTGGTGTCCTTTGGACCGAAGGTCTTTCTGATGACTCCATCTGTCCTCCTCTCTCAACTCTGCATGGTGGAGAAGCAGGTGAGTGACATCCCGCCCCCCTCAGGTTGCCACACAAGCCCTTGCTCAGAGTGCAGCTTCGAAATATGAAAATGCCCAGCTTTGATCCACAGCACTTTAGAACACAAAGAGCTCCTTCATAAACCTTTATCTGTGTCTGGTCATATATCCTAGCTATATATTAATATAAAGACATTTTTCCACTCGAGAAAACCCTGGTTTCACGATCTATCTTAGTTTGCCACCTCTGGATGGTCCATCCACCCTGCCCCTGCCCCCAACTTTGCTCCACCTCACCCAAAATAGGATGGACTGCTGAGCTTCCTTACCAATTCGTGCTACAGTCCTCTGAGTCAGTGAAGCATTGCAAGACATCTTGGTGGTTACAGATTTGGAAAAAAGCATGTTCTTACCTCCCCGTACCTCCTGTCTCTTTCAGACCCAAGAATGCTTGGTTTGGGCTACCTTTCAAATGCAACAATAATAAAAACAACAACAAAAAAAAAAATCAGCATAACCCTGAATATTTCTTTACCTCTTTAACCTTTTACATCTGTTGGTTTAAAAAAAAAAATGGAAAACAACCCTGATGGTACTCAGTTTTAAAAAACCAAGAGGAAACTGAATATTTTGAGACTGTTTCTCTCCCAGTGCAATGTAAATGGCGGCCCATCATTTTAAATAGGAGGAGCAGAGTAAATAGATGGCAGGATCGAGAAAATGAATGGTACTCTGAAAGTATGTTCCTGGGGTGGGAGGGAAACAAGGACGGGGACTCCCCTGAATCTAATGATTGGAAAAATGCTGCTTTGATTCAACCCCAAGCAAGTCCCAGAGCTTTAAACTCCCTACTTCAACTCAGCCTCAGTGACAAAGAGGAAAGTTGCACCAGCAGGTACTTTAGGACTCTCCACAATGTGGAGATTTAACAAGGATCCTGCAACTGTAGGCACACAATTACTGCCGCTGGGAAGGAGCTGGATTTGCAGCATCCCCTTGACATCTGCTTCATTTCAATAATTTCCAGCCATTGAACCTCTGTCTGAATGAGCATTAGGAAACAGAGGCATGTTTGGTTACTAATTTGAGCCTCTCTCTCTCTCTCTCTCCAATCTCTCCCCAGTTGGAATTTTATGCTTGTGAAAGGGCTCAGTTGATGATTTTGATGTCTGCAGCTTTCCATCCATATGACCAGACACATTCTCACCACCTCCACATATCAAAATGAGGAGGAAAAACCTGGTATGTGTGTCTACCTGTCCCTCCTGTTAACTGTTAACGTCGTCTGCCTGATGTAGACATTTCTCTATTAAGAACTGAGCTGAGACTACAGCTTCATTTCACACGAGGCTGTGCAGAGGTTGTCTGAAGTCTCTCCCAGGTGAGGCAATGCCCTGCAGTTATCACGAACCTGGATTTGAAACTGTGACCCTACCGGTCTGCCACATGCAAGAACGAATGCTCTGAAATTGATTTGCCACAAGACATGATGAGCGGCTCTGACTTCCCTGGGAGGAGAGGAATATTTCACCTGTGGGTGAGACCCCCTCTCCCTGCCTATCAGCGTTGCCACCACTCTGATAGGGAAAGGTCTTGGGAGCAGAGTTGGTAGGAGTGAGTCCACTCTATCTGCCACCCTGGACTCTCAGCACCTGCTTGTTCAGGGCCTCACTTCCACCCACTCTGTCCTTGGCCTCACAGTCGGCCTATTGTCAGTCATTGTGGTTGGTCCATTCAGAAGAATCTTGAATATTCATAGCCACCCTAATTTACTAATATATATTCACTAATGTCGGAGATCTGTACATGTGATTCCTGAGCTTATTACAGTAACAAGTTTCTCCAGCGCTACTGGGCATATTCTTCATGTCTCTCTTTCCAGACTACTGACTCAATTTGAGATTACATCCTCTGCTCCTTTGCGTGCATTGCATTTGCCCTGTAAAATTCATTCCCTTCACATTGTAAGACATCTAAAGACACAGGGGCCATTCCAAGACTGGGCGTGAGATGTGTTTGATGCCATTTCTTTAACATGCTTCCCTCTTTCTTTGATCTGTGAAACTCCCTAGCATTCTGTCGTGGTTACTGGGGTTCAGGGAGAGAGTGTTGGAACTCGCTTAAGTATTAACTGCCTGGTGTGGGATGATTTTTCTCTGCACCACATTCAGGCCGCTACCTCTGGTGTATGGTGTGTAGCACCTCTCACTGCATCACTGAAAAAGAAATAGTAAATTAAGTAGGTTTTAAAATTACCCATTGAACTCACATCATTAAACAATTCTATAAGAAATTCACAAGCGGAGACAAATAGGAGGATTAAAATGCTATAAATTATGCTGGGATGGGATGGGGGGTGTTATACATTTATTTTGCCCTTTGTTCTGGCCACAAAGCACCCACAGCCAGGATGGTTCTGCCCACTGTTTAACAATAAGTACCTGGAAAAAAGCATGACCCCTGAGTGCCCCCAAAAGGGGGATTATTGTAACAGCATTTAGCTCATCTCTAGGAACTGGTTAAAAACACCTTTGCATCATTCAAGTTCTACTTGTCCCCTTCAAGACATTAAAGTTTGTTTCTTTCCCTCTTACCTACTCCTTCCTGGTACTTTCCCCTCTTCAATTCCTTTCCTACCCAGCAGCAAGAAAGTGGGAAGGGAACAATGTTCATTTTGCACATAAAGTATTTGTGTCTCTTGTTCACCTCCAAATGCCAAGAAAGTTCTAGCTGCACCTGGTCATTGGTTTTCTTTTCTATCATTATTCATGGCTATCCCATCCTATCTCTTCAGCAGGTATTTGTCCAAATATTCTCATTTTCTTTGTTTCTACCCGGTCTGTAAACTTCATGAAAACAAGGACAGTTCTGTCTCAAACCACTGTATTTCAGTACATAAAGCAGTGTCTGTCCCATAAATGCTGTGTAACAAATCACTCCATAATGTAGTGGTTTAAAACAACAACAATCATCTTAATATCTCTCACAGTTCCTGTAGGTTAGGAATGAGGGAAGGACAAATTTCTACCCATAGCCTCAGTAATGCTGCCTCACAGTCTCTCATGCAGTTGCTAGAAATATAACGGCTAAGGACTTTCTGTGCATCTTTCTCTCTAGCATAGTCTCAGGGCCTCTCAGTGTTATCTCTCATCATCTGACCTGTTGAGCTTCCTTACAGCATGGCCGTCTGAACACACGACAACTACTTACATGATAACTGAAGATGACTTTGAAACCAAGTATTTCAGCAGCAAGGAAGCTACAAAGCCTTTTCTGATCTCAGTTTGGGAAGCACACAACATCACTTCTACTGCAATCTCTTAGTTACAAATGAGTCACAAGCCTACCAAGATTCAAAAAAAGGAGAATTAGTCTTTGCTTCCCAATGTGCATGTGGCCAGATTGTAGAAAAGCCTGGATTACTGGAGATATTGTTGTGGCTATCTTTGGACTATACAATGAGAGTGTCCAGTGTTGTCTGTTAAACAAGAAAACAAACGCCTTCTGAATGATTTTTCCATCTCTCCTACCAGAGATTCCCTCTGACTCAATTTGCAGATAACTGTATTTTCATTCCAATATTTCAAGATCTCCAGATGAAACTGCATTATGTCCTATTTATGAATATTCCTCCATATTCTACCAGTTCAGTTCTTTTATAGGCTATCTTCACAAAATATTGGCTCTTGAATTTTTCTTCAGACCATGGGCTTTCTCCCCGTGACCTATCTATATTCCTCTTTTTAGCTTAAATTTCTGTAGTTTGTCTTAAGGATGAGTCTAGAAAATCCAATACACTCCCCTCTCCTCAGCATTCATGTCCCATCCCATCCCCACCCTAATGAAAATCACTTCCTTTAAGATTTTATAAATTTCCTCTTTGTAATTTTCAGATTTCTGTCTTCATGCCAGACCTCTCTAGAGGCATCCAATTTGGTATCTCTGTTTATGCCTCCATAAGCTAAGTAGACTTAATAATTCCAATTTAGCATGACTGTGCTAAACTATTTTCTTCATAAACTTCTCTTCTTTATCCACACCTATGTTCATAGCAATGTTATTCACCACAGCCAAAAGGTGGAAGCAACCCAAGTGTCCATAAATGAATGAATTCACACACAAAATATGGTATATCTATACAATGGAATATTATTCAGCTTTTAAAAGGAAGGAAATTCTGGCACATTCTACAACCTGGATGAATCTTGAGGACATTATGCTAAGCAAAATTTTCCAGTAACAAAAGGAAAAATATTGCATGATTTCACTTACATGAAGCACCTAGAGTAGTCAAATTCATAGAGACAGAAAGTAGAATGGTGGTTGGCAGAGGCTGGGGGGAGGGAGGAATGTGCAGTTATTGTTTAAGGGGAACATAGTTTCAGTTTTATAAGATGAAAAATTTCTGAAGATGGACGATGGTGATGGTAGTACAGCAATATAAATGTACTTAGCACTACTGGACTGTACACTTAAAAATGGTTAAGATGGTAAATTTTATATTATACATAATCTACCACAATTTTAAATTTTTAAAAAAAAATTATTCAATTCCTTCAAGTTTTTCTGGCCAAGATTTATAAACCAAATTCAATTCTATAGAAGAATTCAGCCTATAAGTACCAAACTTATTAATTTAATAATTGGCATTTCTCAGTTTTAAGATAAAGAATCATAGAGGGTTTCAACTTTACTAAGTAGAAAATAATTTTATTAGATAGACTTTGATCAACCCCACCCCCGCTTACTGTGTACACACAGGCAAACATACACACGTGCACACACATACACACCCCCTTCATAAAGGAAGAGATATTTCAGTAGGGAGGATCTCTGATTCATTTATATGCATGGCTGATTTTTTTTTTTTTTTTTTTTTTTTTTTTTAGAGGCGAGGTCTTGCTCTGTCACCCAGGCTGGAGTGCAATGGCATGATCATAGCTCACTGCAACCTCAAACTCCTGGGCTCAAGTGATCCTCCTGCCTCAGCCTCCCAAGGAGCTGGGACTAAAGGTACTCAACACCAGGCCCAGCTCTGGCTGATTTTTAATAAGCATGTTACACATTTTATCCCATCAAATCTTCACGTTAACGTTATAAGGAAGGTACTATTATGATCCCATTTTAAATATGAAAATATGAGACTCACAGTAACAAAGTTACTTAACACAGAGAGATTGAAGTTAGAGGTGGGATTTTAATCCAGATATCCAACCCCCAGAACTCTTTTTTCTCACCATCTGCTCAGCTGTCATCTGCTAAGTATGAGATGTTCTATGTGGAATTGTGGGATTTGCTCTGAGATTGGACTTAGGGCACCAGGGCCCCAATCTGGGCTCTGTCCCAAGTGGCTAAATCACTTTTCACTAGTCATTTAATGCCCAACTAAGCCTCAGTTTTTCTACCTGTGAAATGGGAAAATAATATCTTCTTTGTCTACCTTAAAGCCCATTTTGAAAACAAAAATCAAAATTAAATAATGTAAATACTGTACATGAAAGTGCTTTGCACTCTATGAAGCGTAAATATGTGAGGCATTACTATCATAACAAGGTAAACAGTAGGTTATAAAATAGATGAAATGGCTCTGCATGCAGAGAGAATAATATGGCAAAGAAGATGCCAGAAGTAAGAGTCAGGGTTGTGTTGCTGTTGATGGTCTGTTTAGCGAGAGTTAAAAGAAAGGACTATGTGTGTATAAGTCTAATACTCCAGGCCAATGCATTTCAGAGAAATTTCCCCAAGCTCTCCCCTCCCAAGGAAGAATATAAAATTGCAGTGCTGCTTGGGAGAAGAAACAAATTCAGGTCATTATATGTGTGTGTATATATATATATATATATATATTTCAGACCACTTTATAAGCATCTGCATTTGTAAGCTCACTATGTCTTTTTAATAGCAAGGGGTGAGGGAGGAAAGGAAAAAGGAAAGAAACAAATTGGTTTACATGAATGAAGATAGCAGTTTCCTTAGAAGTTTATCAATTAATGAATGTTGTCAGAAAATATTTCTATTAAATAGATGAGTTCTGCTTCCACAATGGCTGATTTTTAGCAACCGGTCCCTGAAATAGTCAATTGTTAAGTTTTAGTAGGTTCTTGCAGAAGCAGAAGCTGAGGTAAGAATGTGGATGCAAACTGTTTACTCAGGGGTAATCTAGGAAGAACCGCCAGGAAGGACTACGGGGAAGTGAAGCCTAATACAGGGCACATGTGGGAGCAAGAGGAAGACGTAGGATCTGAGTGAAAATCTGCCGGGGACCTTGGTGAATCTATAGAGAATACACCCCAGAGTTGTTCCTTTTGTCCCTCTGATCTGTCCAGCTGTTGCTAAGATCTGGAGGGTCTCACACAGCCCATTTTGTTCTCCGCTCTTCCAATGCTTATGTAGCCAATCCCCTTTATTAAACATCCTCTATTTGAAATACCTAGAATGGGACCAACTCAAGCAGTAGCAGCACCTTCTACACAGAGATGTTCACCCTGATATCATCACCCACTGAACCAATGACAGCATCAGTGGTCTCCCTCCAGGCATTGTCTAATGTGAGAAAATTGTTTTCTTAATTGGCTTTATTCACATAAGCTGCTATGATTGGGGATTTATTTTACCTGCAAAAAAACCATTAATCCCTTCTTTCCATTAATTATTTAGTTATTTTTAGCATCATGCATAATAGACTGGCCTCATCCAGTGCATTCACTGGACAAGTATCTGCTCCCTAAAGCACCATGTACTGTCTATCTATCACCAAGCCTAGACTGAGACGCACACGCTTAAGAGTTTTTTTTTTTCTGCTTGCACTTTTTGAAACAAACTGAGCTGTTCTGTTCCATGTAACTCCACACACTCTTGGACCTGGCACATGCTCTTCTTATGGTCAACCACTGGAGCGCAAGAGCCAACCCAAGCCACACAAACACATTTAAGGCTTGTATCACGTTCACCAACATTCTACTGGCTAATGCAAGCCATGTGGCCATGCTCAACATGGATGGGGCTGTAAAGTGTTTTTGTTCACAATGGTAGAGGAAAGAGAGTTCTGAAAAGTAATTCTCAGACTCTAATATGCATCAGATCCCCCCTAGAAGACTTGCTAAACCAGACTGTGGGTATCCCAGCACCAGAGTTTTGATTCAGTAGGTTTGGAGTGGGGCCTGATAATTTGCATTTCTAACAAACCCCCTGGTGATGCTGACACTGCTGGTCAAGGGACTGCAGTTTGAGGGTAATTGATCTAAACTATCACAGTAGGCATCCACAGAGGCCATGCCATGTCTAAGAGGAACTGGGGGACAGAAGACTGTGAATTGCAAAAGCAACGAAAAACAAAAATGATTAGTCTTGTGAATAGTCTCTACAAGAAAATGCAAAAGGATCTTGATTTGATTAGCCCAATGTAGGGCAGAGAACTTAATAATAGTCTTCAAGTATGCACTGGGATATGCATAGCTATTTTTTCAGAGGACACGAATTGAGTTCAAATGCATCAGAGATATTCAAGTTAGCCATGAGAAAGAACAGCCCATTTGCAAGGCTGTGGACATGCCAGGTACACTAAAGAGACTTGGAAAGTCAGAATTAGATCATTTAAATCATAAATGGTTACCTTTATATCATCATTTGACTTTTGGCCTACCCTGGAGCAAAACTGAATCATCTCTGAGGGTCACTTTTGGCCCTATAATTCTGTAAAACCAGATATGAGAATGGGAGGAAACACAGCAAGGAAGGAGACAGAGGGAGAGCCCCTAAGGAACGGTGCTTTCTCCCTTGGCCAGTGTATTCAAAGATACCACCAATAGATTTTTCACAAACACAAACATTTTCTAATTGTGCTGTCACTCCTAAAATATGATGAATCTTACCCAGCAGGGAGTGAATCTTTAGGAGGAGATTGGAAAAAGCCTAAGAATGAAAACCACAAGACCTGGCTCTGAGTCTAGATTCTGCCACATTTTTGTTGATTGGTCAATTATCTTAATCTTTCAGTTTCAAGATTCTTGTCCATAAAGTTGAGATAATAATGTCAACAGCACTGGGAGGTTACAAGGATCCACCCAGAGAATAAAGAGGAAACAGCTTTGTAAACCATAGAGTGCTATTCAAATGCCGGCTTTGTAGTGGTCTGAGAAATGGTGGCCGGGGGAGGCCCGTCCACCCCGCATGCTCTGTGTTCCAAGGAAGGCTTCCCAAGTCAGAACTTCAAGGATCAGTGCGAGGATGGTTTGTATTTTGGACCTCAAATGATAAAAGTTCAGTTCAGTTAATTTGATTCTCTGTTCAATCTATATTATGAAAATCAGTTGGTACAAGGCCCTTCCTTCTCTTGTCTAATTTCATGATTTTCTCTTTCACTCCATTCCCAATCCCATCCTCCCCTTGCCCACCCCACAAACTTCAGTATGTGTCCTGGTACGCATACATCTTTGAAACAGAGAGGGCATTTATTTACTTATGTGTGTGAGATGTTGCACTTTATATCTTGCTCTGTGTTTAACTCAACACTACGTTTTGTTTTGCTTTCTGTCTATCCATTTAACATCATGTACCTCTAGTGACTACTATACTGGTAATTCTTTTTTAATTAGATTCTTGACATAAGGTAATAAACTTTTTATTTTGCCTGTTAAGGACATCAGACAAATGCCTACCATCTACTTTTCCTATCATTTCATCAAAAAGGATATTTTTTTTTTTTTTTTTTTTTTTTTTTGAGACAGAGTCTCACTCTGTTGCCCAGGCTAGAGTGAGTGCCGTGGCGTCTGCCTAGCTCACAGCAACCTCAAACTCCTGGGCTTAAGCGATCCTCCTGTCTCAGCCTCCCGAGTAGCTGGGACTACAGGCATGCGCCACTATGCCCGGCTAATTTTTTCTATATATATTTTTAGCTGTCCATATAATTTCTTTCTATTTTTAGTAGAGATGGGGTCTCGCTCTTGCTCAGGCTGGTCTCGAACTCCTGAGCTCAAACGATCCGCCCACCTCGGCCTCCCAGAGTGCTAGGATTACAGGCGTCAGCCACCGCGCCTGGCCAAAAAAAAGGATATTTTAGCACCAAAAAACTGGAAAAGGCTAGAATCTCAAGCTAAAGGATAGTATTTTTATGTTGAATACATCGGGACCATCTAGATTTGTAGGAAACCTCATTCCTCTCATTTGTGGAACAGTGACTCTTCATCATAGGCTGGAAATGGGAAAACACCAGAGGTCAGCAAAATTTTTCCATACCGTGCCATAGAGTGATTGTTTCAACTTGGTGAGCCCAGAGTTAGCTTCATAAGCATGAGATCTGCACAGTTGCACAAGGCCCCACACTTAGAAGTGCCCCTTGCTTGCTTTAGCAGTCTGCTGTCACTGTGTTTAAATTTTAAATAATTCATTGCACTGTTCCTCGGTTCTATATAGGTCAGACAGCTTCTGTTATAACCGCTCACCTCCACCGTAGGAGCACAAACACAGCCACAGACAACAAGTAAGCAAATGAGACACCTAAGTTCCATTAAAACTTTATTTACAAAAATAGGCAGCAGGCTGGATTTGGCCTGCGGGTCACCGTTTGCTGATCCTTGGCTTGGAGAACAGGCTGTGTAATAAGCAGTCTAGGTTCAAACACTGATACCAGGACCTGTGGCTGTGTGACCCTGGCTCATTTACTTAAACTTCTCTGAATGCTCCTTGCCCCTGTTTGTACACGTGGCATAATAACACAAGGCCACCTCACAGGGCTGCTGTCAGAGTTAAATCAGATGATACATATAAAGAGCCTAGTACCTTCAGGTACTTGCTAGAACTATCCTCTTTTCCATTCTTATTCTTATTTCCCTCCAGCATAGCCCTCCCCCTATTCTGGAGCCAGGTTATTTACATATTCCAACCTTTTAGCGTCTCTGGGAACCTTCCAGAATATGGATCAGAGGAAGGCAGAAGTCTGTGGACTGTCTCTCCTTTTCCTCCCTTTCCAGGTAGACTTTTTTGGATGAAATTAACAACAGTTTTCACTAAACCAGATGTGATCTCTCATACAGAGTCCTGGAGTACAAACTTTCATGAAATTTCCCCACAGCTGGAAATGTCAGAGGTATAACAGCTCACACATTCTACAGGTAATATCACTGCTTCTGCAACACACACACACATAGTCAACCTCGGGCATTCAGGTGTTCTCATGTTTGCCATGGTATCAACTTTCCCTTGTGTCCATCATTAGAAATAATGCAGGTGACTCTTAGCCGGAGTAGGCTTTATGATAAATACCTCCTTGGGGTTTTTTCCCCTTATATGCTTTATTGATTTTAGGCCACGTATCTTAGGCTTTGAGTCACAGAAATCTCTGAGAGTCTAAAAAAAAATTGTGAATATTCTCCAAAGGAAAAAAAAATGTGCTGTAGACACACATACACACACACACACACATTTTCCCCAAAATGTCAGAAGCTTAAAGATCCTCTGAGGACCTGGGCACAATCACTGAAGACCTATCAATGAAAACAGATTAAGAATTCCTACCTGAGGGAACCTCAAGGCCTTACCACTTGAGGTGTCAGAATCACAAGTTGTACCTGTGCGGGCTAGAGGACCCACCAAGGAAGAAGTACATTCTTAAAAGTGTGAATTAACTAAGGTGAATTCCTAGGCATCCTGAAATCCTTTTAGGACCCAGGGATGACGAATGAAGGGCTTGTGGAAAAGCAGCAGTCAGCCATCCATTAGGATAGCTGAGCGTTCCCTGGGCAGGCAGATCTATATGGATGGGTCTTCCGGTTACTTTCAGGGTAGTGAGTTTTGCTTCGGAAAATGTGATTGATGTGGCCGCGCCTCCATGCACACATCATTAGTCTGTGGCGGGTAAGCTCAGATGGTCAGAGCGCGGTGCTAATGAGGCGGAGGTTAGGGGTTCAGTGCCCATGTGGGCCACTTAGCTTTTGTCTCGTTCATGTCCCCAGACTATTTCCAACACAGGCCACCTGTCTTGAAAATGTCTATCTATAGTCAGAGGGAGGAGCCATGTGAAAGGGTTTGGCTAGATCACTACAAATCTATCTTGACTCTGGGAAATCAACGGCTCTGTGAGATCCCGGAGGTTGATGAGGGACCTCACCTTCCTTTAAAATGGACAGCAAGCATCATACTCAATAGGCACGTGGTCTCAATGGAGTGGATTTCATGAATACCTTGTTAAACTGTCACTTAATTTTACATCCCTGGAAATATACAATCAAATGAGATGATATTAGACAAAACAGTGGTGAAGTGCCATTCACTTTAGGCAAATTCAATGTAAATATTCATTTACATATAGAAGGATGAGCATTAGTATTCAAGTTGCAGAAAATTCATCTTACAAAAAAAGAACCACAAATGTTCTTGAATTATTTAATTGGCAGATCTTCGATTAAATGTTATCAAAATAATAGCTGAATTCAACAAAACTTTTTAGCCTCATATTTCTTTTATAGAGCAAAGTATACATTTGTATCCAAAACTGTTCTTCCTCGCTTACTCCAATTTTGGGTAAAAATACTATGATCTGGCACCAACCAAGGGTCAGGAAATGATCCATAGGTCCTCCTTGACCTACAGACTCTTCTCCTGGACTCACAGGAAGCCAAGTAGTTTTGCTTTAACTCCTTTGTGACTCCCATATCTGCCCCTCCCCCATTTTCATTAACACCTGGTTATTTCCTTACTGGACCACTAAAGCATACAGCTAATTTTTCATCCTTCCTTAACACTGAGGATAATTTCTGAGGATGAGCCTTGGAGTCTGACTGCCTGAATTAAAAACCCAAATCGACTATTTACTAGCTATGCAACTTGTAGCCTGTGCCTCAGTTTTTTGGGTTTTGTTTTTTTTTTCACCTATAGCTCGAGGACAAAAACAATAACTGGCTCACAGGATTTTTGTGATGATGTAAATTAGTTAATTTATGAAATATGTTCAGAAAATTGCCTGGGATATAATATGCATTTGCTAAATGTTAACTGCTCTAATTATTAATTAATGAATCACCATCATCATGTCTATAGTTCCAGCACAGACTCTGGAGGTATACTGTTCTAAAGCCTACTCTAAGACTTCCTAATCAAGTTACCCTGGGCAAGTTACCTGCCTTTTCACTGGGTCTTCTCATCAGCAAAAAAGGTTTACTTGCGTAGAGTTAATGATAGTGTCCACCACATTAGAGGGTTTGGTCAAGATTAAATTAGATATTGTAGTAAAGTACTGAGGACAACAGATGGCACATTTAAAATGCTTGATAAATGTATACAAGTGCATAAGACCTGTGTCATTAATAAAAACCAGCACCTCTGTCACTCCCTTGTTGAAAATCATGTAACATAAGACTATACTTTCAGGGATCTTTGCTATAGTTGGTTACTAGAGAAGTTTCTCTGACTGTGCACAGCTCTGGAAACCACAGGGAGGAGGTGCAGCCTTCTCTCCTGAGCAGGAAGCCAGCTCTTGGTGGTGTTTGGCTACATCTGCCATTTGCCATTGCTGATCGTTCTTCCTTTGGGAGAGTAAGAGGGAGAGGACCCAGTCTGGGTGGTTTCCGCTATAACTTTGAAAAAAAAAATTATGTCATAGTTCCTCATTAAATATAGCCATTGTTCTCAACTTTCTGGAAGCTAAGAAACCCTTTTAACATAAATGTCAAGTAGCTCTAAATACTCTAAGTACCTATGTGAGACTTTAGCAACGTGGCTGACTCAGCTAATGTAGAAAGGTCCCCCTTTTTGATATGAATGTATAATTATGTTGAAAAAGTTCTAATGCATAGGCAAATTCAAAACAACAGAAGGAATTCTCCAGGTCTAGAATCTCAGGGCTTATGCAAAGCTACAGCAGACCCTAGAACTGCTCATAGGAGTATCTTTCCCAGTATATATCCAAGGGTTTGGGGCTGAGACTTTAACACCCACAGGAACAGGTGAGGTAAACCTCTCACCTGACTAGGCAGAGAGCTGGAATGAGCCATTTTATTAATAATAAAGCCAAGGCTGCTCAGTCCATAAAAAAAGGAATTAACACCATTCACCAATCCAGGGAAACAGCAATGCAACTTTCCATCTACTGGCAGTTATAAGAGAAAAAAATCTGCTGCAAGAAATTAAAACCCCAAGTTTGCACCATGAGTGCGTGTGAGCACCAAATTTATATTATTATCCATGTGCTATGGGAGCCCCAAACTGAGAAACTAACATGAAAATTTCACCTGTAACTATGAAATCCCAAGAAATCTAAAGAAAAAAAGTAAAACTGTTTTATAAGGATAATTATAGAACCTGGGGAATATATGACTCCCCAATCCTAAAAAAAGAACCCACCAAGATATAAATCACAACCAAAAAACACAGAAATGTGCAAAAAATCAGGCATTTTTAACAACAAACTTTTAAAATCATCTACAAACTAAAACTGTAGCCATTTATATATTTTAAAATGTTGGATGGATTAAAGAGCACAGTAGACATAGCTGACAAAAGATTTAATAAACTGGAAAACAAATTTGAGAAAATCACTCAAAATGCAGCACAAATAAGTAAAAAGGTAAAATCCAAAAAGACTTAAACAACAGACATAATGCCCCATATTCATATAAGAATTCCACCAAATAAGAAGTTAAGAAAATATTTGAAAAAAAATAGTAATTTTCCAAAATTGAGGAAAACCATGAGTCCTCAGATTAGAGAGAGAAGCACTCTAATTCCCAAGCCAATAAAATTAAACTTACACCTGAACCCATCAGAATAAAATTAGAAAACATGAAAACAAAGAGAACATCTTAAAAGTAATTAGAAAGAAAAGACAGATTACCCACAAAGGCAACACAGTGGTGCTTGATTGTAGGCATCTCATCATCTATAATAGAGGCCAGATGAAAATAGAATAACTTAACAACCTACAGACAGTTACATTATTATTTTTAAGTGAGAGTAAAATAAAAATATTTTCAGATGGATTTAGAGAGTATAACATTCACAGACTTCTATTCAAGAAATACTAAAAGAATACATTTAAAAGAAAATGAATGCAGAAGAATAGAAAGTGAATTGCAAGAAGCATTAATGATTTAAAAAATTTGTAAATTACAAATAAATCTGAACTGGCTTATTAAGAAAAATAAATAAATAATACCTAAATTTGGAAAGTTTACAGAGATTCAAAATCCTAGTGAAGAATAGTATGGAAGAAGGGAAAGGGGACAGCAAGATCTAAAGGTTCTCTTCCTCCAGGAGAGAGTAGGAACCTTGATAAACTTAGATTGCACCATCTCAAAGAGGCTGGTTAATGTATAAGGGTCTTGCAAAACCAGGTTTTCTGGGACCTGAAGCTCATATAATTTGTGGCACTTGTATTATTTCCTCTTTAAGGAAAAAATACAAAACCATTTTAAACTTTTCAAATTTTACAAATACATGCGTACCACATTGCTAGGGCCTGGAAGAAGACCATGCACATAAGAGTCCAGGAAGTTTATCCTTCCTTAGCTTCACCGTAAATCTACCTGATTTGTAACTTTTAGAAAAATCAAAATAAAATGTTTAAATTACTTTCAATCCAAGAAGGATGAAATGGGATAAAAATTAAGAAATGCTATCACACTAATGGCATAAAAAAAGAAAACAATAAAGTCACTGAAAATTGAAAACATATCATAACATAGTATAAAATGTCCCAATAAACCAGTAATTACAATAAAAAATTAATGAGGTAAATGTTCAACTTAATGAGTTAGAAAAAATGAGAAAAGAATAAATCCAAAGAAATAGAAGGAAAAAATAAAAAGATAACAGGTATTAATGAACTAGAAAATACAGAAATAATAAAGAGGACCAAGAAAGCTGAGGTTAAGCATCACTTTCTAAGTAAATCCTTGACATTTAAGAGGAATTGGATAATCTTCACAAACAAGGCCTCTCACATTCTTGAGTTGCCAAAACATTAAGAAGATTTTGTTAAGCTTGAAATCCTTATAACTTATTCTTCTTTCCTCTAAGTGTGCAAATTTTCGAATGCCCTTTGACAAATAAAAATCATTTGTATTTGTTTCCAGGGGTTGATGATTTCAGACCTTACATGAGTCCAAAATCCTGAGGTTTAGGTTAGCTTTTCCTTTTTGGATGGGCCCCTGGATAGAAGCAGTTACATTTTAAACTATGCAGTAGAAACTGGAAGTCACAACTGTGTAGGGGGCATGTTTTTATTGCCTGCTTCCCAAGGCTGCGTTTCACAGGTACCCAGAATAGGGGTTTGGCACTTAAAGAATTAATTCTTGATTAGAAAGAACAAGCTTTGCAGGCTGGCTAGTTCACGCTTCTTTTATTTCTTCTTCATTTTCTTTTATTTTTCTCTTCATCACCTTCTGTCTTATCTTTAATCAGATGGATATATAGATATATGTAAATCACAGGATGTAGTTTGGTTCTAAATGGCCTCTAAAATGATCAGAGGTATGTCTTCAAATTGGTCCACATCTAAAGTGCCCCAAAAGGTCACCAGCATGCTCCACCCTGAACTCCAAAATAAGGCCACTCCTCAGAAAAGGAAAACATCTATCACTGCCTAGTCATTTCAATCAGAGGAGGGGAGACAGCTCCCAGTGGACCACAAGCCAGGAGCTATATGCAGCACATTCAGGAAATCTTCCGAAATGCAAACAAAAAAATATTGTTTATCATCTGAAAAAAAAAAAAGAAAAAAATGAGGTGAGGGAAAAAAATGAATCTTCTACTCTCAGCCTCAGAATGTCAGTTGGAGCTGGGAAGGAGTCTTTTATTACGCAGATAAATTCAAAGAAAGAAATCTCCTGTCAGGATAGGGACAGCCTCTGGACTGAGCAGGGCAACAAGTTCGACTCACCTTCATGGCCTCACTGCTCCACAGGTGAACATGGCCTGAAATAAAGGTATAAATTATCAGCACAGCACATGGGACTTAGCCTTCCAATGCCCCTCCATTAACCTTACACCCTCCTCGTGCCTGCAATCACTGTGTGGAAAAAAGGTCCCCGTGTGGCCTGGCAGAAGGTGACGCAAATGTTTCACTGACTTTTGAATTAAGAAAGAAAAAACAAAATCCTAACTGTGGCATATAAAAGACACAGCAATTTAGGATTTGGTTGTTTCCGATGGAAGGTGTATGATTTTTTCACTCCCCCTCTATTTTTCGCTTAAAAAAAATAATTGTTAAGTTTTTCAACATTGTGGCCTTAGGAGGTAATTTGCTAAATAGGACAAAATTAGCTGATTTTTGGACCATTTAAAAGAACATTTCTTTTGAAAGCATATAAAATGTATTAAAGCAATCTTCGGAGTCTTTACCCCTGCTTGAGATTTTAATTTACTCCGAGCTAATAAATTATCCCCCCTCTCAGAAGCTATTGAAAAATTTCAGTTAAATCCTTTTTAAATTTTAATGTGTTCAATTGAATCCCGGGCAATTTAGACATACACACTCACAGCTTGGGGTGGTCAGCTCACCCAGGCAAGACTGAAAAGGGGTCAGATTAAAGCGAACCCTCTGCCCCCTGGGATTACCAAGGTGATATTAACGAATGCGATTTCCCCCCCACATATACACGTCTGATGGTTGGATAATTACTTCTCCACAACAGCATTTAACAAATGCCCCTATTTGAAGGCCAAGACCATTTTCTCTACAGCTGGAGGAAGCTTGGGTGGAGGCGGGAGGAGGTGGAAGTGGCAAGGGGGTGGAGGAGGGGAGGGAGGGGAGGAGGGGAGGGAGGGAAGGAGGGGAGCAGGAAGCCGGGCGGCTCTAATCAGAGAGGGAAAGGCAGCGCAGCGGATCTGGGTCACTTTGGTCGTAGGGTTTGCTGAAGCACAAAGGCTCACTTCATCTCAGGCAGGGCTCTGCGTTACCTCTGCACACTTATCAGAAATATTTTTTCAGGCTATCAATTATTATATTTGAACATTGCATCCTGGCTCTGGGGAGCCCTTAGCAAGCTGTAGCAAAAATCAATCCAGTTTTACAACTTTTACCTTGGCAGAGCTCCAGCCCTTTATCTACGTTACCCGTAATTTAAAGATGCCATATCTCTTTCCGTGGCACAGATATATTCCCGAGTATGACATGTCCTTGATAAACAACAATAATTATTTAAAGTTTGCACTGGTTAGTCTGGGTAGGGTTAACTTTCATGGAAGTTACAGGCATCACGTGGTGGTTCCGTCTTGTCAATAATGATCATTATGACAGCGGTTAGCAATACTAATTGCTTTGTCTTCCTTTGCTTCTCATTTGCATGCCGTCTGTTAGATATATATGACTCTGGCCCTGAGTGCTAATTTTATTTGATCAGAGACGAGAACCCATTACATTTTTCAAAAAATCATCAATTGGAAATAAAGTCTGAGTCCCATTGGAGAAAAAAACTTGAAGGCTATGATAAGCTTGCAAAGCATCACCCTGAACTTGCCTCTTTCCTTGAAGTAGTAGGGAGGTGACACTGGGGACAGAGAGGATCCACCGCCTTGTTAGCTGGATGCACATATGTGTGGACTAAGGGACGGCACACCAATAGAGGTTATGTATCAAAAGCCAGGGTGGCATGATTTAAGAGGACATGCGCCATTGAAGGGAAAGTTTAATGCCTCTCCTAAGATGAGAAATTTGAGCTAAGGCTGCTGTTCTCACGAGTGGTCAAGCTGGTGTAGGTGGCAAACACAATCATCTCATTCTGGGCTTCAGAGTAGCTGTGAAGAAATAATAAAAGAGGAAGCCTTACTTTACAGCCACATTTTGAAAAGACTTTTTAATGTGAGTGTGTTTTAGATGCCACCAGAGTCTCAATCTCTTTAGTAAAGGCTCATGTACATAAACCGGTGATCAGATAGACTGGTTTGCAGATTCCTTATTTTGTACTTTTACTGGTTCCAAATGTGTTTTATACACTTTCAGTGAATCTCATTTCTGCAGTTTCCCTTAGAGCATATAGACAAAGGCTAATACAATCCTCTTCCTATCTTTGAGCAGGTCTCCACAGATTCTTTTGGTAGCTGTAGCTGCTGTGAAATCAAAGTAGAATAGTCGTTAAATGAAAGATGGATGTTCAGAACCTGCAATAAAAAAAAAAAACCCTAGCAAATTAGGAACTGAATGATTTTCCATCCTTCCTTCCTTCCTTCCTTCCTTCCATCCATCTCTCCATCCACCTATCATTCATTCTGGTTTTCAGTTATAATCTGTGGTGATACTGGCAGATAAAAAAATAAAGTAAGCTTATGTGTAGAATTTCCACTTTTCTTTTGGAGAGATTTAATTTTTTTTCTTTTTGTATATTTTTAAAATTTTTTATTTTTCAATAATTATAGATTCACAGGAAGTTGCAAACATAGAACAGAGATGTCCCGTGTACATTTCACCCAGTTTCCCCCAATGGTTACATATTACATAATTATACCACAGTATCAAAGTCAGGAAATTCCCTGTGGTACAACACATATGTGTGATTCTACACCATTCTTTCACAGAACCAATGTGATATTTGTGTGCCCACAATCAGGATACAGAGCTATCCCACTGCCACAACCCGTTTCCCCGTTGTAGTCATATTCACCCCTTTTCCCCACTATCCTTAAATCTTACCTGAGAGGAAGAAAAAAGAATGTTCCTACTTGCAGATAACATGATGATATATATAGGCTATCTCATGGAACATACAAAAACACTTCTAAAACTAATACATGAGTTCATCAAGGTTATCTGCTGCATGCTTATCTTGTATCTTCTATTGATCTTTTCAAAGAACCAACTTTGTTTCAGTTTTATGGGTTTTTTGTTTTCAATTTTATATATTTATGCTCTTGTCTTTATTAGTTACATTCTTATGCTTGCTTTGAGTTTAGCCCTCTCTCTTTTTTTTCCTAGATTATTAAGGTGGGTGTTTAGTGCATTAACTTGAGACATTTTCTCTTTTCTAATTTATTTTCATACTATAAATTTTCCTCTTAGTACTGCTTTATCTGTGTCCCACAAATTTTGATGTATTTTAGTTTTCTTTCAGTTCACAATGGATTGGTTTTGTTTCTCTCGTGACTTCCTCTTTCATTTGTGGATTATTTGAAGTGCATTATTTAGTTCCCAGGGGTTCAGAGATTTTTCTATAATTGATTTCTAGTTTGATTATTTTTTTTTCAGATGGAGAACACATTTCTTATGATTTCAGTTCTTTTAAATTTTTGATGTTTGTTTTATGGTCCAGTATGTGATCTGCCTTGCATATCATATGCCTACATATCATAAGCACTTAGAAACTATACATACTTTGCTGTTCTTGTGTGGAGTGTTCTGGAAGTATTGATGGGACCCTGTAGGTTGATGGTTTTATTAAATTCTCCTATAACCTTTGTAATTTTTTTTGTCTAATTCTACCAGTTGTTCCCTAGCTATAATTCTGCATGTGTATTTCTATCAGTTTTTGCTTCATATATTTTGCAGCTCAGTTTTTTGGTAAATACACATTTAGTACTGCTATGGCTTCTTGGTAGATTAATATTTAATAATTTTAATCATTATGTAATGTCCTTTTCTCACTCCGATAAATTTCCTTACTCTAAAATCTACTTTCTCTGATTATTGGTATAACCATTTCTACTTTCCTTTGATTAAAGCTTGCGTGGTATATCTCCTCCATCTTTTCAATGCAAACTCCATATATCATTACATGTGATGTATTTCCTATAGAAAGTACATAGTTGGACTATGTTTTTATTCAGTATGCCACCCTCTGTCTTTTAATTTGTATATTTAGATTATTTACATTTAATGTATTTGTTGATATAGCTGAAGTCTGCTGTTTTATGTCCCATTTTCTATTTGTTCTCTATATTTTGTTTCTCTGCTTTTTCCTCCCTTACTTGAATACTTGAATATTTTTTAGAATTCAATTTTGATATATCTATAATGTTTTTGAGTATATATCTTGTATTTTTTAGTGGTTGTTTTAGATATTACTACATTTGTAATTTATCAAAGTCTTATAGTGTCAACTATTTCTTCTCTTCTGGGACTTCACTGGCACAGATGTCAGATCTTTTATTATGGTTGTATATGTCCCTGAGGCTCTCCCTCCATCCTCCACTCACATCCCATACAGTCTATTTTCTCTCTGTTTTTCAGCTTGAGTAACACCTATTTATCTGTCTTCAAGGTCAATTGTTTCTTTCCTCTGTCTTCTTCATCTACTGAGTCTATACAATGAGTTTTCCATTTCAGTTATATTATTTTTCAGTTCTAAAATACCTATTTGGCTCTTCTTTATATCTGCTATTCCATTTGCTCAGACCTTCTAATTTTCATTTGTTTCAAGCATGTTTGTAATTCCTCACTGAAGAATTTTAATATGGCTGCTTTCCAACCTTTGTGCAATAATTTCAGCATTTGTGTCATCTCTGCATTAGTGAACATTGATTTTCTTTTCTCTTTCAATTTTTAATTTTTCTGATACTTATTACAAGTAGTCATAGATTAAAACCTGGAAGCTTTGGCTATTATAAGACTTTTTATCTTATTTAAATGTTGTGTTTTAGCAGGCCTCTCTAGGGAGCACCACCTCATTACTATCAGGTGGAAATGAAAGTCTAGGTTCACTACCTGCCTCTAACACCTGAGGGGACGAGGCTCCTTTTTACTGCTTGGGATGGGTTTAACTCCTGGGAGTTATCTACCCACTAGACCTCTTTTACACCATCCTGGCTGGGAATGATAAATATTCTTGTTTACTGCTTGCCACATGTTCTCTACTGACACCAAAGGGGGTGGAGGGGTAGCCCTGCTGCTGCTTAGCAGCGGTCACAGTCTTGGTGCTCGACCAGGTCTACTCTGACAGTACCCCAGAGAGAGGCAGAAGCGGGAAGAGGTGTCCCCTTGCTACTGGGTGGGAATGCTGAAAGGTAAGGCTCCCCAACTAGTTTCCACTGACAGCATGTGGGGTGGGAGTGGGTCATGACCTCCTGGGGTGGGAAGGTGGGGATCACAGTACCACAAGTGAAATTCCCAACTCTCCTTGGCCTTGTCTGATGCAACCAGAGCTGGGTGGGGAGTGGGGCATCTTGCCGTGATTATGAAGATGGAAGTCAGACCCCCACTCAGACTTTGCTGACAGGAGGAGTGGGTGGGGCCACAGTTTCCCTGATGTGTTTGTCTGGAGTAGAACATTTACAGTCTAAAAGTTTTGTTTGTTTGGGCTAGGTTGGGCTGCCCCTTTTCTGGTCCTTTGGCTTTTCTTGGGGCTTTTTAGTCTGTACCATTGGTGTGTCCAGGTTACTGGCTTCTTTAGTATCCAGTCTAGGCTATATGAGGCAAAAAGAAAACCAGAAAACTCACAGACCTGAGTTGGTCTGACTTCTCCTTACCTTATGGGGTGCCGGTGTTTGTTTCATATATCCCAGCCATGGTTTTTAGTTACTCCTCGCAGGAGGACTAGGGAAAAGTATATGTACTCCATCTTCCCAGAAGCAGAAGTCTTTTTGTATGTCTTCTTCAAGTACTATTTCATATAAAAAACAACTTTTTTTCATGTCAGTTCTGCAGCTAGATTCATTAATGGACAAATGAGTTATTTTTTCAGGTATTAAACTTTACCACATAAGTAGCATTTGTGTTCATTAAAATTTGAAAGCAAATGTAAACAACAACGTTGACGATGACTGCCTCATTTTAATTTTTATGTGGAAGCTGCTGCATCACAAATACTGCTTTGCTATTATCCCTGTCTACTCTGGCTTTTAATAAATGTAAAAATCTGGCAAATATTACTACATCTATTCCTTATTTAGTTTTGAACTTAAGGATTAAAAAATGTATTTTCTCATTAAAATTTGAAAAATGTCTATTTTGTGAACAGAATTACCACATTCTACTTACCTGTCTCTCTCCCACTACCAAAATATTCTTCCAAGCTTGCTCTATCTTCACCATTTTTATAAATGCAAATAAATATGAAATTATTCACATACCTGGTAGCTGTGAAAAAGCAATGAAATAAGGAGTTGTTTCTCATCTGCTTGTGGATTCCTTTTTAATTATATGGAAAGGAAAAGAAGGTAAAAGGAAGAGATTTTAAAAAGTGAGGGGGTAAGTATGAAGAACAGATGGGAAGAGAAGAAAAAGAGAAGAAAGGAAAGCTCAAGATTGGCTGTGAGGCCGTATTAAAGCATTTTGTGATATCGGGACCTAGATTTCGTATATTAAGAATCTTTCCAATCTAAAGTTCCAGATGATGAATTCTTTCCTCCAATGACTCCTGATTAAACCCAGAGCAAGGTATGACTCAACTTAGGTGCTCTTACTTGGGAACCAGTGTACTGATTGTTCACACTGATGACTTTCTCAGGGACAAAGGGACCGTGTCGTCACTGGGCACCTGGCACACTGTCTGGTGCACGTACATGATAGGAAAATGAGATCTACTGGAGCAAATTCCACTCACAATGGGACCTTGGGATGAGCACTTTCTGAAGGGTGTAACCCTTTGGAGATTTGAGGAAAAAATACATATTTACACATACACATGCACACACACACACACACACACACACAGAGTATTGAAAACATACACATTCAAATGTAGATATTCTAATCGGCAAGTTTGGGTATAATGTTTCAAACCTCCCTCAGAGAAGCGGGTCAGAGAACGGCGATGGTAATTTCTGAGAACTGTAGGAGTGGCAAGTACATTTCCATTCATGTGAGAACTGCAACGGTTGGATAGAGGCCACTGGATACGCTGCTTTAGGGATTCTGAGGCAAGAGCAGGAAGGAGTGGACTACAACCTGAATCTTTGTGTCCCCCCAAATTAATATGTGGAAATCCTGACCCCCAAAGTTTTGGTTAAGAGGTGGGAACTTTTGGAGATGATTAGGTCATGGGGGCAGAGCCCTCATGAATGGGATCAGTGCCCTTGCAAAAGAGGCCCAGACAGCTGCCTCACCCCTTCTACTATGTGAGGGACACAGCTAGAAGCTGCCATCTGTGAACCAGGAAGCAGACCGCCCTCCAGACACCAAATCATCTGGCACCTTGGTCTTGGACTTTCAGCCTCCAGAACGCTGAGAAATAAATTTCCATTGATTTATAAGCCATCCAGTTTAAGGTATGTTATAGCAGCCCAAACAGACTGTCAGAGTGCCATGAAAGGGGCAGGTGGAAGAGTGGCTGCTGTAGCATGTCATAAATGTGAAGTCTTTAAAATAAGGAGAGCGGTAACTTACAGAGTATCATAATGAGGCCCCGCACACACACCCTCCCGTTGCTCTGATGCTGTTGGTGGAGGCGGTGTGGCTCAGGGGTCCACACTCACAGCTCTCAAATCTGGACCCCGCCATTAACAGGGAATGTGACCGTGAGCCAGACTTACCCTCTCTGTGTCTCAGTTTCCTCAAGCGTAATGTGGAATGGTGATAATGATAATTTTCCCCCAAAATTGTGAGAATTGAATGATTTCAGTTTAAAAGCACTGACATATAATGAGGTCTGTGTAAATACATGTTTTAAAAATCTCAAAAAAAAAAATCTCTGTTATAACTCTGAGTTCTTTTGGCTAAAGAAAGCATACTGCGATTGAAATTAGAATTTTTCAGAAAGGAGAGAGAAAGGTGAGCAAGGCAGGGCCACAAAGCTTTCTCCTCCAGGACAGGTGCCTCACCCAGTCACAGCCCACCTCCCGGCCACCCTAGGATCGTGTTCTTGTCAAGGAACAAACTGGATGGGTTGAGGATCAGACAGCCAAGCCCGAGATGCAGATGGTGACTCGGCATCACAGTCTGAGGAGGGGGCCTACGGGGGTGGAGGAGAGGCGGCAGTGGCGTGTGTCTTTTGCTACTCTCTCTAGAACTGGGAAAAATCAAGTAAGAAAAGTGAAGAGAGGAGGGGAGAGGAAGACATAATGCAAAGAGGGAGGGAGGTAGCAGGGAAGAAAGGAGGAAAGGCAAGAGAGAAAGTGATAGGGAAGGAGAGTGTACTACCCTCTGTATGCACCCTCAGTCCCTGCATTTTGTTTTATCTTTTAACATATGTCATCTCCCTTAATCCTTGCACCAGCCATATGGTTCAAAGTGCTGTCCCCATTTTACACACGAGAGAGAGGAAGAGGCACCGTGAGGAAGGGGAGAATGATGGCTGTGCACGAAGCTGCCTGTGCCCACCTTCCACCTGCAGGACGTGAGGTGCAGATGGGAAGAGCTGGAGCCCGGGTCGGAAGCTCCAGCTTCTAGTCGGCTGTGTGACGAGCCTGGGGTGCTGGGCAAGTCACAGGATGACCCTCAGCTTCTCTGTTCCTTGGCCTATAAACAGTGGGGGTGGGGAGGGCCCGGGGGTTGGACCATCAGAGGGACAGGCTACTGCAATGTGTTCTAATAAACGGGAGCTGACTGCTGCGTGGCCACCGTCGCCTGCCCCTATCACTTTCCTCCCTGAAGACAATTACCTGTGTAGCTGAATCCTTCCAGGCCCCACAGTTTAGCAGACTGACTCCAAGTCACAGCTTTTTCCCCCAATATTTGTTCCAAAAATCCATTTGCAGCTTTCAGTTCTTAAAGTACTCACTTTATTCCAAATGGAGCACCTGAAATAATTTAACCCCAAAGTCATTGCAAAGACTTAACTCCCGGTGCTAATCCAGCAAACATTCAGCTCTTTGCAAGGGGCATATAAACAGGCCCAACTCTTCTAACAGACACCCAAGAAATGGGGTTAGATAAAATTAAGGGTTTCAAAAAAGATGGACATTTGATGTCCAGTTATAGATCTGGCTCAGAGCTACGGCCTTAGGGTGTTGAGGACAGGGCGAAGGTCGCTGTGGATATTGAGGAAACTCCTGAGGCGGCAGTAACACTGCATCCAATCAAGTGCATTGCATCCGTGGTGTTCATAGGTGAACATAGCTCTTCACATGGATGTTGTAGAATCTTCCTGTGAGGTGACTGTGCAAACAGACAAAAATGGAGTCAATTCTCAAAACACACCTGCCCATCTTCTTCCCCCTTCCTCTTCTTTCCCTTCGAGAAATGGGATAACTTTGTTCACCTATGAGGGACAGTGGTGGGCCAGAGTCCACGCGCCATCTGCGAGGGGCTGTGCTCCCAATCCCACGCCACCGTCACATGCCCTGCGCCCACCTCACAGACCACAGCCACTCCCCTGCAGGACTATCGCGGCGTGGGCTGGGACCCCAGCAGACGGGTGGCTACAGGAAGCAGATGCCTGGAACCTGTCTGCCACGCCTGATATGTTCAGAGGGTGGCTTCACGGCTGTACTTTGACTAGTCCGGAGCAGGGAGCTGCAAAGGACAGCACTTAATGCTTCAAAGTCCTAAAGGCCTGGCTCTTAAATATGGGAGTCTGGGTAAAAGGGTGGGAGAAAAACAAACACCGAAGCCCAGGATCGGGGATGCTTGGACAGCCGGGTGTGTGGGCCAAGGCAGAGGAGGGAGGGGCTGAGGGAGCCCACAGGTGACCTCATCAGGCAGGGAGGGACTCGGTCATATTCGCCGTCACCCTAAGAAACTAAGTGCTTTAAGAAAAAGAGAAAAGAAAAGATAAATGCTGGTCACGTTTGTTACAGAGGTGGTGGTGAGTGCAGCGCTGATGGAGGAAGCCCCCAAACCTGAGTCGCCCGTGTGGCCAAGGTGCTCTTGGGACTATTCCAGACTCTTGACAAGGTTCTTGGACTCTCAGCACCATGTGCCCGCTACACTCCATCTCTCTCTCTCTCTCTCTCTCCTTCTCTCTCTCTCAGACAAGCTCCCTTCTCTCCACATTGGGCTTTGTCCTCCCAAGACACACACACACAGCATGGGGACTCTGTGAATCCTGACACAGGCAATCTGAGTCCCTTAAAGAGAAAGCAACACAGTGACCTGATTTCAGGGGGAAAAAATAGCCTTTGAAAAAAAAATGTTTAAACAATAACCATGCTGGATTTGTGTTGCAATCAAAAGGTGAGGAATCTTTTTTAAAACCCTTAAAAAGAAACCCTTAGCATACATAGACTAACATCAAGTATATGCATGAAAGCAAATGTGTAAATCCAGATGTTTGTCACTGGTATCGAACACCTGTATGTTTGGCCATTCAAACAATTCACCAAATTGTTTCATTTAAATCCAAATAGTTGGTATCAAAAATAAAGCATAAGGCAAACTACAGGAAAATTATATATTTGAATTCTAAATTAATTTTTTCTCATTAATTATTTTGTAGAAACTTTGGCAGAGCAAGGAAGTATTAAATGTTCCAAAAATTTTAATTATCTTCATTTTTCTGAAAAACAAAGTTCTAAGGGTAAAAATTCAAACTTTTCCTTACTCAAGAAGATAGATATATATTAAATTTCTATCTGAAAGTTAAAATATTGACCTCAAATTCAAAAGGTCTATCCTTTGTGTCCCAAACAAAATTTCCAGCCAAGAGACGAGTACAATCGATACCACCCCTTCCCGTGTTTTGAAATCACGTGAGATGTTAACAGTAAAAATGACTGATTTGGCATTGCAAAATGTATATTGAGAGTCAAATAAATGTAAAGTAGAAATTTATCATGATCAAATAAAATTTTGTTTAATCTCTTTGCTACCTTATACCTTCAAAGTCAACCTATTAAACAATACATTATTGGTATCAAAAAATACTTTAAAAGGATTCCTACTATGATAAATACAATTCAAACCTTCTGGAACTCAGGAATGTGGGGGCATATGTTAATGACAAGGGTATCATCCTTAAGTGAATTTCTAAACTTTTGTTATCACAATGTCACTATCAAATGTTGAAGAAACTCAAAATCATTGTATGCTTTTAAATTTATAGTCTAAGAGAAAAAATTACTTAAGGGTGTAGATTCAACTAAATGGAAACAAAAGCAAAGTCTGATGATTTGATGATATTGTTCATCAAAAAAAAAAATATAATCAAGAAGTATGCATTCAAACAGGTAAACCCACGCTATCTTATTTCTCATCTCCAGAGCTGTGATTTTTATATACCATTCTGCCCTGGGGGCACAGTGAGTGCCATAACTTTTCTTCAAGATCAAGGTATATTCTCGTCTGGTTTTATTTCAATATTTGACCAGAGGAGGTCTATTTGCTTTACGGAGAAAAACTCATGGTAAACATTTCCTAGTACACACAGACCTTTATTTTTGAAAAGTTTTCTGCCACCTGTTCCCCACAACTAGACCCCCCCCAACAGCAGTCCTGAAGGCTGAGAGACCCCCGAGTGGATGGAGGTAAGAACAGAGGGAATGGGGTGGCCGGTGCCAATCACCATGCACCTGCTAATGAGGCTGACATGTTTGGACGAAGCAACCCAGTATGCATTTGTCACCAGAGTGAGACATCAGCAGTGTGAATATTGAGAGGGACAGATGTGCCCCAGCAGGACTGCCACCTCAGACAGCCCGCTGTGCTACGAACACAGGGAGACTGCCAGCCCAGGGGATGCCCCCTCGCCTCCGAGGAGCCTGTGGCACTGCCATACATGGCAGAAGAATAGAACATATGTCCTTCCTCAGGGCCCTGGGGTCCTGCCTAATGGATGGGGGACAAATTAGCTGGTGCCCCATTGTGTGCTAAATTCACGGTCCCTGGGGATTGTGTGTCATCTTTTAAGTATGAGGCCCCACCATCTTTTCTAACTCTCCACCCTCCTACCCTTCCTGCGTTCTTGAGAAATAAAAAGATTTTATGAGACTTGACTCTCTTCTGAGTTTTTTAGTTTCTTCCAAATCTCCAAAAAAAAAAAAAAAACAGCCTAATAATTAAGTACACTGTAGAGTAGCTGGTGCTATTCCCTGGTAGATGAAATCACTTTGGAACTATATCTGATTGTCTCAGCAACAGCCAACTTCGAAAGCTCACAGCACACTGACCCAGGATCCCATCCTTGCACCTTCAATTTCTGTTCCTAGCATCGCGTCCCCTGCCCTCCAGCGGCCACACTTGCTACTCTTCCACATTCAAACCATTCCCAAATCCCATAGATTTGACCTGAAAACCTTCTCCTGCGCTTTGCCCTCCCATCTTATCTCAGCCAGGCATCGAAGTCCCCCAGGACCAGACCTCGGCCCACTCTGCCAGCTTCATTGCCTGCTCCTGTGCTTAAAGCCAATTCTGCTGACAAACCAGCCTGTTTTGTTTCAAAATACTAGCTTTCTGGCTCCTCCATTTTTCTCTATGTGTCCTCTGCCTGGAATGCCTTCACCCAGGTCCCTCTCTCAAATCCCACCCATTGGTCAGGGTTTTCCCATGGGCCACCTGGCCAGACTTTTTCTGTGAGGACACAGCCCTGTTAAGCCTGGTTACTTAGGGATGTCTCACTCGTTGAGCACTTGCCAGATCCTACCCTGTGTTCCCGCTATCTGGATCTTTTCCTCTTATTTGACTATCACTCCCTGAAGGCAAGAATCGCCCCGCTCACAGATGTGTCCCCTGTGTGCCCTGTTAGTGCTCTGCAAAGAGGAGGTGCTGGGGTGATGTATTATATGAGCAGTTCCTTGGCCAGTGTTAGACACAGGCCCCACGTGTTGTCACTATTCCACAGAGAGAGGGAACACATCCCACTGATGAGACAGCTGGATCAGAACCCCACCTCTACTATGTGAAGCTGGTGCTTCCCGGGCATGTGTGTTTTCTGCTCTGTGTTTCTCTGTAATCCCCTATAAAATAGGGGTCACAGTAGTACCTACCTTTAGGCCAGAGATGGTACTTAAGGCCCCACTCTCGGCAGACTATTGCTCTCCTCCCAGGCATTATGCTGACAGTACTCAGGAAATTTGACAATACTCAGGGAGTTGAAATTTGTGATTATTAGTAGAGATTGCAAAAACTAGAAAAGGGAAGCAATAAAACATGAATTTTGACAACTTTTTGATGCCCAGATCAGACTATCTGTCATGATATCTGTTTAATCAAAAAGAATAAATCATGCGCTCAAATCTGCAGTGGAGTTTTCCCCAGAAAAAGAGCATTTAAAGATCCCACCTCTTAGCACTGTTGCATTAGGAGTTAAGTTTTCAACATATGAACTTTGGGGGACACATTCAAATTATATCATTTCTCCCCTGGCCCCCCAAATTCATGTTCTTCTCACATGAAGAAAACATTCATGTCATCCCAATAGTCCCCAAAGTCTTAACTCCTTGCAACATCAACTCAAAAGTCCAAAGTCCCATCTAAATCAGATATGGTGAGACCCAAGGCATGATTCATCCTGGGGCAAACTCCTCTACAGCTGTGAGCCTGTGAAATGAACAGACTATGTGTTGCCAAAATACAATGGTGGGACAGGCATAGAATAGACATTCTCATTCCAAAAGAGAGACATATGCAAGAAGAAAGGGATAACTGGCCCCATGTAAGTTTAAAACTCAACAGGGAAAACAACATTACATTTCAAATCTGGAGAATAATCAATCTCCTTTGACTCCAAGTCCCACATTCTGGGCATAGTGGGGCAGGGGTTGATCTCCTAAGGGCTCAGTCCACTCAGTAGTTCTCATGGGTTGGAGTCTTGTGTCTGCAGCTATCCTAGGCTGATGCTGCAAGCTGGTAGCTCTACAGTTCTGCTTCCCTTTTAATTATAAATTCCATCTTTAAGTCATTTCTCTCTTCTCACATCTTATTGTATGTGATTAAAAGTAGCCATGCAGCTCCTTCAATATTCTGCTTAGAAATTTCCTCCTCCAGATATCCTAATTCGTTGCTCTAAAATTTCTCCTTCCATAAGGCCCTAGGACATGGATACAATTCCACCAAATTCTTTACCACTTTATAACAAGGGTTATTTTTAATTCTAGTTTCTAATAATTTGTTTGTCAGTTCCATCTGAGACCTCATCAGAATGGCCTTGATTGCCCATATTTCTACCAACATTCTGATAATGGCCACATAAGTTTTAAACTTTCCCTACATTTCTTACTGTCTTCCGAGCCCTCAGCAGAATTGCCCACACCACTTCATTCACAGCTTTCTAGACTTTTTCTAACCTGCTCCTCCAAATTCTTCCAGACCCTATGAAGCACCCAATTCCAAAGTCATTTCCACATTTTTAAGCACTTGTTACAGCAACAGCCCCCCTTCTCGGTACCAACTTTTTGTCTTAGTCTGTTTTATGTTGCTATAACAGAATACCTGAGACTGGGTAATTTATAAAAAGCAGAAATTTATTTCTTACAGTTCTGGAGGCTGGGAAGTCCAAGATCAAGGTGGGTAGCGGGGAGGTCTTCTTGCTGCATCATAAAGGGCAAGCAAGCACACAGGCAAGAGAGAGGAAGGGCGCTGAGCCCATCCTTTTATTAGGAATCCACTCCCTTGATCGTGGCATTAATCCATTCATGAGGACAGAGCCCTCATGACCCAATCACCTCTTAAGAGGTCCCACCTCTCAACACCGTTGCATTGGTGACTAAGTTTCCAACACACAGACTTTGGGGGACATGTTTAAACCATAGCAGAAGTCATCTACAAATTGGGAAGCAAGCCCTCAATAGAGACCAAGTCTGCCCTCACCTTGTTCCTGGACTTCCAACCTCCAGAACTATGAGAAATAAATGTTTGTTGCTTAAACCCCAGTCTGTGATCTACTCATTCTAGCAGCCCAAGATTGACTAAGACAGAAATGGGTTCTATTCTCTGAACTAGTATTTGTGAAGCTAGGGGGTCTTCACTCCCCTTCTTAGCCTCCTGCCACTTATGGTCACTGCAGAAAGGATACGACAGAAAGCAAGGTGGCCCCAAAGCTGCCATGCTTCTGTGACTCCTGGGCCTACAGTCCAGGGGCCCTGGAACCTGCTGCCTCACAGCTTGGGGACACCTGCAAAGAAGCCCCCACCACCTGCCTCAAATGGGCTCGGCACAGGGAAGTAGTCTGGACATGCTGTGTAGTGTTATCAACACAGTTGAGAACATCTAGAAAATCCCGGAAAACTTCTGTTTTACTCACCTTCCCAGCAACAAGTAGAGAAAACGTCTACAGTGAGTCCCACTCCCAGGTCTCGTAACTCTAGTCAGACACCATGGGGTGGGGGGAAGATCTTTCTCAGAGAAATCCAAAAGAAAGTTCCCCTCTAGATAGGTTTTACTGAACAAATATATTTGATGTGAAAAAAATAGTTCTCTCCACGGGAATTTTCTGAGGAGAATAGAGCATTTCACAGTTGTTTGTGGTTTGAACCCCTGACTCCAGCCCTGAGATCTGCTCTGGGGCCGTGGGCACATTCTTAGATTTGATTAACCCCTTTGGTGTGTGAAAGAAAAAGTTGAAACCTGCCCTATAAAAATTAAAAGGGGAGCAGCAGGGAGAAAGCTGGGAGGTCTGCGTGAGCCCCTAACGCTGCTTCTTCCACTGGAGCACATTTTGCTACAAGTCTGGATGGTTACAAAGGAAAGAACAACATTTTTAGAAGCAAAGAAAAATAGTTTTAAGAGGAATTAAATGAGAAACATAAGATAATCCGGCTTCATCAAATGATCTATTCTAATCACCTAGAAACTGGTTGACTCAAACAAATCTAGTTTGGAGGGGACCCGTTAAGCAGCAATGACACGATAATTGAACAACTTACTGACCACGCATGCTGGTGGCATCTCCTTTGGAGTATGGATGAAATAAAATCTTTGTCCTTAAAGGAGATTTGATTTAATCATGGATTCAAGCCTAACCAACACAAAAAGGATAAAACATAAATAAAATTCTTCAAATACACTGCAAATAGAGGGAAGGGAAATAACATCTTTGAGTGTGTATGTGGGGAAGTCCCTGGCGATATGTAAGAAGAAAATTGAGAAATATCATCCCAGACTCTTCTGAAGATGGGAGAGTGGACCAGATGTGTCTCAGCATCTCTCCCAGGCTTGTGGGGCAGATGACTCCAGGGCTCAGGCGCCTGAGAAGTTGGGAGGGTTCAGGAAAGGTGGACTCTGCTTTAAAAACTTAATATGTGAAGAGTCAGTTCTAGTAAAAAGATAAACTAGTAATATTCACTCAAAGTGGGATTTCACCTAAAAAAATATGAATACAAAATCATTTTAAAGACCCTTAAGTGCATGTAAATACCAAATTTTTAGAAATTTCAGAACATATTCTTTAAGTAAAGCCATTTATTGGTATGTATAAATTACAGATACTATTTCTACAGCTGCTACATGAATGTAAAAAACCTACATAGAACAATGATTTTCTTTTTTGTGCTGTTTTTGTGTGTTTGCATGTGAGTGAATGAGCAACTGAATAAACTTGGCTTCCATAAGTATGAATTTAAATATTAGGGATTCATATTTGACCCAATATTCAGTTATTACTACTGTCATGAGATCTATTCCCACTCTTGGTGGAACAGAAAGCTCTAAAATAAAGTGCTTGTAAAATAAAATGTCTACTTCTCTCTGGGTTTTCCTCAAAGTAGCTAGGGAAAGACAAAGACACGGAGGGGTTTGAATGGTCTTTCCTGTACTTCCTTCTTTTTTTCCTGAAACCATTTGATAAGAAAGCTTAAGCTAAAATCATTTTAAATTGCATTGTGCACAGAGAAGCTATCATTCTTTTTTAACGGCATGGGAAGCCAACCTATGGAAGCTCCCAACAGCAATGTGGAGAATAATTCAAACAGGTGAGCTACCTGAGGAAATGAGCCTGTCCTTTTATCCACAAGGGAAGAGACATGGTGAGACGGGGGCTCATTCCAGCCCATCTCAGTTCCTACAAACAGTTCAGTTTCACATCCAGACCACAGTCTTTGCTAATTGGCAAAACTGCATGACCTAAAAAAATCAGCTTAATCATGGCTTCATCCCTTCTTCTGTCTGCCTACGAAAACACAAATTTCACATTCAAGGATTGCTGAGCATATTACCCTAGTCCAAAAAATTCAAGTTGGAATGAAGCAGAACCCACGTTTACAGAATGCTTGCAGCTCCCTCAGTGAAATGAGTGCTTAGCCTCACAGTGGTAGCTTTCAGAATGCCAAAAATTTTGCATAACAGTAATTCATTTTTGGTGCTCACACTGAGTGGTAAACCTGAAAAAGAAGGAACTCAACTACTTTGAAAGCTCAAATATTGCTCAGAAATATATAGTTTTTCAAACTTGGGATTTGAGCCTGAAAATGCTCAGAAGAAACGTGAGGCTAAGGACAAAGGCTGGGGTGGGCAGTTACGCGCAAGGACAGGTGGAATTCCCAGCATTCCCTGTTCTCTCTTGTGCTCTTTGGGGGTGTCCATGATATGACACATCAAATACATCCTATAGCTAATGCTGCCTGTTGTGTGTGTGTGTATTTGTGTGTGCTCTGTATGTGTGTGCACATACTACATATGTGAATTTTCCTGTTGTTTTCATGTTTTTCACTTAAGATGACATGTGACATATTTTGGCAATCCTGACTGCTTTGGGGATGTGAAAACCTGTGGTTCCAGTCTAAGTCCCAGGTAGCACTAATGTGGCATGCCGGCAAAACAGAAGCATTGGCCCTGAGGTAATCCCCTTTAGTGCCCAAGGGATGAAAATGTGGCATTTCCTGTACTGGGCGTATGGCTTTAGTACTCATGAGTAAAATTTAATGCTTTATTTGAAGATATCAATGGATTTTGAGGCAATGTTTCTCTTTGGCAATCGCTTGCGTATAGGTGCTTCCCTGAGAGCCAACGATCTTTTAGGAAAACACCCTTGGCCTGAAAAATGCACACATTAGAATGAAAAATGAATTCTGTCACTTTCTGATGTTATCTAACATTCATAAAGCATTGGTATCAGACCCCACTGACATATTTTGGGTTTCACTTCCATTTGCTATTGCTAATTTTCTAATTTCTAAGGGGAAAATCAGGTAAAACAAACACAGAACTCCCCAAGGAAGTCGGCAGTGATGTTTTGTTGAGTTAAATAGATCAGGTGCTCATGGTCACGTCTCCTTGTAAATCACTACATATAGTCAAAAAAAGAATAGTTTAAAGCTTTATGAGCAAAGCAACAATAAAAATTATTGAAGACAGCAAATATTTACATTTTCTCATTAGCAATTAGTCTTTAGGATCCAATAATGTTCAAATCATATCTTTTTGCTAACTGAACACTGTGATTTATGAAACGACATTTTAAACACATATAAGATGAGATCATGGTATTTTTTGGAATATCCTTTTGTTTATTTGTATGATGGTTGGTTTGTTTGCTTACAAAGGAAATGAAAGCCCAAGAATAATCTTCAGATTTTATGTATGAAAGTAACTTTCTGTGATGCATTCATTACATTTTGTATCTTGATACATTTAGTGATTTTTTTTAATAGATCAAAAAAAAAGTTTTGACAAACTAGTGCCTGCATTAAAACCAAGGTAGAATAGGCTCATACACATCAGCCAAAGAAATTCTTATATCAGAGGCAAAGAAGACCATGGAGTGAAACCAAGACCTTTCCTTCCCTGGATCCAAGGTGTGCGCATGTCAGGCCCCAGAAGTCTGGGAATGTGGTAAACCTAAGGCTCTTCACTGCCTTTTGTGTGTGTGTGTGTGTGTGTGTGTGTGTGTGTAAGTTTGTGTAAGGACAACCACTTCAAACTGTGAAGCACAAACCAAAAAAGGATTTAGTGTTTTCACCGAGATTTTTAGATCAGACAGTTATCTAATCTCTGTCTTCAAGCACAAATGGGCAACTTATAAAATAAGCTTTCCTGAGTCTGCTTGCGCGTGTGAACTTGCCCCCCTGCTTTGTGGGACGCATCATGTCATCTCAGGCCTCGAGGAGCCACAGAAGGAAGAGCGAATCCTCTGTCTCCTGGGCGCTGGCTCTCAACTGTGATCCCCGCGCCTTCAGTGAGGTCCAACTGTCCAACTGTGATTATTTCTGGAGACTTTTCTTTTGCCTGTTTACTTCTCTGGCAAATCAGGGCTGCCAGCTGGTAAGTTTGAAAAATGCCAGTTTATGGACTAACAGGAAGCTGAGGCCGGGGTTATCTATTGGAATCATAGCATTGCCGAAATGTGGTTTAATCGGCATAGTTTTACATGCTTTAAGAAATGGTGCTTTCTTCATCAAGTGGCAGGCTAGTCACCACAACTCAAATCGAACACCAGAGAACGTGCGTGAGGAGCTAACAGATTGAGCACAGTCAAGTGCCATTGGAGTGAATTCCTATAGCAAGACTTCAATTTGAGTAGTGTCCTTATCAGCTAATAGTGTTTACTTAGACATGCAAAATCTTGTAACCTACCACCACATACCTTCAAAATCTATTTCAAGGCTGATTTAGCCTGAAATTTTACTCCTAATTGCATGCCCTTACCTCTTTAATTAGCAGAATAACTCTCCTTCAGCTTTGGTATTCATTCATAGATATCATATCATTGCCCAAATCGTGGTCACTGAAGCATTATTCCTGACGTGATCAATCATTACCAAAATGACATCTGCATATTGCCCAACTGTGGACACTGCCCCCAAGGTGCTAGAGATTTTTCATAATTAAATAGAAAATATTAAATATACAAATCCAGGAGAAGACAAACATTCCTCATAGAAAAGAAAATTTAAATAAAGTTTCTATCCCATTTCATTTGTGAACTTCATTTCTATTAAATATTTCAGTACATTTATTATTGCTAGATGGTGCTATTTGAAATACCGGGTTATTCACAGTAGCTAACATAATGCATTAATCACCTGAATATCTCCATGGAAAACACAGAGTGAGATCTCTTTTCCATAGTTATTTATTTACTTATTTATTTTATTTTATTTTTATTTCAGAATAGTATGGGAGTACCAACATTTTGGTTACATGTTATGACTTTGCCACACTCAAGCCATGATTTGAGGCGTGCCCTTTCCCCCGCTACAATGCTCACTGCGTCCATTAGTTGTGAGTTTACCCACCCCCAACCTCCCTACCCCCAAAGAATATTACTACTGTGTGAGCACCTTAGTGTTGATCAGTCAGTGCCAGTTTGATGGCGAGTACATGTGGTGCCTGTTCTTCCATTCTTGTGATACCTCACTTTGGAGGAGGGGCTCAAGCTCTATACAGGAAAATATAAGAGGTGCTAGATCACCATCGTTTTTCATAATTGAGTAGTATTCCATTGTATACATATCAAAGGGCTACAAGTAGAACTACCGTTTAATCCAGCAATAGCACTGTTAGGCATCTACCCAAAGGAACAATAGTCATTCTATAATAAAGTCATCTGCTCTCAAATGTTTATAGCAGCACAATTCACTATAGCAAGCATGTGGAAACAACCCAAGTGCCTGTCAATCCATGAGTGGATTAATAAAATATTTATTTATTTTGTTTGAGACAGAGTCTCACTCTGTTGCCCAGGCTAGAGTGCCATGGCGTCAGCCTAGCTAACAGCAACCTCAAATTCCTGGGCTCAAGCCATCCTTCTGCCTCAGGCTCCCAAGTAGCTAGTACTACAGGCATGCACCATCGTGCCCGGCTATTTTTTTTTTTCTATATATTATTAGTTGTCCATCTAATTTCTTTCTATTTTTTAGTAGAGATGGGGTCTCACTCTTGCTCAGGCAGGTCTCGAACTCCTGAGCTCAAACGATCCTCCCGCCTCGGCATCCCAGAGTGCTACCATGCCCAGCCCGTAGTCATTTAATATTTAAATATTGTTCACCATCAAGCAAGCTCACAGTTCCAATAATCTCCCCAAAAATATCCAGCTGCCTCTTGCACTTCTCATCCAAAACTTCTAAGTTTTATTCCTTTATCTCTATGAAGTCATTAGGTACCATCACTCTAATGTTTTGCACTTGTGTTGCTCCTTTTGCCCAAATGCTTTATAAGCATTATGCCATTAATCCTCACAAATGCCCCTTTTAACAAAATCTAACATTATCAATGTATGATGAAGAATTATAAATAATCAACATTAAATACCTTCTTGTCAAAATAAGTGGAAAAGGACATTTTGCAGTGCAGAACTCCTGATTTTTATTGTTTATTCATGTATTCGCTAATTTGCAAAATTTCATAATCCACAATGGGTTCCCCTGTCATTAGTGCTAATTAGTGGGATTCTACTGTACTAATAAATCAACATTACCCAAACATGGTGCTTGGAGATACGGTTGTAATACATTCCTGCATATGAATTCTTAAAAATTAGATAGTGGTTCACCACTGCAGTCCTGATTTTCACTGATAGGATTTTGATGTAGATCCTATTCTACAGCTGGATTTTTATAGAGAGAGCATGCGTGTTTTTAATGATTGCATATTCATTCTAAGTTAGGCACACCCGGTACGAGAAAGAAAGGCGCTGAGAGCAGAAAGGGACAGCTGGTATCTCATCGTCCAGTGCATTGACGTAGCAGCCAAGTGGTAGAGAAACTTGCGCAAAGTCACACAGTTGGTGTGAGGGCCCAGTTGGAACTCTGGTGTCCTCACACCCACTTGGGTCTCCTTTCAACTCATCAGATTGGCCACCTGTGTCCAAAGTGTGAACACACAACTGCAGTACAGTCTTACTTTTCATATGTCCTGAAATATCTGTGATCCTCCTCCGGGTCCATTCATTTCCCAGTCTTTCTTATCCTGCTAACCTTGCACCCTTTACCCCTTTAGTTGCTTAGGTATGAACCATGTGCTTCCTGTTCATATAACGTTGTATGTATTATTTGTTTTTCTGGTAAGAAATTAGACTTTATGGTTGGCATGTACCTCAGTTCTCCTAAGGCATTCATCTGACCTGGGATGCATTTATTGAACGGTATACCTTTCTTTTAACCTCACATCATCATTTAATTACAATAGACAAAAATGGTTTTCTTGGTCAGTCATCACGATGGAAGGTTATATGGTCACTGACCCACATCTGTGCAGCTGTTTCTCAACTCTTTGCAAAGCCTAGCTTTCTGGTTGGCCAGTAATGGCCCATAACCAATCAGTGCAAATGCTTTTTGACTGCATGGTTACTTTACAATAAATAATGTTCAACAGTAGCCGTGGAAGACCTGGTGTTTCTCTGCATCTTTACAAAGGGATGAGTGCCACAGGAAAACTCCTAGATCACGACAGTAGCAAGTCATCCCGTGCCACAAAGACAATCAAGAGGCCAGTGGATCTTCCTCTCCAGAGAATCTCTCTAAAAAGGCAGGACATTTTTCCCTTTGAAATGGGAGGGAAAATTTTCTAGGTGATCTTTTAAGTTGCTTTCAAGTTTTGTGACTCTTTGATTCCCTCAGCAGTCCCTTTGAATCATAATTTCTTCCAAATTTTTGTGATCGCACAACTAAATGTACATGTATATGCATGGATGAATATTCAATGTATCTATGCATAGTGCATTGAAAACATTGAGTATAATTTTAGTATCCCTATACTATACAAAAGGTACTCAGAATCTTACTAATAAAGACATTGGCATCCTTCACGAGTCTGTAATCTAAGATGGAAGAGCTGTCTGGTTTCCGTTAAGGCTGGATGAATTTAAAGAGACTGCCAGATTGCATTTGGGCAAGTACCCTGAAGTTTGGCTGCTTATTCAAGTCTTTTGCAAATTTCTGTAAACTGCTGAACTGGTCTGGAGCGAGGGGTTAGCCTACAAATATTATGGACTTTGACGTGCCGTTTTCATCTGCTGCTTTTCCTATAAGATTTTAAGATAAACTTTAAGGTGGCTCAATTACATGAGAAAGTTTTGGGAGATACACCCAAAGCCAGGTGGAAAGAAAGAATGATACAAAGCTGGTAATATCTGGTTTCAAATTAAGAATCTTGTAGTGGATATGCTAAATATCATATTTTACCATGGGGAAAATATAATATGTTTCTATAACTACTTAATATTGAAGAGGTGGGGACTCTTCTTACAGAAGGAAATCTTGGATTTAAGTTTTAAGGTCTGGTGTGAAACTTCTAAAATCTACTGAAGGTCACTAATGTGTGTCTGTGTGAGTTCAGGATAGTGGGGTCCTGGAGGATTAGATTGGATTGTTGTGTCCATTCATCACAGCTTTTCACATATCAATATTCTTCTTATTTTTTTTGTTTGTTTTTTGCTTTGTTTTTTTATTTTACTTTTTTTTTTTTTTTTGAGACAGAGTCTCGCTCTGTTGCCCGGGCTAGAGTGCCGTGGCGTCAAGCTCACAGCAACCTCAAACTCCTGGGCTTAAGCAATCCTTCTGCCTCAGCCACCTGAGTAGCTTGGGAATATAGGCGTGTGCCACCAAGCCTGGCTAATTTTTTTCTATATATATAATTTTAGCTGTCCAGATCATTTATTTCTATTTTTAGTAGAGAAGGGGTCTCCCTCTTGCTCAGGTTGGTCTCGAACTCCTGACCTCGAGAGATCCTCCCACCTCGGCCTCCCAGAGTCGTAGGATTACAGACGTGAGCCACCATGCCAGCCTTAATATGCTTCTTAATGTTGAATATTTTAATAACCAGAAGTGGTTAGGAAACTATATAGTTAGTTATATAGTCAGTAAACTATTTAAAAAGAGGGATTCCTTTATTGTACTTATAGTACAATAACTTTAAGAAGTTATTGTGTTAGATGGATTTGACTATAGACTTAGCCCTTATTTACAGAAATAATGGCCAAGATGTTATTTAGACAATGGGAAATGTAACAAATATAATATCCCAAATATTTTTCTAACACTGCACTTCATCTGGCCTTATTCCAGTTTCAAAAAGTAATAATCCTATCATTAGATTTCAATTATAAGTTGTGCCATTATAAACAAAGGGATAGAGAAAAATTCATTTTCTCAAAATGAGTACATAGGTAAATCGAACAGCCATGGAGAATAATCCACACTGAATTTTCCTAGGTGGCTCGTGTAAATTCCAAAAATTAGTATTGACTTCACCTGCTTCTTGAACAGCAACAAAAAGCAAAAACAGCTGTTTGCAGAGATTCAGGACATAATTACAATTAGTAATTACGTTGTTTCTAAACAGGAAGTTCATTGGGAAGATCTTAGGATGCTCTAA
Organism: Eulemur rufifrons; assembly: GCF_041146395.1. NCBI lineage: Eukaryota > Metazoa > Chordata > Mammalia > Primates > Lemuridae > Eulemur > Eulemur rufifrons. The sequence goes on along the minus strand of NC_091001.1, from coordinate 37,112,734 downwards.
GTGTTTAGCTACAAGATTTTTCTCATCATTTTTAGTTGTGAAAAGAGTCATTGATGGATTATCTCATGAAAACCAAAGCTGTGTATTGCATTGCAAAAGAAGATATAACTCCAGTTCCAAATTTCCTACAGAAGGGAGCAAAGAGAAAGCATTGCAAATAGAAAACTGTGTGTAGGAGTGTGCACAGGAGCCTGAATTTCTAAAAGGCAAACATTTTGAATTTTCTAAAAGGGTTTATCAATTTCAACTATTATATATAATGTATGGCTCACTAGATGCAATTCAACCCTGACTGCTTACCATGTGGAAATATTGCAAATAAATCCTTTACAAGCCATCCCTATCATTGTACTGCTATAAATATTGTTTGTCCAGCAATGCATGTTACAATGGAAGATACTATGCTTCGGCAAGTTGACCTAGGGTAGTGGTCCTCCTCCAGGGTCAATTTCGCCCACCGCCCCCATCCCGTGGGACAATTGGCAATGTCTAGAGACATTTTTGTTTGTAATAACTGGTTGGGGAGGGGAGCAGATACCATCATCTAGTGTTGCAGTTCCCAATCCCCAGGCCTTGGACCGGTACTGGTCCATGGCCTGTTAGGAGCCAGGCCACACAGCAGGAGGTGAGTGGTGGGTGAACAAGCAAAGCTTCATCTGTATTTACAGCCACTCCCCATCGCTTGCATCACGGCCTAAGCTCCACCTCCTGTCAAATCAGTGGTAGCATTAGATTCTGCATTATGGTGAGTTGTATAATTATTTCATTATATATTACAACGTAATAATAATAGAAATAAAGTGCACAATAAATGAAATGTGCTTGAATCATCCTAAAACCATCCCACCCCCCGTCTGTGGAAAAATTGTCTTCCATGAAACCGATTCCTGATGCCCAAAATGTTGGGTACTGCTGATAGTGGGTAGAAACCAGGCATGCGGCTAAACATCCTACAATGTGTTGGACTGCCCCACAAAGAAGAATTAGCTGGCCCAAAATATCAAGAATGCCATATTTGAGAAACCCTGAACTAGAGTGAACTAGGACAGTTGTCAGTGTCGGGTAATATACTTCTCAAGTGTCAATAGTCGAAAAGTCTATCACCTGGACACTAAAAGATAGTGTTCTGAACATTTTGCCAGTGGGAGAGTCTCATGAGTAACTCTGATTGCTCCTTACTAGGGTGCAGCTGGATGGAAATTTGCCTGAGGCAGAAATCCCTTTTGTCTCTCCATATTTATCATCATTATCATTACTTTTTTACTTTGGTTAGCAGATGTTTCTTTAGTGCTCTGACATCCTTTTTAATTTGCACATTTATTAATTTGGCTGGCTGAGAGCAGAGTTCTTTACCTGCTAAATCGTCCCCGTACCTCGGAGCTGGTGGCGTGCACATAAAGAGTTGCCCTGGCCTGCCATCCATCACTAGGAGGTAGTTTTAACCTATAGCATCTTTAAATGGGATCATTTGATGACCAGTGCAATTTTGGCTTTTCTGCTATCTCACACTCCAAGTGAAAGGAACTTATTGCTCCCGAGTCCATTTACCCGTCCACTCTAGGGGGAATTGTTTGGATTCTAACATGTATCCTCACGACATCCCATTTATAGCTGTGACAAAAAAGTAAGCAATTAATCAGACATCTCTTCTAACAATACTGACCTGCCAGGATTCAAATGCTTTAATTAAAATCGAGGCACAATATATGCCTGGGGTAACAGCCAACCAATGTCTCTACCAGACAGGAAGCTCCTTTCCTCCCCAGCCCTGAAGCAAACATGTATGAGGGATGTCCCTGGCACAGGACCTTTAGCGAGACGGGAAAGAAGTCTCCAGGGACGGTGCATGCATGCTGCTCACCTACAAAAGTAGATTCTGTCCCTATCATGTTTTCAGAGGCTTTAACATAAAAGGATGCACCCAATAGAGAGATTTCCTCCATCCTTTCATTCTTTTTTTCTTTCTTTCTTCTTCTTCTTCTTTTTTTTTTTTGAAACTTGCACAGATGAGGAGGAGCCATATTACCCCCAGCAGTGTTAGGCTAAAGTCACCTCTGCTGCTTTAAAAATAAAATGTCAGTGCAACTTTGAGATTTAAAAATCTTAAATATCAGTAAGCACAGAAAAGGCTGGATTTTTCCCCCTTTGAATGTTAACTCACCCTTGTGACAGGTTTCAGCCTCTTGATATTCATGCCTGCTCCCCAGTGGTTTTGCCTTTCTTGTATACAGTAATACCGGGATTTTAAAATCAATAAGGATGCATTGCATTTATAGAGTTAGATTGGGAGAGTTTGGGTAGATGGTCATCCACTCACTTTTATTACCCTTAACCTAATTTTTAAAGATTGATGTTTAATTTCAGTGAAACGTGTCAGCATTCTTTGAAACACACACCAAACCTCCTATTCTTTCCTTGAGTTATAGCACTTCCATATTTATCAGTTGCCTCTATTGCCTATATTTTAACTGTTAATGGGGGCCTGGAGATTACTTCTCAACATCAACATAAGCCAACTAACACAAAGGCCTCTAACTCCTCATGCCCGGTGGTCACCGTCTTCCACCTGGAGTTAAGTATTATTCCCTCTTTTGCATGTAACTAAAATCCCGTGACACATCCTTCATACAAAGTCAGTTTAAAGAGTTAGTTATATTCCTCAGTGTTCCTCTAGAGCAGCTGTCTGGCAGTGTTCATGGTGGACTTTCAGTTGATTTTCAACACCTCTCGTGCCTTTTTCTAGGTCCTTAATATCTTTAATCTCGTTTCCCCCCCAAGCTGCCCTCAAAACTTGTGACCTTTGTGGATCCACTAAAAAGTGCTTTCATAGCTTATCTTTCTCTCCACATATGGCCGGTAAATGTCTGGGGCATCTACGGGGAGCTGCCTGCATCCCTCAGGCCCTCGGGAGGGGATGCTCTCTGTGCTCCCTTCCGCAGATGCCTTCCTGGCCGGTCCCTGGCCTCCTTCCCCAGGAAGGGAAGCTCCCGCCCCTTCTGTTTATCCACTGTCCCCTCGGGGCGCTGCATGTGGTGTGCTTCCCCTCCACTCAACAGCCCATCACACCCTCTCTTTTTCATATCCTGCCCCCTTTCAAGTTTGTGTTCTTTTTCCTTTGAAGGACACTGATACTTCCCACAATGGTTTTCAAGTTGAAAAGATGAAACTTAAAACTTCCCTTCCCTTCCCTCCTCCCCCTCTCTACTCCCTTCTGTGTGTATTAAAATAGTCTCTCTCTTTCTATCTCTCTCCCTCTCCCTCTCTTTCTCTTTCTCTCTTAAACACACACACACACACACACACACACACACACACGCACACACACAGGCAGTTCCTGCCAGGAGCTCAGGTTCAGAGAAAAGGACAACTCTCTTTTCAACACATTGGCCTAATTATCACATAAGAACAATATAGACACTATGGATCCAGTCAGCAGTAGCCAAATATAATTTAACTATTTCTAAAAGAAACTAAAAATATTGTTAAGATGACTTGACACAGAGAAATAATTTCCTTATCCAAAGTTTGATTTTTCTCTCACCCTCTCCATTATTTCCCCCTAATTCTCTTTAGCCCATTTTGCTCTTAAGATGTTTTCTAGAAGGTAAGTGTAATAGTCAGGCTTCTCTAGAGAAACAAACAAACGAGATGTATTATATATAGAGAGAGAGATTTATTTTAAAGAATTAGCTCAAGGGATTGTGGAGGCTTGGTAAATCCAAATTCCTCAGGTAGACTGGCGGGCCAGAGACCCAGGGAAGAGTTGCAGTCCGAGTCTGCAGGCTGTCTGCTGTCAGAACTCCTGCTAGCTAGAATGAGGTCCATTTACTTCTCTCCAGGCCTTCAACGGACTGGATGAGGCCCACACACATTGTATTAATAGAGGGCGGTCTGCTTTGCTCAAAGTCCACTCACTTAAATGTTAATCTTTTTCAAAAAATGTCCTCACAATGACATATTGAATAATGTTTGACCAAATATCTGAGCACCGAGGCCCAGCCAAGATGACACATAAAATTAACCATCATAGTAGGAATTCCCAAATTGTGTTCTATGCATTCCTTTGGATTAAATACCAGATTAAACTGATTTCTCCCAGGTATTTGCTTCTGTTACCGAAGGGGAAAGAATGGATGTTAATAGTTATTGAACACTCCCTAAATGTCAGGTACTCAGTATTCACTATCTCACTTAATGCTCACAACAATTTTATGAAATAAGTATCATCATCAGGATTCCTTATATGACAAACGCTTGTAGAAAATAATATATTAATTTAGAAATATTACTCTTTTCAACATCACACTTTATGAAAACATGATCCATACTCTTCAAGGTCCAGCCACTTTTCAAATCACCTAAATAAGCCTGGCTGTGCATATCATCTCCGTATACATCTGCAGGCACATCTCAGAGATATCCAGGGTTGGTTCCAGATCATCACACTAAAGCAAATGTCTCCATAAAGTGAGTCACACAAAATTTTTTGGTTTTTCCGGCGCATATAAAAGTTACGTTTACACAATTTTGTAGTCTATTGAATGTGCAAAGCATTATATACAAAAAACAATGTACATACCTTGATTAAAAATACTTTATTGTTAAAAAATGCTGATACAGACACGAAGTGAGCGTACGCTATTGAAAACTAGCGCCCACAGACGTGCTCAACACAGGGTCGCCACGAACCTTCAATTTGTAAAAAACTCAATATCTGCAAAGCGCCATAAAGCAAAACCCGATACAACGATGAACACCTGTAATTTGTTTGAGATACAGTATTTTTAATCCATTATCCCAAGCCACAGAATATTAGGACAATTGTTTATTTTATCCATCCCACAGAAGTACGTTCACTTCAGATTTTGCGAAATATGATTTGAAAGTTGTTGAGCCTATGGAGAAACAGAAAGTCTTGGTTTTCATTAGCTTACCTCTCTGTAAGCATCCAAAGTCAGAACTGATTGAAGTGGGTTTGGGCTGTAACATTTTCCCAAGTGGTACTTTGTTGAAAAACAAAAAGTGATTGAGAGATCACCCGGCAGAAAACAAAACAAAATAAAACAGCAAAGTTGAGTAGTTGTGACAGAGAACACATGACTCAAGAAGCCTAAAATATTTACTTTTTGGCTACTGACAGATAGGGTGCCTGTGGCAAAGCCAGCACCCGAGGGTGGCATCCTGAGGGACAGGCTCCACACCCCATGCCAGGGCCTCCTCCAGGGACCCTTACACAGACACCCCTGTCCATTCAGCAGTGGTTTTTTGAAAACATCCTATTGACTTTTGTCCTAATACTCACTTCCTCTGATCTTACCCAGAATGACTATGGAGAAGATTATCTTAAATTGCTTTTGTATCCTTAGAAAGAAAAAGAAGCAGGGAAGATTACATCCACCAGGATAAAAACAAGTTTGACCTACAGGAGACTTTTTAAGTAAAAACGTCTTAAGGGGAAGAGCGGGACTTACTATAAAACCCTAGTGTGGAGTCAGGCAGCCCCATCAGGAGGAGTCGCTGACCAGGTGTGACACCAGGGCCAGGGGCTACAGCTTCTGAGATCATTTCCTGATCTGCAGAAAGGGACCAATAACTCCCACCTTCCCAAGTTTTTTGTGAGGATTCAAATGCCTGGTACAGAATAGCAATGAAACAAACCACATCAAAACTGAGTGGCTAAAAACACTGTATCATTTCTCACGGTTGTGTGGGTTTTCTGGGTCGTCCTGCCGGTCTCATGTAGGCCTCTTTGGTCAACTTTGGCAGGCTGGGGCCTGCTGTGTCCACCGAGGGCTGGGCCTCTCCCCTGCTCACTCATTCTGGGCTTTGCTATGGCTGCCTCGAAGCAGCTTCTGGGCATGCGTTTGCCAACTGTCTGCTGCCACCACACTTGCTACTGTCCCATAAACCCAAGCAAGCCAGTGGCCAAGCCCTGAGGCCATGTGGAGGCAGCTTAGCCTCTCGCTCTTGGTGGGAGGAAGGGCAAGTGATTCTTGGCCAGGGCCAAGGTGCCACTCTTGCTCAGGATGATGCGTAGTAAAAGACGGTTTTGTGTTCCTCCACCTACTCCATTCTGGGTTCTTTTGTACTGCCCCACAGCCTCCCCTGATGTGCTGGGAATGTTTTCATATGCTAGCATTACCCTTCACCGAGTGTCAGACACCGTGCTCTGCCATGTGAGTAGGGGTGACTACTACGCTCTTATTCTTCTCATCTTTCAGGCTTTAGGAGGCTCTATGACTTGCCCATGGTTCAGGCTACAAAAAAGAGCAGCGAGATTGCAAACCCAGGAGTCTGGCTCCCACACCGATTCCAGCCAACACTGCAGCCTCTGGGACCGGTTACGTCCCACAGGGTCAGACTGAGTTTGGCAAATGCAGCTTTGCCTGAGAGTTCACCAGCCATGCAACAGCATTGAGGGCAGTCCCCAGAGTCCAGAAACACTGTAGGTGTGCAGACCTGCCAGGAGCTGAGTAGGAAGCCAGTCCCCTCTCCGCCTGTCAGGCACAGAACTGGACGATCCAACAGCCTGGGAGTTTCTTCTCTTCAAGCACTCCAAGTAAGCCCACGTACTTGGACAGGGAGCTAATGAACTTGAGCTAAACGTGAAATTACTCCAATTTAGTGTCAAGGAAAACTAGAGCCAGAAAAGAGTTAAAGTGGTGAAGGCAAATTTTACTCGGGACTGTGGCAATAAGGGAAATGAGACTTGAGTATAGAACTGGGCTCCATTCTAAATACAACAGGCACCAGTGGGGATTTATAGCCAAGGGGCAGGGGTCAGTGGATGGAAAATTACTAAAAGGAGACATCCAGTCTGGGGAGTATTCTGGCTGAACGGCCCTAATGAGATCCTTGCTGAACGCCGGCCAGGATGGTGGACACCAGGGTAGGCAGTGCTGAATTTTGACCAGATAGTGAGAGTGGTCAGGTAGCACAGGTGGAAAGTTCTTGTGAAAATGACTTAGCAGGGTTCTTGCTAACACTGGATTTTACAAGAAAGTGAATAGATGGGCAAGTGGAACCTAACTAAATTTTGGTCGAGCAAAGAATCTTTATCATTAGTTTCCTTTCAGAGAATGAGAACTCCAAGTGAGCCAAATAACTAGTTGCCACTAGTCCCCTTTGTTCTGGGCCTTCCCCAGTTTCAGTCCTGAATGTCCCTGCTGGGGACACCCCCCCCCCCGCCCCAGCCAAATTGGGATGGCCGGTCACCTGGTTGCTAGACTGGTCCACTCTCTGCCTACAAGTCTCAGAAAGCAGTTGGTCGCTAGACAACTGATGGAATGAGAAGACCCCTATGACTGATTTTGTTCACTACTGTATCCTCAGAGCCTAGTGTGGAGGTTGGTGCCAAGAAAGAGCTCGAAAAATACTTGTTGAATTCATGAGTATGTGAGTGCATGAATAAATGAATCTAGCTCAGAAGAGGTGGTCTTGATTACTACTGCTCAAGGGAGTGGGCAAAGCTTTGGAAGCCCAGGAATATGACCCAGCATTTGTCCCAAGTATGCATTAAGAAGCCTTTATGCCCTTCCAGTTTCTTCTAAAACAAAGACGAACAAAGTGACTGATATAAAAGACTCCTGAATGGTGAATTCAACCAACTCAAGTTTCCTCAAGTAAACAGTGTTTTCTGGAATCACATAAAGTCTTCTTGAAGTTATGGTTACTGAAATTCTGACTCAACATTTTCATGAGCCAAGAAAAATCATGTTTTGTGCGATGGAACTACCTTAACTTAAACTTTCTTGATTATTACACATCGAGGAAGAGACTAAATAAATGAGCGGCTATTTTATTCTTAATTAAAGCTAGGAATAAGTAAAAAGAAATTCTTAGCTAGAGGTGAAGGGCAGTTCTATGGACTACATGTTAGTGTCCCCCAAAATTGGTATGTTGAAATCCTCACCCCAAAAATGATGATATTGAAAGGTGAGGCCTTTGGAAGGTGATTGGTTCACAAGGGTAGCATCCTCATGAATAGGATTAGTGCCCTTATAAGAAGAGACCTAGAAAGCTGCCTTGTCCCTTCCACCCTGTCAGGACACACAGAGAGAGGGCAACTCTCTATAAGCCAGAAAGCAGGCTTTCACCAGGAACTGAACTGGCCGGTGCCTTGATCTTGGGCTTCCCAGTCTCCAGAACTGTGAGAAATAAATTTCTGTTGTTCAAACTGCCCAGTCCATGGCATTCTGTTATTGCAGCCTGAGCTCACTAAGAAAGGCAGTGTAGCCTAGCAGTTAAAGGCAAGTGTATTGAAGTACAGCAAACTGGTATGTGAATTCTGACGTGGCCACATTCTAGTTGTGTGATGTTGGGCATAGTATTTGACTCTCAAGTCCTTTATTTTTTAGCCTACAAAAATGGACATAGCACTGTCTGTCTTTCGGAGTTGTGGTAAGAATTCAACATGATACCATATTCTGGTGAGCCTGAGGGTAGTTGTGGAACAGTTATCCATAGGCACACTTATGCCCTCCAAGTTTTCCTGGTTTCCATGAAACACTATAGACTCACCTAATACTGAAAGTCCTTAGCTTCAGGCCTCATATACAGTGTGCTCTATGAAGTACCATGGCTTAATATGCTGAAATTTTCCCAAACTTTGCATTAATGTTTTAAGATGTCTATATTTTAAAATTATTTTTAGTACAGTGCAAAAAAAGTGATATCAAAAAAAAGTTTGAGAATGTGCAACATTGGTTGTCAGACTATGTGGGCACCAGAGCCAATATAATAAATTGTCATTTTGGAAAAAAGAAAACAGTAATCATGCTACCTTCACTTGTATGGTAACAATGTAATACTAATGCTTACATTGGGGCTTTCTCTGTGCCAGGAGCTGTTCAAAGTGCTTTGCATTTAATTACTCTTCCAAATTCTCACACAGCTCTCTGTGTGTGAGACAATCATCATCCCCATTTTCTGGAAGGGGAAATTGAGGCACACAGGCCACCCATGTGAGCAGCAGATCTGGGGTTGGAACACAACCAGTCTGGCTCCAAAGTCTGCATTTGACCCTGCTGGATACATTAACACTGAAACTCTTACCCCAGTGGTTGTAAAGTTTGTTATCTGTCAAGGGCTGGGAAACCAGGCAAAACTGGGGACTCTTCTACGAAAGAAAAGAGTTTCCATGGAGCTCAGACTTTGAGACACCCTTTTGGCCCCTCAAGGTCTTTTCTTGTTTCAATCCAAGTACTCGACTGTGTTCCAAGACAGTTGAGGTTCTGGGTAGATAGTCTGATTGGCTGGAAGAAATGATTAACTTTCCCTCTTAAGAATCAACATATTTTACCCAAGGGAGGCTTCAGAATGTCTTACCTCTCCATAAGGCTGATCATTTTTCTAATAACTACCTGGGTTTTTTTTTTTTTTTCAATCACACCTAGAGAAGACGTGCGCTCCTCTCTAAGATAATAGGAATGGCTCAGATTCTACTCTCATTAATATAATGATTTCATAACACAATGACAGATAAAAGAACTTTCCTTTTATTCTACTCAAGGCTGGTTTTACATAAAAATAGACCATAACTCAGAGTCTGTAATGTCTATGGAAAGGTTATACTCGTTACCATCCAAATAGGCTGAGCTAATAAAAATTATATTTGTTACAATCCAAATAGATTAACCGGCCTTAAGGGCTTAGCTATGTATTACACTTTTCAATTTTCTTATAATTAAATTAACATAAAATAGTCTTCACAAATAAATGGCTGTCTCAGAAATAGTTAAGCTCTGTTTAACAAAAATAGCCATTCTATTTACATGTGCAGCTGCTCAGGTAGACCTGGGAGGTGGAAGGAGGCACTTCTCAGTGGAGTGGACTCATGATCAAAAGATTAACATTGTCCTCTCTCTCTTTCCCTGCCCCCCATGCCTCGGGCACCCCAGCAGGCAGCCCAAGGGCAAACCCAGACCCCGCATTTTCCTCTGGACTGAGGGTCATCTGGACCACCCGCCTGCTCTTCACTGGGTGCTCCCAGCCATTAGCCAGTGGCTGGAGCCCCCATTGGCTCATCTGTGAAATGGGAGACTAACGGCAGGACCTTGGTCCCAGCGCTCAGTTTCCGGCTGGTTCTGAAGCTCCTGGGCAAAGGTTCTGCTGCCATTTGCTCAGCTCATCCTCCCTTTCCTTCTCCAGAAGCATGGGCTCCGGGCATTTGCCTTCCAGCTGGAAATCCTATTAGAATATTGCTTTTGTTCGCAAAATCCATTATTCAAAACTTTGATGTTTTTGTTGAAGTGCTGTGTTACTACTCGATCCCAGAAGCGCTCAGGACATTGAATAAACCATGATTTAAGTCTCTCAGCTGAGAAGGTCCCGAACAAAAGAGTTGATGCCCTTGACTTGGTTGGATCCCTTAAATGTTAACTGTCCTCACAAAGCTAATTAATGGAAGATGGGCCTTTTGTTTTATTCTATAAATGTCTCAAGGAAGGGAAAGATATGGAACAAGTTATATATCCGTTGCCATTTGAAACCGTCAGAAGCTTAAGTTTTCTCAGTTTTAAAGTCTGAGAGGAAGAAAACTCACAAAGAAAAGATGGGGGCTCACAGTGGCTCCCTGCTCAGATGCCAGGCCTGGGGCTGGGTGGTGTGCTAAACACCTTTAATGGCCTCATCTCATTTAATCCACCCATCATCCTGAGGATTAGGGAACCCCACCCAATTTAGAAATGGTGACATGAAGGTCTCAGAGCTAGTGTGAGTCAGAGCAAACTGTATAAACCCAGAAATAAGGAGAACATTGATGGAGGTGGGAAGCCGTGTGCGTGTGTGGAAAAGCCCAGGCTCAGAGTATTACTGAAGACTGGAAGCAGGATGGCCACCCATGGTCACACCAGAGACAGGACTTTTGTAGCTGGTCTGAGGTTGACAATATGGTCAGTGCCCTCAATCTTGAGTGCTTAACTGTGTCGACAGTAAATGATAGTCTAATAGGGCTATATGATAATATAATGTAAACACCCACACCACCAGCCCCTTGCGTAGCATTGTGATTATTTCCTTGGAAATAAATAGAACTTAGGAGATATCTTGATCACGTTGGGGCAGATGGTGATGCAGCCTCTTTCAATCTCTGTGTGCCCTCTGCTGCTGCCCACATTTTGGGCAATTTAGTCCTCATTGGCACTTCCACAAAAGGATGAGCAAAAAAATAAATAAATGAATAGATATGAGGTTCAAATGAGTCTGTTTTGCTGCATGTCACCAGCTTTTGTCGAAGGTTTATGAGGGATAAGGTCAAAAGTAATGACTTGATAAGGCACCATCCCTGGAGCTCATTTATTTATGGCACCCCATTCCCCATCACCATGGATGAGCAAGCCCAGGCCGTACACCTAATCAGATTAAAATGATTTAATTCAAAGTGCTCCCAGAGAAGTTTCTCACAAGTAGGTGAGAAACACTGCAATTTGCATATTTTAGCTCCCCCCACCCCCTTTCAGTGTAGATGGTAGGGAAGTTTCTCATCTTTACCTCCCAAGTGCTCAGCACAAAATAGATGCTCAACAAACACTATTTTGGAAGTATAGATTGTTTGCCATGTTCTACACTGGATCTCAGCCACATGTCACCATCCCCTGAGGAGCTTTAGGAAATACCGGTGCCTAGGTCCCATCCCCAAGAGATTCCACATGAATTCACAGTAGATTTAGCCTGGACACTGGGGTTTTCTTGAAGATCCCCAGGAGCTATAATATGCAGGAAAGTTGGAGAAGGATGAGAATTATCTGTGTTCCTGGAAGGTGACTATGACGGAAGACCTAGGGGCAACTGCAGGGCATGGCCTGTTGCCCTCATCCAGTCAGGTGAGGATCAGGACAGAGCACTCGGCTGGCAGGGCAGCCAGTGAGCAGGTGCATCAGGAAATGAAGTGCCTGGAACACTGAGAACAGAACAAGCAGTGAGATGAAAATTAGTTCAGAGGCTGAAAGTCAGGTTTTGAGCTATCTCTGATAGACACCAACACAGAGAACAAACACCTTCAGCATGAAACACATGCCTCCTAAATGACAAGTTCAGAGGTCAGCCTCCCGCTGGAGAATGGGAATGGATTAGCAGAAAGCGCACAGGCTTTGAACACCAAGCTGTGCTCCAATTCCACCTCCACTCTGCAAGCCTCGCAGCCTCAGTAGACTCATCTGTGAAATGGGACCTCTCAGGGTAGCAGTGAGGTGGACTGAGGTCTAAGTGCACGAGGAGTAGGCACTCAGCAGGCACCTGGCCTGACGTACACACAAGAGCGGCATGTTCACATGGGTGTGTACAAACACACACACACACACACACACACACACGTGCCTTTCAAAGCTCCTGCCAGCATAAAACCTCCAAGAGACTGTTTTGGCAGAAGTCATCCTTGCCAAAACTGCTTCCCTTTTCTACACATAAGGCCAGTGCAAAAATGTTTTCTGCAGGGTCTTGGGGATGGAAATAGGTGGATAAAGAGTGAGAAGGAACCGTCGCTCATGACCCCCAACAAGAGCAGAGCCCCTCACTGCCATGCCTGCACTTCTTGGCTCCTGGTGGCCTCAGCCAGGGCTCTGGGACAGCAAAGGCCACAGGAGCTCTGAGCAGCTCCCATTGTGCCTGGGGACAGCCCTTCCTTCCGCCACTTCCTCCTCTCAGCTTCTCTGCAGCCCGCTCGCCTGTGTGGTCCTTGCAGCCCACGCAAGGTTGACAGACAGGTTCCTGGCCTAACACGTATCAGTTCATCCCACTGATCAAAAGCTAAATGACTCATGCCTCCCTTGGCACTTTCTGTTTGACTTTTTTCCCCCTTTGGAGCCTATTTTTAACTGGTGCAGTAATTCTCCATTTCACCAGAGACCAGGCTCTCTGGGGAATTCAGCATCGCAGTGTTCTGTCTCCCACAGCTGTATCAACGCGTCCATCCCGACATATTATAAATGCACAACATTCCTCAGGAGAATTACCGTGTTCCAGAGACCCACTCCTAATGTGAAATTAGGCCGCGTTTAAAACAAACAGTGTCACAGACAGCGTAGGAGGAAAACAGTGGCCTACATATTAAGAAACACTGGGAACCTTCTATTTTAGATCTAAGCAAGATGAAATCCCTCTCCCCACACCTGTGACATTTGCACAAAGAATACTTGGTAAAAATCGATTGTCAGAGTTAAAAAAGGCCCTTGAGATGATCTAGCCCAGAGATTATTAAGTAGGGACAGACATCAAAATCACCTGAGGAGGTTTTTCAACACTGGCAAGAGATTGGGATTCACTAATTCAGGTTGAATTGTGAAGGAATGAAAATGTTGCCAGTTGATGCTATATTTTGCATTCACTGTTTAGGTAGATGGGGGAAGGAGGTTATTTTTATCATTGGCATTTTCTGCAAAGTGAAAAAGCACAAGCCGCTCACGAATGATGGTTGCCCCTTTCACTTTTACTTTGGCAGATGAATTCTCTGCACCCCCATAATCTTCGATTAAGTAAAGGAGGTAGAAAGTGGAAGAATGGTGGGCGCTCATATAGGAACAAAGGAAAGGCAACGAAGTTGAAATGCTTGATCTTTTCTCCCCATTCTTTGATAGAGGCCCTGTAACATTTCCTCTCCTGCCGTTTCAATTGCTCATTCATGTCATTTCTTTGCTTCATTTGTCTTTCTCATCTTAGAGATTTTTTCCCCTTTACGACTTCCTTTGGTCCCATTTCCCTCTCACCTTCCCATTCCCCTACTCAAATCCCCCTGGATAAAAATGAAAATGACTTTACCATGTGTCTGACACTTGGTGTTGCATGATGTGGGACAAGGACCCACCCTTCGGGGAGCACACAAAAGCGGCTTTGTCCAGAGGTCCTCTCCAGGCCACCCGTGTACAAAGGGTGGCTCAGTGATTCTCAAATTTCTGCTAACCTAAAAAAAACACCTTGTATGGCTTATAGAAATGCAGATTCCCAGGCCTTCGCCCGACAGAATTTGATTCAATAAGTACAAGGCGGTGCCCAGAGGCTTAAGGAAAAACTCAGAACACAAAGGGATTGTAATGCAAGTGGCCCAAGGAACATACCCCCGACAGGACTGGTGTGGTTCCAGAGCCCTTCCCTTTCTATTTGCAACCTCAGTACCAAACGCTCAGCTACCAGCTCTGAACTCTAGATGTCTCCTTTAGTTAAACGAGGATTCCCGTCACACCCACCTCGCAGAGCTTGGGTACCAGTTCAGTTAGAGCGTCACATAGAGCCCTCACACCAGGGTCTGGCCCTGAACAGGCAGCCACGTTATTACTATCTAAGCTATTCCACACTTGTTCTCAAAAATCAAGCAGTTGCTTCTGATGAGTGTGATTTGGAGAAAAAAGAAAACTCTTGTAGAAATTAAACTTTTGCCTTAACATCAGTGCTCTTCCCTATAATGCCAGGCCAAAAACTTGAGAAGTTTATATAAAGGAAAATGTTTTCTTTGACGTCCTCCTACTTCCAATGTCACTTCTCCAATCATCCCTTCCACATGGGCAAGAGCCATCTTTGTAAACGATGATACATCTGCATCCCGCATTTCATTCCAGTCTTCTTAGTGTAAGGAATAAACTCCTCGAAATGGTCTGGACTCGTCTGGCTAGCTCCAGCTCAAATGCCTCATGCAGAAATGATCCCTGGATCTTTTCCCCATGGTTTTATATAACTCTGCATTTCTTTGTGTTTTTCCCCACATTTTTTACTGTTGATTTTTTTTTTTTTAAGCTTCATGCCCATCTCCTCCCCTCAGCCTGGCATACTCATTCTGTGCTCCCTGGACAGGGAAGGTGCCCATGGTATCCCTCAGTCCCCAGGTCTCATCCGCAGTGTGATGGGCATGAGGTCCTCCGTGGTATGTAAATGAGCCCTGCACTTCTGATTTCTCAGGATCAGAAATGAGAAATGAGAAGAGTATGGGGGAGACCCTGAAATTTGGCTGAGGAGATCTGATTTGTAGAGGAAAGAGGACTCTCCTTTCATGGTTTTAGCCACATCTCCTCCCCTCCCATAGTTGCAATGGTTAATTACAAATGCAAGTTCGATCCCCACAAAGCCAGAGCAGAGACTGGGAAGAATCTAGCTACTCCATGATTCAGAGAAAAGAACATAGAAACAAATTAGCTAGGCCTAATGTGCCCCTGTTATATAACATTTCAGTGCCCAGGATACTGCTTAGCACGTAGCACTGAATAGATAAAGGAATAACCATGCATTTTTGTTATTTCATTAGTATCCTTCTGAACTTCAGTTATTATATGATGTTTGGGAATTATTGCAATTTGGGGGTGCAACTGAATTATGCCAAACTATATATATATATATTACAATACATATTATAATAGTTTCCAAATATAAATGACTTGCATTTGTAGTTTTACTTAGGCACTGTGTTAGTTTTTTAGGGTTGTCATAACAAATCACTATAAATTGGGTGGCTTGAAACAATAGAAATTGATTCTCTCATGGTTCTGGGAGCTAGAAGTCTAAAACCAAGGTGTTGGCAGGGTCGTGCCCCCTCTGAGATCTCTAGGGACAAACCTTTCCTTTCCTCTCCTAGCTTCTTGTGGTCACCAGCAGTCCCTGGTGTCCCTTGCCTCTTTGGCTTGTGGATGCATTATTTCAATCTATGTCTCCATCTTAACGTGGCCTTCTCCTCTGTGTGTCTGTGTCCAAATTTCCCTCTTCTTACAAGAACACTAGTCATACTGGAATAGGGCCCACCCTCATGACCTCATCTTAACTTGATTACATCTGCGAAGACTCTACTTCCAAATAATGTCACATTCAGGTTCCAAGTAGACATAATTTTTTTTGGGGGGATGCTATTCAACCTAGTACAGATGCTCTCTTGTCCTCAGAACTGTAAATATATAGTGCACTGAATTCTCCTCGGCTGGTTCTTTTGTGGGGAAGAGCAATTTTTTATTTCCCTAAAGCCTTACCTTAACAGTTAGTTAGAAGAAGGTGTTAGGGTGGGAGGTTAATGTGATGACAATTCAAGGGTGGTGTCCATCTGCACTGGGAGAAGGTTCCAAGCCTGTGTTTCTGGACTGACTCTCATTCCAGAAAGTAGATTCTCACGTCACGGCGCTAAGACAGCCAGGGAAAGGGAAAGGCTGGAAATGGTCAAGTCTCCACACTCTAACAGCCACCTTTAACATTTCAGAGTTGGAAAGTATCTTAGTCAGCTCAAGCTGCCATAACCAAATACCACAGACCACGTGGTTTAAACATCATAAATTTATATTATCACAGTTCTGGAAGCGAGAATTCAGAGTGCCAGCATGGTCAGTTTCTGGTGAGGGCTCTTCCTTGGCTTGTAGCCGGCCCTCTTCTTGCTGTGTTCTCATATGACCTTTGCTCCGTGTGTGCCCATCCCTCGTGTCTCTTCCTCTTTTTGTAAGGACACCAATCCTACCAGATTAGGGTCCCACCCTTATAAGCTCATTTAACCTGAGTTACCTCCTAAAAGCCCTATCTCAAAATACAGCCACACTGAGGGTTAGGGCTTCAAAATAGAATTTTGACAGGATGCAATTCAGTCCCTAGCAGAAGGGACCTTGGAAGTCACTGCACAGATGAGGACCATTCTGCAAGCTGGAGAGACTTGATAAAGGCCACTCAGCTTGGAAAGGGTCCTATGTTCTTGATGCTCTTCAGCTCTGCTAGTACCTGGAGTTGAAAGTCTTTTGACTTTTCCCTTTGCTTCTTTCCTCGTCCAAGGACACAGAAAAAATAAATAAACACTTCTTAAATAAATGAACATGGATGGCATCCCCTTCATTTTGACTTATGCCTAAAGGCAAAATATAGAAGTTTGAGGTAAAGCCTTCTTCTCTGAGGCAGAAAGAAAACAAAATGCATAATCCATTTTAGATTCCCCATGAACCTAGCATGGGTTTTACACAGAGTAGACGTGCATTAAATACAGGTAACATTAACAACAAAATTTTATTTAGTACTCATCCTAAGTGCTTTACACATATTAACTCCTTTAATCCTCACAGTAGTTTAATAGGTAGGTTCTATTATCAGTGGCATTTTACAGATAAATCAAGACACAGGGAAGATTATTAATTAATTAAAGGTTCATTAATGTATAAATGAAGAATGAATCAAGGTATGTAAAGACAACTCTTAAGTCCTGTGCTTAAATACTGCATAGCCACACCATTTATTTTATTTTCAATATTTGGATATATATTTTTGTATGTATTTTTAGGGATTTGGGTATTTTGTTGTTGTTGTTATTGAAGGTAAGACAATACCAGGCAAATCACACTAAGAATAAAGCTACTAACTATGAGTATAGTCAACTCTCTACATCAGTGTTTTTATATCACAACACAGTACACACACTTAAACAAGTTTCCCCAAAGTAATAGTTGGCCTCACGATATACTGTAATGTATTCTGTTTTCTGTTGTATTCGATTTAATTTTTTAATGCAGATTATTACTGGCAAAATAGATTTCCAGAGCTACAATTGGGTCACAGTCAGCTGTTTGAAAAACAGCACTGATGTGTATATGTGTGTATATATATATACACACACACACACATATATATACACACACATATATACACACTTGTGTACAGCAAATATATTTATATGTATTTATTTTTTAAATATTTTTTCAACAACATATATATGCATCTAGTAGGTAGATTTTTCTTCTGCCCTCAGCTGCTAAAGTTCAAGATTATAAAGATGTTGTAATATGCATACATTTAAAAGCTTTCAGAATGTTAAAGAAAATAAATAACTCAGTGCTTTGTTGTTAACCAGCCTGCAGTAAAAGGGACTAACAGATGCCAGAGGTTTAGGCTGTGGAAACTCTTAATTTCTCTCCAGTCCTATCACGGTATGTTTCCTTTTGCTGGATGTGATTTTCTTAAGAGGAACACACTTTATAGTTAAAAGAAACAATTCAGGTCACACATCAGATTGGGTCTCCATTTAAGTTCTAAATTGCAACAGACACCAAAATGCATCCTAAGATTTTGGAGTGAATTCAAGTTCTTGCGAATTTCCAGGGCTGCAGAGAAACCATATTTTCTTAACATGAAATTGATTATGTAATGAACTTCCTCAGAGTGTCAGATCCAAGGCTGATACGGTGATCCTTTGGTTTGATACATTCGGTCAGAGGCAACAGGACAACTTGGAGATTTGCATCTTCCAGTATGTAGAGGAAAAAAAAAGAAATCAGGAGTGAATTAAAATGTGTTTTGGAATGGAGTGCTCGGGAAGGTAATACATTAATAGGTAGATAGAGGAAGGTAACATATTAGCTATTCCTGAGAAGGATAAAGAGATAGATTTGAAGCATTTCCTAGTCATACATTCTATTTATTTTTAAATATACCACAGGGGGGAAAAAAACAGCGCACACCCAGTTAAATTGAAATGCTGTTTCCTGAAAATACTCTGATCTTATTTAAAGGAGTTATGTTTTATGAAGACCAGAGGCACACAAGCAAGCATATCACCATACAATTTTAAAAGTTGTAGGAATTAACTTTCAAAGAGACCCACTGATATCAGTTTTCTTTCCCTCAAAAAATGTTAGTTCCCTCACCCTTCCCGCTTTCTCAAGCAAGTCAGACTCATCTTTCAATGAGCCATGCCAAGACAGATTCTACGTATGTTGAGTAATCCAAAACAGGATTCGTATTTGGCATTGCATTGCACTTTACCAAAGAAGTGTTTCTAAAGCCAGTCAAATTTGTGCTCACTCCCTAAGGATCTTGATGTGTTAGATTCTCCTGGAAGCCTGCTGTACGTATGGCAGGGGCAAAGATGATAATATTGTAAATAGATCATCTGTTTGTGATTCATCAGGACTTTAGTCCAGCGGTTCTCAAACTTGAACAGGCATCAGGAACACCTGGGGGGCTTGATAAAACATGGACGGTTGAACCCCACCCTTAGAGTTCTAATTCAGTGGGTCGGGAGGGAAGCCAGGGAATTTGCCTTCAACAGTTTCCCAGGTGCTGTTGCAGCTATGGTCTGGAACACACTTTGAGAACTACTGTTCTGGTCCCATTCTGTGGAATTAGGACACTTGAAGTTAATCCCAAGGTTAAGATATACAGCCTTCCTGATTTCTTTAGGGATATCAGCTGTAAACTGGTGATCAATTTGACTGAAGGCCACAAAGCACAAATGAAAACGATCTGCAAATGAATATAAAAAGGCAACTATTATAGCCACAGGAATGCCTTCCTCACTAGGCTAAACTGGAGGTTCTTATCCTTCAATAAAAGAAAGGAAAAGAAAGTTTTATGAGACTTAATGACTATACGAATAAATGGAACAGACCTCCTTCTCCCGTTTCAATAAATAGCCGATATATCCTCAGGTCACCAGAGAAAGAGGAAGAAGAGCTGGTATGTGGATCATGGGAGCAGCTTGTAATTTTTCTGTAGCTGAGATAAGGATTTTGGAGTATAGTACAAATGCCATGAAAAACAGGAAATGTTAAATAAAAAAAAAAGAAAAGGGGGGAAAGAAAGAAAAGTTAAGCAAAGTGATCGAGAGAAGCAGTCCTCTAGAGAAGTCACTGTTTCTCCGAAATATTAATAGTCGATCAGCTGACTTAGGGGGCAGGAGGCTGACTACAGCAAGTCTAAATGTGACTCCATCTCCCACAATTCCACAGGGCGGTGGGCACAGAACAAAGATGTGCTGCTTTACCTGCGAGCACCAGGTAAGCCATCGGAAGCTGAGCCGCAGTAAGTGGGAAGACAGATGATTGCTTTAAGAGAAAAAGCCTTTATTAAAATTCAAAGAAAAAAAAATAAGCTGAGATGGTTTAGAAAGCATTATGCATTTATTGAACAAACACTGCTAAAGACATTTCAGCAAACTGTGTGTTTAAAAAGTAATAAATAGCTATTGTGCTTACTTCATAAACTTGTCAGACTGTCTTCATTTTATTTTCCTGAACAAACTGAATTTCTGTACTGCTCATCCCCAGCCAGTTAATAAATACATCACCCTAAAAAGTGCTGTGGTATTAAATTTACAGCAGATAAAATATGGATGAAGTTGCTATGCCTCAGGTACGTCAAGTGTGATTTAATATCTCACACTCCTCTTATGAGGAGTAAAAGATTACTCGGCTGCCTCAACCGCCAGAGAGCGACCTTTGCCCCTGAGTAACAGCCACTCAGCAAATAGCACCAAATGAAGACGGAGAATAACATATAGATTTGCCATAAGAAAAAATTGATCTAAATCCATATATCAAATCTGCTGATCAGAGCTCTAGAGAAATGCTCATAATCTTTAGCAGGCACTCGCAGAAACTTTGGGCAGAAAGGAGACCTTCCTGAAGGTGTATGGGACGTTTTACTTTTTGAATTTTTTACTTTATTACTATTATTCTTATTGGCCTTTTATATCATTGGAATAAAATCCCCTTAGAAGAAAATGCCGTTTGACTTAATGTCTTAGTGGTGAGTATTTTCTTCTCTCTGGAGAAACTATAACCTCTTTGAGCATTTCAGAGATCTGGAGAATCTTATAAATGAAGGCGTTGTTCCCCAGGGAAATTTCTCAACAATCTGATTTAATTTATATCTTTTTTAAAAGTTCTGTCTAAAAATGATAAAAAAAAATATATCTCCAAGGAAAACATTTGTTAGCACAGAAAATAAATTCTTATGATTAACATTTTGCCATCCAAAAAGGCTGGTGACTGAGAGAGTTCTCTACACTTCAAAGGTAGGAGAGGAATGAGTTTTAAAACAAGAGTAAAAAAAAGAAGCAAATTGCTGCTGAGCTATTTTTATTTCAAATATATAAAAGTAGAGTTGGTAAGTGCCATGTATAAATCTTCAAAGTGCAGATTGCCAAGGGTCTTCCTCTAAAGACTGCTGTGAAAAAATAAACTTCGGCAATTAAAGCGGCTTTCTCCTTTCTCCCCACGAAGGGAGGGAAGTGGCCGGGTGTCCCAGGGGCTCCTGGTATCCTCTGTGTTCCCAGGCAGCGGTGTGCCTTTGCTAATTTAAAAAACCTCTTCAGCTCTGGGCCTTAGCAAATAAAAGCTTTTGTCATCGCCTCCCCCAAAATGTGACTGTTCCACGGTTTGCGGTTTTTTGTTTGTTTATTTGTTTTTCACTGGGCACTTTTGTGCTCAATTGGTAATTGGTTTTACAGAGCCAGAGGGGGTTGGGGACAAACCTGTTTATTTCAACTTTCTTCAGTGGTGAATGGTGAGGCATTGGCACTAGCAGATAGGTTTACACAGAAGCTATGATTCTTAAAATATATGAATTGGGGAGAAATATGCCAAAACAGGTGAGAGAGGGGATGGAGTGGGTGGTTTGGGGGAATGTGTGTTTCTGTGTGTGATGCAAGAGCACATTCACCATGGAAGCTCTCCTATGTGCTGGACAGGCTGCACCCCCTTCCCAGACTGACCCAGATGTCGCTCAGTCAAACAGCCGCCCACCTCTCCTCCATTCCACCTCTACAGTGGATTGGCCAAAGCAGGGTGACATTTCCTGAGTGACAGATGTGCCTACTGCAGGGGCAGCACTGGCTCTCCTGCTAGGGACCTGAGCCCAACTGTTTGTTCCCTTTGTTTGTTCACGCCTGTGGGGTGTGGGGAGAAGGCCAGCTAGGAGGAAGGATGGGGGTGGGAAGGAAAAAGAGGAAAAGAGAGACTAACTCTTCATGCTTGGGATTATTTTCTTTTTAAAATATATATGTGTGTGTGTGTGTGTGTGTGTGTATATATATATATATATGTATATATGCCTGTTGTGGACATAGAAGAATCAGAGCCAACTGGCAAGCATCTAGAGACTGTGCAGAGCCAAGAAAGGTTTTGAAGGCGCACAGCTTCACACCCCACCAAAGTCTCATGTCCGCCTTTCCCAATCAGACCAGACAGCGAAGGAAAACAGCATTTAGTTCATAGCTGAAAGGAAAATAGTGTCCTGGTTTTTAAATATCATAATAGATTCCAAAGGCTAATTTACCATTATCAAGCCACTATTTTACTTTCATTTTTTATTTCCCTCCTGTCTCCGATGTATAGATCATCCTGTCAACTGTTTCCCGATATGGAATGTGTTCCTTAAAAAAACACTGGCAAGTCATGCTCCCCAAGGGTTTACGCTCACCTTCCCGTGTGATGGCTGGCAAGAGCCCTGCCTGAGTAGATCCTGAAGGGAGTCTCTTCAATTAATAATCTTTCATTTTCCTTTCATATAGGTTGAAAAGATCTATGTATGAGCAATATTGACTTGGGTTCTTCACTGTATTTGCAAAACTAGCTTTAGGGAGAAGAAACTTAACTAACTGGAAAGGATCCCTTGGTAATTCATTAGCATTTCAAAACCACTAGTAAATTGACATTTATTGTCTAATTTTTTAAAAACAATAACAATACCATTAATTATTTCTTTTATGAATCCTGGCAATGGTGGTTTACTTGCAATAAATTAATATTACACTGTCAGGGACATTACACCCCTACATATTACAGCATCATTGCTTTTAACAGGCCACAACATAGATGCCTGCAATTCTCTCCTGAGAAGCCAGATCACGAGAGTCACACAAAATCTTACAACTCCTGGTGCTTCAAGTCACAGGCACCACTTTTTATTTTCTGCCTTCCCTAACCCTGCTAAGCCCCTTCCGTGGAATGTGTCCACTTGACATCAACCTGCAACTGAAAAGAGATGACCTCACCATTCACCTTTCTAATCCAAGCACTTACCCCAGGCCTACCGCCAAATTGTTACAACTAATAGTTTGTTGTTTAATTTAGTTTAGTTTAGATTTTTTTTCATTTTGTTTTTGTTTGTTGTTTTGTTTTGTTTTGTTTTTAGTTCAACTTAAAACCCAAGTCACATCTTGGTGTATTTTCTTAGTAGATTTTATTTTTCAGAACAGCTTTAGACTTCCTGGTATATTTTTAATATTGTCTTTAAATTTGTTTTCAATCAAGTGCACTAAATATATTTGGAAATTACAAACCATGGCTTTTGAGTGGCATGGATGAGAATTTACAGTCCTGAAACAATGGTGAAGAAAAAAATGTCATTCAGAATTGTTATCAATGCTATGATTTAAAAAAATTTACTTGAAATTAAAAAAAAAAAAAAGAACAAACATAGAGGTCATTTGTATTTATAAAGAAACTAGATTATTTAAATTTTGTCCTTGGGAAAAGGAACTCTTATAGATAAAATTGCTGGGTGAAAAGGAAAATACATTTTTAGAGTATTTACTATATGTGTACACAAACATACACAAACACACACACACACACACACACACATATGCACCAAACCCAGCAACCCCTCTAAAATGTTGTACCAAATAATACCCTTTATATCCATTTAGGAGAGAATGTATATTTTCGCAAATATGAAAAGTGTTGATTATTCTCATTCTTTTAAATCTGTGATAAATTAGTTATATTTTGTTTTAATTTACAATTCATTGACTTCTATAGTTAGAAATTTTTCACATGTATTTTTTTCCAGCAAATTCTTTATGACCTTATCTTGTCTATTAGTATGCTCATTTTTCTTCTTATTGATATAGAAAAGTTCTTTTATATTTAAGGGTATTAACTTTTGTCATTTAGTTAAAGAACGTTCTCCAAGTTTGTTATTTGGCTTCTATTTTCAAATTTATTTTGCTTTGCTGGTTTGTTATTTGATATAGAAACTAGAGGTGAAAGTTGCTTAATTTTTGTTTATTATAATGTGGTAAAATTTATCAGACTTTCCTTTACGCTTTCTGCCTCCAGTGTAACACTAAGGTAGGCTTTCCAACCTATTCCAACATTATATATTCACCTATATTTTCTTCTCATATTTTGTTCCAATAGTATGAATATTCTTAAGCCATTGCCATACTGTCTTCATCTTTACAGTATATTTTTGTATCTGTTAAAGCAAATCTTTCCTCATTTCAATTTTCAAAATTCTCTTTGCATTCTGGAGCATTTAGTCTCACAAGTAGATGATTTAGAGTAATGCTACATTCTAAATTCTGATTGAAAATGTTATTGAAATTTTATTAAATTTGCTTTTTTACTTGGAACAAGTTAATGTTTTTGTCCTTACTGAGTCTTCCCATCCAAGAACACTGCAATCTTTTTATTCATGCAGACCTTTTTATACTATCACTCAGTAGAGGTTTCTTATCTCATGTCAGTCTAGTACTTTTCTTTCCAAGCATATTCCTGGATATAGGGTTTTTATACAACATTTTTAATAATTATTGTAATTGTAGGAGAAAGTTGTCACTTTTTATATTTATTTTCTTCTCAGCTGAAGTTTCTTACTATTTTTGATAGCTATTTGGTTGGCTCTTTTTGTTCCCCCAACCAGGTTCTGTTGCTCGCTGCACAAAAGGAAGCCAATACTCTGAGACAGCGGGAGTTGCAGCAGAGAAACAGTTTGACATTGTAGGGCGTTGAGCTAGAAGACAGGAGGAATTTTTAAAATCTGCCCCCTAAAGAATTTGAAGACCAGGCTTCTAAGGATGGTTTGGTGAGCAGAGGGCCAGGGAATCAGTAGTGCTGATTGGTTGGATTGGGAATGAAATCACAGGGGTGTAGAAATTGCTGTCTTGCATTGAGTCAATTTCTGGGGGTGAGGGGTATTGTCACAAGACCAGTTGAGTCAGTGCCTTGGTATGGGTGAGTTCGTCTACCCGAATGCAAGGTTTGGAAGATGTCTCAAAAATCAGCCTTAGGTTTCACAATGGTGATACTATCTATGGGAGTACTCAAGAAAGCTGCAAATCTTACAACCACCGGCCACCAGTTACAGGACTCCTGAGCAGTAAGCAATTATAGGAAAGCAAGCAAGGGAACAATAGCTGGTTATCTTTTAACTATGGCTGAATCTTTGCAGAGTTCGGGACCCTACCACAGTTTCTACCTTGTGGCCCCTCATTAATTTTATGAAGTACAGTCTTACTTTTTATTTTACTGGTTTATAATCCTATCATCTACATATAACAGTTTTATCTGTCTTCTCTCAATATTTACATGACATATTTTGATTTTTTGTCTAATTACATTGGCTGACTTTTTCTGAAAAAGTAATTAAAAGCCAAATTAAATAAAATTAAGAAAATTAAATTAAATAACAAGGTGAGTGTGCTTGCCTTCTCCTGCATTTAAAGAAATACTTTCACTACTTCACCATAGGACGTGGCGTTGTTTTGGGGTTTGAGATATTCTATGTCCATTTTGCAATAAGTTTTTATAATCAAGAGTAGATACTGAATTTTACATAATGCCTAGGAATCTCCACTGCCTTCCCAACCATCACAGTTCCACTTTTATCATTTGATTCATTTTTAGGGTCTTGTGTATTGTCTTATCTGGGGGGAAATGTCTGCGGTGAAATAAATTTTTACATTCGTTTTCCAGGTATAACTCTGAATAGTGTTTCTCTTCCAGTTCTTCTATTTATTCCATCTCATTTCTTGTTCATCCTTTTTTCACATTTGCTGGCTCTTCATTGCCCTGCCTCCATATGCATCCCATTTGTTGTTTTCAGACAGTTGTTCTTTGTCTCCATATTCTGAGAAATTTTCACAAATTCATCTTCTGTAAGACTCATCAATTTTCTGCAATATCAATTTTCTTCATAACTCTTCTACATTCTGCTATGGTAGAGCTTTCTTCCTTAAAATTAAAAAAAATTTCTTTATCTTAGTATCAATTTTATTTTAATGTTTTCTTATCTCATTTTTCATTTTCTTATTTCATAGGGACTACCATTTGAAAATTACTATTGTACAAATCTTACCTCTGTTTCTTAAAGTAATCTTTCTCTTTTTTCCCCATTCTCTTTAGCTGTCTTGCATGTTCTGATTATCTTTTCCTTTAAAGTTATAGAACTTTAAAAAAAATCTAATTACTCATCTGCAGTGTCTTTTTATGACACCACTTTTCACACCAAATGTGTGGTTTTTTTCAAACACCAAATACTTGTCATTTTTCCACACCAATTCTCCAACTCTCTGACACCAATTCAATGTTCAACAATTCAATTCGATTCTGATACTAACTACCCAGGGTTAGCACAAACCCCATAGGTTGAGGGTTCTGTCCCACAAAACTGCCCCCACTTCAGGTGGGAGTCACAAGTCCCAGGGGTCACCTATGCTTCTGACTGACTGGCTATAAATTCAGGGGCTCCTACAATCCCCTCCTCAGGCTTGATAAGCTGCTAAAACAACTGGTATAACTCAGGAAAGCACTTTACTTACTATTAACAGATTATTACAAAGGATACAACTCAGGAAGAGTCAGATAAAAGAGCTACCATGGGCAACGTGTCTGGCAGGGAGGCACAGAGTTTCTGTGCCCTCTCTGGGCCCACCACCGTCTCGGGACCTCAATGTGTCCACCAACCCAAAAGATCCCTGAACCCCAACATTTAGAGGTTTTTACAGAGGTCCCATTATGTAGGCATGATTGTTTCTGTCATTGGCACTGGTGACTGAACTCAATCTCCAGTCCTCCTCCCCTTCTCAAAGGTAGGAGAGTGAGACTGAAAGTTCCAATCCTCTAATCATGGCTTGGACTTTCTGGTGATAAGCCCCCATCCTAAAGCTATCTAGAGGCCCCCAGCCATGGGCCATCTCGTTAGCATACAAAAAACACTCATCATTCAGGAGATTCCAAGGGTTTTAGGAGTTCTGGTGCCAGGAACCAGGGACAAAGATCAAATACATGTAATATATAAAACATCCATAGTTATACTTATTATTGATAGATACATATAACATATACAAATATATAATATGGGTAAATAATATATTTATGTATTGTCTACTTTACACCACATCATCTTTAATTTAGGGATGTTTATTCTTATTCTCCCAATTTCTAAAAATCAGTATGGGTGGATTCTCCTTGGCTCTTCTTTCTTTCCAAGGATTGCTGTCTTAAAATTTATATTTAAGGGCTAAAAAGAGGATGTTTCTGCCATCAACTAATACATTCCCCCACTGGCAGCTGTGGGAAGCTGGTGACAGGAAGGAGCTGCCACCGTCTGTGAACTGGTCCTGCTGAGGTGATGTCACCAAGAGGTTGTGGTCTTCAGTCTGAAAACACTGACTTAGAGAATAGAAGTCACAGGATCGAGTAACTGCTTGAATATGAAAAATATAAAGAAAGAAGAAATTGAAATTAGCCTCAGGATTCCTAGTTTGGACGTGGGATGTTGGATGATGTCTCCATTGCTATGGAACATGGTGTTGGAAGATCTCACAAGTGTAATATGGCATAAAAAAGGAAATAAAGGGCATATAGATCAGAAAGGAAGGAATAAAACTGTTTATATATGCAGAAACATGATTGCCTATACAGAATATCCCAAGGAATCTATCTAAAAAACTTCTAGAATATGTGAACTAAGCTTGATCACAGAAGACAAAATAAATATTACAAAAATTAGTTGCATTTCTATCTACTAGCAATAATCACTGGAAACAGAAATTAAAAATAAAAAATATTTGTGATTGACTAAAAAAATGAAATACTTCAGTATAAACCTAACAAAACATGTATAGATCTTCTATGCTGAAAATTACAAATACTGATGAAAGAAATAAAAAACGATCTACATAAAATGGAACTTGAATTGAGCCAGATGAGCTCTAGAATTCTTTTAAAGTCCTAGAATTTATTGGCCTTGTATTTAACTGATTTAGCAAATGAACTCAACTGATTCTTAAGAACTGGGAAGAGTCTCGGGTTTTACCTGACTTGCAAGCTCACAAGTTGGCCTGCCTTAGTTTCATGGATGCCAGTATAAGACAAGAGACTCCTGGGTCAGCAATAAAAGACAATGTACTATTCACAACAAGAATTTATTATTATCTCTCATGGATTTTGGCTTAGCTGGGTTGTTGCTACTCGAGGTCTGTCATGTGGTTGCTATCACATGGTAACAAGGGCTAAGTTTTCTGGAAGCTTTCTCACTCCCATTTCTGACATCTGAACTGGGATGGCTGGAATAGCCAGAGTATCGGCATTTGCACAGATTCCTCAAGCCCCAATTCCCACCAGGTGACACATGTATGCACCATGGGCTGTGTCACAAGAGAAGACCTCTAAGCGTAAAGAATTTAAATCTTTTATAATGGGCATTGAGCTTGCCTGCTTTTTGCCTCCAGAGTAAGACATTGTCTTCATTATACTCCCAGTATCCATGAAAATAGGGTGAACTAACTTGTTAGCTTGCAAGGAAGGTAAAACCTCCCTTTTTTTGTCTGTCTTCCAAGGCTACTCGCTATCCAACGTCCTTGAAAAGATGGTCCAGAACAAAGGCAGCTAGCGCCTCTGCTCACAGGATGTGCAGAAGCAGGGGGGGGGGGCCATGGAGAATCGGCTCCCAACACTGACATTCTGAAAAGCAAAACTTAAAATTGTAATAGCTTTCCATGTGCTCTGAAACATTGTTCAAATTATTTACCTTTTATGGAGGGAAATGTGGTTTGAAAAAAGAAAAGGGTAGTCCAGGAAAATGGTCACTTAAGTTTTCATGTTTGTTTATTTCGTTTAGTTTTGGAGAATACATAAAACAGAAATCGAATGGTGTTTTCAAAGAAAAATAGGGAAAATTTTCTTCCAGTTATCTATTGCTACCTATCAAGCCACCCAAAACTTAGTGATTTCAAACAAGAATTTATTATTCTCTCTCATGGATGTTTGCTTAGCTGGGTTCTTGTTGCTCGAGGTCTCTCATGTGGTTGCTGTCACACGGTAGCAAGGGCTGAGTTTTCTGGAAGCTTTTTCACTCCCATTTCTGACATTTGGACTGGGATGGCCGCAGCCTGCCAGCCATCTCTCGTCTCTCTCTATGTGTGGCCTCTTGGCTGGCTGGGCTTCCTCACAGCATGGTAATCTCAGTGTGGTCAAACTTCTGTATAGCGGCTGGCTCAGTAAAGGGTGAGGGTTTCATAAAGACCAAGGCCCAAGCTGCAAGTTTTCTTAGACTTTAGCTTCAGAAAGTTACATGGTGTTACTTCTATTTCCTTCAGTTCATGACAGAGGGCAATGCAATTCCTGGTGACAACAGACTGCATGGAAGAAGGGAGGGTTGGGCCACAATCCCAAAAGGCACAATCTCAAACACCATAATCCCAAATCTTGAAATATCAAAAGATCAAAATCCCTAAAGTCTAAAATCCTGAAAATCACAATCACGAAAGATAAAAATTTCAAAAATATAACTCTGTAAAACGTAATTTTTAAAATTCCTTAAAAGATATTTATTCACATTTTTAAGATTTTTGAATATATTTATTTAAATTTCTAAGATTTATTTGAGAAACATAGAAACACAACAGAATACTTCATAATCCACTTTATAGAATAAAATAGGCAATAATAGCATACATATTTTTGTTAGCATAAACACTCAAATATATACTAATGGCAGTCTCAAGAGTATAACAATTATGAGCAGATGAACCATATTCACAAAGAAATAGCTTATGTAACTTCAGTCATCTGTTACCATGACAGACAGCCTAAGTCTTTTGGGATGGATAAAAATCCTTGATGGGTCACCATTTTGTATGCAATAGCCCAAAGATCAGAGATCTCAAGAAATTTTATCTTTCACAAATGCAAATGTACAAAAAGGACATCTTTTCATTTATTGAGAAAGTTTCAACATTTTTATGTACACGCACAATGCTAACCCATAAAATCAACATTTGGGATATTGCCCCTGTGTGGAGTCAAATTTGCAAAAATATGCATAAAACAAATTAGAACTCTCTAAAAATCTTTACATAATTTATATCTCTGGTATTGAAAATGATGTAAAGATGAAATACATAGCATAGTGAAATTTTAAAAATAATGCTGAAAATTTAAAATAGTAGAGAAAAAGAGAAAGAAGGAAAAAAAAGAAAATTGGACATATGAAAAAGTGTATCATAAGGATAGATTATGTGCAATTGCATGAACATAGTCCATAAGAGCTGGCCAACTTTCACAATCATTAACTATATTTTGAAATCTTGAATCTTGATGAATAGCTGCATTTTTTTCTTTTAGGGCAAGGCCCTCCTCAGAAAATATGTTCACATTCATTTTCTATGTGGCACTGCTCTTTGTGAAATTCTTCTGTGATTCAATCTATACCAACATGAGCATTCTCTATTAAATTTTCCCATGTCCTGTGCCATGCTTCTGTGTTGTTTTGGGCATGGGGAAATTCATTTTGCGTGCCCTTATATACAGACCACACATGTGCAGGAAACAGTCCTGGTGATCAAACAGCACAACCGTTGCATAAATATCTTCTTATCCTACCACGCCCATGATTATTTTCAAACCAGTCAGTAACTGCTCTGGCTTCTTCAGGCAAATGCAGCTTTAATTTATTAAAGGTCCTGGACTGTCATCAGGTGAAAGGCGTGCCAATACAGACAAATGACGCATTTTTAAACTGAAGCTTTCAACATTGCCATATCTTGTGGCCAAAAATTTTCCACCAAATGCATAGGGCTAGATAGAAAAAATAAACTTTATTGGTAACAACTTCAAATTTACTTTTAGAAGCCTTGATGCCACCTAATTCTAAATCTGTCATTATAGTTTGGAGATTCAGACGTTAGGGATTTTAGACTTCAGGGATTGAGACTTTGGGGATTTTGTTCCTTAGGAATTTCAACATTTGAGATTAGGACATTCAGGAGTATGACTAGCACTGCTGCCCAGAGCTGTGAGTAACAGAAGATGTGGCTCGAGGGGCCTTCACTTTTAAATCTGCCACTTCGGTAATGGAGAATTTAGCCGTGTGTATATATACACACACTTGTGTTTATGTGGTACATGTTACACATTCAGGAAAGAAAAATTGATCTGGACTCAGAAGCCATAAATCTGAATCCTGAATTTTGATAGTTAATGACTGTGTAATGTGAAGCAAGTCATTTGTCTTCTTGGAACCTGTTTCCGCCATCTTTAAAGTAGAAATAATATTACCCACACACTCAGGCAGACAGTGAGGGATGCTTAAGATGATGTAAAACACTTTGAAAACCTAGTGAAAATATACATGTTAATGCTATAGCTTTATACAGACCAAATTCTTGTCTCAACTTGCATAGCTTTGAACTTGTAACTTTTGTTTTACAAAATGGAACATGCTCTTTTGTTCAAATCACCCAAATGTAGTTCAGGAAGTATAAGTAAACATGAACCCTCGTCATGTTTCACAGGATCTCAATTCTTTGCCAGACTTGATGTATCTGAATCCAAGTGGGAAACACACGCCCCACGTGACGGGTGAAGTGGCGCCTCCGTGTGTCCCAGGGTGGCCTGAGTGGGTGGCAGAATAGAGAAGGAGGTGGCCAGCCCCTAAGTTGTACTATTAAATTACAGTCTGTCCGAAGAGAGTGATCTCTTGTTTCGGCAGCAAGTACTAATCCCAGAAACTATAAAAACTCCAAGCATTCAAAAATAGGCTGTCACATAGCACACCATAAATTACTGCAGCCCAGTAGTCCATTGCCCTCATTCATGCCGGTACCTTAAGCTAAGGAGAGTGGTCTGCCTGAGGGGGAAAATCACAAAGCCAAAACCTTGTTTTCTGGTGTCTTTTGATTCTCTTTCTTACCAACTTCGGGAGAAGCTAGAAGACAGCTTCATTTAATTATGTAATATTACTTGTTTTTTTTTAGTTTTATATGTTTAAAGTCTTCATGGAACTGCTCAGGATGGAAAAAGGAATCTATTCCAGAAACAAGAGTGAGATAATCATTCTTACAATGCCATACAGCTGAAAGTGTCACAATAGTAAGGGAATTGTATGTATTAAAATATACAGGGACAAATATATTTTCACCTTGATTTCCATTATAATTTCAGATTTGAATACTCACAGGAAATCTATCTAAAATACAATAGAAATCACCTTTTAGAATCTTATTCCACCTATTCCAAGGGATGCCCTGCCTCTACGGGCACGTATTCCATGTACATGCAATTCCCTCTGTCCACCTCTCCTACAATAGCCAGTCAAATAAACAATCAGTCCATGAGATCTGGATACACTCACTAAATGTAACATATATTGCCATGTACCACTCAGTGAATTTCCATTTATTTGAAGCTCTTAAATACTATACCAGTCTTATATGGACTAGTACACAATGGTGTAACCATTGCTTTGATTATTCAGCCATGTGGAGGCTACTTTGTGCTAAAATCACCGCAATGATTTGGATACTTGATCCCTCCAAACCTCAGGTTGAAATGTGATCTTTAGTATTGGATGGGGGGCCTAATGGGAAGTGTTTGGGGAATGGGGACAGATCCCATGAATAGGTTAATGCCCTGGGGTGGGGGGCAGGGAGATGATGGTGAGTGAGTTCTCACTTTATTAGTTCCTTCAAGAGCTGGTTCTGGTTGTTGAAAAGAGCCTGACACCTCCCTCCCCTCTCTCACCTCCTCTCTTGCCATGTGATCTCTGGGCACACCAGCTCTTCTTCATCTTCTGCCATGTGTGGAAGCAGCCTGAAGTCCTTACCAAGAGAAGATGCTGGCACCATGCTTCTTGTATGGCCTGCAGAGCCATGAGCCAAATAAACAACTTTTCTTTATAAATTACTCAGCCCCAGGTATTCCTTAAAGCAACATAAACAAAGACAACCACTTTGTTTTTATTGCACAGTTATTAAAAGATCAGTACAGAGTGAAGCTGTCTCACTATCTAATTACAAGGACTTCCTATCAGTGCTTTCCATAGGATGTCCCATTTGTGTAAGGTGAAGAGAGAAAAGAGAACAGGGAGGTATAACTGAAAAATCATTTCTATAATATTTTTGAATTTTTTCTTTATCTGCAACAAGCAGAAAAGCCAAGATAACTCCCAGATAGACCTATAACACATAGATACAAAGATGATAAACAGATGATAGATAGATAGGTAAGTTCCATTATTTTCAACTGTACAAGACAGAAATTGTCCTAAATTGATATGCACAGATCAAGGTTGACTTATGTCAATGAGAAAAGAACTTCTCAGTTGATAGAGTTTAGTCCTAGTGACCCTGCCATTCACCCATACATTCATCACACATTTGTTGTGTCTGATACTAAAGAAGGAATTCAGGGATGAAAGCATAGTCCCTGTCTTCAAGTGTTCACGATCCAGAGTGGGAGAAAGATATACAAGCGTATAATTATCATACTGTGCAGTAGGAGTGGTGATGGGCCACAGTGACGTAGGGGTCCCAGGGAGAGGGACAAAGGCAGGGGTGGAGCTTGAGGAGAGCAAGGGTCAGAGAAGGGAGACTGCTAGAAGAGGGTGAGGCATTAGAGGAGGCTCCCCAGCCTGAAAGAGCAACATGGCAAAGCCGGAGTTATGGAACAGCCTGGGGTCTTTGCTAGAGCTGCCATCAGTTCAGGAAGCCACAGACTGAGGGGGCACAGTAGGAGAAGATGATGCCTGCAAGGAGGAGCCACACCCAGCATGGGGAGCACACATTACCTCCTGGACTGTGAGAGGGAATTGAGGCTTGAGTCTAAGGACAAGAGGAGGCCACCCATAGAGCAATCTCATCAAATTCCCCAAATAGAGTTTTCACTTCTATTTGGAGAAATAAGCTCTGTTTTTAAAAAGCAATACTTTTTTGAAACCACAAATTGCATCACCACCCTTGGTGGTGTGAGCTTGGCCATCAAGCTCACGAGCTCACAGGTCCGATGGTTGCAGGTTGAGATAAGAGTGTGGCAGAGTCAACAAGGCTGAGCACCATGCCTGGCTAGGGGAGAATGGCGGGGTCCCCAAATTGCATGTGCCATCAGCTTGGAGGTGGGCATCAACTTTGTAGCTGAAGAAAACCCCAAATCATCGTCTTTCATGGCATGACTTTCTCTTAAACATGGGAAAACAAAACACTTGACAATATGTAGAAACAATGTTTAAGATGCCTATGTACTATACTGCCTATGTATTACAAAAGTCCCTCAGACAATACCATACAGGGAAGCTGTTCATGTGTTGCAGATGGCACTAATTCCATCAGAAAATTGTACAAAGAGCATGAAAGTCACTAATATGACGTGAAAATCCCAGTCTTCAATTATATTAGAGGCGCTAGTCCATTATATTAATCTTTTACACAGTTCCTTTCTATCAAATCAGATTAGCAAATTTGGTTTAAACTAATGTGCTATAAAAATCTTATCATTTTTATTAAGTATGAGAAAATTGTGGTTTTGCTTATATTGAATGGTTGATCTCATTCATCCCTCTATGTCAGATTAATGATAAAGGAGACATTTGGTGGCCTGTATTCCATGTTTCCTAGTAATGAAGTCAAGAATGTTATCGCCCCTGTTGGAGCAAATGCGGATTAATGCACAAGGATGGCGGTAGTCCCCTTACATGAAAATTGCGGGTTTCAACTTAGAGACTGGCGTTCTTAGCTTTTCATTCTATTTCCTCTCCTGCTTGCAAGCCAACCAAGGTATCAGTGTTTCTCATCATCTGCAGGATGGCAATTCAGCCCATGACAACCCTGAGATGTGTTACTTCTACTGATGTAAGGTACAGAAAGTTGCTTGGTGACTTATATCGCCATGCTAACTGAAATACCGGAGAAGAAAGTCCCTGCAGCTGACATTCCCTGCTTCCCCATCCTCACTGTCAGCCCATGGCCTTGCTTTCTACTTACTTCCCTGAGAAAACTGAAGCAATCAGAAAAGAACTTCCACAAATTCCCACCCCCACAGGTACTCTCCAGAGCGTCAAATCCGTGGGCGAATCCACTCTTCCCTTACCTGACTTAGCAGCACTTGGTGGGAGGCTCAGCATAGTGGGTCACTGGCCACCCCTGGACACACACGCTTCCCTGGCCTTTTGGAATACCATCTTTGTCACCTATCAAATCCTTATACATACTTATCACTTTAATGGCAGCATAATTTTCCATCAGATGTTATGTTAGCATTTTTGTCTGATTTTTACCATAGCATTTATTGCTCTGCATTGTAATTGCTTGCTTCTTCTGTCTCTCTCCTATTGGGTTATGAGCTCTCTGGTTCTCTTTTTGCTCTGGGTCTATCGTGTTGCCTGGTACACAGTTGCTGGTAAACAGACTTGGATGAATTTCTAGAGCCCCTGACAGGGAGGCTGGGTGGGGTGGAAGAATCGAACCTTTGGCTTTAGACTATGATCTGGGCAAAATCTATTTGCTTACTTAATTTGCCCTATCCCTCATAGACAGCAATCCCCTACAAGACTGGCAGAAATCCTGACTAGCTTGTCTATTGCTGTATTCCATAGCAATCCACATAGTAGTGAGCACACAGTATACAATAAATATTAATACATACTTTCTGAATGAAACACAGGCCAACAGAGATCAACACGGTAAGTCTAAGCAACGATTTGACTCAATATGAATGTATCTACAGATACTTTTCTCAAAAATAGTTTTCATGGAAATGAAAATAAACATAACAAATTAACGACCTGAAGGTCAAGGGCAGAAACTCACTAGGTTAGAGAAGAAGAATGCAGAAGAGCAGGAATGGAGAACTGGCTGTCCCCTTAGGTCATTAGCATTTTATCCTAATGACCCTAGATAAGAAAAATCGTGCCGTAGCTGTTCAAGTCGAATGATGTTCCTCATATTCATAATCTCCAGGTAATGATATTTTACAATTTCCCTCCCAAGACAATTTCTTCCAAGCTTTAAAAGTGCCTACTATTCCAGTTATCTACCACTGTGTAACTAATCACTACAAAATTTAGTGGCATGAACCATCAATTAGCTGTTATCGCTCAGCTCTGACAAGCTCAGCTCAACTAGGTGGTTCTCACTTGTGGTCCCCCACACAGTTGCCGGTAGGTGCTGCTAAGGCCGGGTCAGCTGAAGGCTTCTCTCTTCAGTCCAGCATCTCTCTGTGCAGTCTGTCTCCACCGCTAGCTTGGGCTTCTTCACAGCACGGGGCTGTCAGGAGAACCAGACTTTCAGAAACCCAGCCTCCAAAGATGATTGTTCTCAGAGACCCTGGTTTCTTATGGACTTAGTCTTGGCCAGCATGGATTCAAGAGGAAAGGAATTAGTCTCTGCTTCTCAAGGGGAGGAATGTCAAAGAATTTTCAGCCATTTTTAGTCCTTCTCTAAGAAAAAATGCCTTGTAAAGGCTGAACTTACACCTAAGTGAAACCTTTCTTGTTGTAATTGAAAGTAATTTTTCTTATTCTGTCTTCATAAAGACAGACGAGAGATGATTAGAAAGCTTTCATTTGATATTAATAGTTTCTATGATTAAAGACGTTTACCTCTTATCTGGGATTGGGTTTTCCCTTCCATGGTATGAGCAACTGAAATTTTCCTACTCCAACATTTTTAGGAGTCTGTACTCTTCCTTTAGTCTTGTACAAAGAGTCTAAAAATGCTTCATAATAAATACGTATTTTCCTATGACTGAAACCCAACCACTCAAGTAACTGACAAAAACACTCCTTTCCCTCAATTGCTAACTACCACTGAATTATTATTGTCCAGATAGGAACAGTTCTGAATTTACACATGAAAGATAAAGTTATTACAACATTTTGAAGAAAATCTTTGAAGCTAATTATCTAAAGATTAGAGAAAGGATATCTTTTAATTAATTTCAAACCCTGGATTGAGTACTAAGCAGAAACATGAAAGAAAGATTTCCAATAGGAAGTGATGGCTATGGAGGAGGCGCCCCTCCCCCCCGAAGATTACCATTTCATTTTCAACATTGATTTGAAATAAATGCTGGTGTGATCTCCAAGGGAAGACTGTTTCAGTTATTACGTGATCCTAAAGGAGAAGCACACCATATAATAAACAAACTATATGTTGTGCTCCGTTGTTAAACTACCTTCCCCGCACTATGCTTTGGTTTCAGTGAGGGTCTTAATTTTTACACACCCTCTGTCCCCTTGGATGTCCTGGAGGCTGAGCTGAGGGGCACACCTCAGGCCTTTACTGATCTGCCTCTTTGCTTTCGCTCCACCCAGCGTCCAACAGGCTGCTTGGCACATGAATGTTTGATAAGTACATTGCAGCAAATAGTTTCATTTCAAACTGAAATTTCAAACTATCCCATTTAAATGTGGGGAATGATACATACTTTGTGTCAGGCTGAGTTTAAAATTACCTACAGGTTAAGTAATATATAATTTTCTGAATGTTTTATATATCTTCATTTCTCAATTATTTTAAATGTTTCAAAAAACATTTACAGAGTACATACAGGATGCCTGATACCAGGTAGGTGCTAAGGATACAAGGATGAGTGAGGGCCTTAAGGAATGCCCAGCATTTCTAAGGCTTTTGGAAACCAAAATTGCTTTTCTCAGCCAGCCGTCCTGGATGTAACAGTCTCTTCCTACCTCCCATATTTTTCCATTTTCTTTCAAGGTTGGTTTTTAAACTACCTCCTAATATACACTATTATATCTTTAGAACGAGAGCCTGATGTATAATCTATGCTCTTTCACACATGATGCTTACATTTTTTAAAAAAAAGGGAGGGAAATTATTCTTCCTTTCTTCGGCACCATTGGCCTTCCACAAACTTCACTTTAACCTCTGCAGATCCCAGGCTCTGTGCGTACAGGCCGGTGAGCGCCAGCCTGGACTGCAACAGTGTGTTTCTCACCAAGGGCGGAAATCTTCCAGCTGATCTCATAGCAATACAGTACATGTTAATAGAAACTCCACGGTTCACCCCACCAAGTCCAACATCAAAAAAATTCAAAAATAGGTTAAAAAAATTCAAAGTTGTAGAGCCATGTCCAGACTAAGCCACAAAAAATTTTCCAATCCTAATTAATGCCGATTTTAATTTAATGTCACTTTATTAACACAAATTAAATTCAGGTCTTCATTCTTTCTCTCTTAGACTATTAAATAGCTCCTAACCGGACTCCCCTCTTTCATTAATGCCCTCATTTATTTATTCATTCATTCAACATGTATATTTTTAATGGTAATATTGCCATTGCTTATTTATTTATTCATGCTTCTTTTTTTGTTTTTCATCTGTTGACCCTGTATTTTCTAGGTATGAGTATCTAACATTTTGATAAGGATAATTTGGATTCAGGAACATTTTGACTCTGCCTAAAAAAACAAACTACTAACTCATGTGTGTTTCTTTTTTTTTTTTTTTTTTTGAGACAGAGTCTCACTCTGTTGCCCAGGCTAGAGTGAGTGCCGTGGCGTCAGCCTAGCTCACAGCAACCTCAAACTCCTGAGCTCAAGCAATCCTCCTGTCTCAGCCTCCCGAGTAGTTGGGACTACAGGCATGCACCACCATGCCCGGCTAATTTTTTCTATATATATTTTTAGCTGTCCATATAATTTCTTTCTATTTTTAGTAGAGATGGGGTCTCGCTCTTGCTCAGGCTGGTCTTGAACTCCTGAGCTCAAACGATCCGCCCACCTCGGCCTCCCAGAGTGCTAGGATTACAGGCGTGAGCCACCACGCCCGGCCTCATGTGTGTTTCTTAACAGACCATGCATGCAACAGAAGGTCTCTCCACCCATGACCCTTGCTTCTACCTGACCAAGGGTCCCAGCATCTTGACATGCTTCACTGGGGAAGCAGAAGACATGATCAGAGAGGTTGGCAGGGGTGAAATCACAGGTGTCTGTGAGGGATCCTGCCACTGCCATTCTGTAAATTGTGGGGACACACTGGAAGGTCTGAGCAGTGTCAGAGGATCAGATGGGAGGCTGAGAGCACTCTCTCCAGCAACATGGAGAGTGGGCAGGGAAGGCGAGCTGGAGGCAGCCCCAACACACAGTCTACTGTGACAATCTAGACAAGAAGGGGGGTACTGAGTGAGTGACATTGGGGATGGAGAAAAGGGGGCAAACCAATAGATATTTAGGAATTAAAATCAACAGACTTAAGGTTGAATAACAGACTTAAGGTTAAATAAGAAGATGATTATAAATTCTTCCACTAGAGGAGACTCAATGGGATACTAAAAAAAGAAAACACTAGGCTTCCATGCTTAAGGGAAGAAATAATTAGCTCATTTGGGGGACATGTTACATTTAAGAAGCACATGAGATACCCAAGAGGTGATCTCCACCTGATGGTTCAATGTTTCTCAAGTCTTTACATACTTCGTCATCTAAGGAGCTTTAAAAAATGCGTATGCTTGAGTCTCACTTCCCAAACCACCCTGAACCTCTTAAATCAGATTGTCTGGGGTTGGGCCCCAGAGCGCCTCGTAGAACTCCAATTATAGTTCTGAAAATTACCGGGGTAACTTAGTATACCTGCCTGGAGCTTGAGATTTACATTTGAGAATTTAGGTTTGAGAATCATTACTGCTCAGATGGTAACTGAAGTCCTGAGTGTGAGTGAGTTACCCAGAAAGAGCAAAAAGAACGAAAGAATTGCAGATGCAGAATAGAACACACACGTCCTCCCAGCGTTGCAAGTGGAGTCAAAGAAAAAGGAAACTCCCCAGGAGAACAAGAAGGAGCTGCTTGAGAGTTGGAAGGAGCTGGAGTTGAGAATAGCCCATGAAATCGTAGGGTAGCGCTGATGATAAGGACGCATGGACATAGCGTTGGGAGAGGAGAGAATGGCAGCTGATCCTCACAGGAACCTGGTGGTCCACGGCCCAGAGCAGCTCTGGGGGGTTCATCTTAAATCTGAGGAGGAGACAGAAAGAAGAAAAGGACAGAACAGATGAAGGCAGAGGTAGTTTCCTCGATAATGAAGGTCATGATCAAGGAAACATTGACACATTGTGTGGCATTGAACCTTGATCCTCTCCCTAGAGTAAGCGAAAAAGGAACTTCCCCAAAATGAAACAGTTTAGGGTCGTCCTTGAGAAAAATGGGAAAAGCATGGATTAGATTAGAGATGCCAAAAGAGATAGGAGTGTGTCAGTTTCTGCAGAAGTTCTCTGCATCTCAGGTGCAGAAAAAGCAACCCATTCGTTAAAGTGGGGTTCAGAGGTGGCCTGAAGAGGCGGTGGGGGAAAGGGGGAGAGAGCCGAGGGCTGCCACAAGGGCTGCAAGTGTGACGCACCATGGCCACATTGGGGAGAAAATGAAACCAGGGACAGGGATGGGTGGAAAGAAAAGGGAAGGGTTTGAAGAGCAATGCTAGTGAACGAGGGGCAGCTGGAGAAGACAGGGCTCTACAAGGAGACCCTGGAGGGGAAGATTTCAGAGGCGAAGCCAGTTCCAAATGGCCGTGGGAGTGAGTGCTGGATCCAGGAAGGTCAAAGGCCAAGGAAGTTTGAACCTGGGTTGATGGGAGGGACATTGAGTAGCGTGACTGTTAAAGCCCCAAATAGGGATGAGAAGGAGGCTACGAGCCAGGGGCTGGAGTCCTCAGTGGACAGGGGAAGAGAATGGGGAAGGGAAGGAATGCAGAGGGGTGAGCTGATGTGTGATTTTTGAAGGACAAAGGTTTATATGTGAGTGTAAAGGTAGGGTTCTGGTGGCAATAGGAGTTGGAAAATGCAACTGCAATTCTCTTACCACACTGCCTCCTCCCCCTGTGGCTCCCTGGGCTTTTCTAATACACTAATCTGTTGATGTCCCTCCACTTAAAAAATGTACCATGTCTCCTGATGAACCGGGTCTACGAGCTTTCTTTCCCTCCCCAGCCCAGGACTCTCAGCTCCAGTGGTGGTGAAAGAGCCCCAGCACTGGGCCTGTGTACTCGCTGGTGCTCTGGTCTGCGGCCTTCCCTCCTCTGTACTTCTAGCAGATTCCCCCTCAGCCCACCCATGACCTCCTGGAAGCCCATCCTGACCCTGTGGCCTGAGCCAGGTCCTCTTTGCCAGCCCCTATACTTAGGTCTCTTACGGGATCTTCCACATTATGTTGTGATTAATGATGTAGGAGTCTCTTCCCCTACTGGCCCGATCACTTTGAGAACGATGACTAAGTTTTAATATCTGTTCTGTTTCTACAGCTCATAGCCCTGTGTCTGAAATGCAGCAAGACCTCAGTAAACGTTGACCAAAGTGGCATTTGCCTAACCAGCTACTGAGTTGGTTCCTGCCATAGGAAAGCTTTGATTTGATTCATAATCTCAGAGAGCCACCACTAACTCATACACAGTTTCCAAGAACAATTGTAACGATCTCATTCTCAAATTGACATATATGCACAACAGTTTGTTAGGGGTTCTCCTCCTGAGGCTTGTATGGAGGAGATAAAAAAAACACCTTTCCAGAAGCAAAAGAAGGAAATTCCTTCTACTTGACCCCTTTGAGTCCCCTTTGCCACTCCTAGCAGTTTGCCAGCAAGGAACTTTGTTTTTTTGCAGCTTCTATGCTGAGCCAGCCACACCTCTGAGGAGGTGTTTGGGCACCTTACATGAGGTCACGATAGCGCAGTCCCTACTGATTCTGGCACTTGGACTTGGCTGGAGCCATACTCCTCTGTGCAAGGACAGATGGAGCCCCCGTGCACAGATATCTGCAAGGAGGAGTCCTTCCCCACCTACTGTCCTCCATAATGCCTTTGTTATCTATGCATTCTGTGTCATTATTTTTAATTTGCTTATACTGTATCTGCCTTGGTCCTTCTTATCTTTTTGTTAAACTGTATCCACTGAGGTTCTGGCTACCAAAATTACTACCAGCTAACTGCTGCTGGCACAGGTAAAAATCTCCTATTGGCCACAGTAGTAAAGAAAACCATTACCGGAAAAAGTGCTCTTTTCTGGCACCTCCAATGTTGCCACTAGGTAGCTTTATAAATTTCACATCATGGCTATGCACTATTTTAATACAAATATAAACGTGTAATAAAAGTTTCTCCTGGAATGTAATCCCTCAATGGCCATATTTTAGAATACAAAGAGGAGACATTCTTTGGAAGTGCCTCTCATGTTTTGTCAACTTTATGTAAAGGAAAATATTAACACAAAAAAAGTTAGATCAATGTAAATGCATACTTCACATCCCTAAATTTAACGCTGTAATCATTTGTTTTTTTTAAAGTACAACTATTTGCATTCTCTCACTGGAAACAAACCTGGCAAGCTTATTACGTTAATTTTTAAAAGGCCAAAAAATTGTCTTTTGCTCTTTCAACTTAAAGCCAGATCCATGAAGAAATGCACCTTAGGCAAGGGGCACAAGCATGCTATGAGTATGTGTCCAGTCTCCCAGACTCCCCCTCGCCTGGAGACATTAATACTAAACAGGGTTTTGACAGTGGTTGTTTGGCCAAGAAGGTGTTTAATTGGGGCTAGCCACTGCCCTTTTGGCCAGAAGTTTTTGACAAAAAAAGGCTCTAAGAATGGGTTCATCAGAGCCTCCAGCCGTCCTTGTGGAAAACCTCTCTCCCCAAGGAGTTTGGTCTGTGCCCTTGAGCGTTCCAAAGCCTGCAACTTTCCATGGCTACATATGGCCCATTGACAGTTAGCAGCTGTCAGGCGGACAGGCCCTGCACACCCAGCTGGTCAATTGAAGGCACGTCTAGACGAAATGAATGGACACAGCCTATCAGTTCCATTTGGCCATCACAGCAATTGATGCAGATCAGCCGGGCTCATTGCAACTGCAGAGACGGGCGTGGGAGCATGGGATTCATCAGAGTGGAGCAGACAGCCACGTCCTGGTCCTGGCTGCAGGGTGAGCTCACGCACCTGTGCTGCTCCACAACTGTTGTTGTCCATGTTCCTCTAGTCAGTGACTCATTTGACCTAAGTCCCCATCTCCAAAGAGTCTACCTCAAGAAGCATTTCCTAAAATCACCTTGCTGAATAGCTAGTGTAGCAGAGGGAACCAACTCAGGGCTCCAAAGAGATCTCAAGAAACCATGAATCTTTTTCCTTACCAAATATAGACTGTGGTGGAAAAGGAATATTTTAAAAATTGAGAAAATAGTGAGTTTCCCCCCAACTGCCCATCACATGTTACATAATAAAGAAAAAAACTTGCAAAGCGTAATATTGTCACAAATATTACACATAACAGAGCTGGCTATTCTGTCTACTGCCTAAACTTTGCAATATTCTCAAAAAAAAAATCTCTTTTGAAGATTTTCAAAAAGCATCACAAAATACTCCTGCAGACATAAAATATTTCTCTATAAACTTATTAGCAGTTCTCATGACAGGCTGGCCTTCATTATGAATAAAGAAAACTAGCTATCAAAATAGTTTCAGCATGCCTCAAAAGAGGAAAAAGAAAGACAGAAGACACTGTCTTCTGCAAAATCTGTTCAAGAAAACAAAAGTTGCATGGCGTCCAACAACTCCAGGGCTGATGCGATGAGCTCCAAGCTTCTCACCAAACATGTGGCCCCATGCAGAAATATGCCAAAACAACACAGTTTGGGCTCATTGTATCCTAATTAATACTATAATGAGTTTCCTTAGACAGCCAAATTCTTAATCAGCCCTATCAAAACTATGTCTGCCCAGAAAAAGACTCATGTTAATTCTGCTTAATGCCTGACAGTGGTTAAGCACCATTAATACTCCATAATTTCATTGTATGTTATTGTAATCATATCAGCATATATCTCAGCAGCTACGCAAGGCTCAATAGGCTGTCTTGAATTATCGGTCACGTGACTCTGCTTCACTAAGAGACTATCTTCCATCACAGCCAGACCTCCTTTGCCCTCCCCGCAGTCAGTAGCCTAAGCAGGTATTAATAAAGGTCTCCTTTTTTAAATTGCACAGCTCTAAATGGTCTTTAAGGGACCCAGCAGTAATCTCAAGATCCCTATATTTTAGCAGGAAGGCAGGACAGAGGAATTAATAAGAGCCCTTTCTGTGTAAACTGCTCCCTGCTCTAAGGCTATATCGTGATGTCAGGGCGCTAAGAGAATTTTAAATGCACAGGATGGATTGTTTGTGTTGCAAAAGCGAAACAGGGGGCAAAGGCTAAGAGACTTGAGAAAATTGAAAGACTGCCAGGATGCTGGGATGCAAATAGCAACAAAACAGGGATAAATGCTCCTGCTCACATATGCAGGAGTCCTGCAGAAGGGGGAAAAAAAAAAGGTTATTAATTTTCACCAGGCTGTATCTTACAGCTGGTGGCTCAGCATCAGTTTTTGGTGTAATGAAAATGGTCTGAGCAGAAGATAAATGGTTCATAAAGTGGACCATTTAGATGCAATCGAGGCTCAATCTGCCCAGTGACTAATCACGTCCCCCCAGTAAAGCTGAATTCCACTAACAGACTTTTTTTTTTTCCTGGCTGTACCAGTGAATTGTAGCCGGGTCTAAGTTCAAGGCAGGC
This sequence comes from Eulemur rufifrons, assembly GCF_041146395.1. NCBI lineage: Eukaryota > Metazoa > Chordata > Mammalia > Primates > Lemuridae > Eulemur > Eulemur rufifrons. The sequence goes on along the minus strand of NC_091001.1, from coordinate 37,068,472 downwards.
AGAGAATTATCTTGATTTATTAGCGCACTCCCTGGCCATGCCACTCGCTCGGCTGTGCCTTTGTGGGCTTCTGCCCTGTTGCTGTCGGAGTGTAATTTTTACTGTTCCCCTGTGACTAGTACACAGCATCATTTTCAGCTGCTAGAAAAATGGGCTGCTTTTCCACCTGTAATTTTTCTTCTTTTGCTGCTGAAGGTATATAATATATCTCTAAAGTGCGTAATAAGTTTCTGAAAAACGTGTTTTTAAAAGAAATTGATTCCAGTGGTTTATAAGCCCAAGCAAGGCCACATAAGGAAATGCACCAGATTGCAAAGGTATGCATGCTTGGCAAGGCAGCCATTTTTCCCCTTCCGTTTAGTAAATTCCGACTTCTAGTCCAGAGTGTAATTTCAGACATTTTTCTATACAGTAGTACTTCTCATAATGAACTCTGATCAAATAAAAATGTTGTTTATATTGAGACTTTACAAGTCCTGATTACGTATAAAATAGAGTAGAATCCCTCATAATGACATTTAATTGTGAGAAAGAAAAGATTCCAATAGAAGAGCATTCAGCTGCATTTGTTCCATGTTCCTTTGCATAATGCTGTTTATAGATCGTTCAATTATGACATTATTATGAGCTGCATAAGAGTAACTCACTAGTTCCCCATATTTTTAGACCTATGGAAAATCAACTTGGGTGCGATTTTCATTATTGTGACTGCGAGTTATTCGCAAAAGGCCCTGCCTTATTAGAAGGATTGACTGCATCCATTTGGCTAATGAATTCTGACACTTCACCCATGACCTTGCGAGCATCTTCAAAGGAGAACGCACATTGCTGAGGACACTCGGGGAAGCCAAGTCTCCTCCTCTTTGAGACTCCAAAGATTCTAACTAAATGTTATTAATAACCCAACCAATGGCAGAGGGAGGGATCTGAGCCGGTGTATTCTGAGCCCTCCAAGGTTATTTTTCTGTTTTCTGAAAGACCTGACAGATATGATAGGTAAACTATCAGGCAATAAGCAGGGGGAAGTGCTGCTGAAAACCTCAGTGATCATACATCTTCTATAAAAGGAGCTCAAGTTCTCAGATACCTGCCCCTGTAGTTTCATTCCTTCAATGACATCAGTTTTCTGAAGGCAGCAGAAAGTGCAATTCATTACTTTCCAAGCAGCCTCTCAGACCTGCATCCGTCTACTTAGCAGGCTGAGTTTTCACCTGCCTTCTTCCCTTTTCCACAGAGCTTTGACTAGTCCAGCTGGAAACTGGCTTTTGCAATGGGCCTGTGTGGTGCTGACCATGCCTACAGTTTTGGCAGCAGAAAAAGATGGAGATTACAGTCATCATTTGCAGCCACACGTATTACCAGCACATGTTTTATAACAACACAAGCAGGACAACCAATGCTTTCTACCATTCATGTGACAAACATCCAATGCATGCTTAGTATATGCCAAATACTATGATAGGTTTGCAGAACACACAGATGAAGGAGGCATAGCCCTTCGCTCAAGAACTTGCAATCTTGAATGACATGACTGAACAAATGAATGGATGTATGTCTCTGGCCTGGACAACGCTCAATGAATTAGAAAGAATGAGGCCAAGGGTCAGAAAACCTCCTGTTGTAGTCAGAGCCACCTAAGATGGGTGTGGCTTTGGGGCAGTTGTTTAATTTCTCTATGCCTTGCTCCCGTAGCTATAAAATGAAGATAAGGATCTTGCTCCATTCATCACTCAAGATTGCTTTGGTAATTAATGAGATGGCATTTGTGCTGTTGCTTTGATGTGCTATAGGAAGATAGGGAATTATTATTATTGCCTGAAAGGTCAGGGACTGTCATAGAGTTGTGGGCTCCATGCTTTGCCCAAGGACACCTAAAATACAGCCCACCCATGGCTCACCAAGTCTTGTGATTGGGAGTGGGCCTGGGTCATCACTAGAGAAAGAAATATGCTTTCCTAATTTGTACAAAGGCACCAAATGGGCTAGCAAGAGTGTGTGCAAATGTGCAAAGTATGTCAAAACAGTTCTTGGAACCATTCCATCACTGAGCATTTCCATAAACTGTAAGTGCTGGAGCCTTTACTTGCTCCTATTACGATCTACTTCGGGCTTTGACACCAAGCTATAATATCTTGGAAAACTACATCTTGGGTAAATGACATGATTCTTTTTTATTTAGCCCATGGAAACATAGCCTTAATTTTTATTTCACAAGAATATAAATGTACATGGGGTGAGAAAGTTTTCATAAATGCAAGCATATCTTATACAGTGGGTACATCAAATTCCTTAGAAATATTCCTTGATTGAATCACTCTGCTAAGAGTTCAATCAATCCAATGTGACCACAACACAGAATCCAATCAACGAGGAGTGAGAACGATCTTTTAGGTGTTCTAAGCCTTCCGAACAATCCAAACTAAACAGCCCTGCCCTGTTACTAACTGCCCTGCCTGCCTCAAGGTCTTTGTAGGACTGATACATACTGAAATTACATTTTTGGTTTTGCTTACTTCTTCATTTTGTGTTTTCCCATTAGGAGAGCTTCAGCAAGGCTTGAACCTCAGTTTTCCCACCTGTCAAATGGGGATGATACCACCCTAGGACCACTAGGAGGTTGTGAAGGTAAGAAATTGGATAAATTCCTGAATCCTGCCCAAATTCCTGTATTCTACCCTTTCTTCTACACAAAGTCCCTGAGGGACAGAAACCCTGCAATGAGAGCAGCAAATAAAATGAAAGCAATCCTTCCTTCCCACCCCACCTCCCCTTGTGAGTCTGGAACAGTAGCAAGGCCCAAAAACCAATCTGTCAGTCTAACCTTCCTCTAAGTAGAGCAACAGATAAAATAGATGAGAGTGTCTGGGCACAACCAAGAGAAAAGAAGCCAGGGCTTCCCTGCCTGGCATTGCACCAGCCATATGGAGATAGAGGCTGAGCCAGGGGCGAGTGTGTGCTGGAGGGGGCGGGAGTGTTGGAGGGAGAGGTAGACCAGCAATCTGATGCCCCCACCCCCACCCCACAGCCAGGAGGAAAGGACAAACAGAGTACCAGAGAGAAGCAAATCCTTGGGTATGAATTCCAACTTACAGTGGTCTTACCCACTGGAAAAATAGCATTCTGCAATAAGACCAACAAACAGAAGCTCCTCCTTGGAGGTGGTGAGCTGGGGGGTGGGAGATTGGCAGCTAAAGTGGATCTTGAGCACCTGACATCTACTGGGTACACGGGACCCAACAGCAACCATGACCATGGCAATCTTATAATAGGATATTTTTCCAAAGAAAATAATCTAAAAAGAATTCACCCCTTCTGAGTGACCTACATGAGGCTGACTCTCAGGACTGCCACAATGGGTGTATAGCTGCAGTCCCCAACCCCCAGCTGCAGACCAGCGCCAGTCTGTGGCCTATGAGTAACTGGGCCACAGAGCTCCTCCTCCCCCACAGCACCACCTAACCCCCTCCCCCATCCATGGAAAACTGTCTTCCATGAAACCAGTCCCTGGTGCCAAAAAGGTTGGGGACCACTGGTAGATAGGCTGTGGTCTCCTGTGAAGCTACCCCACCCCATTCCAGGGTTATCTGAACTGGGATGTTTGGGTTGTGTGTGTGTTTGTGTGTGTGTGTGTGTGTGTGTGTGTGTTTGGGATTTCTTAGATAAACCTTATTTGTCCTGAAAGGGTTGCCAATAATGAAAGATAAAGTTGCGTTATCTCAGAACTTCTACCATTTTTTAAGTATGTGCGAAACAGAGAGTGGCTCGGGGGGCTCCCGGTTGATGTTTGTTTTGAAAGGCAAGTACTTATCGTTTCTACCATCTATGTCTTAGAATACTGAATAGCTTACTAGTTCTGTGTTTGTGAATAAAGTCAACACTTCTCTCTAGAAGTTATTGGCTTGTCTCTAAAAACACTTGGATTAATCTAGTATCTATTTTTCTCCATGTTAAAATAATCATGACAACTGGATAAAATATTTGTCAATAGAAACTTGAATCCGATTACACTAAAAAATTCACTGAGCAAATTTTATAAGCCAGTGGGAATTAGGCATAAGACCTACACTGAAGGTAGCATCTTCCTATGTCATAAATATCGCAGATTAGACTGGTAAACTGGATCTGAGGACAAAAATAGGGAGTAAGAAGTCACATGGACAGAGGCAGCACTGTCGGTGCCTTCTGACAGGTTCTGTATGTTTCTGTGAACCTCTTTATATATCTGGTGTGAAAATATATTTGTCCTGTCAATAGCAGGGGGTGGTGGTGGTGGTGTGTGTATGTATGAAAGACAGAAAGAGAGAGAGAGAGAGAGAGAGAGAGGGAAGGGAGAGTACGTGTTATTCATGCTGGGACACAGGTATGCTAATTGGCTAATCATTTATTGATTAGACAACCAAAGATGATTTTTAAAGCCCAATTGGCCACATATTATTGACTTTTTTCTGTACTTAAGAAAACTGTTCTCTAAGTGGAAAATTATATTAACAGTAATAATAAAAATAATTAGCGTCAGCCAAAAGCTGACATCTCAATTTTGTCTTTACATAGAGTCATGTCCTATTACAGTCAAATTTCCTAAAAAAAATAGATTTGTACGTAGTTTCATTTTTTTCTAGCTTGGCAAATGGCACAGGTTAGCCAAAGCCTTATGGGCTCCATTCTCTCCTTATCTGGAATCAAGACTGATTATAAGAACTAATTGAATGACCAGGCAAGAACTTAGGAAAACTTCCAGTTGTCAGGCTCTACTTTTGTGTGAGCTTCCCACCAGAGGCTGGCTGGGATTCTAAAGGAGAAGGGCAGTATACGGAAGCCCCGGAGGGGTATTTAAATCACAGATGCCAGTGCTCACAAGAAACAACCTATGCTGCCACTGCCTGAGTAGGTGACAATGTTCAAGAGTACTTCTCAGACTCTGCCCCCCACCACCGCCACCATCCTGGCCAAGGCAGACTTGGTGGGCAAGGGAAGGGCCTGGGCAGAACCCTGCCTGGCAGCCAGACTTTCCCCTTCTGCTGCCTCCTGGAATCACACGCTCAGCAGGGAGCCTTCTTCACAGGTTCAGGAACCAAGGTGGGTCCTCAGCCCCTACTTGTCCTTGCTTGGGATGTAGCTTTGCCTGCTTAGCAGCAAAAAATGCAGGTGCCCTCCTACTGAGATCTCCAAGCACCAATATGACCCATACTCTGAACGTGACTATCGGCCATAGATATAAGAGCAGTTTAGGGTAGGAAAAAAAAAATCATTCTATCCACAATCTGTGTTCACATCTCCAAAGTCAAACATCTAAATAGTGTAGGTGCTGAAAACCCTCAGACTGGGGAAAGAAGGGACCCAGGGTCACACAACATTTTAACAGCATCAAGATCCAGGCCCCGGACAGTCCCTCTGAGTTTGGGAGGGTGTGTTCTTTACACACAAAGTAGCCAGTTGGGGCCCTGAAGTCTACAGTCTTCAGGAAGACTTTTATTCTAGCCAAGCCATGCCAATGATGTGTAGGAAGAGCATCAGTGAAAGAAGTAAAAATTGTGGCATCACTGAGTCGTAGTCAATATTTTTATGGACCCATTTGCTAGAGTTTCATAAGGAAGCATCACCGTGGGGCTCCAAGTTATCTGAGCAGCAGCTGCAAACATCAGTTCCTAAAAAGTTTGGAACCAGGAAAAAAAAGGAGGCTTCCTTATGTTACCACTTGATTCTCCACAAGGGAGAATTGATCAGATATTGATCTGATGCTCTAGCAACTGATGGAGCCTGATCCTCTGAAGAGAATATTTTACCTAAGCAGGGTCAAACGGCCAAAATAGGATCTGCCTGCATAGGGTCAGGCTTTTTTTTATGGGCAAGGAGTGCAAGCTCACCTTTAAAGTATTAAACAGAAGCCTTCAATTTCCAGCACAATGGTGAATGCTTACGAAGAACACTGCTCGTTTTAGGTTTAAAGTCACTGTTCAAACAACCAATGGGCCCTTTCAGTCAACAGATCTTTGTTGAGCATCTACTATGTGCCAGCCAGCATTCTGAGTGCTAAAGATAAGTCAGTAAGCAAAACAGACAAAAATCCTTGCCTTCATGGAGCAAAAAGTGTTGGTTAATTGATTTGATAAAAACATCCCCACCCCCTAAATATCCCCACAAAGATCGTTACCAAGACAACCCAATTTCTTTTTTGTGCAGTGTTAGTTTCCAAGCTTTGCTTACAATCAAAGGCACTTTAATAAGCACTTCGATGTGGCGATAAAAATGGCAGCAGCGGAAAAGAACGCTCAAGTTGTCTGTTTCTGCAGGGCTGAAATTGTTGCCGCAGTGGACTAGTGAAAATCCCAACGTTATATTTGGAGTTGTATTCAACCAACCCTACCATGGACCAATTCCAGGAATGAAGTGTACAGGTGAGAGTTCAAAACCCTTTAGTCAGTCCTCACGTGGGTTCCAGTCCTGATGGAAGGGCCTGTCCCCCCGGGAGTTCAACCTGAGCCCACGCAAGGGTGGAATGCATTCCTTGGGGGGCTTTGCAGGTTCCCGTTGGATGTCAGCCAGCCATTCAGAGGTAAAAATTGTCTAGCTCTGACAACCCCCAGCCAGCCGACTCCCCGAGAGGTAAATAGCTCGCCTGTGCTTGCCACGTTCCTTTCTTCCTCCTTCATTTTTCATTTGTCTTTATCAGCGGACGTCTGGAAAACCTAATTGCTGTTATTTCCATCTTGAACAGGCTAATAGGTATCAGAGAGTCAGAGAGGGAAAAGGTTTTTGTTTCCTTCTGAATTTACAAAAATAACAATAATAATAATAACAATAAAATAGAAGCCCATATTGATAAGGAAAATATAACTCAGTCTTTTGCCTTAACGAAATTTGCTTTCATTAAAACAGAATATGCAGCATAGTGCCTTGATTACTTTGGTGTGTTGCATTCACCAGCATAAATAAACCTACCGCTTTAGAGCTGGGAAGGCTGCTATTTTAAAGATGAAAAAATTTCAGCTTCTGGATGGCTGCTTTCATTTAACACAGCTTCAAATGAATTTATGAACTGTTCTATAATGTTTTCTGCATACACCAAATGGCAGACTTTAGGCAGAAACCCAATATATGTTTAGTTAGTATATAATAAACATAATATTTACATGGGCTATGCACTGTGTTAAGAATCGAGAGCAGTTGCTCTATAAACTGTTATTGAATCCTCTAGCACAGAGCCCTAAACCAAGGGGTCCATCAAGATTCCAGAAGAATTCTGGAGGCAACACCCTGATCTTCTCCCAGTGCGTGCACGAGCACACACACACACACACACACACACGTATGTTTGTTGGCACACACATGTGGGCATGCAAACCTATGTCTCCTTCATTTAAAAAAATCTCTTTAATCAAAGTCTTGACAACAATCGGATTTTCTTCAGCTGCTAAGATGACAATGTAGTTTAAGATATTATTTTTAACTTTAAAGATGTCTCTGTGGTTTTGAAAAACATTCCAGGAGCTTAAAAAAAAAAATTTAAATCCCAGTAGATAGAAAAGCCAGTTTATTTCCTAAGCAATAAACAGAAAGCAGGGGGAACGGTGCTGAACAAGCATGCTTATACTGAATTTTTTTCTTTGAAAAGCCCACTAGTTAGGCAATATAACAGTTCAGTTGATATTTCTACAGTGCAAACACGATAGTGGAAATTAAGTTGCCCCAGCAAATTCAGTTTAGTGGAAATTTGTTATGAATAAAATGCTGCTGTTGGCCCTAGAACATTGAATTTATCCACCAAATAATATCTCAGAAATACCACTTCAGAAGAAATCAGCTCTAAATAATTGATAAATTTGGTTTGTTTAGAAACCTTTTGACCTCTGTAATAGAAAGTAAAAACACATTTCAATTATTAAAGTCACATATATTCCCTCTGGTAAGGGGAGCTTTTAATTTTAAGCTGGACCCTGTAGGGGCCATTTGATAAAGCTTAGAGAAATTTTTCAACGGCTGCTGTTGGATTTGGGTCAACCTCCTTTGGGAAAATGGCAAAAGATAAATTTGTAGCTTTTCATAACATACAAGAAAACTTCAGAGATTTTAAATATTAAGACCCATTGGAAGCAAAAGAGTTTTTTTAGTAGCCCCTTTTCCCACCTTCCACCCCCAAATTCTCTTTCGCTCGCTCTCTCTCCATTTTCTTTTGAAAAAAGGTTTAAATGTTCATGCTGTTAAAATAAAAGAACAGAGAATCAGCATATTCTATTAATGTAAGACATTTCTTTTTAGATAAGAGCTGTGTCTCTTATCTGCAGTATTTAATGCAATTTTTGTGAAGTTTCATGGAGAAAATAGCAAGATACTATTTGAAGTGTTTTCTTTCCTAAATTTTTTTTCAAATACACTTATTAAATAAATAATTTTATTGGCTATTTCTCTTCTATAATAAAAGCATAGCTTAGTGAATGCTAACCGACAAGGCTTTCCATATTGAAAAAAAAAATACACAAGCAACATAAAGGATTTACATTTTATAACATTATGATCAAAATCATTAGAACATTTAAAAACACAACCTTCACATTTTTATAATGAAAACTGAGGGGAAAAAACTCATCTCTATTGTTATATTTACCTAAGGTATGTGTTCAAATTACATAGCTCAAGAAGGAGGATTTTTATGAGTACTTTATAAACGCTGTGTCTTAAAAGCAAACATTGAAATTACGTTTCTAGTATCCATGTATGTCTAGCACAGCCTCACTTGCCTTTGAACATTACTCTATTGCACTGTAGGCTTGTGAAGGCAAAGGATTTTATCCGATCTTTACCGTGTTCGTTGGGAATCCAATTCTCCTTTTGTGCCCAATAGATGATTAAGAGTATTCATTGTTGGAAATCCTTTCCCCTGTCTAAAATATCAGAAGCAAGTAGTGGTGTTTATAGAAGTGCCCCCTCTCCGCCTCCAGTAGCCCATTGCTTACTGGGAAAAATAAAATTTTCCCACAATTCTTGATTCTGCTTTTCAAATCTCTCCTACTAGGCATCCTACACCCCATATTTCTTTGTTTCCATGCATTCCATCCCCAGGAGACCCCATCCCCACCCCCAATCACATCACAGGCCAGTGTGCTCTCTTCCAAGGACGCTGCTTTCATTCCACAGTTACCAGGACTGTGGCCAATCATGGTGCCTGGATTCTCAAGGCTTTTGGATAAAGATACAGATGTGGGATCCCCAAAAGATTGGAAAAAGGTTTCTTATCTTGAAGTAGTAAGATATAAGTGGCAATTGACAATGACCTAGTCCTGCAGCTTGATTCGGAAGCCACCTGACTGAAAGAGCATCAGGAGTTAATATGGAATGATGCAAAACCTATATACACAAATAAGAGAAGTAGCTTTTTTGTTTCTTGGCTGAGCATAAAGAAGGTAGAGGGTTTGACGGGAGGGAAGAGAAATAGTTGAATAAATTAAGGTGAGTACATACCTCAGTGTCTGAGGAAAGGAGAGTGCACCAAGTACTAGGCAATGCAGTAAAAAAATTTTACTGTCCATAAAAATAGATATCATCGTTTCCCTCGATTTAAAAGAGAAGCTCTGGAACTGGACAAGACCCATGAGAATCTGGTGCATTAGTGCCAATAGTCCAGAGGCTCTTTCCTCCATGCACAAGCACTTGAAGAAGTAACGGTTGCATGATCACATCCCACTCTCTCGCAAAAGAAAAGAATCAGGGTTCTTCTTTAGGTAGGGTTTGTGTTTCATCAACATACATTTAGATTTTTATCTTTAGGAACCAATTGGCTGAAACTAAATGATGTGTGCCCCAATCACATGGAAAAGAGGATTCTAAAGGACCAGGACCCACACCAATTAGGATGGCAGAAAGAAAAGAAGGGAAGGAAGGAAGGAAGGGAGGGAGGAAGGGAGGGAGGGAGGGAGGGAGACTAGTGTTGTGAGGCTGTGTAAAAATTAGAACCCTTGTGTTTTGCTGATGTGAGCATAAAATGGTGCAGCTGCTGTGGCAAACAGTATGGCAGCTCCTCAAAAATTAAATGTAGAATTACGATATGATCTACCAATGCCACTTCCAGGTGTATGCTCAAAAGAATTAAAAGCAGGATGTCCAAGAGATATTTACACACCCATGTTTATAGCAGCATTATTCAAAATAGCCCAAAGGTGGAAACAACCCAAATGTCCATCAACAGCTGAATGGATAAACAAAATGTGGTACATCCATACAATGGAGATTATCCTTTAAAAGGAAGGAAATTTTGACACATACGACAACATGCATGAACCTTTAAGACATTATTCTAAGTGACATAAGCCAGTCACAAAAAGACAAATACCATATGATTCCACTTTTATGAGGCACCTAGAGCAGTTAGATTTATAGAAACGGAAAGTAGAATGGGGGTTTCCAGGGTCTGAGTACAGGCATGGGGAGTTAGTGTTTAATGGGCACTGAGTTCAGTTTGGGAAGACGAAATACTTCTGGAGATAGATGGTGGTGATCGTCGCTCAGCAATTTGAATGTGCAAATGTGAATGCCACTGAATAGTACACTTAAAAATGGCTAAAAAATGTAAATTTTGTGTTATGTATATATAACAACAATTATAAAAAGGACCAGTGCCACTACTCACTGGAATCTCCTGATTAAAAAAAAAATCAATAAATTCAATATGAGATCTTTGTGTTCACACCAATAAAATTATGCCTAAAATAATAAGCTTTATTTAATATTTTTGCTGCTTTTTCTTATTTAATATTCTCTCTTCTGTTGTGTTCATCCTTACCTAGATCCTGCAGTGTTAAGGCTTCTAGTCTTGTTCTTGACTCTAAAAAAAAGATATCTCTAGAAGTTCATGGGGCTTGGTTTCTAATAAGTCCTCTCTTATGTTTGAGACATTTTCTTCTATTCTTAATTTCCTACAAATTCCTAGTAAGCACAAATAAATTATTCTATTAAGTTCATGAATCAAATTTCTTTTTTTCTCTTTGAGGATATCAGTATTTGTTGGTTTCACATAATTTTGTTTTTTGATTACAAAGATTTTTAGGATATTCATGTGACCTAGCTTCCTCACATTTAAAATAAGCTGTAGGTTTAATAATATAAAAGTGCTTTAAATTAATCTCAGCAGGTTAAATGTCCTCATCTGTGTCATAGAATTTTTAATGAGCCCTAAGAATTTTGTCACAAACATATTTTTCTTTCTTTTTTTTTCCTTCATTCTTGTACCTATGTCTGGTAGGGCTTGCCTGTTATAACCTTATATGTATGGGAAAAAGATGGTAAACCTTTTGGGAAGGTTATAACCTGATAACTTTAGTTTTCCTAGCATTAATTCACAAATCATTTAGAGTTCTATTGCCCAAGACCTTGTTCTATCATTCTAAGTTCTATCGCCTGATCAAACCTTCTGGAAAGGAGTGAACTGGCACCGATGACCCTATGCATTTGGTTTTAAAGTGTTTAAAAGTGATATTATTATAACTAGTTTGTTCTTTTTTCTCAGTTTTACTTAATTGACATCAATTATTTCAGTCTTAAGTGGTGTCAATTCAAATTAAGATTTAAATATTCTTTACATAAAATATCCTTTTCATAATTGAACTGGCAATACTAGCAATAATTAAATTCATTGTCATTAGAATGTTTGTTGCATAAATAATTTCCATATTTTCTATCTCTGATTTTGTCAAAGATCAGATTAAAGGTACTATCTCAGAGAACTTCATAGCTCTCCTCCTAAACAAGCAGGGCTTTGAGCACCACGGTGCCTACTTACATGCCTGAAATTTGTTGCCTAATCATTTGATCCTGAGTCCGGCTTTTATTACATCAATCACTCATTCAACAACTCCTTTTTCCTCAAAAGATTTTTTTTCCGTGTTCACAAACTCGTAATTGTGAAACATGAGTCAGTGTGGAGAGCTGTCATTATACAGTATTTTTTTCAATAGGAAAAGATGTTGCATTTTTCACATTTCTCTCTCCACCCATCTTTATGGTTTATTTAAAAAAAAAAAAAAAAAAAAAAGCTAGAATGGGATGCGTCCTTTAGTGAGTCTTTTACTCTCAAAAATACCATAATAGAGCCTGGTTCAGTCAAAAAAGATTTCATTTCACTTATTTTAAATTACATACATTATAGTTCTATGATTTTTCTATGCTACTTTAATCTGCATATAATACTTTTATAATTAAAAATAAAAAGTTATGTCACTAAATATATTGCATTCATCTTCAAACCCAGACTGAATGCCTGTAGATCCAGCCTACATGCATGGCTTGTTGGGTTTATCAATTAATATAAAAATCACAGCTCCACACAGGTATCTCCAATTCTACTCTTTCAACCAAGGTCTAGTCAATTTCTAATTTCCTATTGGATATTTACTTGAAATGTTTACAATCTTTTCCCCATACATGCCCCAAACTGGTACTTCTCCAAATCAGGAAGTCTATCCCTGTCAGTGGTACAACTATGAAGGCTGGCCTTCAGATCTGGGGCCACCCTTGATTCATTCCTCATCTCTAATACTCACGTTATTCCATCATCAACCCTGTATTGACTATCCACTGAGGGCCAGGCTCTTTTTGTCTCTAACATTTCTAAAACCTTTCCTTTTCTCACTTCCACTGTTATTCTACTTCAGGTTCCCATCATCCATCACCTGATAACTTCAACCATTGCCTTTTCTTCACTCTCCTGCCCCCACGCCCCCCCCCCACACTCCAGCAGACATCAAGCCCACAGCTATCTAAGCAATATCTCAAAAAGATCTCCTTCATTAAGTTATGCTACCATCCAGAAGCACACAGTGGTTTACGTTCTGCTGCCTCAAATCTAAGCTCATTTACTTAATCACTAGACATTAAACATAAGGTATAGCCATCAAGACTCTTCACAACCTGGCCTCCTGTCCTTGCAACCTGCTTCTCATCACCACCCATCCCATAATATGGGCCCAAAGACCATGCTGGAATCCTCCCTGCCTCCACACCTTCTCCTGTGCTCTTTCTCCATCTCTAACCCTCTCCATTCTGCTTTCCCTCAAACCAAATTATTTCTGTCTCTAAAAATGTTCCTGATGATTCCAAACTTCATTGACATATCATAGTCCCCTGAACAAGACTTAGTCAGTTCAATCCAATTTCATATTTACTGTTTACTATTGAGAGAAATTTCTCACCCACCTATTTATCAGTTCCTTCAGATGAAAGTCCATGACTTACATTCTTCTGTAATTCCTTTGGGGGCCACCAGAGTGTTTTGCACGCAGAAGGAACATACTGGTTGATCAATTACTTAGCTCCCTTCCATCTCCCCTACTGTATGCACTATGAAACTACTCAGAGAGCTTTATTCATAACTATATCTACTTTAGCTACTTCAAGAAAAGCAGGGGCAAGCAAATAAGGTTAATGATTATTGAATAAGGACTGACAGCAGGAGAGAGAATGTAGCTGGACAGGTCTTACAGAAAGTCATTTGGCAAGAGACAGGCCATATTTCTAGGTAATTTGACACTCTCCCAAGGCACACTCTGGTAGACATTCATGTCTGGTATGAAAATACATTTTTGGATTTGTGAACTAGGGTACTTCTAATTATTTGCCCATTCGAGATCAAAAGTATCCACAAATGTTCAAATTGATAGGGTGGGTGGGATTGTTTTAAATGTTCCCATAATTGGGATCTTGGCGTCAGCTCCCTGGATGATTTACATGTACAGACCCTGTCAATATATTTCTGGAGAGTATGGTAAAAAAAAAATGCAGGAATAAAAATTAGAAATTGCATTTCCTGCTTGGCTTAAACCAGGGGAGACTTGAAGGGTGGGAGTTGCCTTCGCCTTTGGCCATGAGACAATTGTATCAGAGTGTTCTGTTTTGTTCTGGCTGGATAGTGTCTACTTATCAAAAGCAGGAAATTGCATTTTAACTTGGATCCGTAGGATGCTGGGAGGGGCTGATCTGGTTAGGATTGTGGAGGTGGGAGGAGGACTGGGGCAGAGAACAGTCAGTACAAACCATCACGGAGCCTGCGGCCATCAAGAGATTGACAGGAATAGAAACTGCATTAAAAAAAAAAAAAAAAAAGACATGGGTTGGAGGTGTGAGCAAGCTTGTCTTCTCCAGATGTGAAAAAATTGCAGAGTTATTTTTCTACTCTGGAGGGAACATTGCTCCCACTATAGAGTTGCAGCATCCTTACCAGCTACATAATATGAGTGCTGATTCAGTTAAAGCCCTGAAGAGGAAATAAGCGCAAAGTTGTCTGATGCAAGATTACAGGCATCATTGATATTGAGATAGGAATATCTACATGCCATGAAAGAGCTAGGAGTGGGGGGAACATGAAGGGAAAGCATATTTTGTGAGCAGTCTTTTGTTTGTGTTCAGTTTATAATGAATGTGGTAAGAGATCTGAGGGCTAATTTTAGCTAATGAAAAGACAATGAGAGCTATTAAGGAATTTTAATATACAGGAATATGAAAGCAAAATCACATTTATTCACTCTTCTGTAAACAAAAGCAAATAAATACTAATTGGACATTTAGCAATTAAAATTTGATCTAATAGCATGCATAGAACTAGTTGATTCTTACCTTTTAAGTAGGTGTTCGGAAAACATGGGATTCATCCATTTTCCAAGTAAAAGGTGTGTGTGTGTGTGTAAATGAAAAAGGTAAAGACGAACTTCAAATCTTAAACACGTGGCACATACACAACACACACACACACACACAGAGAAATGCGGAATCTGTTAGAAAGCAAAACTACATGAGAGAATATTACTAAAATTACAACTAAAAGTCTAGGCTGTAAGTTTTTCTTCTTAGACTTTTCATTCTTTCATATTCCTGTAACTCAGGCCACATTATAATTATTATTCTGACATTGTATGTTAATCTAAATAATAAATTAAATGCACAAAAACACTGTTACATTTTCCTAAATCTTGGTTGCTTTTCTTCTGCTTGCCCTATCATAATAGTCTTTCAATAATGAAACCACCAGAGTTGATTTTTTTTTAATTTTCCTGTAAATGATATTCCATCTTCAGTAATAACATTAAAGAATTCTAAATTGGAAAATAAACTAATTCAACTAAAGGTTTATCTTCATTTGAAAAAGTTGTATATTTGAGAATGGTGTACACCGACTTAGAACCAGATATCTGCTAGAGAGAACTTCCTAGGATTGAAAGTAGTTTTAGTGTCATTTTTTTTTAAATGTTAATGATTGTAAATCTATTTCATTAAAATGTTAAAGGTGTAGGACTCCATTTTTGTATTGTAATATTTATAGCAAGTAAAACTAAGATTAACTGTTTGTGTTTTTAAAAGTGGTTTTCATTGGAAGTGCCTAGGCTTTATTTATTTATTTTTACTTACATCCCAAACAGCCCTGGTTAAAATATAGTTAATGTACCAACTGCAATTAGCCAACTGTCAAAGGCTCAACTCCCAACGTCGATAAGCTTCATTTAACTAATTTGAGAAGTGGAAGTTTGAATTTTTTTTTCCAGGAAGGTAGCTTGTTTCCTTATTTCCTGTCAAGAAAGCCAAGTCCTGTGACCTATGGTTAAAAGGGCTCTTTGTAATTAAGACAGGGAGTCTCCAAGTGAACAGTTCTCACAGTAGGAGGGAAAAAATTTAAAAAAAAAAAAAAAAAAAAGGAAGAAGCATGACACCGCTTAACGAAGTAATCGGAGCACAGCCAATGCTGGCCCGCGCCCGCCAGGCCATCTCCACTGTCATTGGCTCTGTGTCCATTTTATGGAGCGCGGAGTCTATTAAGACCTTGGCTAGTGGGCCTATGGCAGGATGGTGCTTGCCTCGCAGAGCCTGTGCCTAGACGACAAGAAACCGATCAACCGTGTTATATCAATAACATTCTCACACCAGGTTGTGTAAATTGATCTTTTACAATTTCTCTCGGTGACAGTCTCTGTAACCAACAAGATAAATCATTCCTCCTGTGGCTTTTTTATTGATTGCTGAGACCTGTATAAAAATTACACTGCTCAAGCTGTGAAGTGAACATCCTCATAAAAGAAGACTTTTTATTTACAATCAAAATATGGTTGGGCCCAGATCAAGTGCAGATATACTAGCTCAGAACTGCAAGAACAGTGAAATTTAACAGACTCAGAGAAAACCAAAAATCAGAAAGAAATGCCCCCCCACCAGCAAAAACCAGCCATCACAAACTTCAAGAATATACCTAATGTACCTCAAATTAAGATCACTATTTTTTAAGAAAAATAAAAGCTTTACACATTTGATTTTAAGATTAATATTCAATAGAAAGCTATCTTCTAAAAACAAAACACAAAAACTGCCACAACCAAATTAATCTTGGCAATGGATTTTATAAACTAATACAAATTGCCTTATGATTACATCCCCAGTTAGTGTTTCAATATTAAACACAGGAATCTAAAGCCCTTTTTATCTTGTCAATAAAACTTTGGACAAAATCATAGGACAACACGTACCCCAGAGCTGAGACTTGGTCTTTTTTAAGAAGCATAATTCACACTATTTTGTGATCATAAAAATATCTTTAGTTCTGGGTTAAGAATAATTTAAAAATTTGAAGTACCTAGAAGTTTTTACACGTAGTTGAAATATAGACAATTGATATCTTTGAATATATATTTTATACAAATAGTATCTTGGAATATAAACTTTTTTTTCCAATTCTAGCTTTATAGTCTACTCAAGGAACAAATATTTACAACTCAAAAACATTATCTTAAGAAGAGTTTTAAAGTGAAAAGTCTATGCATATTAGCCCTTAAACTTCTTGAAGTTTTCCTTTCGGTGCACAATTTTGAATCACCTGCTAGTAACTGTGGTTGCTTCCTGAGACAGAGACACGGCCTTAGCTCCAGAATCTACTGTTGGAGAATTGCAAAGGAAAAATGTTAAATATTTTTGCGTCATCTCATAAGAGGAGTTAATGATGTTTATAAAATACAGAGAATTACCCTTAGTTATTGGTGCCTAAAATCACTTCCCATGCACTCCCTGTAGGCGGGTATTGTGTTTCAACTCAAAAAGCATTTCACAGACCTAAGAATCTGAGCTTAGCTTTTTGTATACATCCAAGAGTGAGGACAGAGATAGTCCTCTTTGTCCCTTCCCCTTGAGACTTTGCCCGGTTTCTCTGAAGCTGCATTTGTAGAGAAGTCCCTTTCAATGCAACAGGCCGGAGGAGGAGGGGGAGAGAGAAGCGTTGTCTGGGAACAGTGTCCTCACTTTGCTGGCCAGGAAGAAAAGTGAGAGTGTGAAAGTGTGGTGTTAAGGCCTCATCACCTCTCTGGGAGGCAGTTTCACTAAGAACAGCAGCTACACGCACATTGGGGCGAACAGCAGGAAAAAAACAGAATTTCCACTGGCTCTGGAAGCGAGGCTGGAAAGGGATTGCTACGCACGCTGATGGTTTCTCCTCGTAAAAGCAGCATTTGCTAGTGCTGCTCGCCCCAGCACTGGGTCCCAGCTCCGCCCGGCTTCCTCCTGCGTTTCTCCACGTGGCCACAGCCCCAGCTCCTGGCCGGGCAGAGTTCAGCCCCCTGTTTACATCTGGGCAATTCTTGCCCCTGTGCACAGAGCCCTTTTGTGCAAGGTCCGCCGCCTGTCTGGTGCTTTGTAACTCTTGATTTAGCTCTTGGCAAGGCTTTGTGGGGCTACTTTCTCCAGCGTATTTCCTATGGGTCTTGACAGCAACCACCAAAACCCCAGTAAAAATTGCTACAGGCGGTGGAGGGTTTGGGGTTTGGGATTTTTGGGTTTAGTGTTTGGTCTTCTCCCCCCTCCTCGCGTGGGAATGCGAAGTCCCTCGCGCCCTCCTCGAAGGCACATCCTCTCCATTTCTCCTCGCCTGCGATTGTGACAAGTCTGCGGCCGCACATTGTCCGCGATTGTGGGAAAGGGCCGCGAGCCTTTCCGCCGCTCTCGGCCGCCCTAATGAGGGAACAATCGGGCTACACGGAGCTGGCGGCGGGGTCAGGCGCGGCGCCCCGCACAATGGGCGCGGCGCCCGAGCCCCTGACAGCGCCATAAATTGGCCATGCAAAGCCAGCGCTTGGTGGTCCCCCCTGGAGAAAAGAGCCGCCGCCGAGAGCGCGAAAAGGCGAGTCGGGGAGCCAGCCAGGGAGCGAGTGGCGTGTTTTCCAGATCACCTTGCTGGAACTTAGCGTGGCAGAGGTCAGACAAGAGGGACAATAGCAGGGTCCAAGGGGGAGCTCCAGGAGGGAAGCTGAGCCCGGCTCCCAGGTCGAGCAGAATGAATGGGGCGGGAGCTGAAGTCGGGGAGCCGAGGGGGCCCCAGAGTCAGAAGGTCGCCGGGTCCCGCTGGAGCCGCCGGGAGCCCAGGCTGGGACCCCCACCCCTACCCGGGGGAGAAAGGAAAGGCCCCCGCTTGAGGAAGAGACTTCTGCTGCTAAGTCAGCTTTTTTCTCTCTCCTTATTTTTCTTTATCTTTTTTTTTTTTTTCTTTTTTAATATATTTTAGTACAGATCTTGTCAGACGGGGACAAGATGAGAAAATCACTAGATGTGGGTGTTTTTTCTCATGGAAGACATACATATAATGCAAAGTACCTTTTGAAGTGTTTTTATTTTAAACCAGAACAGTTTTCTAAGGGGAAAAAAATGATTTTTTTTTCAATTTCAGAGAAATAAATGACATAAGGTTGCTCTTTCTGGTTTTTATTTAGCGTCAATATGCTTTTTTCCCTTCAGATAGAGAAAAAGAGGAGGGCCAAGGGGTGGAGAGAGGGGGATGGTTATGAGAAGGTTATAAGTGAGCTTTTAACTAGAAAAATTGTATTTAAAAAAAAATTTGCCAAAATAACATCAATTAAGGTAGTCAGATATCTGGTTTCAATACGATGGTTCAGGAGTTTTGGTCTATTGCAGGCTTGGGGCTGCCAAACTCCTTGGCCAATCATGTTCTCCCCAAACTCATGGATTTCAATTAAATGAGCCCAAAGAGGTGATTGCTGGACATGATAACTATTTACCTCTGAAATTGTGTTTGCACATGCTGAGGTCGGAGGGGTTTCCCTCTTTTTCTTACCACTTTTGGAGGTCAGAATATGACCATTCAAAGGGCAAAGAGTGAGTGGAGCATAGGACAGGTGATGAAGGTATGGCTCATTTACTGTTACTCTAAGCCAGAGACCCAGCCCCGTACTCGGCACTTGACGTCTCCCTAACCCTGTATCTTCTTCTGAAGCCAGTGTTTGCGAAGATTGACCCTTCTGGTCTCCCCCGTGGCTGGACAGGTTAGTTTCCACTGCTGGGAGCAGCAGGGTACAGGAGTTAAGGTGGCTGACCCATCCCCAGCCTCAGTGACAAGAAGTGGGCAGAGGGGAAACAGACCAGTGATGTTATTTGTTCTACCTGGCATCTCTCAGGCCTCCTCCTTTGTTGGGTAGAGAGGGAGTGACCACAAAAAAAATGGGGGGTTATGTGTAGGGAAGGTGGGGCTACAGATAACTCAAAGGGGTGCCTAGATAGGCGGAGAGGGTGATGGCAAGAGAGGAAAAGTTATACTTTCATATAAAAGGCATGAACCATTTGACTTAGGGGTAAGCTGAAGGACCTTGTGTGTGTTTGGTTGATTTTCCTTTTTCATTCTTCTCTGAAATCTGAAGCCTAAAGTTCCCTTAAAAAGGGTGAGTTCTTCTTGTCTCTGATTTTTCCTGGGGTAGGAAGAGCACTGTGGAATAAGGAGAAAGAAAACGCAGGTATGAGTAGTCTCTCCAGGAAGCAATGTGACTTAATACTCTTCATATAGAACCACAGAATTAGATAAATACATATTTAAGTGTTGTTCCTGAAAGTTTGGAAAGGAAAACTTACTTGTAAGGTAAGTCAGACTGAGTTCCCCTCTTAATCTGATTACCTTCTAATACATGACTTGCTTCCTGAGGGTGGGTAATAATTGATAACTTCTTGGGGTAGAGGGTTACTAAAAAACCATTTGGAGGCAAAGAGAACATGGTATATGTTCTAAATTAGGGCCCTAAATTAAGTTGAACAACAATTTTGTTCATATCCTTTAGGTTCTTTCCAGAGATCCCTACTAAAATCACATTTTCTCTCATAATTTATATAGAAAGAGAAGCCAAAAGCATCTTTCCAACTGTTGGAAAACTATCCACAAACTGTATTCCAAATAGAACAAACACAAAATTTCTTTAAAATGGAATGGTGGGATGGGAGAAGTAGAAGATAGTAATTTCTAAGTTATAGCCTGTTATTCTTTATGAATATAATATTGATTTTTCAGAAACATACACAAGTGCAGAATTTCCTAACTACCCCCAAAATCTTATGTTGAAAACAATACTAGTCTACACTTTCAGAGGACATTGCAAAGGGGAATTTGTTCTGTTCTCTGACGACTTGAAGCTGGAAAATCCTTTTCCACTAATAACCTGTTATTGCAACAATTTAATAATATTGCTATTATATTACCTGGAGTGGTTAAAAAAAATCATAGTGCCAAAATAAACTTGGAGGATAACTTGGAATTAATACCCCTACAGACTTTTCATTGTATACTATTTAGTCATTGTGAACAATTAAAAAGACTTTGAAATCACAGCACTTATTTGTGATACTGTTAATATTTCTTCTGTACCTCCTATTATTTAAATATAAGTGTAGAAAAGTACATGGTTTCCCTTTTCACTTGAGTGCATTTCCCATCCCCTAAGGGAAAAGACTAGATACACTTCTGGATTATTCAATGATTCCATTCACTTGTTCCATGTGAAAAGCTTGAATGATTTCTCCGCTTCCCACCTATTTCCAAGTTGTTGGAATAATACGTTTTAAAAGAAAAGGAAAAAATAGAATAAAAGGTATTATTGCAACCTTGTATTATTCAAGGAATTGTTTGTACAGTGAAGGAATAAGAAAACGTGATGTGTGGAAGAATGAACACACAGCCAAGAGGCCCTGTTGCTGAGTGTGTTAAACAATAGAGAACCTCTATGGATTCTCGCCTGCAATCCTGGCTCCGCCATTAATTCACTGTATGCCTTTGGGTAAGTCACTTAACCTTTCTGGGTCTCAGTTTCCCCATGGGCAAAATGTTGGTTATTATAATAACCCTCTTACCAGTATCTTGCAAAGAACAATGATTACAAATGAATGCAAATCATCTTGTGTGCGTTAAGAATGACATACAAGTGCTAAGGAATAGCATAAGCTTGTAGTTCACAGTACACTTTTCCAGAAACAACAGGCGATGTCACAAGCATGGAATGATAACAAGAATTAGGGACCACCGAGCAAATTGGGACCAAGAGAATCCTTCAGAAAGAATTCATGAGGAGTCACTAGACCAAAATGGTGAAGTGGGAAAGGAGAATTCACTCTCATTTTTAATTCAAATTATTGTCCAAAGTGATGTTGGTGTAATGAACCATAAGATATACTTAGTATGAATTAGCCTAAAATTGTTGTAGAAATATTGGATAAGTATTATATGTTTTCCAAGTGGAAGGCAGATATACAACTAAAAAAAAATATAGAATGTCTTTTTTAGAATTTATAATGCATGTCTTGTTCTTTGATCAAGGAAGCTTTCACATGTAGTTTTTTAAGAGGTTGAGAGAACACATAATGATTAACTAAAAATGTTTAGTAATGCTTTACTTTAGTTTGGACCTACGCTGACCAAAGTCTTTATTTTTACTGTATTTTTTAATGAAGTTGTGAAATATTTGACATGCAATAACCTATGCTTTTTCATCCATGTTTACTTCTGAAGAAACAAAAGTTTCAGATTTAAAGACAAGTTATATTTAAAAGTGCCCTTAAAGTCATATGAAGTCATATATTCTTTTTTATTAAATTCCAAAAGTGAAAAAATGATAAATTAAGAGCATGTAGTATTTATGATGGCAAAAGTTAAATAGCCTACATACAAACAAAATTATTACAAATCAATAAACAAAGAGAAATTCAGTAGAAAAAATGGCAGTTGGCATGAACCAGAAATTAACAAAATAATAAATATAATTTCCCAATTCACATATGAAAAAGTATTTAATCTCAACAGTAAACTAGCATTAAAATACTCTGTGCCATGCTTTGAGTGCTATATTGAACATTGATACTTTCTGAAGAAATAACCAGAAGTAACTATCACACACTATAAAAAGTGCTGTACCTTTATCCCAGTCCCTTCATTTCTGGGAATTTGAGGTAAAAAAAAAATCATCCTTATCATTGCACCCTAAGATTTAACTATGAGGATTATTACTACAGCATTGCTTGTTAAACTGTATAAATGGGAACAATTCTAAATGTGCAACAATGGGACAATTGGTTAAATAAGCTACAGTATGTGCATAAAACGCCATGTTATATAGCTAATGGAAAAGATGCTGTGGTGTAGAGGAATGCCTAATAAATAGAAGGATATTTAAAATGTGCTAGATGCAAAAGTAGGTGAGAAACAATAGACAGTGTATGGTCTTATTTTGAAGAAAGAAAGAAGTATCAGGCAGGATAAGGCAGCTTATGCTGCAATATAATAAAAACTCAAAACTCTTAGTGGCTTCTAACAACAAAAATTTAGTGTTCACTCATATTCCACGTCCCTCTTGACAGCAGGGAGCTCTCCTCAGCACCTTCTCACGCTGTGACCCACAGGTGAAACAGCCAACACTTCAAACATGGCTGCTCACTGCAGCAGAGGCAAAGAGAGCTCTAGAGCAGGACTCTCCCACGTAGTAGCCACTGGCCACATGTGGCTATTGAGTACTTCAAATGGAGCTAGAATGAATTGAGATTGCTGTAAGTGCCAAGTACACACCTGATTTCAAAGACAGTCTAAATAATGACAGCAATAAATAAAGGAATGTAACATATCTTAATAATTTTATATTAATTTCATACTGAAATGATATTTTGAATATCTTAGATTAAAGAAGATAAATTGTTAAATTTAATTTTACCCGTTTCTTAACTTTCTTTAATGTGCTACTAGAAAATTTAAAGTTATATACCTGGCTCACATTTGTGGGAGCCACAGTGTTCATGAGTGTCCTACACTAACAATTGAATGCTGCACCTCATTGGCTAGAATCAGTCACATGACCACACCCAATCACATGAACGCCAGAACATGCAATCCTACCATGCACCTGGAAGGCAGCCAACTGGAAATAGTTGTTGAGCAGTCCTAATAAGTGCCTCAGAAAGAGAACGGGTGCAGGGAGGACAAAATTTGGAGAGTATGCTTAAGATCATCTGCATTAAATGTAGATTTCTTCATGTCAGATATTAATAATTTACTTGGGAAGTCCTTGGGAGTACCTCCAAGATCTAAGCGGTCAGCCTCTAGAGCAACTAAAATGGAATGTGAAACTGCTCTATAACAGCTGATGGAGAAAGAAATGCCACATGTATTAAAATACAGTTGGCAGAGAAGTAAAAAGCAACAATTTGTACAACAAAACAAAACACACACACACACACACACACACACAAGGGCAGACATTTGCAGAGAGCACACTTTGATTTGCTATTGAGCTGCTGCTTATCTGGGCAACTCTATATAGTGTGCTCCAGGGTGAAAAGCATCAGGGATTTATTGATTGATTGGTTGAGGGATATTATTCTTCTGAGGAAAGCTGAGGAGTGGGCAATTATATGAGCGTGCACAGATATCTCCATACATATTGAAAAACCTGGAATTATACCCTCCAAAAGCCTCACCATCATTATCACTGGATAATGGTATCCCAGGTGATCTTAATTTTTTTTTTTTGGCTTATCTTTATTTTCAGATCATCTATCAGAAACGATGTTCAAAATTACTTGTCATGGCCTTTGCTCAGGTCTGAAAACAACATGTGTAATACTGATTTCAACTACAGAAAGACAAGATAACACAGTGTGTACTCTAGAGGCAGACTGCCTGGGTTTAAAATGTTAACAGCATGACCATTGACACGCTGCTTAACTTCTCTCTTCCTAGGTTAATCCACCTATAAAATGGGGGGAATATCTGGTCCTCCCTCATAGGGTTGTGTGTAAAAATCTGATGAGATTATAGGTGTGCAGAAGTGTGAACCCAAAGAAACCTTTCTGCAAATGTTATCTATTATTATTAAATTCCAACTCTTTCAGTTTTAAAATTTAAAATAGAAACTAAAACTAGCAGAGATATACTCCAGTCTCCAGCTGCTGTTTGGAGAAGCATTAGTACTATTCCCTTCATCTTTGATCATCTCTTCCCTTTAAAGAACTCTAACTGGGAAATGCATTTATTTCTCTCATATCTGCATAAGCCATTGATTTGTCGGGAGGAAAATACAAAACCTTTCACATTTTTGCTACTCCGTCTCCTGAATTAACACTCCACTTCTGAATTTAAGGCAGCAAAATACCATTCAGTGTTTTTAAGAGTGAGTAAAATATATAGAAATGAGAATAGCTTTGACAAGTTAACATAAATGTGAATGAGACTAGAGAAATAAAATTCTATATATGAGTGCTTTCATTTTAAATGGTTTTACCAACTTTCAAATGATTAGACAATTTTGTTTCATTCCCTTCAAATTTACAAATTAATATTTTTAAGAGATGGAGTTAATAACCAGTTAAAAACTATAAAGATTTCCTCAATTGAAGTTCGGAGTTTTGCTATATAAAACTGACTTAGTGTTACAATAAAAATAGCAATATCATGCAATACTATATTTGTATTTCTCAGTTCAATTGCTTTTTATTTTCAAACAGTAGGCAACTAAGACATGCCTGAGTGAAGTTTCCTAGGAGCCAAATAATTAATCCAACATTTATCCAAAATGCTGAACTAACTTACATAATTCTTCAAATGAATATCACACCTTTGATGGGGATATACAAATTGGTTCAACCTGAGGCTTAAAAAGATGTGTCATAAAGTATTCTGATTAATCAAGAACACCTTGCAATTTGTTGCATTTGGAATGTAGCTACCTAACTTCCTGAATATTTTAACAAAATATCTGTAAAATTGCACAATCAAAACTGTACCTCTCCCAAGTGAAGCAAAAGAGATGGTACCAACACCAACAGAAGGTAAGAGAAGGATAAATCTCAAAAGAGTCTGTTTCTGTGCCCTCTGTATCATCCAAATGAAACCAAGAATTGAAAGAGATTCTTGGTTTTAAATGCAATTAAAGTAAACAATTTTGACTCAATTAATTTACTATTTGGTGTAAAAAATTAGAATTTTTCTGGTCAAGTGTTTTAGTTCTTTGCCTTTTTTTATTTTTTCATATGTGTGGTTTTATTTTAAAGTTCCATTGAGGCAATATACATATGCCAGCCAGAAAATGCAGATATTAAGGGATTTTATTCATAACAGGCTAAATTTGTCTCTTGTGAAAGATAAAAACACTTTAAAGTTGATGAGTCCATGATTTTAAGTAAAATCCTCATTCAAATGTGATTGCTTTATAGGTTTAACTCTGGTCAGAGTAATTTGTGTTCTTTCTATATATTACTCCAACTATAATAAAGCTGTTTATGCAAATGTGAAATTGTTGCTATTGCAGAATCTTTCCAACCATGTAAGGTTGTAATGTTAAACTCCCATTCAAGATCAAAATTCCACATATTTACAACCTGCAAACATCCAAAATTCACACTTCAACATCTGTGTGGCTGCCAACTTCTGCAATCTATAGCATGCTTTTTCAGAAGTGGAAGAAAATGAAAAAACCTTGAAGTAAGTACAATTCAATAATTATATTAAATATTTACCAAATATTTGCTATGGCATATATTTTATTAATTGATAGCACCTAGAAACTGCATTAGGAATGCAAAAGCCTTAAAAAGTTTGCAGAATTTTTATAGCAGACTGTGGTTCATGTATTTAAAGCCTGCCAAAAACATGCAATGTGCACAATTCTCAAACACAAGTCTTAAAGGTTTTTTTCATCTATGATATGCAATTTCTCTAAATTCCTTTTATTATACAAACTTTGAAATTTGTCTGATAACGTGTTTTTTTGCACTCTTGATAAAACTTTTATCTTCCCATGTTCTCATTGAAAAAGCCAAAAGTTTCTATCATATCTAGTATGCTAAATACCTCCAAAGTAATTAACTTAAAATGATTGCATTTGTATACTATTTTTCTCAGATCTTTTAAAGGTAGTTTAAAGGATGTTTCCTGTTTCTGCACCAAAGTATGTTAACCTAACCAAATTATGAATTATTAAAACTCAGACCATAGTATCCATGGATAATGCAATTTCTTTTTGGACTGTTTTTATCACCTCTATTATTCCTTCCACTGTATTCTGGTCCCTCTGACTTTGGAGGTAAACAAGGAAGGCCATAGGTATTGCAGGAAGAGTGAGTAAAATGATCGGCTGCTCCAACTCATAAGCCATTTGCTGACTTATGGAGCAGAAGGATCTACAAGTTACATAGGAAAAATGACTCTGTGCTACTTTACCCATGTATCTGGTCACCCTTGAGTGTCTTAGTCTTTTCCAACGCTTATGCCATGCCTTCCTCAGCGACTGTGATTCTCTACCCTGGAATTCTCTCTACTCTTTAGTCCCTTCTCTATGAGATTTAGATCAAGATAACCCCTCCATTTGGGCTTCCTTCCTTGTCTAACATCCTGTACTTATCACTGTATTTTCAATGACCAAATCATTTCCACTGTATAATATGTTGTAGTCTTACTTCTGCCAGTAAGACTCCCATGTTGCCCTTAATCATTTAGACATGCTGAACCTTAGTTTGCTCATTTGTAAAATATGAGCATATTATAATAATAAGTAACATCTTCCTTGTTGTTTGGCCATTATTGCTTTTGTAAATTCCACTGTATCTTATTCACCCACATGAGTAATTTTGTATAAATGACTAAATACATATCAGATATTCAGACAAGTAAGTTATATCACTGCATCCTACTGATGCCCAGTTTTGTTCTGTTATGTTTTGATTTCTTCTGGTTGTATCTTCCAACAAAGTAACAATAAACACTGAGAAGTTGAGGCCCAAAAAATAAAATGCATAGGAATAAATAGGAGGCTATGCCTTTAAGTTTGAAAATCAGTTCCAGAAGTAGAGCATTTATACATTTGACAGGCATTTTCATTAAGTACCCACTGGGTCCAGGGTGGACTCTGATGGCACAAAGATTAAAAAAAAAAGTCCTATATTTAATAAGCTCATAGGCTCACAGTATTGGCTGGGGGAAGGAGAGATAACGGACATTTAAACAAATAAATAGAGTATGCATTGCAATAAATACCATGATAGACTTGAGTACATATTCTATGAGAGTGCAAAGAAGGGAGAAATTAATTTTCTGGGGAGGGGGTGCAGGTTGGGGAAGCCTGAGTGGATTCTGAAAGGGAAAAGCCGCCAGGTATTTGGCTGGCAGTGATTGCTAGCATTGCTTCACCCAGCTTCTTGCTAAGATAATTATGAAGACAAAGAAGATAAGAATTCATACGATCACCAACTAATAAGTTACAGATAATAAGTTGCAGAGCTGAGCCACAGAGCCAGGGGCATCCTACTTTTAACCACTAAACTATGCTGGCTCTCAGTCTAATAAATGATAGCAGTCTGTTCCAGCTAAGCTTATTACACAATTGAGACACTAGGAGAACTATTAAATTAAAAAAGCATTCTTTCTTCCATGAAATCTGTAAATAAAAAAATACAGTGAGCATTTTTATTGCCAAAAACTTGAGTAATGATTTACTGCATCTTTGGAGGAATGACCTAAACCATTTGGGATTTTGTTTCTTTTAATCGCCAAAGACTACTAAAGCACCCAGCGGTAGCTGTGATCTGTCGTTAAACTCCCCGTTTACACGTCCTTCCACGTAGAACCTGAGAATAGGCCTCTGCCAGATGTTCCCCCAAATTAGTTCACACAGTATGTCCCTTATATTACACATGCATAGAAAAGAGATCCTAAGGAAGTACACTGAAATGCAGGGTGAAATTCTAGGAAATATTTTTTCCTTTGGATTTTCTACATCTTTCAAATATTCTACAAACATACATTTTTGTAATCAATCAAAGAAATAGCATATACAGTTGGGTATCTTTATTCTATAGGATTATGATTTTGCTTTTTAACAACCTAGGGGAAAAAAGAAGCTAGCCAAAGTAGTGCATAGAACTATGGTGATTTTTGCTTTGTTGCATGACTTGTTTAGATATTTTCTAAAATGAGCTTTTACGGTTCCTAAAATGAACTAAATATAATGTCATTGACAGATTAAGAGCAAATGTCAATGACCAACAATAGACAAGCAAAAAGAGAGAGAAGCCCAAAAGGGCTGTGCCGGCAGAGGAGTAGAGGGCTGAGCAGCCCCTGCAGGGTGCTGGGGCCTGGCCTGGCCAGAGATGAAGAGGGCCCTTACGCTCGAAGGGAAGAAAAGGGTGGGATTGACCTTAGCTGAAGGTATCTCCTAGAAAGGAATAGGGATGACCTTCCTGGAGAGAGAGAACAAATGAGTGAAAGTAGTCTGCTTAGAGGTACAGAGGGAGGAAGCTGAGAAAACGTGCACCCTCAGCCAGGAGACGTAGGCAGGGCAGGATGAAAAGCTGAATGGTGCCACGGATATAAATGAAAAAGTGGTGGCCCAGGAGAGGGGAATGGGTTTAAAATTCAGGGCCAGGATGTGATGTGATGGAGCTGGCTGCACCTTGGGCCAGCCTGGCTGGTGAACGGACACAAACTTGCGGAGGGTCAGGGTCTGGTTTCTAGTCCAAAAGGGGCCACTAGCCAACTGGGCAATTGTCAACACCAGCCTCCCTGCCTTGCAGCCTCTTCAGAGCTAGAGCCAGGAGACTCACTCCAGGTCTGCTGTTCTTGCCCTCGTTCAAATTTGTCTAGTCATCCATCGAACAATTGTCATTGAGTAAATCAGAATCTCCTCCCTACCTGCTCTTGAAGAGCTCACATAACAGCTGTCTCTTGCGAACAGTATGGATTGAGTAAGATGTGACATTCCAGTACGTCGAGCAACCACCCATGTGTGTTCATGAACTCTGTCCCCATCAGAGATGACACACCCACTGTCTCCTCTGTCTGACCAGGGAGAATCCTATCATTTCAAGTCGTTCTCTCAGAAGGTTCATCTCCTCTCCCTTTTCAGTAAGACAGTTTCCGAATTTCATCTGAAAATTTATATATTTTTTTAAGTCAAAGAAATTGCTCACCCCATTTCTTTAAGTAAATTGCTTATTCTAAATTTACCTGAATTTTCAAAACAGCCTATAACTGAAAACTCCACTGTAGCCTGAGAGGAACTGGACTTCCTGAGGGTTTTGCCAGGAGCACTTGGCTTCAGACAGACCGGGAATTCCATAGTGCCCTTTATTACTAGGTTTCAGTGTTTCCATTTCAAGCCCTGGTAAATACAGGGATAGGAGAGAAAAAAATTAATGGGAATATTTTCAAACCTTCGGAAAACTTAGGATTTGGTATTTGGCAGGAGGGCTAAGAGGGTGGTTAAAGAAAAAAGTGCAAACGCTCAAAACGTCCTTTAAGGTTAAGTTTGAGCCCAATTTACGCCGTTCTTGTTTCACACTGGAGCTAGCAAGGTTGCATTTTTTTTTTCCTCCTCTAACAACTCTTCCCTTATTCTATGGAATGTTTAATTTGCCCTTTGAAAGAAAGTATGATTTGTTCCATTTTTCCATGTGCAATTTCTATGCTATTTACAGACTAAGATAAGAATCAAGAAGAATTCATGTGCCAAAAGCACAAATTCAAGACTGAGAGGGGAAATCAGAGTCCTAAGCCCCAACTTGGAATGACTTACTAGATGATTGTAGTGACAGAACCATCTCTGCGCCGGCTCTCATCTGACTCAGTGATACACTATGTGCTAACAGAGATGATTATCCCAAGCAGCTAGTGAATCAAAGCACAGTCTAAACCAAAATCAAAGAATGTGCCTGGCAGAGCATCACAACTGCTAGAGGATTTGCTGAACAAAGCTACCAAAAACTTTAAAAAACTGCAGTGTTAATCTAGTCACCCCTTACACCTAAATGATGACTGTGTGATATGAAAACAACAATTATTATGCTTTACAAGTCAGCATGCTCATCAGCAAAGGATCTAAGTTAAAATTAATCCCCATTGATGTAGCAGACAATATCTAACTGGGACCCTTTTTAAAAATAAAAATATGTAGACTGAACAAACTCAAACTTCTAACCAAAAACAAAGTGATAAACAAGTTAATTGAGTTACAAGGAAAATCAGTTAGATCTGATTTAAAACCACCATTTTACTAACCCAAACTCTTACTGAGCTCTATTTACATAAGCTCTGCCTTTTTCTCTCTCAGTATGTCAGCTATGGGTTGTTTTGTGGACTCTCACCATCCTGAACAATTTGCTTTCTATTCCAGTCTGTTCTCAGCTGTCTGGCCCAGCACTAGTGTTTGCAGAACTCGCTGATACCGACCACCCCTCACACCACCCCCATCCACTTTTTACTCTGAGCATGCATGGCTCTAATCAGTTCTCCATAACACAGAGAGACTGCTTCTTGTTTTTTCAGACAAACATGTTAATTGCCATCACACTCACAGGCAGAATGAAGGACTTTCTTTTTACCCTGCTCAGTACCCCCTCCTAGATGCAACGCAAACTACAGCCTCCATCTCAGAAACGAGGACAAGTCCCCTCCGCTCTGAACAGCACATACTCTTTCAAACAAAAAATCCCCATGGCTTAAGCATACTCACACACAATCCACATACATATGCATATAAAGTGCACCATTACACAAGTTATTGACCTTACTAGTTACAGAGCAAGAGCTAAAAGGGACTCCAAAATATTAGTGTGGGCACCTGGAAGTGGTAAGTCTGGCATCTTCTGATGGGGATAGCATTTTTGAACTCTGTTATCCCCTTTAATCCTGTTGCCAACTTTTTTTTCCACCGTTGACTCTGGGGAAGCAGTGCATCATGAACAAATAAAGATGTCCTTTTGGTCCCTCTTCAGATGTCAAGCATAAACCCTCACAGGTATCAGTAGTGAGTACCCGGAGTTGGTGCCAACCATGAAAGAGATTACAAGGAGGTCTCAGTGCAGAAGCGACCTCGGCTCACTTTCAGTTCCTGGGGACACACCGTCGTCACCCGCGTTACAAGAAAGGCAAAACTGCTGGGCCACCATTGGGTGGCCAAGTACTCTGGATTAATTACCCCAAGTAAACAGCTTTATTTTAATAAATTTCTTATGCAAGTATAATATTTGCCTATAAAACAATTGTTGAGAGCTGCAGTTACCCTTCCATATTTATATCTTGAAGACTTTTCGAGTTCTTTTCTGTACCCTGGGAGTAATCGCCTCAGGGAAATCAGCCCTAAAGGTTTATTCTAACATCACTCAAAAGGCACTCAGGTAGCCAAAATCGACCAATGAAAAGTGCTCGAAGGTCTGCTATTACTAAGAAGCTAGCAGTCTCCAAAATGAGCTCTTGCACCTTATCCACCAATGGCCAAGGTGTGATGAAATAACACTCTCTCACATATTGCTGCAGAGAACACAAAGTCGGGCAAACTTCCTGGAGAGCAGATTGACCACATGGATCAAGATTCTTACAAATGTTCTTATCCTTTGACCTAATAATTACATTTCTTGGAATTTATCCCAGGGAAATTATCAGAGAAGCAAACAAAGAATTATGTACAAGGATGTTCATTGCAATGCTATTTATAATAGCAAAAAATTGCCACTGCCTAATTAAGCAACAATAGGGATTTAGTTAAGTAAATTATAGTAAATCCATAGAACAGAATGCTATTCAGCTATTAAAAACCATGTGTTCAAAGAATGCAATGGCTCAGGGAAATGCTGACAAGATAATGTTAAGTTAAAAAAGCAGTCCACAACACATTAAACGCCACGTGACCCTAGTTTTGTAAATACTTACATGTGCATATGATATGCAATATGTGTATTTAAAAATTGAAAGAAAGGAAAACTACATTGAGATTTACTAAATGCAAGGAAATGTGCTAAAACTATTACATACATTATTTTATTCAGTCATCAAAATAATTCACAGGATGGATAATATTTTGATCCCTAGTTTAACAATGAGAAACCAGAGCAAAGAGAGATTAAGTTGCCTGAGAACACTCAGCTAATAAGTTGAGTAGCCAGTGTTTGATCTTACACAATCTACTTCCTACCTAACACTATCCACTATGTTATTCTACGCATTATGATTATTTTTTCCCTCATGTTATTTTTGTACTTTTCCAAAGTTTTTAAATAAACACATAACTTTCGAAACCAGACTTTTAAAAGGTTCTTAACAGTGTGCAAAATGACAGTAATTAGCATAATGATTGAAATTAAACTATCATCTTCTCATTGAATTGAATGGGATATTTTTGATTTGTGAAAAGCAGAGCACAATTTTATATTTTTTTACCTATTCATTATTATTTAGATTCCAAAAATGCTTCCACTTTACTTTTTATTTATTTTGGCACTTTTATGTTTAATGTGGCCTTTTGTGAAGCAGGAGGGAAGAACTGATGAGGGAATATATTGAAAGATAAATAAAAATACAGAAAAAGACCCCTAGGTGTCTTCAGTCTTCCCAACAGAAGGCAAGGTAAGCTGCTCAGAGTGAATTGGCAGAGGCGGAAGTTGAAGTTAAGGAGTGTAAAAGATCTGAAATAACTGCGGAGGTATGAGCCAATGAGAAGTAAAGGATGGAATATTTTATAGTTATTAATAATGATAAAGGATAAATGAATGGGGAGACAGAGATAGGTGGATGGTGGAGAGTGGGACTAAAGATGGACAGTTTACGACAGTCACCGCAGGGCGCCTGCTGGGCAGGGGGTGATGGCAGTCAAGGAAAGTGTGCCACCTTCAACCCCGCAGACAGCAGTCTGAGTGTTAGATGCCCAGCATCGCAGAAGTGAGAAGAAGGAAGCTAGGGACTGACACTGGGAACACCCGGGCAGGGAAGGGAGAAATGTTTATCCTTAATTTCCTTTTGAAGAAGTGTTTTGAAAAGCTATCTTTTGAAAAAAGCTTGGATTTTTTTGCCACATATTATATATAGACTTAGTTTTACCTTGCAAAGAAATATTCAAGTCATTTTGATATGATATGATATCACATAGAAATGCTGCATTCCGATAGAAATCTTCTTTCAATAATTCATATTGCTGATTCTGTTCTTCATAAAATTTAACTCTTCCTACAGAGGTAAAATTTTGGCTAACACTTGTCCCTGCAATAGCCATCGCATTTCAGAATGATGTGGCAAATCCACACTGAATACCTCATTATTCAACTTTAGCTTGTTACAAAACTGACAATGCCATGTTGCATTTGTATGGAATACAGTTAGCAATACTTATAACTTGTTGCAAAGTATCACTTAAAATTGTAGCTTTAGCACAAAAATTTTGCTGATGCAACATACAATGAAAAGAAATGAGAGAGCATCTGGATCTGTTAATACTTTTTTTATCTGTGCAATAAACCCTTCACGTTTTCCTGTCATGGAAGGTGCACTGTCTGTACATGCACTCACTAAATTTACCAAATGCAGTCCAACTTCACAACATTTATCTTGAAAGTTGTTGAAGATATCTATTCCCCGTGTTCTGTTTGCACAAGACACGAGTAACTCTTCATAGCAAAGAAAATATTGTTATGACAATATTTCATTGTTATGTTCAGTTGATTCATCAAAAGCAATTGAATAATATATATTTTCCTTTTGAAGTATTGCATGAAATTGTTCTGTTAAGTTGAAGTCTAATTCATGCTGCCAATCAGTTATGGTTCTTGAAAGAGGCAGTTGTGTATGCCTTGAAATGTTATAGTGGCCCCCAAGCATCCTACAACTTCAACAATGCATTCTTTCACAAATTCTATGTCATTGAATGGCTTCCCTTTTTTCCCGGGTGTATAAGCTATTTATAAATAGTTTCAGTTGCATTATTTCCAGGTCTTATTGCTGCTTGAAGGAATTGTCTTTGCTTTTGCTTTTCATCTTTTAATTTCTGCAATACAACCTTTTGTGCCTCTCTCCCTAATTTAAAATATTTGTGGTCCCTATGAGTGTTATAATGCTGATGAGCATTGAATGTCTTTAATGTTGATATTGCAGTATCACAAAGGAAGCAAATAATCTTATCTTTAGCAGAAACAAGATAATATTGCAATTCCCAGTCCTCATTTAAAAATCCGTTTTCTTCCTTCAGAGTTCTCTTGGTCTTCTTTGATGTGATGGGCTGTTAAGCCAACAAAATTAAAAACTACTGTTGAGCTGTGCAACTATTCACAAATTCCACTTCAAACAGAAACACGGTGCACCGTTGTCAAAAGCTGGTAACAGACTGGCGTACTTGAACCCCATAAACTCTCACCAACCAGCCTCACACAGTAGTGGCACTAGTCAGGTGGGGAATACAACGAAATTATGAGTGTAGCAGCTGTCAATTTAGCCCTTATGGCTTACCAATGTTCTAAATGTGCTGGTCAATCTGGGAGAAATATTTCTTTGAAACTTTTATTTTATTCTTTGGTATTTTAAATACATTCATTTTAAAAATAAATAAAAAATATAAAAGACAAACAAAAATGTATTAATAAAAATAAAAGGATTTTTGTCTGTAAAATTTGGATTCAGTCAAAAGGCCACCTAAGGACCTAGAAAGCCACATGTGAGTTGACAATGTGCAATCCCTTTTGTAAAGTTTAATGCTGAATGGCAGTATTATGTCAACAGGCCAACTGACAAGAAGGGAAAACTTAGGTATATTTTGGGCTATTATATAGTCATTAAAAGCATACTGATTGAATTTTTAAGGATAAATACAAGGAAATTTATACAAAGTTTAGTAAAAAAGTATTCAGAACATTTATATCATGTTATGTTATATGTTTTTCTTAAATTCATAGAAAAGAGATCAGCAGGAAACACAAATATCAGTAGCAGTTCTCCTCAAGGTAGGAGGCTGTGTTGGTCTGTTTGGGCTGCTATAACAGCACCGTAGACAGGGTGGCTTATAAACAACAGAAATTTGTTTCTCACTATTCTGGAGGCTGGAAGTCCAAGATCAAGTCACCAGCAAATTTGATATCTGGTGAGGGCCTCCTTCCCGGTTCGTAAATGGAGCCTTCTGGGTATGTCCTCACATGGTGGGTTGGGCCTCTTACATAGGGGCACCCACTGCTTTCATGAGACTCCCCCCCATGACCTAATCACCTCCCAAAGGCCCCACCTCCTAATACCATCATGTTGGGGGTTAGGATTCCAACATATGAATTTTAGGGGGACATGAACATTTAAAACATAAAAGAGGTTTACAAGGGATATTTTTCTACTTTATGCCTCTAAGTAGTTTCTGAATTTTCTCAGAAAATAAAATATTTGGAAAATCCTTTAATGGCTCTGGTTGAGATCATACTCTCCATTTTGGTCCACCACAATCACCGCCCCCAACACCTATTCATATCTCTCACCACCCTTTTTCCCTCCACACGGTACACACAGGCCTGCATACACATACACATGTGCACATAGATAATCAGTGCCCCGGTCACCATTCCATGATTGGCACTCTGTCATGCTACTTGTTTCTGATGCCCTGTCATCCTGTTCCCTGACAGGGCATCATCATCATTCTGTTCCCTGACATCCAACCTCTGATCTCTAATAACTGAATCCCAACCACATTTCAAGGCCCATCAGAAGTACACACTCCTCTCCCGAGCTCCTGAGCTTTCCTCCATCCTTCCATTGAGAATGATTTAGCTACCTGTTCTGTAATCTGCAGCACTTCAAATCTCTAGTCCATCCCACATTCTATCCTATGGAGCGATTTGTGTGCATGTGGCTTTCCTCCATGAAAACCTGACCTTCTCCATGACTGAAACTCTCATCTTTGTGTCTCTGCATACGCTCCCTTCCCCCAATCCCTGGCACCTGGCACCTGGCATCTGCAATATAATAGCCATGCAACCAATATTTACCGAATTGATTTGAAAATATCTCCAGGGAACAATAAGAAGTGTGATTTCCTTCTTTCAGCTTGGCCCCTGGGCTCTTGAGTAAGGAACATGTGACCTCCACAGGAAAATGAATGGGAAATAAAGTGTCTTTGCAGAAAGACAAAGCCCAATCACGTTAAGAATTTGAAGGAAGAGATTTAAAAAAAACAATGTGTTTCTGTTCTATAAGCTGCCTACTGTGGGGCAAAGAGATTCTCGAAGACAGACCAGGGTCTGGGGAAGGGGCCGGGAGCAGGAATATGTCTCTTCACCTGCGGATAGCAGGGTAAGGAATGTGCATTCAAAGCTTCTTCACCATGGTATGACGCATGAGGTGGAATAGAAAATGAGTAAGAGGCAGAAGGAGAGAGGCACCTGCAGTGTTTTAGGAGACAACCTAGTCCCTGAGAAGATGGAGGAGGAAATACCGTGGGCACAGGGCCCTAAGTTAACACATGCACGTGACAACAGCCCATTGAGGGCAGACCCCTGAGTGCAGAGTGAAATGTATCATTGGATCCAGAATCCTCCTCTCCTACCCACTATGATTCTCATCAGAATTTCTGGCAAAGTATTTAAATTCAAATGTTTAGTTTGACTTTCCCACAATCGTTTCCAAATCTGGTTTCTTCACAATCAGATTTTAAGCAACCTGTAGACAATGAGTTTGCTAAGATTTTAAGTGGGAAAACTATATGAGCAAATTTTTTCACCTACTATGTAAGGCATACAGGGACTAACTAGGTCCTAACAGTGATATCTTCTGTTGCCCTACAGCTGGTACTAGGGAGTCTATTTAACCACGCAAACATTTTCCTAGAAAGCTACAGTTTTAGTATGGAATAATTCAACATATTCATTATCGCCTATTTACACTCATGTAAACCGATGCTCCCAGAGTAACCAAATTTTAAAATGTTAATATAAACTTTATGCCTCCTTTAATTGCAATAGACACATTCCTAAGTAACTTAATTCCAACAAGACCCCTTACCAATAAACAAAAAACACATTTTTGGCAGCTTCCCTACACAATACAAAGTGAGGAGAAAAGTATATGGTTTCCACAGTGAGGACCAGCAAGTTGCCTTGTACCCTCGTATTTTGGGGCCGAAGTTGTAGATGCAAACTCTGGCTTGAGGCCAATCACATATTAGTTCTCAGAACATCTAGAAACTGAGGGAGGGTTTGAACTTGTCTACCTGTGAGCTTGGGGGTCAGATGTGGAAAGGAACAAAGAAGACCAAACCACCAGGGTTATCTAAGCGCTGACCTCTCCAGAACGCATTTTCATCGTGTTAGGGGAGGAAGGTTCCAGACCGTTTTCATGAAGGCAAGTTTTGGAAGCAACAGGCTCCCCTCAGCCCAGCTGGGCCCAAGATAGCCTGCAGTGGAGCAGGCCTCGTCAGCGACTCCATCATCCCTGGGAATCACCAAGCTCGGACTGAGGTAGCTGGCATTAATTTGGATCACTTAAAAAATATGCAATTTCAGAGGAGTTTGTTTTTATTAACTAGCTGGATAATTTGATGTGATGTGATTGTGTTCCCACACAGAAAACTGAGAGAAATTTTTGCTGTCAATTGAAGAGACTGTTTGACTTTTTATTACAATGACTTTTCCTTCTCAAAAGCTAAAAATCTTTCAAATCTACTTCTGTGTGTACATGTTCCAATTTAGGCTTTAGTTCACTACCTACCAGTCACCATAAAAATTGCTTTCCTTCTTCCCAACCTTGATAGAAGTGTCATTGTGCCCATCCTCACTCAAATGCCATTCACACTACTGACTTTATAGAGGACAGATATCTTGAAAAGTATAGGGCTCTGTTAATATTTAGTATTTTAGTCAGCATTTCTGGTATAGTATTTATACCGTAATAGGCAGTTTCATTCTCACAGTATCAATGCAGTTTAAGTGTTTTGTCTTTGGTTTGGGGTTTTGTTTTGTTTTTGTTTTTGTTTTTTTTTTGTTTTGCTTTGGGCACCAAAGCTACCACATTCCTTCCCTGCCCCCCCAGAAAGTACATATGAAAAATACCAGACAGGTGTTGGCCACTTGGAGATTTGTGTGCTTCAACATGCGCTTGATTTACGTGGGCAAATCATCTTTTAATCAGTGTGCACTTGGCTTTGGTAAGTTTGTGTGGCACAGTTCTCTTTCCATGTTTATCTTGAGAATGGTTTCCTCTGCCCCTGTATTGGGAAGAGACTGAATCCTTATCAGTGTGACACTTATGTCATTGCATTGAGTAACACTGAGCATAAAGGAGGTTTTGATCATGTCTCTCTAAACTTTGGGAAAAGAACACTAAAAACTGTAAACGTTGAGTCTATAGAGATTCTGGTGTTCTCCCAAATGGTCTTTAATGAACATTCTATGACAGTGTGTCTCGTTAGGTTGGCAGAGTCCCTTCAAATATAATTTTTAATATTATGTTAACTATATTACTGGAAATTTTTAAAATTCATAAAGAAGCTTATACATAGAATATAAACATTATGGAAATTTAAAACCCTATCATTTATGAAATTCATTAAATAAAAAACAAAACAGTATTTACTCTCTTACCAAAGTACTAATCTTCTAAAGGCAAATAGAGACCTAGGTAATGTTAGGGCTGGGATTTAACTAACAAATTCTATGGGGACCACACTCACGATGCCTTCATTTCTCTGCGGTTGCCATAAGGTACTTGGTGTTTGCCAGTAAGTAGTTTTGTGAGAAGGCAAAAAGTAAACTCCAAGCCCCAAGTCACTCTGAGTCCAAAAGCTGTGGAAGTTAGTGTGGAAGAGTGTCAAAATCTCTGAATTAAAATTCAGAAAACTCAGATTGGGTGCCTTTCTCAGTCCCAGTTTTCCTCGTGATTACTTTGACATAAATTTAGCAGTAAGAATTATACTTAATCATGGATAGTAATTATGAGGAAGTCAGGTCCTCTCTGGGCCTGTTTCCTTAGCTGAGCACCCGAAGCTCCTTAGCATCCCAGCTCCATTCAATAATGATGTCTTTGCTGCATCCCAGATCTACAAGCAGAATGTGGCCCACATGCTGCGTGCATTTTTGGAAGGTTTCTAAGACAGAGGGAATGATCCTAAAGGAACTGGAAAGTGTGAGGTGGAGACCACCCTGGTCCCAAAAGGAGAGGCAACGTTGACGGAAGATAAAAGATGCTGAAAATAAAGAGGAAAAAAAAGGATTCTTTCAAGGTACAGAACCTCAGGGTGTCACGAAGTAACTGCACAAATGAGAAAAATAACTAGCAAGATACAAGAAGAGACAGAACTACTGCCCTCCATCTGCTGC
The DNA here is from genome assembly GCF_041146395.1 of Eulemur rufifrons. Classification (NCBI taxonomy): domain Eukaryota; kingdom Metazoa; phylum Chordata; class Mammalia; order Primates; family Lemuridae; genus Eulemur; species Eulemur rufifrons. The sequence continues at coordinate 37,029,103 of NC_091001.1, read as the reverse complement.
TGTCTGCTAAGTGCCTGTATTTAAAGATCATTTGCTGTTGATAATGATTAATTCATTCCATGTTATTTTCTCCATAGGCAAATGCTCTCCTATATTCAAGAGAAAGTATCCTTGTGAAACTGAATTCAACTACATTTGTTAAGATATAAATTTATCTATGCCTTTTAATACAATAATAAGCATTCATTGAGCACTTACTGGGTCACAAAAATCAAATACTGTCGATGCATTAATCCTTACAACTCTCCGAGTGAGGTCCGTTACCAACTGCGTCTTGCAGAGGCACCAAGAGAGCCAGCAACTCACCAAGCGCTGCCCAGCTGGTGAGTGGTGGAGCCTGGATGCAAACCCAGGCAGCTGGACTCCCCAGCTTGAACTTTTTCACAGCTACATTCTTATCACACTTATTTGCTCATATTTACCTCTAACTAATATCTGGAAGTAAGGGAAGTTTTGGCATAGGCAGATAATTTTAAAGAATATAAGAATTAAAAATGTAAAACTTCACCTGTGAATCAATTAAGAAACAAATTTCAGGAGGAAGTGAAATTTTTTTTAAATGTACTAAATTTGCAAATCAAAGATAAAATTAGCAAGAATGCTCACCATGGGTGTAACTAGTAGAGTGTTGTTGACCAAGCAAGATTAGCTATTTCTTTACTTGAGGTACAGTGATTCTGTGCTCCTGGATTTCATTTCTTAATAAATGGATTATATGTCTGGATAGCAAAATGTGTGCTATTGTTAGGTATAAAGAGCATCGACTGAGAGGCTGAGCTGTCGTCTTTTGACCCATTGCAGCACCTCCATGCCTTCATCCCCATGCCCCTGGAACTCTGCGTCACGCACAATGATGCGCCTACAGAAAACATACTAGTTCTCTCCAAAAAACCATTTCCACAAGTCCAGTGTTTAATATTTTTAAATGACAACAGATTAATGTCAGTAGTACAGCTTGTACCATTTCCTGGAATGGTGTGGCAAAGTATTTCATTTGGACACATTTTCTTTTCATCATATATCACATAGTAGGCACTTAACAAATATTGGATAAATTACATAGATTTGATAAACAAATCCCAAGTCAAATACAAACAGAGAAGCATTTCCTATAGGAATTATTATTCACAGACTTCAAAAGACATTTTCTGAATATCTCTCTAATAAACTTATTTTTTTCTACTTTCTAAAATTGATATTTATTATTAATCACCCACTGATATAACTATTATTGAGGTTTGGGTAGTGACATGAGCAACACAAGACCAGATTTTTCTTCTGTGAAAGAACTTCTAATAGATGATGATGTTATTTTTTAAAAGGCCAATTTAACAACAAATCAAAATTCTGATTTATTTCTGAAAAAAGAGATAGAATGATGATTCTCATAAGGTAAATAAGAATTTTAAAAATGAAAAGAATCATCCATAATATCTGTATAAAGTAAAGAAGGAAAGCAGAGAAGGGAGATAGGAAAACAAAAAGGGAGAGTGGCAAACAGAGAAATTTTCTTTCCAAGCGGCAACCGTGACGGAAGGAAGGTGTCCTGTGAATGTTGATTGCACAGATGTGTGCTAAACTTTATTTTCATTTTTTACTTGTCCTGTCCAATATAATGGAATATCTATGGCAAAACTTCATCCAGTGTTCATTCAAGTCCAATGGAAGAATTGCAGAACCTCTTTATCAATGCAAGATGGATCACTAAAAACTGAAATTTCAATCATACCTCAATAAATGATTTTTCTTAAAAAAGAAAAAAAGAAAGAAAGAAAGAAAGAAAAAGAAGAGCTATCCCCTTAGCAGTACATAGTATTTTCATGAAAAATGCAAGAAAAAAATAAAATAAAACTGAAATTAGACCTTAAAAAGTCACATTCAAGACCAGGGACTAGCAGAGAGAAGACACGTCAAGACCCCCATATAAGTCTTTAAACTGAAGAAGGAAGACACACCATTGATTTCACGGAATGATTTCAGACGAAGTATTTTTCCTAACTCACTTTTGTTTTCTACTGTAATTTGTAACTTGATATACTTAATTCTTGAAGGGGGGCCAGGCTTATGATAACTGCTTTTTTTCCCAGTTTTGCAGGTTTCTAATCACCTTCCCCATTTTCAGGCTCAGAAAAATCCTACAGGGAGGACCAAGGAAACAGGCCTATTAAATAGGTGATTTTTTAAAATAGGAGAATTTGGTACGTGTTCAGAAAAAGATGACTAAAATGTTGGATGTTGAAACAAAGGTTACCTGAAACTAAGCAGACCCAAAACGGGATGCAGCAAGGGGAGCAGGGCTCCCCCTCTAGGAATTTCCAGTGGTTAGAATGCTCCTTAGCTTAGCATCTCTATGTATGGTCTCCAGAGTTAATGTACCATATTTCCCATGGTTTGATGAAGACTCCAGAGCCCTTAAGATATGAATTGCTATAATTCCTAAATCAAACAGCATTCAATTCAGTTCCAGACCATTTCAGGGTAATAAGACCGGTATTTCTTATTTTAATTAGTCATTTTATACTTCTAACAACTTCTTTGACAATCTTGGATTACTTGTTTGTTTATATGTGATAAAAGCCATGTTTCGCTAAAAATACGAATGCTACATTTGAATGTCCATTTACATTTTAGTAGTTATGGAAATAAACTTTCTAGGCCGTTAGATTATAGCTTTTTATAGGCACTGAATACAATCACCTAATCTATTTTAATATTATCCCTTTCAGCTGTCTCATGAGTATCCCCTACCACAGCAGAGATATCATGTTGATACATAAATTCAACACAAAATGCTTGAACACTCATCAGAAACTGTCTTTTAGTTTGCAGAGAAAATTTGTGTCTGACATTTGAAATTTTCAAGATAAATAAAAAAGTCATGTGGCAACATAGAAGTATTATGTTCTATTACTAGATTTTAAACTCCTTAAAAATGTGAAGACTATTTCTTACCCTGGTATCATGAATACAGTCTCTTTACACATGATACTTACCCAATAAATATTTATTACATTAATAAATGCATAAATAAGTGGAGTTCATATCATGAATAAAAACTATTTTTTCTCAAAGTTTTTATGCCAATGAAACCATTACCTAAGCACACAAAATAACTAAAATAATATGAAAAATTATGTAAACATATATGTGTATAGATAGGTACAATGACATATATTCATCCTTTAATCGACAGTTATATTTATATTTATATACTTCCCATTTATTACATAACTACCATGTTTTATATTCCACATAGATATTTTGTAATAAATTAATTCTTAGCATATGCATAGAAAGGAGATTACATTCTCTATATTACAAAGAAGTAAAATAATATGGACAAATGACAACTGAAATGCCTCAAAGTCAGGATTCTTATCTGGGTCTATCTGCAAAATCTTTCTGTTGAACTGCACTGCCTCATCTTTATTCATTGTAGGAAATGTAAAAGCAGTTTTATTTCAATGCATAGAAAACTCAGGAAACTCATTTCTTAGGAATATAGTCCTGACAGTAAACAAACAAGAATACCTCAAAAGATTTGGGAAAATGTAAGAATGATGGCTGTGTCCCTTTTAAAGCATCTAGGCTTTACCTGCATATCTTCAGGTAAGACAGTCAATCATTTTGCCCATCGCTTCCACTGTTGGCGGAAGAATTCTGGAATGTCTTTCATCCTTTGTGAAAGTTTGGAGACCCCAAATGCCCCGATCCAATCTCTCCAAGTCTTTCCATGTTTGCTCAAAGGCCATTACTAAACCTTAAAACCCAAAACAACTACATATACACATATTCTTCAAAATTAGAAATGCTGATGAGAGAAATGGAGACTACATTTCCAAAGCTCAAAATGAGCTTCAGCGTTACAGAGTTGTGCATACCTAGGGACCATTTGGAAGCCCCCTAGGAACCAACCTGGATTGGAATCAAAGCTCTGGTCCCCACTCCTCTGGTTGCCAGTGTGTGACTTCAGTAAGTCACTTATGGTCCCTGGAAGGCAATGGTCTTTCGCCTAATGGAATCACGTATACAATTACAATGTGGAAAACAGATACAAGTGGAACTTCTGGCTGCCACACAGTCGGCCTTTCTCTGACCGGAAAGTCACAGCCTCTGGTTCCCTCAGTGAAACTCTGGGATCCCAAGGGACCTACCAGTCTAAGCCATATAATCATGATACTCCTAACTACATCCTCCACCAGTATAACTTTTTAGAATTCCTACAGGAACCAGTTCACAAAAAGAGAATCCATGAGCCACTATTGTGGCCGTATGGATCACCAAGAAACACGACTTGCAGAATGTATTCTTGATTTCTAACTGCAGTTTTCGTTGCACATATGCTGAAAAGGTCTGATTTAGTTCCAGATACAAAGTCGCTGCTGCACAAGCATGAAGACCACAAATGCAGGCCCAAACACGCTAAAATCAGCTGTGAAATGCTGGATGTGGAAGCGACTTCAAGAGGGAGGGCTGGTCCAGAGAGGCAAATGTAGGAGTCACAGGCATGAAATGGTGTCAGCCCCACAGAGGGGAGTCCCGAGGGCGTGGGGGCCAGTGAGAAAGGTAAGCCCACAACAAAAGCCCCAGGGAGCAGCCAACCTGAGCCAGGGAAGCAGGAGAAGGTGCTGTCTCGCTGTCTCGGGGACCAGGAGTTCTAGGACAGAGCCTGCAGAGCTTCCAGAGCTGCTGGATGTGCTGAGCAAGGGGATCGGAGGACAGAGCAGCCCCTGCACGCGGAGGCCCTGACGATAACACACCCAGTGCACCTGCGGGAGGAAGCCTGGCCACGGCGGGGCGGGCGGAGGAGGGACCTGTGGGGAGGAAGGAGGACGCAGTGTGACCAGTCAGACCCTGAGGCCGCATGATCCAAAGGTCTGCGCTTTGATTCAGTGCTTCGTGCTCGCCATCTTGAAATTCTTATGAATTTTTCTTTGAATTGGCTTCATAAGTGAAGTCTGATAGGACATAGGACGATGGGCGACAGAATATGCGCTGGGGTACCCCCAGCTCCGCACAGTCGTGCCTCCTTCTGCCTGGCCTGCATGGGGGCCTGGCCTGCATGGGGGCCTGGCCTGCATGGGGGCCTGGCCTGCATGGGGGCCTGGCCTGCATGGGGGTCTACCCCATTCCCTCCCCCAGGCCTTGCCCGGCAGCTGCTCCTTCCCCACGCACGCAGCGTTGGGGGAGGCCACCATTCCGCTGTCGCCCTACATTCCAGGGGGTCTGGCCCCCGGGCGTCGGCAGGCTGGGTTCATTCACAATGTCCTGCGACCTTTGGGAAAGGGACAGGCGATGGCCATCTCCATCCACAGCGCATTGGGCGGGCGGCTCTGGAGGTCTGTTCGCCCACCGCCATCCGACTCAGCAGAGCATCTCCGCAGCGCGGGGGTGGCGGTGGGCTGCAAGCCCTGGAGGGGCGCTTCTTCCCTGGGTTGGGGCATCTGCTTGGGAAGGGAATATTGACTTCTCGCCCCTGGCCCCGCCCTGTACTCTCGTTTTACACTGGGCCTTGCAAATTACATAGCCAGTCCTGGTGAAGGCAGTGATTTTATGAACTTTTACTTAGAAATGGAGTAGACAAGTGGGGTAGGAACTGGTGGGAGAATCAAACAAAATTGGTCGCGTTTTAGGGTGGGGGGTGCTGGAATAAATGCAAATAGAGAAAAAGACTGAGCTAGCAGGGGGAGGGGAGGACAGCTGCAGGGGTGAAGCCCTTCAGAAAGCAGGAGGGGCTACAGGTGAGCCAGGTGGCCCTTGTCCATCAGCATAGGAAGGAAGAAGACAGAGGACGCAAATGCAGGTGAATGTGAAAGCTTGTTGCTGGCAGGATGAGGTGGGGAGGGGCTGCTGGCTTCAATTTAAGGAATCAAATCTAAGAGATGGTCTTGGCTGAGTGTGAAGGTGGGGGAGGGGTGAGAGGAAGTCCAAGAAAGGAGTGAGCAAAGGAAGCAGAGGGTGGAGTAGAATGGGTGGCTTTTTCCACACCACTTTCACCATTTTAGTTGTTTTGTCTCTTTATCTATTTATTTGCATTTTGTCTCTCTCCGTGGTGAGGATGGGCTCTATCCCGGGGCACAGGGCCTGGCTATGGTGGAACTCAGCAAAGCTGGAAAAAACGGGCAAAGGGAGGGAAGGCAGGAGGGGGGAGTCAGGTCTGGTAGCCCAATGTAATCGTTGTTCATATTTAGCCTACATCTCCTTAAAAAAATGTGCACTTGCCATAATTAGCACGTCAGGGGCTAGATCATCAGGAAACAGTTTGCACCTTTAGGAACTGGACTGACTGTACGATGGCCTTCGGTTCTGGAAACGCCGAATGAGGACTGCATGCCGGGCGGACCCTGCCTGCCTCCCTCCTCAACACTTTTGTTTTCTCACCCCTTGGGAAGATGGGTAGTGTCCCCTTTGGACTGTTCACTCTTGGGTTTGCAGTCCTAACTTCCCTTTTGGTGGAGATGGTTGTGAAGCCGCTTGTCTTCTCCTGGGGTGGCTGAGCCCTTCTAAGAGGCAGCACTTGCCTTTCCTCCTGGTGGTCGCTTGTCGGGCAGCATGTCCAAGCCTGGCCCAGAGGAGAAGGTAATTGCGGTCGATAGCTAAGTTCAGGCTCTTTCCCAAATCATACCCCACCAGCGGGTAGGGGCGTAAGTGTTTGATGAGGAAGGACCCAAGTGTAGGCCCACAGGGTACAGGTTAATAGGCAGGGCCTTGTCATGCTGAAACAGAAGTACACCAGAGGAGTGTCAACAAAGATCAATTGTCACTCAGCTGCCTTTGCATCTGCTCTGCGGGGAGTTTCAAACCCTGCCTCTGATGGGCTTAATGCAAGTATTCTACTGTCGGGTAGATTTTTTTAGATCTAACATGTAACATTTCTGGGAAAACTCAACTAGAGTCCATGTTCTGTGTAATGATAGGCAGGTCTCATTGATCAGCTTAGCAATGACTTCCAACCTCGGGGAGCATTTCATGTCTGCAGTGAACTTTCTCACACTAACCATTCCTGGCCACATGACCCTGCTCAGAGGTACCTGGAGGCCAGTATCATTTTCTCCCCATTTTATCTGTAAAAAACTGAGGGGTAATATGTGAAATGACTCCTAGATCCTTGTATCGTAGCAGACTTTCAAAATTTACAAAACACATTCACATGTATTATTTTATTTGACTTCCATAATGACTATAGCCGGTGACCAAGATGGATCTGATTATTCTCATCTTATAAAAGTCAGACAGGCAGATGTTGCACAGTTGATAAGTGGCAGATTTAGGGTTAGATCAGTTCACTGGGTTCTCATCTTAGTGCCCTTTTGACTCTACCACCCTCCTTTGCAACAGGACCCCAGCCAAAGATAGTCACCGTTCTGCAGTCAGCTGCCCAGACCTCTGAAGAATTAACTGTAGGTTCCCTGGGAACTGGGAATCCATTACTTACCTCTCAGGAACTGGGATCTGCTGCTCCCCACTGCAGCCCAGAGGGCTGGGTAGACAGGAGAATAGTGGCCCCAAAAAGGAAAGAGACTCAAATAGGTTCATAACTGACTATCAAAGGAAAATGGCCAAAATCCAAATCCTTCTTGCTCTGTGTACTTGTCCTATATGGAATCAGTAAATACAAAGACATTATATGGCTCAACTCTCGGGTCTGCTTCTAAGACCCAGATGTCGATAGTGGCACGGGGGGAGGGAAAACTTATAACCACAAGCCAATAACTTCCAACAGAGCCTCAGATGGCTTTCGTGGGCCCTTGTGCCTGCTTCAGTGCCCTCCTCCATAAATGTAAGGTTAAGGAAAGTAATACTGAATACCAACTGTGTTGGTATACAATAAATATATAAATAGTATATATTAAAAGATTTTCTTTAACCTAAAAGTTGCTATTTTTCTTCTGAATTTAAAAGAAATGAAAACATTTTTGTGAACTTCTAAAAGCATTGTGGTCCCAAGGCACGGGGCCCCTGAGCCTAATGGATTGGCCAACTCCGGTCTGAAAATTCCAGGCCCTCGCCAAGTCTCATGCTCTGCTGGCACTCCTATTGTTTTTGCTGTTGTGTTTCAGTTTTCAAAAATGATGACTAATCACAGCCATGCCGTATATAAGATCAAAGAAGAAAAACTTTTATTTCCTCTCTATGATGTCAGAGAATTCTCAGCTCTCTGGCTACAGTTTTAATCTCTCTGCTTTTATTAAGCTTCCAAGAGTTGAGTTGTCACCGAATATGTTAGTGCTACAAAATATCATTAAGTCAGCTGAGCTCACCCTTCCAGCTGTTACAATAAACGGACAAAATAAAGGAAAACCAGAATCCCAAGCGGTTTTAACAACGCGATGATTGATGATTGAGTTCTATTTCTCTTTCCTCCTCCCTGTATTTGGCTGCAAACTACTTAAACCACCTCCCCAGTGTTTTTGGCCCTTGAGTAGGAGTGTGCCCTTGCCAACGTGCAGAAATTGAACTAGGCTTTCATGCTTTGGAATCCACTATGTATTCAACCCCCCAAGCCTTTTGAGCTTCAGCCATAATTAGTTGTAACGTGTTTATGGGGCCAAGAGAATTTAAAACATGCAAGACATGAGTCAGGACAGGATGATATCAAAATCCTTATTTATTCTGGGTTTTAGACTAATCTCATTGGGTTCCACACACATCATTGTTTTTCTTGAATATTAGCACTGTAGGGAGAGGGGGGAAGCATCCCCACAGGATTTGTACATTCAGGCCCGTACCCAACCAACCGGTGTGGAAGGGTTTATATTGCTTAAACTCACGTCCTAGACGATAGGCTCAGCCCTGGAAGGTCATGTTTTGTTTTCCTTTCATTTGGCTAATAACACAGCAAATATTTACTCTCATGACCAAAAATCATCCTGAAATATATGTGAGCATATTGAACGTCAAGAAAACATGGGCATATGGTGAAAAGTCGTGGTGTGGGAATCAGGTATGACATTGGGCAGCTGCCTTCCCTCTGCAACCATTGCGGCAGTCCTGAGGAACGCCTAGTACAGAGGTTCCAAATCTATGCTAATTTCAAGGACCCCTTAAAAGTTCTTTCCATTTCATGGCCCATAAATGCTATGAACATTGTTTTCTAAAGACAAAGCCAGGACTGGCATCAGAGAACAGTAAAAAAAGGTGACTAATTCCACAGTATGATTTGAAAACCTTCAAGTACCCTACTCCCAAAGAGATCCCAACTGATGCCTATCTCTGTCCCCACCCCTCAGACCTACCATCAGGTGGAGTCCACCCTTCCAAATATCACTTGGCCTTCAAAAAAAATGAAATTCATACACACGTTACAACATGGATGAACCGTGAAGACATACTAAATGAAATAAGCCAGACACAAAAGGCCACATATTGCACAATTTCACAATAACACCTTATATGGTGTTAAGGATTGAATGTTTTTGTCTCCCTAAAATTCAAATGTTGAACTTGGAACACTCAATGTGATGGTGTTAGGAGGTGGGGCCTTTGGGAGCTGATTGGGTCATGACGGTGGAGCTCTCCTGAGGAGATTAGTGCTGCAGTTAGAGGAGACACAGAACTTGCTTCCTCACTCTCTGTTCTTTGCCCTGTGAGGACACAGCAGAGACAGCCATCTGCAGATCAGGAAGAGGGGACTCACCAGGACCCAGCTATGTGGCTGGCACCTGATCTCAGACTTCCCAGCCTGCAGAACTGTGAGAAAGAAACTTCTGATGTTTAAGCCACCTCGTCTAGAGTGTTTTCCTTATAGCAGCCCAAAATGACTAACACAGTTGAGGTACCTAGAATAGTCAAAGTCATGGAGACAGAAAATAGAAAGGTAGTTGGCAGGAGCTGGAGGGAGAGGAGACGAGGAGCCAGTGTGCAGTAGGTACAGAGTTTTAGTTTGGGAAGATGAAAACATTCGGGAATGGATGGTGGTGATGGTGGCACAACAATGTGCATGGACTTAATTCGACCGAACTGTGCACTTCAAAACGGTTGAGACGGTAAACTTTACGTTATGTATAGTGTATGTGTGTTTCATCATAATTTTTTTTAAAAGGAGTCCAGCCTTCATGTCATTCCTTTATGTAATGGCTTCTCTCCAACAAGCCTCCCTTAAAATGCAAACATTCTTCCCAAAGCAGCTCCTACATACATTGACAGTCATGGTGTGTGAAAGCAGGTCCCTAACCTGGGGTCCGTGCTAGGGAGTGGGGACTCTATTAGGGGATCTATAAAAGGTGTGTGAAATGGTTGTGTGGGAAGTGAGTGAGAAAAAGAGACAGAGACAGAACACCAAAATTGTTCCTGGGAGAGGGGTCATGATTTTCATTAGATCCTCTAATGACTCAGTACACCCCGCCCCCAAAAGAAAGCCCCAACCTTACAGGGCGTTAGTTTGTCCAGTTAATGCCTTGCCGTGGGGGTGGAAGCAAAGTAATAGCAAGGAGCATCCATCTGCACATCTCCACAGTTACTGCAAATGATTCTTACAGCAACCCACACAGGAGCTGTTAGGGTTTTTTCCAGCTTTTAATTCTTGTTTTAATGATGGTAAAGTATACTTAACATTTATAATTTTCACTATTTTTAAGTGTACAGTTCAGTGACATTAAGTAGTTGTACAACCTACCTCCAGAAATTTTTCTTTTTTGCAAAACTGAAACTCTGTACCCATTAAACAATAACTCTGCCTTCTCCCCTCTTCCCAGCACCTGGTAACCACAATTCTACTTTCTGTCTCTCTGAACTTAATCACTATAGGCACATCATATAAGTGGAATCATACACTTTTGTGTCTGGCTTATTTTACTTGGCATAACGTTCTCAAGGTTTATTATGTTGCAACATGTGTCAGAATTTCTTTTTTAAGGCTGAATAATTGTTTATTGTATGGATAGACCACATGTTGTTTATCCACTCATTCATGGATGGATACTTACGTTGCTTCCACCTCTTAGCTATTGTAAGTAATGCTGCTATGGACACGGGTGTACATATAGGAGCTGCTAGCTTTATCTTCATTTTATAAATGAGGACACAGACATTGAGAAAGGAGTCATTGTCAAAAATCACACTACTTGCAAGTAGAAGAGCCAAGATTTGAACCTAGGGAGGTGGACCCCAGAGCCCTCAGCAGGCATCATCTTGTGCCTTGATCCAGTTATTAAAAGCAGATTAAGAACTGTCACGTTTACATTACATTTCTCTCTTCATACCTATCAGTGTCCAACACGCATTTACAATGTACTAAATAATTAAGTAGCTAACACATAACACTGAAAACCATTGCAACAAGAATGAGCAAGGACTCAGTAATTGGAGAACGTGTGTTGAGGGGTGAGGATACACGAAGTCCTGTCTTCTTAGCTTGCCATAAGTGGTGGCGGGTCTTTCTGGAACAGCAATTTTACTCCAATATTTGGGGGAAGACATAGGTTATTTTATTGGTAATTAAAAGGCATGCTTTTAGATTAGAACAAAGTATTTTTCATGATTGCAGCAGGAATATAAAAGTTACATGAATGTTCATATTTTGGCCGGGCGCGGTGGCTCACGCCTGTAATCCTAGCACTCTGGGAGGCCGAGGTGGGCGGATCGTTTGAGCTCAGGAGTTCGAGACCAGCCTGAGCAAGAGCGAGACCCCATCTCTACTAAAAATAGAAAGAAATTATATGGACAGCTAAAAATATATATAGAAAAAATTACCCGGGCATGGTGGCGCATGCCTGTAGTCCCAGCTACTCGGGAGGCTGAGGCAGGAGGATCGCTTGAGCTCAGGAGTTTGAGGTTGCTGTGAGCTAGGCTGATGCCACGGCACTCACTCTAGCCTGGGCAACAGAGTGAGACTCTGTCTCAAAAAAAAAAAAAAAAAAAGTTCATATTTTGTAAATTTTTATTGTGAAAATTTGCAAACATAAGCAAAAGTAGAAAAACATTTAATATGAGTCCTGGTATCTCCCACCAGACTCAATTATTACAAAGATTATTGTATCATTTATTCCTATTTCCCTTTCTTCCTTCCTTCCTTTTCCTTTCTTCCTTTTCTTTTTAATTGGTAAAGAATTTCAGAATAAATTCCAACTGTCGCATCATTTCACATCTACCTACTTAGCATATATGTCTTTAAAAAGAAAAAAAGAAAAGCAGACATCTTCTTACTTAACTAACATGCCATTATCACACTCTAAAAAATTGAAAATAATTTCTTGGTATCATGTGGCACTCATTACTCATTCCATATTCAAATTTCCCTGAGGGTCTCACTTTGTCTCTTGCCACTTGGCCTGTGTAAATCAAGATCCAAACAACATTCATATATTTCCTGGCTAATCACTCTTAAGCCTCTTCTAATCCAGAGCTCCACACCCTCTTTTTTTTTTTTAATGTCATTGGCTTTTTGAAGGTCAACCAGGTCAGTTGTCCTGTAGAATTCTCTCCATAGGTTCATCTGTTCACTCCTCAATGTCATTTAACTTGTATTTCTATCTCTGTATTTTCTGCAAATTGAAGGTTAACTCTAAGGAATCCATTAAATTCTGGTCCAACTCTAAACCTTTTATGTTTGCTTTTCTAAAAAAAAAAATATTCCGTAAGTGAAGCTGTGTCCTCCCTCTTGCATCACATCAAGAGACCCCCTACTATCTCGCTTAGTGAGGTTCTGATGATGACAGCTGCTCTTTCCAATATAAAAATCCCTACCAAACTTTCATCCACTGATTTTCTCATTGACAATCTGTGCCTGCTGAATCAGAACAGTGTTTTCTAATATGCTGTTGCTGCTACATAACAAACTGCCCCAAAACTGAACAACTTAAACAATAACCATCTTATCTGTGCACAATCCCATAAGTCACAGTTTGGGCAGAGCGTGGCTGGGCAGTTTTTCCGGATCCATTCATACAGCATTGGCAGAGGGTGTTTATTCTACTGCATTCTTCTGGGGGGTTGGGCCAGCAAGTCCCACAAGGTCTGGCTTATGAGCCTGGCTCCTCAGTGGTCATCCACATGGCTAGCATGGGCTTCCTCACTGCACGATGGTCTCTGGGTTGTCTTCCATAACAACTGGCTTTGAAGAGGTGTTCTAAGTGACAAAGGCAGAAGCCACCAGTCTCTTAAGGCCCAGCCTGGAGAGTTACAGTTCATCACATTCACCCTATTGGCCACATTCATTCTATCGGCCAGAACAAGTCACAGGGCCAGCCTAGGTCAAAATGATTGGAAATAGACTTATCTCTTGCTGGGGAGGTCACAGGGTCACAGTGCAAAAGAGGATGGGAGGTGTTGTCACGGCCATCTATGGAAGCACAGTCACGATTATGTGGCAGGGAATGAGGCAGTGGCAGCCTAATCCTCCCGCCGTCAAGTTCCCGCCACACTTTCATCTACAGGCTTCCTCCACTGATGTGCTGTGCTTGGGTCAGATCACATGTTGTATGTCGAAGAGGGTGACCTTTTAATTCAGTTGATTTTTCCACCTTTTTGTAAAGAATTTCCCTTTAACTAGGGCTACTACATTAGTACTCGAAAGGCAGGATAAATGCTTGATTCCTTCTCTTCACTTGCCAATGTCCAGACAAAGGATTTGAAGTCCTAATTACCTTCAAGAGTCACCAATGAACTGCTTTGTTTTGTGTGTGTGTGCGTGCGCTGTGTTTCATTTTGTTGTTGTTTTTAAACTCCCCCTTTTACTATCATTGGGAGTTAGTGCTTTACATATTTAGTGTATTCCAATTAATTAGTCACCATTTTTTGATGTCCAAATTGCTCTATCTGTGGCCGTGGTGCCCCTTCATATTGTCTAGTGTGTCCTTTTGACATGAGGCCACTAGTCACTGGTAGCTTTCTGGCTTTCTGACACTCCAGGATGTCCCAGCTCATTTGTATCTTTTCTGTCCCAGAACTGATTCCTTTCAGTGTGAAATAGTATTTACAGACATAATCTAAGACACTAGGAATAGTCATCCCTATAGAGTTGCCTTCACTTTTAGAAAGGGCTGGTAAAAAATTAAAATAAAATTTTAATCATGAATTAACACTGATATTTTTACTTCCTATCGCAAGGTTTCTTATCTTCTTTAGTTTTACTCTTGGATTTGTTTCCTCTTATGCCGAAAATATTGGCTCCAAATTACCCATTTGCTTTATTGTACAAAATATGTAAAAGTATCACAAAGTAATCTTACCAATGCCACTACTGACAATAAGATGACCGAATGGAGTTGAACACTGTGTTACAGCTCTATTTGTCCCTGCAAAATATTTCACTAGATATACACAGGTTAAATAATGTCTTCTAAAGTCACTTGAAATGATTATTCTCTCCATGTGATTACATCAACAAACTGATACAGAGTAGGTTCATGCAGTTCAGTGCATTTCAAAATTTAGATTGTATATTTTTGGAATCTGCAAAACCTTGCCCTCTCCTATAGGTAATGAGCTATATTTGTTTTTTCATTTATCTCTCCAGGGTCGCTTTTGGAAAACATAAGCAAATTGGTAGATCTATTTATCTCGCCTCTCTTTCTTACACAAAAGTTCTGCGTTCTACGTTTCTCATTCTTTCTTTCAGCTGTGCAGACTTCCTGTGTGTGGATGCCCTGTTGTTTATCCCTCTGTTAATGGAGGCACCTGGGTTGTTTCCAATCTTCCGCTAATACCAATATGCTGCAACGAATAGTTTTGTGCATATGCCTTATTGTATTTTTGGCAGTGTGTCTCTGGGACAGATTCCTAGAAGAGAGATTTCTGAAACAAAGAGTAAAATTATATGTAAGTTTCGTAGATCTTATCTAATTTCCTTCCATAGGGTTCACACCGTTTTACATCTCCCCCAATAATATATGATAGAGCCTGTTTCCTCACAGTCTCACCCACAAATTGTGCCATCAAACATGATGATTTTGCCAATGTGGTGTCTAGTGTTTATTTCACTATGAAAAAGGTTGAGCATCTTTTCATGTGTTTGAGGGAACTACCTGCTGGTGTCCTTTGCCTGTTTTGCCATCAGATTGTACATCATTTTTCTCTTAAATTTGAGGAGCTCTTTATTATGAATGGTAAAGTTTGCCAAGGTTTGTCCTCTGAATCTGTTTATGGTATTTTTTGCCCACGTGGGTCTTTGGGATGACACCTGACATTTTGAAGCTATTCCGTGGTTACGGGGCCTGCCGGGCCAAGCCTGCAACAAACACCAGCAAGGCTCTGTGGAAACGACTGAGAAATTGCTACCGAGCCTGAGTTAAGCTACTGCAATCTATGATCAGACTCAGCTCCTTGCTTCCTGGATCCCCACTTCATAACCAATCTAATCACAGGTGTCTCAGCAGGAAGGAAGGCTCAGCCTGGTCCCTTTGCTTAGAAGCAATGGAAACGTCCATCCTCAGGGAGCCCTTGGAGAGGGTGGCTGCCTCAGAGACCTAGAGGAGGTGCCTCCACTCCTACCCAGAGCTACTCATCTCAAACGGAAGCAGGGGCTGTGGTTTCCAAGCATTTTCCCTGCCCGAGTTTGCGGGGAGAACCATGTCCTTCTGACCTGACTAGGGCTCAACTGGAGTCCATTTTGTTTATGCTATTAGCAGAAAAGTGGCTCACAGGAACTTTATTATTTTATATACCCAAGCACACCATCAATTCAGTATGATAAATTCCTGGTGAATGAATGACTCACTCTCGGGCCCCCTGACTAGTGACAGCTGAGACCTAAGCCAAGAGGGAGAAGGTGGTGATTGTTTTCATTCCAGAGAAAAACAAGGTGGTATATTCATGTGATCTGCAGCCCAGGGAGGCTGAGAAGAGCATCAGGTCAAATCGTTTTTCCTCTGCTGTCAAATCAGAACAATCATCAACACAGAAGAAGATGTCTATGACCAAATGTGGGGATTTTTTTTACCCCACACACCGGGCAGGAGACACCAGATGAGTGTCCTCCTGTTCAATTCCAACACTGTCTACTTGGAGATAATGTCAGATCTCACAGGTCAAGGCTCAAACCCCAAGACTGTCCCCACCTTCAGATGCCAGTCATAAGTACAGGCCTCTAATACTTCTGATGGACTGGCTATAAATTGGGAATGCCACAACTCCCTCTTTGGGTTCAATTAATTTGCTGGAGCAGCTCCCAGAACTCAGGGAAACACTTACATTTACCGGTTTACTATATGAAAGATATTACAAAGGATACAGATGAACAGATGTGTAGGGTGAGCTATGGGGGAAGGGGCACAGAGCCTCTGTTCCCTTCCAGGGCATGCCACCCTCCAGGAACCTCCACCTGCTCTGCTATCCAGAAGCTCTCCAAACCCTGGCCTTTGGGCCTTTTATGGAGGCTTCACTGGTTGTACTTGACTGAAGCGTGGACAACTGTGTCAAAATGTGATTGGACAACAAGGGTGTTATCTGAACCCAGCAAGTCCTGTCTATTCAGCTTCTTCTTGGCCTCTCTACACAGCATTCCTTCCTCCAGGGTATAGGGCAGGACCCTTTCTGGAATGAGGGTCTTTAACCCACAATCAGATTAGATTCCTGCCTTGGGCAGGTGAAAGGAGGGCAGGACAAGGTCAGAGAGGAGAAATTCTACTTCCTGAGCCCTAAAGTGCTCTAACACTATAATAAAAGACTGTAATAAGGGCTATGGGAGTTACTCCAAGGGTAGTGAAAGAAAAGGGAAGACAATGTTTGATTACCTCCTAATCTTATCCAATCCCAACCCTAATCACAACTCAACAATTAAAAAATAATAGTAAAATAATGATACCCCAATACATGATTTTATATCATGCTTCAAAATTTACAAGGCACTGTCACATTTTGTGCTCACAAACACCACATCAGTGTGAGGCAAAGCATCTTGAAAGCCACACTCTGTAGACCAGAAGACCAAAGCTCCGCGAGGTGAGGTTGCTCAGGATGACACAGCTACTGAAGGGACAGCCACAGCTTGAATCCAGACCAAGCCAGCTGTAGGGCTATGTGGGGCCTGCAGACACACAGGGCCCTCTGCCCAGGAGGGCCCACGCTTGGTTTAATGTTCTGCTGTTGCTGTTGCAAAATTCTTAATAACTTTTATACAGGGGGACCTGTAGTTTCATTAGGCACAGAGCTCCTCAAATTGTGTAGCCTGCCCTGCCCAGACCCCATGTGTTCTTCTCCTAATAGTTAAAGTAGCAAATCTAAACTTATTGAAACAAGATTTCTTGAATATCCTTTGTTTCAAGTGGAATTGATATCTAGGTTTTATGTTAAGACAGTGTCCAGATTATTAAAGGCTTTAACACCCACCAGATGAAGCTCTTCATCATGTTTCGCCCCTAGGACCACGTGACCACTTTTGATGACATTTTTTGGTGCCTAAAACATATAAGGAAATAGTTGCTTCATTATTCAAATCAGGCCCAATTTCTCTGCAAAACGAACAAAAGAATTAGAAGGATTTGTTTTTAAAAAGGGAGAGAGAAGAAAAATGTTTATTTTACTGGAATTGTGTTATACTGGATGTTGTTCCAATATGTAGGCTATGACATAGAGCTCTAAAATCTATTTTTTGTAAAGATATATATATTAAAGCCATGTTTGTGTTAGTGAGATTTAATCAGCAATCCCCTAGAGAGCTGGGAAAATTCTTGCCACTGTCAAAGACACCTTCTTTAACCGTAAGACCTATGGATGTCTTGTTTGTGGTGTCATTCTAGGATCACAAAAGGCTTCCACTGAAAATGCATTTTTAATTTTTCTACAAAAATGTATGTAGGATGCCATCTAACATTTAAAAATTCACAGATTAATTAAAAGGATGTTCCATGGCAAAAAGAGAAAATGAGCAGCAATAGCTAAAGATAAAGAAAGCCTAATCGATGTATATTTGCTTCCTCAAAAAGCATTTTATAGAGAACTCCTTATGCTCTGGGCCCCTTACTAACCACTGGGATTCAAAGATAAATAATGTAAATACAAAACATTTTAATAAATATAATTACATGCGTCCTAATTACTTTCAGAATATATAAATTATCTATTTTTTTCTTTCCCATCATGGGTCATACACTAAAATGTTGTATGGATTTTAAAGGAGAGAGAAATGCTTCCTAATATCCATTAGCTGGAATAGTATGATGGCCAGTTTAACCAGTTTCTTAAACAAGTCGATCAGAGGAGAAGATCTTTCAGGTATCCAGTTTGATTTATTATTCCCTTGGGAATTAACAGAGAATGGATCTTGATATAAATTCCTCTGTAGGTTTTATTATATTGACATTTCGGTGGATAGAAAATATATAGAACCCCTGGGTATATCACTATCAAGGATGCTATTGATTCTATCAGCAGCATTATCCTGCAATTTTCCCTCATAACTATTTATGCAACTCTCCGTGATTTGTAATTCAGCAGTAATTATTTTCCGTAGCTGCTGCGATTTTCTTTCCACGGGGTACGTAGGCTGAGTCCTGAAACAAGGCTTGATTTTAAGCCCAAAGATTTGGGGTTTAGTTCTAGAATAATGGAGAGGAGATCAAAGAAGTTTTTGAATTAGAATTAATTGTTAAGGATGAGAAGGAAACATTAGTCTTTTATTTTAGTAGTTTCATGGGTGGATCAGAGATAAGCAGTAGCAAAGTGGGAGAACACAGATAAAATCAGAAGCAGTTTCATCAGGGTAGCATTGAGAGGAAATTAGCAGGACTCTGATGCTTCAACAAAGTTGCCTCTACTTTTCCCTGCTGGCTCCTCTGGGTGCTGCTTCTGAGTGCTTCCCGGGCAAGAACGCCTGACAGCGGCCTCGAGCGGGGTGGGGGGAGGAGGGCTTGGCTTTTACTCGCTTAATTGAAAGATGGAAACAGGAAGGTGACTGCACAAAACACACTTGTTTCCTTTTCTCCATCCATAGTGAGGAAGAAACACACAGAAAAGAACTATCCAAGCACCCAGCCTGCAGGTGCATCAGATATAAAGTGTATTCACACCCTGAAGCCATGCCGGGGTCTTCCTAAGGAAGCTCTAGGAGAGCAAAAAAAGAGTACTCTGATTATGTCTACACAACTGAAGGTAACTAAAATCCCAGAACTTTCACTCATAATTTTGCTCAAACTCTGCCTCCAAGATCACATGTCACAGAACCATGAGTTGTTCTATTTAGTGCAAAGGTAAGGTGCAATCAAGCCTGCCGTCATGTAGCAGCTGCCACACCTACAGCAGTGGTCTTAATTTCCTGTCATTGGATAGCGCCCATCAGTGGGAGCCCCTCCCCACTACCCTGGCAGTGCACCTGCTTGGACATTGGAGTCCACCTCATCCAAGGCTCTTATGTGCCTGGCCTCTGATTCGACCATCTCTTCTTTGTATCATGACTCAGTGGAGAGGCTTTCTAGCAAAATCTGGTCAGTGATGTCAATTTCCCCTCTCCTTTTCATTGCTGCTGACACTGGGATGCAGACTTCCTTCACATTTGCTTTCTTAATCCAGGAAATGCACAGGAGCCTCTTGCCTTGTAATACACAGTCTGTCTCATTCATAAAGTCTTGTCCTGGAAAATGCCTCATTCATCCCTGCAGAAGACCCACAGTCGGGAGGGCAGGGGCGTGCAGAACCTTAGGAGACAGAAGACAATCGTGGAGTGCTTGGCAGCGGCTCCCAGGCTGCTTTAGCAACATGCACCAACGCCAGGAAGAGGATAAAACACTGCAGTTGTTTACTTGTCTCTCTGGAGCAAAAGAGTCTCTTCGCCTACAATATAGATGCCAAATCCTCAGGACCTGAGCGAGGAAATGATGAGCTTCTCCGGGGATTGGCATGAAGTCCTGTGCTCCAAGATAGCGAGGCATTTTGCTTGAAAGCATTCGTTGTTTAAGAGGAGACGAGAATTGTGGGATTTTGTTGTCAATCAGGGGTCAGCCGGCTTCCTCTCCCACTGGCCGCTCACACAGAGTGCCCACCGGGCCCTGCCACCGAAGCCAGGCTGGACTTCTCCTCGGCGACCGAAGGCATTCGCTTCCCTTTCAGAATCTAATCACAAGTAACTTAAATCTTGCCAACATTACCCCCATTAGTAATTGCAAAATAATAAACATGACAAAATTCAGATTAATAGGGCATCCGGTGTAACTCCTTTTGCAGAAAGAGCCCTCTGGAATCCTGAGCCTAATAGGTCTGTGTTTATTTCTCCACCAGCAGCATAATGCCACTGATTTACAAGAGTTTAACTCAAGTGTTAATCTGACAGTGACGAAGAGCTCCTCGCTGGTGCAGTCACTTACACTATCATATTAGGCGCCTCCTCTATTAAAGCAGTGTGGTCGATAATTGGAATGCTTTTATGTCTAGTGGTTCTGACAAGCCTCTTCTTCAGGTCACATATGGGCGGTCTAGCTCTCTGCTCAGCCCAACAGTGGCAAATAATTTAAACTGAAAAAGTATTGTTCTCCTCGTATTGTGGGGCAAGGGCAGTTCAAGGGAAGTGAGACTGTGCACGGGCTACCTGCTGGTGTGTAGTAAAATAAGGTGGACATGATACCAGGTTGGGAGTACAATTAAATCTATTTTGCACCAATGTGTTGCTGGACAGATGAGTTTCCACATGGCAGAGCTTTATGATCTTTAAGGTAGACTGAACTAATAGATTGGTGTGGAGCGCACTGAAGTTACCAAGGATGAGAAAGCAGGCAGTAGTACATTTGAACTACAGGTTTCTCATATGCTCCACGTCATGCTGAGTTTTTATAGCTCCTGGCTTTCAAAAAGCCTGTTTCAAAGAGGTTTGCGCTAGACTGGGCATGCAGTTTTGCTCTGCAGATATTGTCGCTACCGATTTAGTGGAATGCAATTAGGAAGCCTAAATTAAGTGGTAATGGAGAACCAGCTCTTGAAACTGGGGTTTCCACGGCAACCACTGCTTACAATACAGCCTTCAGTTAGTTTTCCCACTTTATCTGCAAAATGCACAATTGAGCTTTAAAACAGCTCGGCGCTGAAAAACGCACTGTAAACAACTGTTTGCAATGAGAGTTTTACACTGTCTTTAAATACAACAAACTATCACATAAAATTTACTTGTCCACGCTAATGAAGCAAAATCTGGGTTGTCAATCGGTGAGTGATTTTAAAATTTATTATTTCTTTCCCATGTTTGGATTTATTTTTCAGGGAAGATGTCATGAGTCATTAGGTCTCTTAACTTTGGTCATCCTGGCTCCATTTTCAGGTCCCCTAACAATCTGCACTTCCCACCAGCCCCTTGCTAAAATACATTTTTGTTTCAGCAAACAGAGTTGTCTTAAACACACAATGTGCTCCTTTTCAAGGTTCTTTTCATATTTTGCTAACATTTTGCAGATTTTTCTCCTATTTTCTCTTTGTAACATGTCACAGACCTGCAAGACTTTCATGTGTACTGATCTGTATTTATCTTCTTTCCAGGTTACTACTCTCTTGAGTCTTTTAAAGCCCACATTCCATTCCTTCATACATTCAATGGTTGACCATCTAGGAACTTCTCGTGCCAACCAAAGTAGATAAGACAGTTAAAAGACACTATTGAAGTAGGTGTAGTTTTAAACACAGGTCTGTTTAAAACAACTATGGAGAATTCGTACTTTTGTAAAATTTATTTTCTTTCATGATAGGGAATGCAATTTTATTTTTACAGGGTTGTCATTTTTTTTTTAGGTGCATCAGGAATGCATACATGCATGCACATGTATACAGCCCTATGTATACATGCATTTTTTTTTTTTTTTTTTTTAGTGAGGGAAAAAAATCAAATTGAGTTCTGCAAAGAGGAGAGAAAGATGGAATTAAATTCGGGGTCTCCTGGCTGTAACACTGCTTAATTGCCAGTCTTAACGGGATGGGCACTGGAACATGTCCGGACAGATCCAGGCAGCTGCTGAAAACTCATGAAGCCTCTGCAGCACAGAAGGCAATGTTTCCCAGCAGTTTGTGCTCTCTCAAGGTTGTCGTATTACGTGTGTTATTTTCACTGTGAGAACAGGCAGAGAGAGAGGCAGAGAGCACGTGTGTGTGTCATAATGGTACCTCCCACTTATGTGGCTTTTGGTGAGGAAACTAGATGCTGGTGTCTGCGGTCACGTCTGAATCTCCGTTTGATTTGTTCCCTGTGACTTGGAACTGTCAGGTGGGGAGACGCCCTTCACGGGAAGAAGCGTGTACCTTCAGCAGCATGGCCCGGCTGTTTGAATTCTGATTTGTTGCAGAGTCTTCAGTTTTGACCTAAAGCTGATTCGGTGGTATAGACAACTCCATTTTCTTCACTACTCAGTGAGACTCTCAAAGTGGCTCCCACAATTTTCACATTTTGAGAATATAAATGGCGAAGAAAACCAAACAACCACGTACAAAACGAATTTGGCTGGTATTTTAATAAGGCTCGTGATATTTTAAAAAGTGTCTTTGTTGCATATCTTG
The DNA here is from genome assembly GCF_041146395.1 of Eulemur rufifrons. Classification (NCBI taxonomy): domain Eukaryota; kingdom Metazoa; phylum Chordata; class Mammalia; order Primates; family Lemuridae; genus Eulemur; species Eulemur rufifrons. The sequence goes on along the minus strand of NC_091001.1, from coordinate 37,006,702 downwards.
ACATTGTTGTAAACTCAACCAACGCTTTATTGTAGCTCTTTGTTATGAAAATATGTCTGTCAACTTAAATCTTTAAGAATTTAATCTTGGAGAAATTGCATGCATCCTTTTGTTCAGTAATTGATAAACTTGAGAGATGTTATCCAATCCCATCTCAACTATTGATGAGGCACACTGCATATCTTTCCCATGCCTTAAAATAAAATGTTAATTCAGTGAGTTCTAAATTTAAATCTTCTATGGGAAGAAACCTGGAGTAGTAATGTGCTCACAACTTTTGTAAGGCATCTTGTTTCAACATGGCTGGCATTTTCTCCAAAATACACAAGGACACACTGAAATTATTCTAGTCTGGCAACAATGTGCAGATTGATGTGTACGCATTCAATTCCATTTGACAAATCTTTGGGGCAAAGAGAAGGTTCTAGTGTAAGGAAATATCTTAGCATATTCCAAACCTGCATTTTTTGAGAGCTACATTTTTAGACTAAACATATGTTCAATGATTTGCCCTCTCCAGGGAGCAGGTTTGAATTTAGGCCACTGATAGTGCGGAGGCTGCATCACAGAGAAGGCTGTGCAGGGTCACAGGTATGTCCTCGCCTACTGAGTGTACAAAGAACTCCCCTAGCATGTGGTCGGAGTGCCAGGGACAGCCAGACACTGCTGTCATCGTTCCAGGTGGACTCACAGACTGGCTTCGAAGGGCCCACCTGCGTGTGCAAGCCCCTCTTCCTTGCACCCGGTTACAGATGGGCAGAATCCTAACCATGCCACCCAGTTCCTGCCCAGCCTCCTGCCTCAGCAAGTCACGACCTAAAGAGAAACAAATGCGTTGCCACAGAATTTTTATAAAGTTACAATTATCCCCTTAACTGTTTTAATTTCCTTTTCCTTCTACTTAAACTTTAATTTCAGGTATCTTCTCTATAACACAGAAGTCACGTTCTGGAGAGAATTAAAAGGAAATTAACTAGGGGTTCAGGGTGGAAGGTTTTTTTGCCTTATATTGTATCTTAGTAACTCAAAGTCAAACCTGAATAATGAGAATGTTATTAATCCATCTCCATCTTACTACTTTAAAGTTGCAACGTAGATTTGGGTTCCAGTTGGTATTATTTTAATGATAGCGATGAACATTACATGTGAGGGCAGCACGTGTGGAAGTGTGCTGGGAAAGTTCTGCTGGATCTTTGTGGTTTGTTTCAGTTTTGAGGGTTAGGTGCATGTTCAATCTTTTAATGAATATATAAGTCGGCCGATGCCCTTTCTCGAGGAAACTACAGTTAAATTATTGTGTCAAATGATTGTATTTCATTCTGCCTCCAGTGTGGGGAGGGTGGGGAGTGGGGGAGAGCTAGGGTGAATATGTGTGTTTTTTCTTAAGCAATGCTAGTTTTAAACATGTAAGGATCCCAAAGGTTAATGTGGATTAACATGCTGTCTGCCGTGAACTTTAGAAATTGAAATAAATGTGGCTGGTGAAAGAAGATCTCTGTTTTGATTACATGGAAATGCTTTTGTAGTCTTTTTCTTTCAGGTGAAGTAAACATCTTAAAAATACGCACAATAAATATGTTTCTAAGCACAGTGTATTGTAGTTGTAATTAGCTCTTCCTCCTTTGTGAGGTTGCACGCATCAGATTACGTCTAATTACTCCCAAGCAGTTTGCTGGTTTCCTATTTTTGTGAAAAGTCTCACAAAACATCTTTACAACCATAAAGACACTCGTTTGCTTATACTGAGGCTTTTGTGGGCAACTCGCTTTCTTTTTATTTGAGTGGAAAAATTAAAGGTGAGCATCATTAGGGATTTCTCTTTAAACCCGGTCATCTATGCACATGGTGAAGAATCAATGCGAGATAGGCTGGCTGGTATTCTGCACTAAATTCTTGCATTTATAGACTTTTCCTTGACCAGGTAGCTGGTAATGCCATAGATATTGATTACTTGCGATGTTCTTATCACTGCTTAAAATATCTAATTGCTTTTCCTCCACAGATGTGGATTTGGCTTGCTGGATGCAGGGTGACTAATGAAGGAGGTCCCTTAATTGGACAGACATGGCCCAGAGTACAGAGAGGTGGTGCTAGCAAATCTGACCTGAATTGTGTCCAATTTGATTTCAATAGAATTTAAGGTCTCATTTTAGTGGGAATGAAGATGCAACTGAGTTTTCTGTGCTTCAAAAGTTTCTTTTAATTAATTCTTTGAACCCTAGAGAAAGTACTCATAGCTTTACTTAGAACCCCTTGACATTTGTAAGCCTAATTTCTATAATGCAACATATCCTAGGATTTTTATTGGGTTCACACATGGAGAAATGTGACTTGCAAATCTATGGATGATCTTAAATGCCTAATATACAGGTTAAATACAAGCTAAAACTAAATCAAAATGAAAAACAGAACTGTAGATGCAAAGAATTAATCTTCCAGGAAAAAACCATAATCTTAGAGCCATGATCTAATATCATAGTAGCTACTCTTAACCCCATGCAAGTTTTTATCTAATTTAACAGTTACTGATATTACTTGGTCTCCTGATTAGAGATATATCAATTCATAATTAAATATTGTTTCAATATTCTTTAATGCCTTTAGACAAGCCTTGTTGTTAGAAGAGCATATGCTAAAAAAAAAAAAAAAATTGGCACAAAAATATGACAAATTGGTGGCCAGATAAGTTACTTTGACTTTGAGTTCACCTTTTTATAACACTCAAACAATTTTGGGTTGAGCCAAACAAATTGCGCTTTTGTTCTAATTGAAAATAGGTCCATTGATCTCTCAACCTGAGCATACCTGGGGGTGGAGGCTTGAGCCCTTGCTTAGCTGGGGTGAAAATTATGTTCTTGCTAAAAACTACATGGACAAATGCCTTAGGTAAGTTATCCTAAAACATCATGTCAAGCGAAGCCAGTTCTGTCCTTGTGAAAATGCCAAGTCTGCAAGCATCAATATGTTTCTCCTCGTTGCACTGCTTCCTATGTAGTATACTGCGTTTTCAGAGCATGTTATTTCTACAACTACAGTTCCTTTGCACATGGTCGGCACTTAATAAGTATTCTCTTTGCATTTAATTGAAAGGAACTAAATTAAAAGAGTTTAATAATAATCATTTTGGCATATTTTTCCATTGCATAATTATTTGCTAACATAACTGTCTCCTGACCATATTATTCTGTAAGCCCTTTGAGAGTAGGGATTCTGTCTTATTTATCTTTATATCACAGCATCTAGAAGAGTGTCTAGCGTAAACGTGCTAGGCAGTACTGTGAGGAATGTACGTGTGAGTGCGTGAAGAATGTGCTGGCTCTGTTGCTAGTTCGGTACCTACCTGGAGCCGAGTGGGAAATGTTTCATTATGGTAGACCATCGCTTCAAGAAGATGAAACTATGATAAGTTGGGAATGAATCATTTTTCAGAGCCAAATATCATTTTTGAACAGGCCACGGGATTGAATATTATTTGTTAAAAACATGTTTAGTATCTACAACCAAATAGGGCAAGTTCACACCCTCTCTCCTGCATATTCTAACCTCATGACCCAGGGACAGGTACTTACCCTTTCTGATCCCCTGTTATCTCTGATTAAGTAAAGAAAAGAAAATCCTCCCTAGGGCTGATTGTGAAGATTAAATAAGATTGAATATGAACAGTGCTTAACAGGTTATAAGTGCTACATACAGTTTAGTTTTTTTCTACTTTGATTTTTGGTGACTTATATAATCCCTGATTTTTAGGCTGAGAAATCAGGAACCTTAGACTTCATTAAAATGATTTGTTCTTATTTGTAATAAATGTTAAGTCTTCTGTATTTTTTAATTATTTAATTTAATTATTGCTTAGGCAATCTTTCAAGATTATTTTTTGCCTTCCTTGTTTCCATACTCCTCCTTTTCTGTGCTTTTATTTCCACAATGATAGACCCTGAATCTCAGCATCTGATGATAACCTATATATCTGGGTAACTTTTATGACATGAAATACAACGTAAAGATCTGGTTTTATTCATCCCACATCTTCATATCATTTGGCAGAAGGGAATTTTGACTTTGTATCGTATCTTTGGAAATATTTAAACTTTTTCCCCAGAATCCTTCTTTACAGTATGAGCCCCAACATCTGAGAAATTGCTTATAAAAAATATAAGGTGCCAAATTTTTGTTTGGGTTTACAGAAATTTTTTAGGAGGGCAGGAATCTTTGTTTCCCAAGCATCTAAAACAGGGCCTGGTACATAGTAGGCACTTAATAAACACTGTTGAGTGGGAGCTGAATGAATATAAAAAGACATCTAAAATAGCATTTAAAAATTAAATGAATAAAAACATCTGTTACTTCATTATGAAATTCGTATTTCAACATTTAAACACGAGCAATATTTAGACCCTAGGATATGGAATTTCACAGAAAAATTCAAAGTAAGGACTCAGTCTCAGCACTTCTGGATGTGTAAAAAGCCCTTATGTAATCATTACCCTACATTGGAGTAGAGCACAAAATTAATGATAAACGTGACGCATCATCTATTTTGTTCCATGTTACATCATCATCATCATCATCACAGTAGCAGTTATACGAGTGCAGTGCTTTACAAATGTTAATTCATTTAATTCTTGTTATAGCCCTGATTTTACAGTCCCATTGCACCCATGAGAAAACAGAGACAGAAAAATTTAGTAATTTGTTTGAGCAAGGGTTGTGGCCAGAATCTGAAACCTGGCAATGAACTCCACAGTCTATGCAATACACTCTGCTATCTGGAAACCAAATAACAATGACAACAATAAAAATGTGTATGCTTATTTTCCCCTCTTCACTGTGAGAGACTACACATGTGCAAACCACACCTGCATGTGCTCTGTGGGCTTGCTAGTCCAATCTTGACAGTGGACGGCGAGGACACTAGCCTGTTCATGTGCCCCAGCTGCCTTTCCTGGAGGCACCTGTGTCACCTTGACTATTCTGCCAACCTAAGAGCTTCCCAGGTCCCTTTAAGCAATCTCTAATACTCCATCAACCACTGCCTTTCCAATTACCTAGCCTAAAACATTTCCTTCTTTTTAACTTACCCCAGTGTTCTCAGCTCCCAGTTAGAGGAACACTGCTAAACTCTTTCTCCCATGTCTTTAAAATAAACTGCCTATTATTGGCAGCTGGGATTTTTTTTTTTCTATTGACTTCCTTAAACCATTTATTCACCTCCATTGGAGAAAAAATACTTTTAAAATTAATAAAATTATATGTTAGATTGTCATGCTCTCTAAAACCTTTTCCTGAAAACTGAAGTTCTATTTAATGAGTTATCTAACCTGCATTGATGCATTTCAGGAAATGAAATGCTACCCCCATTTCATAACTTTCTTTGAAAGGAGACTCTATATGATGCATCAAGATGCTTATCCGCTGATTCCATTATCTGAAAGTGACAAAGCAGATGACCAAACCAACTCTTCGGGCCTGTGTATGATTTTTTGTTCCTCCACCCACCCTTTTCTTTTAAAGTGTTTCATCCTTTGTATAGTTAGTCCACATTCTTCCAATATAGAAATTGCTTCCTTTGAATTTCAGCCATGCCTGAAAACATTCTGTTTGCAACTTAGGCTTTTCAACAAGGCAATATGATGACTGGAAACCAGGAGGCATTCTTCCTTCCCATTGCCACCTGGTAGGATCAGCTGTTGAGGGGTTTTAACTGTACTGAAAAAGTTCTGTCCTGACTGTTGAGAGGCTAGGAAAGATCAGACAAGAGTGGTAATGGGGAACATTTGCTCCTCTCTGAACCAGGTAAATGTATCACCACTGTTCTCCCTCAGCCGAAGGGCAGACCTGAGCCTCACACATTCATTCTACATCTGTGTGCTGGGGACCGTTCTGGACAGAGTCTATGTGGGAAGGCAGAAATTTACACACATAAATAAGGTTCAAAATCACATAGAAAGCAAATGCACAATGTTATCTTCACCATAGGTGAGGGAGTGACATGCTGCTGGTGAGCACCCTGAAAAGGTTTCTCGTAGGAAGTCTTTCACAAGGCAGTTTTCCAGTTGACAGAGAGGTGGAAAGACATGACACCAAGAAAAAGTGGCATATGAAGAGACACAGAGCAACACATAACCTGGAGTATTCAAGGAAAAGCAAGAAGCTTGATGTAACTGGAAATTTGTAAGGGTGGAAATAAGAAGCAAATCACATGCTTTTGAAGCTATATCCAGGTAAAGCCATTTATTTGTTCATGAAAATAGGTAGTGAGCACATGTTAGAGCCAGGCACATAGTGGCCCTATGGCAGGGAAAAGACAGAGGTGTCACCAGCCCCGGGGAACTTGCAGCCTGGTGGAGGTCTGGCTTTAAAGAGACAATTAAGCACTGGCCAGAGTGTTGAGTTCTCAACAATATTATCATACCCTATTACTTTATGGCCTCATAATGTAAGGAAAATGAAACCTAGAATTTTCTAAACCAAAGAAAAAGATATCCAACTTGTCAAACTTTTAATAGTATACATCTTCCAAAGTGTGGTGCTTTCTCTGCCATTTGGCACATAATAGCAACAACAAAACACCAAGAAATAAATGTAATGAAGAGTTTTTCATCACCTGAATGAAGAAACACACAAAATTCTACTGTGTCTTCCAAAGCAGTATCATCATCATCCCCAAGAACGCTAGTAGGACATGCTGGTACTGCATTTTCAGCCCAAACCTTGTACCAAGTACTCTGAGAGTTTTGCTTGTGCCCTTTCATGAATCCTCACCACAAACCTTTTAGTAGCTGTAATATTTCTTCCCATGTTACAGATGAAAACTAAAGGGATGCAGTAGTGGCTGGAGGCGGCACAGTGTAAATCCTGGCAGCACTGGGGTCTGAATGATGAGTTTCTCAAACAGCTCATATCCTTCATAATCAGGTGATGTCACCTCCCATATACCTGGATGGGGTGACATCAAATAAGTACAGATTAATGCATAGTTTGGGTTAATTTCCAATCAAAATATCAGTGGAATTTTTGAAATCTTGACAAAAAGTCCCTAAATTTTATTGACATGAGTTAACCTATTAGTATCAATATAACCAGGACACACAAGAATAAGAATGCTGAAGTGTGATACTGATGCAGAAACAGAAAGATCAATGGAAGGGAATAGGTAATGTAGACTCAGGAACTTTAGGAATTTGTATATGATCAAGTAACATCTTAAATCAGTGATAAGAGAACAGATTATCCAAATAGCGTGAGGATGATTGGATCGCCATTTGGGAAACACAAAGTTGGACTCCTAATCCATATTATATACCGAAATACCAAAACACATTACAGATGGATTAAAAACTTAATGTAAAAATAAAGCCAAAAGCTGTACCCAAGAAATTGTTGAATATTTATATAATCATAAAGTAGAAAAGAACCTTTAAAATTAAACTCCAAGAGCAGCAGCCTTGACAGAAGAAAAGGAAAATGTTTGAATACATAAAAAATTTAAACATTGTATGACCATCCTTCAAAAAGATAAAATATATTAAAATCTCTTACAAATCAATACGGCAAAAATCAACACACCTGTATTAAAATAGAGAAAATGAACAGAGATTTTTAAAAGTAAGAAGAAACACTAGAATTGAATAAAGCATTCAACTAATGAAGTGCAAGTTAAAAGAAAAAGAAAATAGCTTCATTTACTAAACTGACCAAGAATAAGAAGATGCTAATACCTAGTGAGGTGAAAGTTTGGGGAAACCTGCATTTCCGTATTTGTGGTGGATCCTATTGACTGCCTCATACAGAACCCATCTCAGCTTCCTCCTAGTGTGCTTGCCCACACTGCAGAGGCTGAAAAGCTTATTCTGAATGAGATTTAAGATCCACCAAACATATGCACACACCAAGTAAAGCAGGGAGACACCAACCTGCGCTGCACCCATCTGGCTGCAGACACAGACATTTCCTGCAGTGGCAAAAGGGGCTTTCTCAATCATGGTAGAAAGGTGGTGATCCTAGACCTCAGGAATTATTCCTGGGATCTTAGCTGGAACCTCACCCTCCACTATTGTAATGGTTTCAAAACCCACTTCATACTTAGCAATCGGTACAGTACCTTTCTGGTTAACCTAGCTGAGATGGCTTCTTTGGTCTGCAACTATTAATAGATGCCAATCTTTCAAGTAACTGGTCCCAACTAAGTACTAAATGTAAGACTCTGAAAATTGGAATCTGGGTTTGGAACCTGTTAACATAAGGGGATGGGACACAATTGTTCACCACATGCAATGACAAAACATTTACATAAATTGTTACCTGTTGGTCACCTGGGAGCCTTTTGAAGGCAAAGCTCCGGCCAGCTGCGTGCTTGCATAAACCCTTACTGTGCCAGCAATGGAGAGACTTCTAGCCATGCTAGAAAGCTTAAACAAAGACACGCAGAGTTCAGGGCATGGTCACAGGACCAGGAAGCCTTGTTGACTTCCCTGAAAGAATCTCTTTTCTTAGAGATTTTCTTAGAAGGCTAGAGTAATTCAAAATTGAAACAGGATCTGGACCCGAGAGTGGTTAAATTATAGTAACTGATGGCTTCATAATGTCTCTTTATAAATGTTAGAGAATTGATTTTAAAGGGAGGAATCCCAAGAATTGGCATAGGGAGCTTTGTGTGCATTTAAATGACTCCAAGCTGTCTCATCCCCAAAACTTGCCGAGTCACCCTTGCCAAGAGGTGTAGGTCCTCCCTCACTGTGGAATGAGGCTGTTCCTGCCTTGATTGAAGACCCTGTAATAACCTCTCCTAGAGTCATTATTTTGCAAGGAGATGCCAATTGTCATCATGTCACTGCCTACTATTTGTATTCCTTCTAGGGCTATAGCTAGACAATGGCAGCTGGAGGGCAGGGAGAACATTGTCCCACCAAAGAGGTGAAGGCTTACATGTCAAGAGTGGAAAAGAGTTAAAGAATTCCAAGGTTTTCTAGTTGAGATGATCAGAAACTTAGGGGAATGTATGGGAATGGACTGTGAGAGGGTTGGACCATGAAGAGACAGACATCATATTAGACTGGGCCAGATTTACTAATACAAATGCACTTGCCAAAGATTCCTTGTGCTGTCTTAAGCAGCTGGGCTGGTTGATTCAATGACAGCCTATGCTTCAAAAAAAAAAAAAAGTTCTTGATGTAATTCAAAAGAAATACAAAGACATAAATCCAAGGCAGTAATCATGGAGTGGATTTATCCTGTGAGACCCACCAGCTACCCCTTCACTATGTCCATGTGAAGGCCCAGCAGAAATCCCATTCACCAAGGCATTCAGGCATGTATTGCTGAAGGGCATTTCCAAAGCCTTAAAAAAAATGCCGTGTTGTAGTGAGTGTATTCTGTATGCCAGAAAGAAAGGTGAGGGATGCTGTCAATGGAATGGGCTAGCCGATTTCACCAGGCATAAAGAGAGCTCAGATTTACAGAGGCCAAGCAGCCACCCTTAACCAACTGGGTAAGGGGTTTGGTCACCATAATAATCAACCCAGCTAAGAAGGCAATCAGACTATTTTGACATGAAGGGCTCTTTGACAAGAGCTAAAATTAGGAGAATGGGAGCCCCCGGATTGAAATGGATCAGTACCTAAGATCCCACTTGACCTGTGTATCACCTCCAAGCCCCAAGAAAACTCCCTAAATTTGGTTAACAAATTTAGTAGAACAGCAAGATGGAGAGTAATGTCAGCTTATTCCATTTCCAGAAAATCAGCTCACAAATCAAGAACTTCATATGCAGGGGAATCTGGACACTCTTGAGGAAGGGTGCTGTCAGAATGCACAAACATGTGCTGTGTACGTGCTTCTTGCATCTTCCCAAAGAGCCCACAGCTTTTGACATAGTTGTCTGAACAATAAGGAAAGGAAAATACTCACATCTTTCAGGGATTATTAGATACTGGCTCTAACATTCGTTCCTGGAGATCCAGATTGATTGTAGTTCACCAGTTAAGGGAAAAGTTATGAAGATAAGGTCACAAGTAGATCTTTGAACCCATCCTGTGGTTAGTGCCTCCACTCCTAAGTGTATAGATGAGACAGATTTGCTTGGAAACTGAGCTGCAGCATGAAGAAGGGCCATGTGGGAACCTTCAGAACTATATTCTCATACCATGTCCTTATACAAAATAGCAAGCCAAAAGCAATGCCACTCATCACAGGTGGGGTCAGGAAGATAAGGACCATCACAGACCCAAAAGAGACAAGAGGGTGGATTCTTATCCCATCCTGATTGAACTTACCCACAGTGTATTCAAAAGAAGATGGGCCTTGAAAAACGATGTTGGTCTATTGTAAACTTGATATCAAATGTCACTGCTATTCCTAAAGCAATCTCATTATTGAAACAGATCCTGGTACCTAGTATACATCTGTCAATCTGAAATTTTTCCCCCCAGTAACAATAATTCACCAGAATCAATTTTGTTTCACCTGGAAGAAGTAAGTACACTGTCACCAACTGATCTCAGGGTTATGTCAGTTCTCTGACTCTTTCATAATTTATTCCACAGATACCTTAAGCACATCATCATGGCATGAGACAGAATGTTGATAGCTGTTACCCTAGATCTCTTGGTGAGACACAGGAGCACCAATGAGTAGGAAATAAAAATTCAAAGACTTGCCCCTATATCCAAAGTTCAGCTGTTCCTATTGTCTGGGACATATCAGGAGAGCCTCTCCAAAATGCAAGAAAATGTGCCGCGTTATGAAACCACTACAACTAAGAAAGTGGCCTCTTTGAACTTCAGAGGCCATAGATAATACAGTGATTAGTGCTGCTTCTATCCACCCACCAAATAACCCATAAGGGCACCACCTTTTGGGAACCAAGACTAGAAAAGGCTCTCCACATGTTCTAGCAGCTGCAAACATTTAGACTTTCAGATACAGCAGACCCAATTGTGCTTGAAGAGTCTGAGGAAGAGTGGAATACTGCCCAGAGCCCACAGCCAACGCTGATAGGAAAATACCAGTCCAGGCTCACAGGGCTTTGAAGCAAGGTTATGTCCCCAGGGACATAATTATTGTCCTTTTGAGAAACAGTGCTTGGCTTACTTCTGGATCCTGGTAGACTAAATACCTGACCGTGGGACAAGTAACTTTGTGTCCTGGGTTGACCATCCAGAACTGAGTGTTCTCTGAGTCACCATACCATAAAGTCGCATGTGCCCAGCCCTCAGGCATGCCAGGCTCAAACCTCATGGGGAGTTCTCTATGGACAGTTGGCTAAAAAAGAAAATTCCAAAAAAAGGAGAACTTGGTTTACAGACTGTTCTGCAAGATAATACTGTTAACCATCACAAATTGACTTTTCCCCATCACAACAGCACTCCCTGAAAGATAATGGAAAAAGGAAATCTTCTATTTGGCATAATTTCAAGCAGCAAATCTATTTCTTCAGAGTCTTTTTACTGTTGCTGTTTTTGGTTTTTTATTTTGTCTAGAAGGAGTGATAACTGAAGGTATAGATCTACACTGATTCATGGGAGATGGTTAATGGTTTAGCATGTGGTCAAAAGTTTAGGAAAAACAAGAGTGATGGATAAGTGAAAAGGAGGTTTGGAGAATAGGGATATAGATGCATATATTAGAACAGCCTGAGTGTGGAAAGTGAGTTCTCACCAAAAGGTCTTCTTGTGGAGAAGGTTCTTAATAAGCAGGGGAACAAGATGAATATCCTGTGGGTTTCCATCAGCCCTTTCCCTAGCTACTCTAATGCTTTTTCAACAGGCTCATGAATTAACTAGCCATAGTTGCACAAGAAGATAATACATGAATTGCCTTCCCCAAGACTGGTCTAGCTGGCCTCAAAGGGTCCAGCCAGCCACCAGGTAGCAGATTAGTTAGAATTGGACCCCTTCCAAAATGGCAGGGACAGCAGTGTCTTCCCTAGCATGGAGACATACGGATATGGATGTTTCCTTTGCTGCCCACCTTGCATCTGCCAACAACTCTCTAGGACTTAATGAATGCAATATTCACAAACACAGTATCCAATACATTGCTTCTGATTGAGGGACTGATTTTATAGCAAAGGAAGTGAGAGGAGAAGATGCCACTCAAAGGATTCACCAAGTTTACCAGGCACTACATCCCAAGAAGCAGCTGGCCTTGGAGAATGCCAGAATGGCCTGCTGAATCCTCAGTTGTGGCACCAGCTGATACACCACAGCCTTGCAAAGCTAAGGTGCTACCCTGCAGTTGTAATATATGTCTGAACTGGCAACCAATATAGGGTGCTTGCTGTTTCTTTCTTGCTGGGAAACATTAGTCCAGCATCCAAGAGAAGGAAGAGAGGCTGACATTCTCAATTTTCCACTTAATAATGCACCTACAAAATCTGCTTCCTGTGCCTGTAGCTTTGGGCTTTACTGTTCCAAAGGCTCTAATACCCAGGGAGGAATGCTTCCAGAGGAAATGTAGCAATGGTATGATGCTGTGGAACTTGCAAACTGCTAACTCACCACAACTCCAGGGCCCCTATGGACCATCATTGGTGGAACTGACAAGGTAGTTTGCCAGTGTAGTTTTTAGTGGGGGAAGTTAAGGTTTACCACCAGCAGCCTTCTGATTCCCCAACTTCCTATGGCAGGACTGGCTGCTTTCCTAATCATGGGCCAGGTAATGAAGTTCCAGGGGCTAGTTGTTCTTCTACAATCTTAGCCTAAAGGTAGATCCTCCAGCCCTCCAATAATTGTATGCACCAAATAATTCATAATACATTTCTTTCTGAAGCCATGTTGGTTTTGTTGCTTGCAACTGATCCATAACCAGTCAAATGGTGGAAGCACATTTAGGGAATGTATATCAAAACACTTTTAAAATATGTGTGCTCCTTAATACAGGATTCTCTTCTAGGAATTTATCCAAAGAAAATAAGTGGACAAGTACACAAAATTCATATGCACAAATGTATCATTTTTCTAATCCCAGAAAATCAAAGTTAACCTCAATCACTAACAAATGGTCATTTATAAATGAACAAGAGCAATCAATACGATCTAAATCATCTCAGAAATTTCAGAATGATAAGAAGGAAAGGTCTCATGGAATGTAGAGTGAATATGTGTCTCTCAAAAAAAATGCTATCCATGAAGACATGTAGTTTAACATTTAATTTTCCATAAATGGTTATTCCTTTGTTTTATATTTGGAGAACGGGAAAAGAAATAATGAATAGCAGACAAGATTCTAAAATGCTTTGAATATAACTTGCTGGACTTCCAATTAAAAAGTGAAATATGCATTATTTATTTTTCTTTTTTACCATTCAAATTAGGAACTAAAATCCTAGCACATATTTCGGTCATTATCTATTTCACAACCACTTTTTGAGTGCCCACCACATCCCATAAATACTGGGAATACCAGAATGAGAAAGACATGGGCCTGCCCTAAAGAAGCTTTTGTTAGAGTAGGAATAACTGAACTTAATGGTTAAATTTCAAAAGTTGGTCCTAATTACACTGTTCTCTCCCCACCCCCATCTGCCATTATGCATGTTATGAGGAAGCCACCAATGATATCAGATGTGGTCACAGTTCTACTATAACTTATGACAAGTGTCTTAAATTATTTTCCTTCTGCTACATTTTAGATCCAGGGGCATTGTCCTATTAGATCTTTAGATATTTTTCTGATTGTTATTTACTCTTTATTTTCATAGCTCAGGATTTTATTCATATGTTACCCCCCAACCCCCATTTTATCTAACACCAAAAGTTGTCTGTCTTGACACAGAGTAAATGCCAGTGCAATTTGGGCCACACCCCCAGTTATGTGCCCTCAGTCCAAGCCAGTTAGTTTCAGTTGATTGAAGTCTCCAAAGTTGTACTCAATGGCACACATTCTGGACGTCCTGGCACACCTGGGACTGAGCCCAGAGACTCTAAAGTCTACTTGTGCCTTGATGGAGTATAGGGCTGCTAAAAACAAGCCTTTCTTTACCCAGCCACCATGTTCAGGTACTAAAAACTCCCTGGGTCAGATTTCCTTAGTCATTGATTCACAACCAAATTTTTATGAGATGAATAAAAGAACAATGTCATTGACTGTGATTTTAAAAAATCAACACTCAACAGTTGGGATGTATCAGGGAAGTTGCTGGTACAACCCTCCATATTCTCCCCATATGAATGGGTGCTTCAGGAAATCAAAACATTTCCTCTATGTTCCTATAAATAGTTCCATTTTTTAAAAAGACAACCAGTCAATATTAATTTTCCACATAACCTGAGTCCTGCCCCATAATCTCTACACTCAAAGACACTCCAGCAGGGTGAAGAGGAGGGAGACACAGATGGGAATATTGTATATAATTATTAAATTCTAGGCTAAGAAGGGTTAATCTAGACAAGACACAGAGATAGAGTTGGAGAGATGGGAAGAGAGATTGAGAAATCAAGAGATAAGGGAAGGAAAGAGTCCTGTAGGATAGACAAGAAGTAGGTGGGCAAAGAGAGGAAAGACATCCCAGGCAGAGGGAGGCAGCAGCCTCAGAGAGGACCCTGAGCTGAAAGCAATGCAGGGAGCTAGGAAACACGTTGGAAAGGTTCTTTAAGACTTTTCTCATCCAAGTTCATTCTAGAAAAACAGCCAGTGTGCTATAATTATGCCAGTCCCTGCGTTCTGTGTTTTATACTTGTCCTAATTAACCCTCATAACAACACTTGGAAGTTGGCATTAATACAAGAGGAAGAAACTGAGGCTCAGAGACATTAAGGAGTTTGGCCAAGGTCTACAACCATTAAGTGCTAAAGTCAGAACCGAAATCCAGATTGGTCTCATTTCAAATCCTGGGCTATTTTTCCCTCTCTTTCCTGCCTCTCCTATGGCAGCCTAACTTTCCATGCCATTAAATCCATGTGTAGGAGGAATCTTTCTTAACCGTCACGGCTGAAATCAGAACCACCCTAATTTCACAGAAAGGCCCGGGTCTGCCCACACGATGGAGTCTGCCCACTGCCTGGGTTGTCTGAGAGCAGACCTTGCAGGAAACACACCTGCGGATGAGGTGGCTGATTGGTTTTCTAGGGCTTGCTTGTTCCTCAGAGCTCACTGGGGAAGCTGAGGGTACAAGAGCCCTGCCTCTGCCTTCAGAGACAACTCCTTCAGCCTCAAAACTGCAAGAGAAGAATCATTCTCACTGAATGCCCCAGTGAGAACTTAAGGAAGCAAAGGAACTTTCTAATGATCGTTGCTGTGGTTGATACCATTAGGGCAGAGCTAGGAACCCAGCTACCGCTTTGGGCTCTAATGCAGATGTTTGCTTAGGAACTCTGTGGGTAGAGGGAGAATTGTCTCTCTCCACATAGGCATTGGGAGGGAAAATATTATTGCATAGAGGAGATATAGACAAATTTAGTTATCCTATCATTCAATCTCAAAAATGAGCCCTAAAAAATCTGAACCCTAAAAATCTACAAAATTGATGGGATTTTTACTTTTAGCCAGGGTGGCCATAAGGCTTATCCAAACCTGGACACTTCTAAGGGGGAAATAGGGAGGGCATTAATAAACACACTGGAGCAACAGGTGTGATATAATCTTCCTTCTACCTCTCAGATTCTCTAGGAAAATTATATGCAATAAGTTTATTAGTCAGCCACCAATAACTAATAAACTCATACTAAATGCATCATTTGTGACTTAAAAGATGGTGTAGGATTTGAATAAAGGAAATGAAGACAAGAGGATAGTTCAGTCAAAAGAAGTAAACACACTGAACAGTTCAAGGAACAGAAAACACAGAATGAACAGTAGTATCATACAAAAAAGTATAATTTTGCCCAGATTCCTTTGCAAAGAGAATCTACTTTCATATGAGATAGTGGTTGTATCTATGGCCATACCAACCTGAACGTACTCGATCTCATCTGATCTCGGAAGCTAAGCAGGGTCGGGCCTGGTTTGTACTTGGATGGGAGATAGTGGTTGCTACATTTTTGAGTTTTCATTACTTGAAAATAATGCAGCAGTAGGGTTGCCAACTATATCAGCTACCTATTGCTACATAGCAAACTGCCCCAAATCTTAATGGCTTAAAACATAAATATCTATTATTTTATAGTTTATGAAGTTCAGCAATTTAGGAGTGACTCAGCTAGGTGGTTCTGGCTCAGGGCCTCTCGTGAGGTTGCCATTGAGACACCAGCTGGGCTGCAACATCTGGAGGCTGGACTGGGGCTGGAGAGATTGCTCCATGCCCGCCCACATGGCTATCAGCAGTGGGCCTTATTTCTTCCCCAGCTGTCAGCCAGGGAAGAGTTCACCACCTGGACTTCTTTATAGGACTGCTCAGAAAATGTCAGCTGATTTCTCCCAAATCCTAGGACCCAAGAGAGAAAGTGACCTCGGTAGAAGCCACAGTGTCTTTTAGAAACCAGTCTCAGAACTGACTGCTATCACTTCTGCTGTATTCTACCGTTCACACAGACCAGCCCTAGTCCCAGTCTTACACACTCATGCAAATAGCATGAAGTGGGGCTCACTGGGGACAATCTTGGAGCCCACCTACCACACCAACTGTTAAATGTGCTAAATTTTTAAATCACCATTTGATATAACAATCATTTCATAAATACCAATAAAATTTTGATTCTAAAATACTAAGAGAAATGTAATATTGATATAAGGGCAATCTTTTACATGAAATTCATATGAATATATGAAAAACACAAGATAACATACTCTCTTGATTTTTTAAATTTCACCAAGAACAATTATATATCTATTTGTTTTATTTACCATGGCCTCTCTCTCAACTAGGAAAAATACTTTGTCCATCTCCTTGACTGCTGTCTCCCCTGTGACAAATAGCAGTAACTGACATAAAGTAAGAGACATATAAATATCTGTGGAATAAATGAATGCTGAACACTTTACCTTGGACTGGTAATTAATAACAGGCCAAGGCTTGGGAATAAAGACCTTGGGACCCAATCCTGAAGAAACACTTTCCAGCCAAGGGACAGAACTGGCGCAGTCGAATATGAACACTCAGGGCCAAATCATCTCAAAAGGTTAGCATGACAAGCTGCAGCACAGGCAGAAAGAAAAACCTCCAGTGAGGTAACACGAGGCAGGAATTTTTCTATAACCTCAAAATCTCAAACCCCTGAGGAACAACATTCACGAGATTTGGTCTTTAGAGGGAACTTAGGTCACTTATAGGTGGAGGTATTAAAAATGACAGTTTCTCGTCCTTGGCTGAATATCCGTGTCAGGTGGTACAATTGTGGGTAGGAGGAGTTGAAACGCTTCCGTGGGGTCACAGAGCTGGAGTCCAGCGAAGAGCAGCAGTTTCCCCTCCTCCTTCTTCCTCAACAGCCTTCACCATCTGGGATCATCCCACCCCATTCCCACCCCCGAGACAGAAGGGCTCAGCCAGGGCAGCCCTGGGCTCCACAAAGTATTTGCCTTCTCCTCAGCCCCAGGCCCAGGAGGAAATCCAAGGAAGCTCATTCTCCAGGATTCTCCCCAGGCCTCGCCTCACCCTACTCCAGACCGGAAAAAGCGCCAATGCAAATGTAAGCTCAGCATAAAAAAAAAAAAAAAAAGCAAAGAAGCTGACTAATCCTTCTTCCCAAAAGGAGGCTTGGTACATATGAGTTCTGATGTAACCTAAAAATTTGCTTAACAAAAGGGAAAACCCTAGGCTTTTCTTAATTCTGACATACCTTGTTTTAGGCAACAGGTGTGTTTCTTTAAAAAAAAAAAAAAAAAGAAAAGGAATTAATTTTAAGACACACACACACTAGTAATTTAAATTCACTAGAGAGTCAGCTATTTAGAGGAACCCTGTTGTAAATCCTTTCACAAACTGAAGAACATTTAAGTAATTACCCTCTAATTTATGTGCTCTGTAAGGTCAACTATTTAAATGTCTGGCTTTCTTAATTCGAGGCACACCTGCATTTACAGAAGGTCTTTAAAACTCATGTGGATGACAAATGTATTTCTTTCCTTTCTTTAACAGGAAAAAAAACCCCATAGTATTTTGGTGAAATAGGCAGAAGATACCTATTATTCTGGCGACTGTTGAAACACTCGCTTATTTCAAAGAGGATTTCTGTGGAACTGATGGAGGCTTGATACAACCATGAATCAAATCATCCTCTATCTAAGAACCTGTGATCACATATGTTCTAAGGCTTTGTAATTTGTATGCAATCTTTAAACCCCTGTAATTTATATTCAATCTATCCATACTTTATTTGGTGGTGAGCCATGTGTTTTTATTTCTCAGTAAACTTAAAGAAGCTATCAACTAGTATAAGTTAATGATAGAAATATTTTAAAATATTGGAAAATATCCTTGAAAATATTTAATAAATTGTCTTTTTACATGTCATTAAGCCAAGATAAATAGACTCAACGAAAAGTTCCTTATATGTGACAATGTAGCTTTCCACACTTGGTTTTTATCTGATGGAAGCACGCAGGCTGTGCCCTAAAATATCAGAATTTATACTCAGAAGGAACAAAATACTGTGTATGATGGAGGGTCAGAAGAAACTGCTTGGCCATCAGTGTGAAGAGCTTGAAAGAATGACAAGAGACAAGGGACTGGGACATGCTAGAGTATTGGCCACCCGGGACAGAAGGTGCACAGCTCTGAGGCGTGTCTTGTAAGGTCCCGAGGCCACGCACCGGGGACACGTCGGTAAGTCTCCCTGGTGTCTCTCCCTCCCTCCAGGCTTCTCTCCCAGCTCCCACTGCTGTGCCCTGAGATCTCACTCCTGTAAACTACTCGCACCTTAGCCTTTGTCTTGGCCTCTGCTTTCAGGACATCCAAGCTAGGATAGCTGGTGCCGTGGACTGAATGTGTTACCCCAAAATTTGTACATTGAAGCCCTGACTCCCAGTGTGGCTGTATTTGGAGATATGGCCTTTATGGAAGTAATTAAGGTTAAATTAGGTCTTGGGAGTGTGGCCGTGATCTGATAGCATTAGTGTTCTTATAAGAAGAAACCCCAGAGAATGAACGCACTCTCTCTCTTTCTCTCTCTCTCTCACATTCTCTTTCTCTAACTCTGTCTCTCTCCCCTTCCACACACCTGTACACAAAGAAGAGGGCATGTGAAGACACAGCTAGAAGGCAGCTGTCACGGGAAGAGAGCCCTCACCAGAAACCAACTCTGGCAGCACCTTGATCTTGTACTTGCAGCCCCTAGACTGTGAGAAATAAATGTTTGTTGTTTAAGATCTCCAGTCTGTGGTATTTTGTGTGACAGCCCTAACAAACTAGACAATTGGTAAAAGGGCAGCCCTGGAAATAAGATCAAAATAAAATACTGGGGCTGGGTCACTGACCAATCAGACAGCCATAAAGACGTCATTGCTGGGGGTCAGAAAGTTGTGCAGTGAGCCCCGGGGACTCTCGCCTGTGATTGACTGGGATGCAGGACAGGGGAAGGTGGAGCATCAGGGTAGTGGCAGCCACGGCACTTAAATGGCACAGGGGCAGCAGTTGCTGTAAATATCATGGAGGGAGCTGGGCTTTGTTCATTGCTTCGGAAATCTTGGAAAAAGGAAACCACACATGTCATTTATTCTGCATGTGCCAAAACCCACAAAATGCACCACCCCAAGAGTGAACCCTAATGTAAAGCACAGACTTCAGTCAATAATAATGCATCAATATTGCTCCTTAGTTGTAATGGATGTAGCCCATGAACACGAGATGTGATTAATAGGGGGACCATGTCGGGGTTGGGGAGGCGTATATGGGAACTCTGGACTTTGTTCTCAGTTTTGCTGTAAGCTTAAAATAACTCTAAAAAGTAAAGTCCATGAATTTTAAAAATAAAATAAAATACAGTTGAAAATGAGGAAACTTGGCCGGGCGAGGTGGCTCACGCCTGTAATCCTAGCACTCTGGGAGGCCGAGGCGGGTGGATTGCTCAAGGTCAGGAGTTCGAGACCAGCCTGACCAACAGCGAGACCCCGTCTCTACTAAAAATTAGAAAGAAATTATCTGGCCAACTGAAATATATATAGAAAAAATTAGCCGGGCATGGTGGCACATGCCTGTAGTCCCAGCTACTTGGGAGGCTGAGGCAGTAGGATTGCTTAAGCCCAGGAGTTTGAGGTTGCTGTGAGCTAGGCTGATGCCACGGCACTCACTGTAGCCCGGGCAACAAAGCGAGACTCTGTCTCAAAAAAAAAAAAAAAAGAAAAGAAAATGAGGAAACTTAAAAAAAAAGGGAACAACAGGCTCAGATCAGTCAACGCTGACTTCAACGGAGGCTCAAAATCACAGCCAAGGTCTTATTAAAGGCGGCAGGCGGAGGAGCATACACCCAGGGCAGGTCTCCTTGTTGAAGGCAGGTGCTCATGGGGAAGAGTCGGTCCCTGAGATAGGGATGGGGAGGTCTGGCGGGTGAGCTGAGCCTGAGAATCCTGAACCCCATATCTCCCAAAGCCTCTGTGCTGGCAGGAGTGACACCCTGCTCCGTGACGGGATAGAGCAGCCTCCCCACCTCTACACCTGCCTGCAGAGGTGGCACCTGGGGCGTCCTTCTCGGGATCTGCTGCCACCCCACCCCTCCTCACCACAGCAGAGCCTGCGTAGGGACATAACACCCCTGATGTGAATGGGAGTTGCTCACACGCACCTGCAGAAACCAGGACGGGGGGTGGGGGGTGGGGGGGAGACGGGGGGGGGCAGGGGGTAGGGGAGGGATGGAGTGAGCAGGGCATTAGCCTGCTGGGGGAGGAATTGTTGACATGGGCAGTCACTCCTGAGTCCCCATACCTGTTTCCCATGGTTCCCTGGAGTTGGGACAACATAGTAACCTACAGCAGAAGAAAGGGACATCGCAGAACATGTGAACGGGACATGGTGAGAATGTTATGAAAGATGTGTTAAAGTGAACAGTCCAGTGCCACACATGGTGCGTTCACCAGACAGATAAGTCCTTGACATTGGAGCACTCTGCCACCCCAGCTGTGGCTGTCCTAAGGCACGTCCTTGGGTTGGCCCTCCCTCCGTCCCGGGCTCACTTTCCCTATCCCTCCCTCCTGCTGGCTGCCCTCCGTTTCTTTGATAAGCAACTCAAACAGGTCCCTTCATTCACACTCAGCCTTGGGGAGCATCCAGGCTATGGCAGATTCTGCCGTTACCCCCATTTTGCAGATGAAGAAGCTGTGGCACAGAGAGCAGACTAACTTGACCAAAGTCACACAGCCGGTGAGCGGTGCTGAGCAGGACTGTGACTCCAGGCAACCGGACTTTCAACTCTTTACCCCTCGCCACTATGGTCAGTCATTTAGGACAGGACCATGTGGAGAACATAGACTTCATTTCTGGAAATCCTAACCCATAAATTCCAAAGTCTTGAATCAATTTTCTCAATCACCCCAGTGTAACGTTTTCCATTCATCTAAAATCTTCAGCTAATTAAGAAAAATTACAACTTGTGCTAAATCATCCAAACAATTGTCCTTTGCTTTGCTTTGACTCTATGATGCTGTTTCTCTCCCCTCTGTGAAAGTTTGCCACCTTCTCCTCGACAGTGACAAAGCCATTAAAATTACTACGAAGATTAGACCTTCAGAGCAGCTTGGAGAAAGTACCACTCAAAGAGCTGGAGCCAATATTTTGGAGCAAGTGGGCCTTTGTGGGTAGCACCAGGTACATGCTATATTACTTACTGGTCTAAATCCTCTTAATAAAAGGATTTGTTCTGTAAAAGTTGGATTCAGTCAAAAGGCCACACTTAGGCACCTAGAAGGCCACAGGTTCCCCACTGCTGGACCAAGGCCTAGGACCAAAGAATAAATTAGCTCATTTCTTCCACTGAATTACCTTTGAAAAATTATTATTTTATAAGAAACTTCTCATAAAAGAAAAATAAGCGTGATTCCCATCTCAAAAAGGAAAAAACGCAACAGTAGCGAATATCTGTGTTGATAGGAAACATCTTCCTGGGCTCCGTGACACCACTTTCTCCACTTTCTCCAGGGGCTCCTCCTGCCTCTGCAGTATTTTCTGGGTCTCACCTCTTGACACTTTCTCTGGCCATCCCCCAAATGTGGGTGCCCCAAATCTGACCCTCATGCTTGTTCTTTCCTTGCTCAATGAGAGGCCTCCTGTCATCCGTAACCCCTAGTCCTGGCTCCCAGCCCCCTATACACTCTCTGTCACACACTCACACTCATACACACTCACACACACTGTCTCTCACACACCTCACACTCACACACGCTCACACATACCTACCTACTCACATTCTCATCTACACACACTCTCACACACAGTCACACGCGCACTCACACATTCTCAATCCAGCCAAACCCAACTACTTGCTATGCCCCAAACACACCAAACTCCTCCATGCCTCCAGGTCTTTGCACACCCAGCTCTCTAATTGATGAGCTCATATTCATATTCCAAGGCCAAGTTTCAATGTCAAGTACAATCCACAGCCTTTGCTTCCACGTTGTCTCCATAATAATATCTCACAGTGCTGATCCTATGTCGTTTATCACATGGTGCTTTGGTCCGTGTGGTCTGGACATTGCTTACAGAACAGTGTGAGCTGCCTGCCTGCACACCGTTTATCAGAAAGGAAGGGACGACTGTGTAAGTACAGATGGGCATGCAGTGGTTTAGCAATTGTGACAGGCTAAATAATGTCCCCCACCTCCCCCCACCCCCGCCAAGAAGTCGCTGTCCTGGTCCCTATGAATATGCTCCTTTCCATAGCAAAAGGGGCTTTGCAGATATACTCAACGATCTTGAGATGGGGAGAGAATCCTCAGTTGTCTGGTGGCCCCATGTAATCACAAGGGTCCTTAGAGAGGGAGGCAGAAGGGTCAGCCAGAGAAGGGGATGCGACTGGGAAGCAGAGGTCACATGATGCAGCCAGGAGCCAGGCACTGCAGGTGGCCTCCAGGGCAGAGAGACAGGAGCGATTCTCCTGGAGCCTCCAGAGGGAGTGCAGCCCTGCGGACACCTGGCCTTTAGTCCCAGGAGACCCCTCCGGACTTCTGACTGTCAAACTGTGAGATAACAGATTTGTGTTGTTTTACGCAAACCACTAAGTCTGTGGTGATTTGTTACAGCAGCCATAGAAAAGTAACACATCTCTCTCATGAGAGACTCTGAGTTTGTCAAAAGCAAAGACAGGTTGTAGCATTTATTATCCCTAGAAACTCCCTGAGTAGCTGGCAAAGAGTATGAGCTCCAGAAATGTTTGCTGAACTGAACTGAAGTGAACATAATTGTGCAACTAATTTTTATTGGTTTACTGTATACAGCACTATTAAACGTTGATGTAACTTCACTGGTGATAATGATAGGTTTTCAGTGTATGGGGATTCATAACTAAAATTTATTCCCCATTTATTCATTGGTAAATTAACAATATTCTCTTCTTTGTTAAGTCTGTTTTTAAATTCTCTTACCTTTGTATCCAGATATTTTTGGGCTTTTAGATTTAGGTATTTTTGATTCACTAATAATTAGAAAAACTCTGAAATGTTACACATCAGTTACAAATACTATCCATCTCTCACTTAGCTGAAAAATTTCTAAAATAAGTTAACTGTTACTTTGCTAAAAATTGTTTTAGTTTTGGCTGTGATTAAGCATTGAAGTCTCAGTTAAGTGGCACAATTTTCTGAAAGTTGCAAATTGGTGAAAACAGGGTTCTACTTCCAATTTTTAAATATCAACCAAGATTCAGCTTCTCTAAAAATTGACCTGTATACCAAAAGAACCAGGTTATCCCACTAAAAACCCAGCTCTAAGTAAGCCATATGAAAAAAAGAGAAGGAACAGAAACAACAGGCAGTTCTGTGACTTGCCAGAATTAAAACAATAATTGTAATTGAGACCCCTAGTCCCAGACTTACAAAATAATTTTGCCATTTCCATACAGCAATCTTATCCCAATAAAAAAAAAGTTGAGGAACTTGTCACACAGTAATGGTGTCACTATGGAACAATGTAGATCACAAATCACTTGGGTTATAACAAGCACTAACAGGACTGGCTGTTTGCCAATACATTTTGTGCTATTGCTATATGTTTTTTATCTAGCCCCCACCCTCACTCCTCCTTTCTCATTGTGCATTTATTACCTTTTTCCTCACTACTCACCTTGCTCTTTTTTTAACTATTAAAAGCTGGGTTGAAGACAGATCAAGAGAATGCAATTAGGTTGAGAGGAACCTTCCTTGGGCAGACTGAACCAATGTGGCCACAAGTCTACACTAATCCCAACTCATCATCATTCTGAGACAGAGCTCTGGGCCACAACACCACCAGGCATCCCATTGCTGTGAGCTGAGATACGTGTCCTTTCACCCAGGCTCTGGGCTCTGCCCTCAAGAAGCTACTGCACAGTGGAGAAAAGTGCGTAACAGATCAATGTGATGATTCCAGGTGCAAATTACAGTGCAGGTATCATGCATGGTGGTGAAGCATCTTGGAGGGTCACAAAAAGATGCCTGAACGGTGACATCTAAGTTGAGATGGAGGATGAGAAGGAGTTAGCAAGGCTGGGAGGATGTGGGAGCAGAAAAAGGATAGGATGGAAGACCTCAGAGAAGAAAATAACAAAAAGAAAAGAAAGGAAGCTGGAGACATTGCTAGGGGCCAAATCCTGCCTAAGCTCTTTGGAGAGATTCAGACTTTACTCCTTACTGAAGGACGCTGTCTAGGGACATGGCATGCTCAGATGGGTGTTTACATGTTCACTGTGTTTTGCAAGGTAGCAAACAGGGTAGAGAAGAGGAAGACCCAAGAGAGAGAGAGGGGTGATTAGGTCATAGCAAGAAGCCAGGTCGATTCAATTATTCATTCAACAAAAGTGAATTGAATTTCTACTGTATGCTGGATAAGACAACAAGGCAAACTGAAATGGGCCCAATTCAGAGCTCACCTTTACAGAAAGGAATAAGCATGACATCGTCACATAAACATATAATTACAAATCAAGACAGATGCTATGAGGGGAAAGTACGGACTGGGGAATGGCATGAATCCTCTGTTAGGAGGAAACATGGGACATTTGAAGGGCAGAGCGAGTGGGAAACGCTGGTGCCTTAAAATAAAGTGATGCTGGGGGAGATGGAGATTCGACTGGCATGTGATCATGGGGAGGCGTCGAGGGGGGAGTCTTGGGCCCCTGGAAAGAGAGAAGGAACACCGGTGGAGGCGCAGGTCTAGACAGGAGAGGTGATGGTGAAGTGATAAAGTCAAATTTAGACATTTTGAAGCTTAAGTGCCCTGGGACATTCCAATGGAGAGGCTGGCAAATCAGTGCCCCTGAAGTCTAGGAGAAAGCTCCACCATGGAGAGTGCAGGCATGGGCAGTAAAAGAAAAGACCCTACAGGAAGTTATGGGATTTTCCAGGAAGGGAGTGTAGTGCAAACTGCATGGCCCATAAGGGATCATGAGGAAACTCAACATTTAAAGGAAAAGGACACTCAGAAGGGGCAGCCTGAGATGTGAGTAGAGAACTGAGAATGTATCCTTAAAAAGGATCGAGCCATTCTCCATCTGTATCAGAAGGGCACGTAACTTGAATTATCTCACCTGGAATTATAAGAAGCTATCTCTCTCACGCACTACTGTTCTCACTTACAGCCAAACCGCAGGCGTACGAGATGGTTGGCCAGCTCTGGGATAAAACTGGTGGCCACAGAGCCAAAGAAACAAATTTGTCCATGAAGTGATAAACTTGCAGCATTTGCCTTACTCATAAAATGAATGAATAAGCCACTGACTATACTGTGTATGTGCATAGCTTTACAAATCCATATATATATATATATATATACTCATTTATGTTCTCAGATAATTCAGCATGCACATTTTTATTTAATATTCTGAATATTTAATATAAATCACTCAAGTTATTAATGAGGAGTGGGAATTTGGATACTATGCATAATAGTTTAACTATCTACCTTTTAAATATATAAACACAATAATTTCTTATATATATGACTTGATGAAAACAAAGAGCCACAGGAGTGAAAATATCTATACAGGACCAACAAGATGGGCCCTGTCATCCAGATGCCCTGTTTAGTCTGATCAGCTTTTTAATTGGTACTGATCACCGTAGTAAACCAATCATGAACTTCCTACCTTGATTATTTAACTGCCAAAATCAACTATCGAGCCCACCATGTTCTGAAGAAGCTCATTTCAACTATTGCCAAATCTTCCCAATCAATTGATTTCCTAAAACCATACCTGACATCATTCCAGGACAAATGCGTGATTCTGGGGTTTTCACCGGGTCTAGAGACTGTCACTGAAAACCACTCCTAAAGCAGGTTTTAAGATAGGCTTAAGTCTGGTCACGGTGAATATGTCTTCAAAATCAGAAGGACATGGATGATTAAATAGAAATTCCATCACGTCCGTCACTGTCCTTATCATCATAGCTTCCATTATTGTCTCTTACTACTTATCAGGCTTTGCATAAAGCCCTCCACTGTACCACCTTATTAAACCATAAAATGTGAAAAAAACGCACATGGAATCTGTCTACAAAACACCTAAACAACGCTTTTTCTCCCCACATTCAGGACCATCAAATATCATACAAACATTACGGACATGGTCCCACGGAACAATGGATCTGTGTATTCAAACTTCTCCATGGACTACTCTGTGTCAGTCAGATGCAATGACTAGAGTCAAATAAACATTTTGAAATAATGTGAAAAATGCAGAAATATATAGAATATCTTTTCTTTATTGTTTAAAAACATCTTAACTTTTCAAAGTCTTAAAAGCCTCGGCACATCTTGGTGGTTCTTCCCAATCTTGAATAAATCAGAGGAAGCCAATCTGGAAGTCTGGCAGTGCCTCCCTCACTCTCACACTCCACAGATCTTTGCCTCCACCGACCGCGCCAGGTACCTGCAATCAGCACTGAGAACCTGTGACAAGTTGCCACCAGCCTCAGAACAGTCATTGCTTACTGCACATGCACCGTGCACCAGATGACATATAGGTATTATCTCCCATGATACGCCAAATGCAAAGATGAATGAGGTAGGTATCATCATTGCCACTTCATAACTGAGGGAATTGAGACGAAGCCAAGTTAAGTCACAGACTGAGGCTCTACAGAATTTCATCTTCCAAAACCCACGTGCTGCCCACCGAAGCCCACCACCCCGCAGAGGCGAGCTTGTGAGAGGACCTCCACGATCTCCCCTCAAAATAATCCTGGTACATTTTGCTCCTTGTTTTTATCTGTCTATGTTTTCACTAAAAGGATGCTTTTAAACAGTGATTACTTCTGTCATTAACAGGATTTTTTTTTAAATTTCATGAGTAGAGATTAAATGACTACTCAACAAAGGAAAGGAATGAGGAGTTTCTATGTAGAATAAACTTTAACATTCCTTCAGACTCTAAATACCATGATGCCAAGTAACCAGACTGAACAAACTTTCCCAAACGGATCTATATATTTTTTGGACAGAAAGCTGATTTCCTGTTGAATCCATGTCAGCATAGCCTAGGAATCTCCCTTAGCTCTATGCAAAAAAAAAAAAAAAATCCATCTTCTTTAATTCTTATACAGGAGCCCCAAAGTCTGCACATGATTTTAGGGAAAAAGCTAATTTTAAGGACAAAGAAGCTTTCTTCTCTCTCTCATACAATAGTCCAGGGTGAGCAGGTAGGCGGCTCTGCTCCTTGCAGGCACTGGAGGACCTTGGTTCCTTCCATCTGGATTCTCCACCATCCCACAGGTAGTGCCATCACCTGCATGCTCAAAGCTGGTCAGCTGTAAGCCATTCTGTAGTTCAGCACCAAGTCAGGGGAAAGGCTATGTGTTAGGACCTAGGCCTAGAAACATCTCTTATCTCTTCTGCTCACGTTCCATTGGTGGGAACTTAGGCACACACCTGCAAGGGGCTCTCGAAACACAGTCCCCCTATGAGAGACCCCATGTTGGGCTACAGCTAAATCATTACCCTTGGAAGGATGGGAAAATAGATTTGGTGGGCAGCCAGCCATCTTCACACAGGGACATGTCCATGATTCTTGAGTTCATGGTGTATCAGAAGCTTAAGTCCATACCATACAAAAAAAATAGTGAGTCAGGGGAAAAGAAAACCTGATGAATTCAAATAAACAATAAACCGAATACTAATTTACCTATGGAAAAGATTGTAAGCCTAAATTTTCCACGTATTTTCTTCAGATCTGTGTTTTACTTAGGAGAACTTTTTGAGAATGAAATACACAATACCTTTCTACACACAGGGACATGAGACCCATCGAAGAAGAGTAAGAATAGATAACAAAAATATTCCTGCATGACACCAAGGGTCAAGGATGCACCCAGGATGTCTCCAGATTGGAAAATGATGCCGAGTTGGAAATCAAAACAAAATCCAAGACTATCCAAGGCAAAACATAAGGGCCTTAGACACACATATGGTTTCCATCTCTAGCTGAAAGAGCTGGATCTAAACGGAGTTTCAAAGCACATATGCAGTTTCATAAATAGAATTAGGTATATCGGGATACCTTCCAACCCAGAAGTTTAGCAATGTCCTTTGCACAACTAAAGATCTGCTGTTCTGAAATCTAGTCTTTGCTAAAGTTTCCTGGCTGGTCTTAGATCCCCATAAAATTCAGTTTTCACATGTGTTGGGGAAGCTTTAAAGACTTGCTTTGTGAGAAGGCTAATGAGAATGCCAGAATTTTCATTTTGGGGTAAAGGGTATAAACTAAGCCATCCATAATTTGAACATTTGAAAAGTACCTCAACAACAGGAGTTTAGGGATCGACCTTTCAATAAAATGTACATTCTCTCCAAAGAGCTTGACCAGTGAGACAGTAATCCTAGTTACAATTAAGACATTTCTATGGTCAAGAAGAATTTACAGAATCTAGTATTGTAGCTCTTTTCAGATTGCGCTTCCGAAATGCAATACCCAGCCTCCTCTAAGGATCATAAACTTGAAAATATAAAAGAAAATTCAAAAATTATGAATCTGAAGTGAGAACTTAATTGTCCCTATTTGTTCCAAATTTATTGAACCATTGGTCAGCTCTCAATTTTATCAAAGTAATGTCACATACATGGGGAAAGTCCTACTTGAGGAATTTTGTATACAGAAATTTTATATCCTGCCTATTTTATTTTATAAGATGTGCTACATTCACACACTGCTTCCCAATAAGCCTCTGTTTGAGGTGGGAGAGTTTTGAATGGTTTGCTTTTTAGTTACTGTCAGGTTGGGATTGACTGACTTATTTCCTCAAACTCATGATATAATTCTAATTGCTATAGTGCTCAGGGGGATAAAAGAAAGAAAAAGAAAGCTAGAATAATGCCAGTCCTTCAAATTGGTCAATTGGTCCAAACTTTATGATTTTAATAGATTTACACTCAACAAGCACTAACTAGGTAGAATAATTACTTAAACCATTCATGAAAAAAATTTCATTCATTCGAGGTCTCCCAAAGAAACCATATCAGCTGTACAAAACCCAGATTTCTTCAAGAATTCCCAACCTCCTCCTTTGCTTGACAGTAATTGTCTGGATTAATTTACTCTGTTAGGAGATGGCCAGAAGTCAACTGGTGTGCAAACCTTGTGGTTAACTTCTCGAGACTGTGTCTTTCATGTGAAGTCACGATAGTGCAATTGCTGGTGAATTCAGAACTTTCAGATTAGTCTGGAAAGGAATGGTGAAGGATGTAGAAATATGTGCTTGCCAAGAGGCATGTTCTACTCTGGAGCACAGACCAGGGTTGCATGACCTACAGGATTTCGTAGTTAGAAGCATCCTTAATGCACCCTCTCCTTATATTTAATAGCTGACACCAGTGAGGTTCAGAGAGGTGAAGTCACTTGGCCAGGTTGCAATGGTTTTTGATGCCCATTCCAGCACTCCTTCTTGTCACACAGCTTGCTGCCAAGCTCTTCCCAGTATTGTTCTCGAGGAAAGTTAGTTGCAGGAATCCTAAGACCACATAGTCAATGCTAGAATAACTAGTTTCTAGCCGAGCATTTGAAGAATTGATAGGAAGTCACAGAGGTGGAAAATAATGGCCATCAGGAGATATTACCGAAGGAAGAGGAAATTCTCGAGGGGAACAGGCTCACACACAGGCTGCTGCTCTCCTGAGCCAGGCTAATGGTTACTTTCCTGGAGAACATTCTGGAGAGAAAAAGAAAGACTTCATTTGCTCAGTCTCTCCTTTCTCAGTAAGACGAGTAAACGTTGGCAACCCACCCTCCTAGAGAACTGATATAATAACCCCAGGGACCCTTGAGTATTCACCTGCCAGAGACAAGTTACTGGACACAAATGGCAGCATCTAAAGCTCCGTGTTGAGGGGACAAGTCACAACCAACCTTTCCCTTTAGGAGAGGTTTCAGGCTAAGGAGGGTGCTCCCTGTCTGTGAAGATGACACTCTGAGAGTCAGATTAGAAAGGGGACAGTTAGTTAGACAGGACCTCTCGCTCTTTTGATAAGAATATTAGAAAGGTTTTTTTCTTTTTTTATTTTGACAGGTCTGAGATATTTATTACAAACGTGTAAATACACATTTCTATGGAGAAAGACATACAAGTTTCCAAATAACTGATTACATGTGAATTAAGGGTCTACTACTTTATAAGTTACACAGAAGTTTTCACTAATTTGAACCAAAAAGTTAAGTCTGAGGAGTAACATGATGTCTTTTTTTTTTCACTGTTTAGTAGTTTATTTGCATTTAGTAAATATTTTCATGTACAGAGGATATAATGATTACATGGTGATGAATAATGTGGTTTTCTTCATTTTGTTTCTTTTTTTTTTATTTAGAATATTACAGCAGTACAAATGTTTTGGTTACATAAATTGCTTTTGTACCATTTGAGTCAAAGTTATAAGTATGCCCATCCCCCACGTAGTGTGCGTTGTACCCGTTAAGGTTTTCTCTTTAACAAAGTACATTCTCTTGTAGCCCAGCTTTAGTTTTGGGCTTCCTTCTAATAAAAGGGATTTTTAGAAGCAGCACAGATGACACCCTGGAGCAGAACTTTTCACGTGCACTTGCATTAGTAGTTCTGATTCAAGAGCCTCCTAGCTATGCAGCTGCTGTTCTGAGGCTGAAATGTCCACACCCACAGGAATTGGATCAGAGTATGTAGGACAGAAGCTCGGGCCACCTGGAGACAGACCTTGCCAGCCCTGTGCCAGGCAGTGAGCTGTGCTGGAGAGGATGGTATTGACCATCTCTTGTCATAGCCAGAACAAGTTTCTAAACAACAATCCCTGCTACTGATGATACATTCACTCTCTTAACCCATAGTCACCATCGGATCAATAAATATTCACTTGGTGCTTTGTTAGGTGCTGTATCAAACACTCTCTAAGCTTCCACAAGCAGCATATGTGAACTTTCTGTATCTGAATTACCTTTCCGTGGCCTTCCCCTCTCCTCCTTCTCCAGCCACCACTCCCATTTCACCAATAATCAGAACAGATTTCGAACCAGAGCACCATGGACACAGAGCCCCCTCCAGGGAATTTCCACCCTGGTGTGATTTGTGTTTAATTGTTATGTTTAGTGATTACTAATGGAGACAGAGCCTGCTTTGAAAGGCGGAATGGCAGCATATGGCTTCAGCACCACACTCTCCTTTTAACCAACCTGGGGGAGCACCATGTCAGGCTGAATTGTTCCGGAGCAGCATATCAATTAGGCAAGCAGGGGCTGGAGGGTTCCTCAGGAACCACCCTGCCAAATGCTTCTCTTCAGTTCCGTCTGTTGGTGTTTCTATTGCGTACCTGTCACCGTATTACCTAGTCTCTTTGAAATGATGGCCACTTAAGAAAAAAACAGCAAAAATAATTGAAGAATACAGAAAAACATCCCTTTTCTTCTCCTTCCAAAGCACTCACTGACCATCGAAACTTTGGAATCTACTAGACAGGAGTATCCCAGTGACAGAGCTGAATAAAATCTATATAAATTTCTATATTATCTGTATTTGGGGGGTACACACTATGCTATGCTGTAGTAACAAATAAAGGCCAAAGTAGCAGGGGCTCAACCTAACAGGCATTTATATCTTGCTCGTACAAAGTCCAATGCAGATCCGCAGTGCTCTCCTCCATCTGGTGTCTCAGGGATCCAGGCTGCCTTCACTCTGTGATGCTGTCATTGCAACACATGGCTCCCAGGGGAACAGAGAGTATGGGAAATGCTTAAATGCCTCAGAACAAAAATGATGCATGCCTTTAGTCAAAGTCCACTGGGCAGTACTAGTTAGATGACCTTGAACTAGTTTCAGGGCAGCCTGAGCCTTCTCATGTGTTCAGGAATGAAAACCCAGATATGGTAAGCATTAGGTATCTCTATGGCTTCCACCAACCGGCAAACTTGTATGCTGTGGGGTAGATGTTTTCATTACAACCAACTTCACAACTGCTAGTGACAGCTATATCTGAAGAGTGGCAAGTCCCATTGCTTCAGGGACAATGAACTCATCATGATCCTAAGGCCCTGCCTTCCAAACCCGCATGAGGGGCCAGGGTTTCTCAACACCACATGCAGGAGCATCATGACATTGCTTTCTGACCTGGAGACATAGATTACTTTCTGCTGTACCAATATAGCCACCAAAACATCAAGGGTAACAAGAGAAGGAAACTGTAATTCTCCAGAATTTCTTACAGCCAAAAAAATCAGGTTTTGGTGAGGAAAATACTTTCATAAGTGGTTGGGTATAAGATTCGCAAATGCTGAGGAATCCTGTGTTAGGCAAGTAAAGCTGAAGCTATGCCAGAGCACAAGGAAAAGACAAGGAGGGTGGGCCAGGAGAGGGCCTCGTGCCCGACAGAGGGCCCCCCTGGGAAGCTCTCTAGTCTTTGACAAAGCTACTAAACTCAGAAATGCTGCTGGAGAGTGACCTTCTAGGAAAACAACAGTGTGGACTAAAAAGGTGCTGTTCAGACACTGAGGCAAAGGGAGAATTAAGGACCTAAGCACTAGGAAAAAGAAATTGCAGGAAGGAAGGGCTCTGAGTTCTCCAAGGCCATGGATTGAGGATTCCAGTCAAGCTTGGCCCGCTCCCCAAGGGCAGGAGCATGGCTGGCACCCGGCTTACACGGGGAAGCCACCGTGTCTCTAGAAAGGAGGCGTAGCGGGGCAAAGTGATTAACACATTTCATGTCGCCCCTTCAGGTGCCTTAACCTCACATCTCCTGAACCCCTGCCACAGTAAATGCACACCTACTCTCACTTCTTAGGGAACTTCATAGACGCCTCTATATCATTTGGGAATTTCCTTCACCTTCCCCCTCCAGCACCCCACACACACCTGGAGAACTAGGGCCTAGAGAAGCTTCAGCACAGAGCCTGGCCTATCGCAGACCCAGCCCCTTCCCTAACCTGTCAGGTGCGGTGGTAGCAGAGCTCACACAGGATAAAGGAGTTTGGTCAGCACCAGGGCTGGGGCACAGGTCTGCACTCACATATGTCCTAGTTCCGCCCGTCATCTCTGTGAGGAACACTCATCTCTTAGGGCTGTGCTGGTGACCACATGAGAAAAATAATCCAAAACTTGGTGTAAGAGCCAGCATATAGCAAGCTTCAGTGCAAGCTTCAGTGCATGTTGACTGCTATTATACAATAGCTACTGCCCTCTATGAACATGGACAACAGAAACAATGGCATATTGGAGGCAAATCACTATGACATCAGCTCAGCTGGGATAGGAAAATATTGGAGGAAAAAAGAACCAGCACCGGGAACCCTCCATGTGCCCTGGGGAAGGTCACAGCATGAGAAAGTCTGCTTTGTCTTGACAAAAGGCTCAACAACTGTTGAGAAATCTTAGCATGAGCTAAGTGGATTGGGGGACACAGAAAGGTAGGGGACAGCAGGAAGCACTTTTACATGGCAGCAACCATCAGAGGCATCCAGTGAATTTCCCATTCCTTCCACAGTACTTGGCATTTGCAGGCATCAGCTAGCAGAGCAGAGACAGCCAGCTATGGCCACAGAGTGAGGCCTGGCCCATGGGATGTAAGTGAAACTCTGTGTCACAGTTTCTGGGAACTTTCCTTAAGAGACAGTAGGCATCTGCCCTTTGCCACTTCTTCCCCACCCCTCTCCTGATGGCAGAAATGCAGGCGTGATGGGCAGCGCTGATGCAGTCATCATGGACCAGGAGGTATCCTTGGGAATGGAAGCCTATGTGGAACCCCAAGGAAGAAGAAACAGTGAGACACACAAGCAGCCACCCCTGGAGTCTAGGGTGTTAGACAAGCGAAGTCACCGTCACTCTAGAGGAGAAAGGGAAAGAGGGAAGGGTGGGACCAGCAGAGCCTTTGACCATCTATGTCCAGATTTTTATGTAAGAGAGAAATAAACCTCTATCTTGCTGAAGCTACAGTTATTCTGGATCTCATTTTATACACAGTCCAACCCAATCCTCAAAGGTAGTAACTTACTCTACCTATGTGGCCGTTGATGACATTTCCACTTACCAGCCTTGGCTGTTCATTACATTTCTATTCAATTGTTCTGGGATGCTAGCATTTATTATAACATTAATCTTATTTTAACAGTGTTATAATCTCACTCCCATTTAACTGCTCTTCAAAATGAAGATTGAATGTCAGCCCCACTATTGTCCGTCTTGCCTGGATTTCGTAGCAGTTTTCACAGACCTATTTAATAAAAGGGGAGGCACTGGGGGAGCTGAGAGGAAGCATCACCATTTTGCCTAAAGCTGGCCTAAGGAACGCCTTACACAGCTGTGGGAACATATACCAAAAAACATTGTTTGAAAAAGGCTTCCGGCATCCCTTCATCCAGAAGAGTCATCTCCAAACACAAACTTGACATTCTTTGCTACTCGCCCAGTGTAAACCAGTCTTCCTTCTGGGTGAGGGTGGATTTACGAATATCAGGGCAGGGCAGCTCCTCCTAACTGGCCAGGTGGCAGCAGCCACTCGGCACACTCAGACAGCTCCTCTGCCCCGGACAGCTGGGTCTTGGAGACACCGCCTGCTGGCACAGTGGCTTGTGCTACTGACCCAGGTGGGAGGAGGAGAAAGGAAGGGGTGGGAAGTGGTCCCAGCCCGGGCACACTCTGCCCTGCCACCTGCCATTGTCCTTCTGACTGATAGGAAGTCACCTGACCAGGCCTGGGTCCCCACCCCTCGCTGCACGGCCTGGCGATTTTGGGCCTGAGATTTGAACTCCGCTCGTATTTAGTTGATGGGGATGTTTTTTAATACCATGTGTGTTTAGGCTGTATTATTCTTTCATCAGCCCAAGCAGGTATTATTCCACATAATCTTCATAACGGTTTTTAGAAAGTAGGCATGGCTGGTATGGTTTGTGGTATTTCAAACGGAGGAAATCGAGGCACTGAGAGTTGCCTCCTACAGCTTCTGCAAACGAAGGAAGATCTGGGCTACCCTGAGACTTGGCCCCAGGGGCTGTGACTTGAACGTGAACAGCAGCTGAGCCAGGGGGCTGGCAGGGGGCTCCATCCGGCTCTCCCCCTCACTCTGCCCTCCCCAGCCCAGCCTCTGCTTGGAGTCCCCATCAGCAGCATCAGACCCACACAAGACAGAGACCTGGGACCTCACTCATCACCTTCCCTGCCCCTCCAAGGGCCCAGGAATTATTCGAGAATTTGATCGCTTTTTCATTAAAGAGGGGAAATAGATGCAATTTCTTCTTTTGTTCTTTCACTACAGCCGGAGTAGTAAATGCCACGTGCTGCCAAGAAGCATAGGAGTTCACTCTTTCTGCCTCTCACATCAGACATTTGAACTGAAATAGGAAGTGGATCGTGGAAAATTAATAAGCCAAGGGGGGGGCGAGGAAAGCCTACACTGGGGAAGTAAGTCAAGAGCTGAGCATCCTCCAGCACAGGCCCCTCCATCGGGCCGGCAGTCCGCTGGGCAGCTGGTGGCCTCAGTAGATCTCATGCTAGTTCAGGACTGTGCACACCCTGCAGAGGCCAGGGAGGTGGTGTCCCGGACACCGCGGCTGTGCTTTCCACGTGAGCACAAATGAGCAATGTGCATCAAGCTGCGCATCCTCCTCCGCTGTGATTTCACTGCCGAAGAGCTGGGGGACGGTTAGGATGCAATTAACAGAGCAGGGTGACCTGTGACGGGGTCAACCTGCGGGACAGAGGCAGCCGTAAATCAGCATCCTGGCCTCATGCACGTGCCAGAAGGAAATCATACAAGAGGCTTCAAGTCAGCCACACCTAACAGCACTACCAGATCTAGACGGTGTTTTCTTTTCTAGAACTTAGAATAGGTCTTTAGAGACAGATGGACTTTTAGTTTCCGAAAATTGTAAAACAGGGGAGGCAAGATGCAATATGCACAGAGAATTGGTGTCAGTTGTGTTTATGCTTTTTTTTTTTTTTTTTGCTTGCCAAATAAGAGTAGATTCCTTATTCTCATTTGGTCTGGGGTTTGCTGTTTTCTTTAAAGTCTAATAATACTTTTGGTAACAAAACAGAAAAATTTGAACCTTCCTTCTGTCTTTTTTTTTTTTTTTGAGAATTGATAAAAGCTTATCTATGAACAAACATTAATTAATCATGATGTTAAGAAAGCAAACTCATTTATCTAATGCTTACTGTGTGCCAGGTGTTTGCCTATGTAATCTCTATAATTTTTTCACATCTTCCAGAAGTGGGTTTAATGAGGACCATTTTGCAGATGGTGAGACTGGGGCCCAGGAAAACAAAATACTCTTTCCAAAATCACACGGCGAATCAGTGTTAGAAATGGAACTCAAAAGTCCAAAAGACACAAACTGGAAAGGTACCATTTACCATGGAATTCTCATGCTACCTCACATCAGCATTGGTAAGAATTTTACACAGGATCAAGGTATCGCCATAATAAACTACCTAACTATTCTTGAGGACTGATTCTGTGCCAACTGTTTTACTCGCCCGTTTGAGAGTCATTAAACCCTTAGTACACCACCTACCTCACAGTCTGAACTCAATATGTATTGCTCTTGTTACCACGTCATGCATTTCTCTTAACACGCCTGCCACCTGTGTATATTCATACCTATTGTAGAGGTAAAGGAAGGCTCAGAGAGTGTAACGTATCCAGTATCTTACACAAGAGAGAGCCAGAGCCAGGGGAGACACCCGAAATTCTCTTGAATTCTAAAACCCACACGCTTTCCACTGCTTCACATAGATTCCATCCATCACTTGAGCCCAGGAGTTCGAGGCTCTAGTGTGCCTTGACCACACCTGTAAATAGCCACTGCACCCCGCTCCAACCTGGGCAATGTAGCGAGACCCTCCCTAAAAAAAAAAAAAAAAAATAGAGTTGACCAACGTCAGAGGGAGGGAGCCAGACAGGCAGATTCCGGTCCTGTGAACTCCCAGTGGCTGCACATCCAGGTGTCCTACAAAGAGGGGAGACCAATACCTCAGGTGCCAGGGACTGCAGAAGGAATGCCGTAGCGCTTTATTTAGAAAACTACACATGGATCCAGGGAAAGAAGATTTGGATAAAAAAGGATTGGACCTTTGACGTGAAATATGAGCTCAGAAACACTGACAAGTGGCCAGGGTTACTAAATAATTAATCAAGAGCAGGCGGGTAGCAGTTTGAAATGTAAATGGGAAGGAGGAAGGTGTGCGGCTGTCACGCAGGAGAGGCGGACGTGAGATGTGACCGGAGTGTCGAGCGCTGTACCTGCGCCCGGGAAGGCACCGGCACAAAGGCAAAGGGCCCCAGAACCCCTAATTCCTGCCTTTGACCCGCGGTTCCCTTTCATGTCCCTGTCCCCAAAGAGATGTTAAAAAATGATGAAGAACCTGCGAGGTATGAGGGAGGGAAGCAAAGCCATCCGAGGAAACGTTACCCGTGTCAGGCTGCCGCTGACGCACTTGAGAACATCATTATTTTCCTTATGTTTTCCTGCTTCTTGAAAAGAAATGCATCTTTTGTCTCTCCTCTCTCCCCTTTCTTCCCAAATTCTCTAGAGCTCTTCCTGCAAGTGGTTCTGTGTGACTCAAAGGCAGACAACAGCAGCAAGCAAAGGAACAGAAAAGAAGATTGACAATAGGAAAAGGAGCAGGTGAGAGAGACTCCTTTACCTTATCAAACCAGAAAATGCCGTGGCTTTAAAAAAAAAAAAAAATCAAGTCTGTGGAAGATGAAATGCCCTCTTCTAACTGAACAGTGATCAAAAATCTCTAACCTAGAAAAATATGACAGCTTGGCATTCAAATCATAGTGTCTTAGATCCGGAAGGCACGCTTATGCCTAGCGTAGCCTGGTACGCAGTAGGTGCTAAATGTATGTTAGTTCTTTTTTTTTTTTTTTTTCTGGTCTAATCGGCCTTCCCGCAAGGCTCCCCTTCAGTCTCAGCCTCCCTTAGGCTTCAGTGGACTCCTCTGGAAAGTGGAGACAACCCCGGTGCCCACCTCCGAGGGCTGTGCCCATTAAGGGCTGAGCCTGTGCCCAGCAGTCGCGTGAGCTAGTGAGATGGCTGCTGTTTCTGTCTTTCCAGATTTAGGAAGCAACATGTGCCGAAGCTTGGTTTGTGCAGGGAAACTGCCAACACTTCCAGGCCGCAGAAGCACAGGGATCCAGGCAGGGGCGACAGGAAAGGCAGCTGGCGAGCTGGGGACAGGCTTG
This sequence comes from Eulemur rufifrons, assembly GCF_041146395.1. NCBI lineage: Eukaryota > Metazoa > Chordata > Mammalia > Primates > Lemuridae > Eulemur > Eulemur rufifrons. The sequence goes on along the minus strand of NC_091001.1, from coordinate 36,968,019 downwards.
GGGCACCTGCCATGTGAGGGGGTGGGTTGGTGCCCAGCTGCCAGCTCGTTTAGGGTCTAACTCCATGGAGGAGGTTCTTAGCAGCCCTGAGGTGGAGCTGCTGCTTTTGCTGCTTCCCCCTAGGGACAGCTGCCTCCCCACCTCTCGTCCTTTCCATCCTCCTTCCCCCCCTCTCCTGCTCTGCCTTTCTTCTCTCCTTCTCTTTGGCATTCTTACCTTCTCTCCCTTGGAGCAAACTCAGGAGTGATTCCCCACCAGTCTCCCATCATCACATCTCTGCATGTTGCAGGTTGTTGTGACACTGCCGCCAGGCTGAAGGGGTAGCCGGGGCAGCTGAGAGATCGTGGGGTGGGGTCTGTGGGGCTCTAGGTGGCTCCCGGGCCCTCTGCTCCTCCCCCACCATGTTCACCCCGATGCACCCCGTGCCTGTTACTTCAGGTGTCGGCCAACTGGAAGTCAACTGCTGACCTGGAGAGTTCTGCCACTTTCTGAATGGGCTCTCATAAAAGCACACAAAAGCCATCCACAGGGGAAATAAAGATACAGCAGAGCCGAGCACTGTGGCCCTCCCTCCTGTGTGGTACAAATTGCCACAGTGCATATGTTGTTCCAAGTTTAAAATCCTGGCGTTTAACGCCTTCAGATTCAGGAAGACAGTATCCTATAACTCTTAAGTTTATGGACCCTTTCTTCTCAAGAATTTATTGTTTATGGTATGTATTTCTTTAGGAAGATGGTCTAGTCCACAATTTTAAGTTTACTCTAAGCCAGGACTTCTAAAACTCCATAATTTAAGGTCATCCACTATTTCACTATAAAATATACACATAGAAACTGTATCAGCTAGGAAATACTATTTTTGAGAAATTGAAAGTTAATTTATATTTAATCTGGGAAATATTTTCCAATGGAAAAAAATAATACTAAAGGCAAGACTCTGAGCTTTTTATGATATTGCAGTGAAGGAGGGTAGAGGAATTGGGGAGTGTGTGTGTGCGTGGTGTGTATTTCTCAAAGAACTGTAGATTTACACACAGACTATTGTAACCAGCTGTTCCACATCCCCATCTAGTAGGCAGTGAGAAGCTCTCGGCTTAACCTTGAGTGAGGAGGATTTAAGTTCAATAGGAAAAAGTGGTTCCTGACGATGAGGATTGCCAGAGAGAACAGGACCCTCCCTCCTTGGAGGCTGATAGCATTTCTGTAGATTCCCATCTTCCTGGGAGGGCCTGGGCTTGCTTCCTCTCAAAGGGAGTCAGTTTAAGAGGAAAGCGAAGAGACAATTTCCAAGTTCACCCATCCCACAGGTCCTCGCCTGGACCACCTGGACTTCCACACGGGTAGGATGGTGCAGCGAGTGCACGAAGGCCAAAGGCCAGCTCGGCCACTTGCCGAGCAAGTCACACACTTGGCCTCAATTTTTTAGCTACACAATAAACATAACCACACATCCCTCCTGGGCTTACGGTATGGGTAAGAATAGGTGTGAAAGTGCCTGTTAGGGTGAAGCCTCCTGCAAGTGTTGGTCCCTATTAGTTGCTGCATGAAATACATAGACTGGAGGTCAGGATCCTGCCCCCAAGGGGATGAGAAACCTGCAGAGGTGCTAATAATAAAGTTTGCAAGTTTTTGAGTCTAAATTTCAGAGGCTTTTCCTCGCATATAAAAAAATGTATTAACTTATGCAAATAAGCAACTCAAAGGCCAAAGCGGCACACGTCCTGTGTGTGGCCCATAAGTTCACTCTGAGTCCCGTCAGCCCTGCTCTTCCTAAGGAAGGCAAAAGTGTCCGGCTAACCACAGACTTGGTGTCTGTCCATACAGAAGGCCAAAGACCCCAGAGTGTCGTTCACTGTAACCACATCGATGCACTTCACCTGGCTGACCCTGGGACTCAAACCACCCCCCTCCAACATCTCTGCAGAGAGAAAGCCTGCCAGACCCACCGAGCTCTTCGTGCCGGAAAGGATGGAGCCTCGTGAACCCCTGGCTCCAGTGGCCAACTCAGACGTGCCAACCCCTCAGAATCTGACCAGACATGAAGCCAATCCAGCCTGCAGACCTCATGAGCAGGCGCCACCACTCACCTGCCCTTTGAATGTACTTTACATTTCTCCGCAGTGGCTCTGTGGGTAACTGATGGAAAGCCACGCTCACAAGAGCTGTATCTGGCGGTCTCTGGTCATTTCACTGTCCTCAGAATTTGACTTAATATCAAGCTGGAATAAATACCCTAATGTTGTCAGAAATGATACAAAGTGGCAAGATTTTCTACATAAGACTATTTCCAGGAATATAACCTTATAGAGAACTCACTGGAAGGGGGAGGAGCCTGTTGCTGCCCCACCCATCTTCAGGAGGGAGCAGAGGAGGGGACATGTCTCCAAAAGACACACCTCCAACACCCGGCGAAGGAGCTCCCACCATTTCCTAATCCGGGGACCCAGGCAGGCCTTGGCTTCCAGAAACCAAGCACAGAACAACCTACCATCCTCTGCCAGAGCCAGAGGATGTCTCTAAAGTGTCTCACTCTTGTCATTAAGAATTTAAAGCACAATGTCTTTTTTTCTTACATGAAATACAATTCAGGAAAAACAAAAATGTTTATGATCTACATAGTTTTAGGAGTTATCATAAAATACACATATACAGAATATTTTTCACTACACAGAAAGAGTTGCCAAATGCTTTCTAGAGGGGATTTCCTTCAACACTAACTAGTCATAAAATAGTGAAAAAGGAACTCTTGCTAGATCCTACCTTGAGGTTATGTGTGACAGGGAGAGAGGACTGAGACTGTCTCTCTGACCCCAATCCGGGGCACTCGCTGATGCACAAGGCCTCAGATGCCACATCTCTGGGTCAGAGTCCTCGGCCCCAGCCTGGCAGGGTGAGCCACAGCTGGAAAGCCAGCCACCGCTCTCACTTGAACGAGTGAGGGTGTGTTCAAAGGGCTGACCTTTGAACTGAACTCCCTGCTCCTGAGATGACTAGATAGATCAAGGGCTGTATTCCTAAAGCTTAACGACCTCATGTTGCTCCTTGTTCTTTCTGAGAAAAGATATTCCAGGCACACTGAGTATTCTACTTGCATGTGAGACGAGGGTTCCTTGGATTTACAAAGAGCCTGTGAGTTCTGTACTGGCCCCACTGCCTAGCCGGTACCTCCTCGGCACCCTCCCTACTGAGGCTGCAGCCTGGCAGCCTGTGGCTCACCGCCCTCCATCCTTCCTCTTTTTTTTTTTTTTTTTTTTGAGGCAGAGTCCCACTCTGTCACCCTGGCTAGAGTGCCGTGGCGTCAGCCTAGCTCACAGCAACCTCAAACTCCTGGGCTCAAGCGATCCTCCTGCCTCAGCCTCCCGAGTAGCTGGGACTACAGGCATGCACCACCATGCCCAGCTAATTTTTTCTATATATTTGTAGCTGTCCAGCTAATTTCTTTTTATTTTTTAGTAGAGACGGGGTCCCGCTCTTGCTCAGGCTGGTTTCGAACTCCTGAGCTCAAACGATCTGCCCGCCTCGGCCTCTCAGAGTGCTAGGATTACAAGCGTGAGCCACCACGCCCGGCCCATCCTTTCTTCTTCTAATCCATAGACCAAAACATCTCCAGAGTGTTCTTTATGAAGCATAAACCTCCCCTGAAGACCATGAGGGACTCGCCGCAGCCCCCGGGATGCCTTTCTCAGCCAGGGCTCCTACTCTCCCAGCTGGGCACTCACTATCACCAGGGACCCTGCCAAGCTCTTTCACAAAATCCCCATTGAGTCCTCACAGCATCACTGGGAGGAGACTCGAAGGGCTCCATCATTTGTAGACAGATAGTCAGTGACCATGTCGCAATCCTCAGTGGACCGGCCCCGTCCCAGGGACACTGCCCCTCCTGCCTCCATTCAGTTTGCAGGGTCACTTAGAAGTTTTAAATCTTTCCCAATTTCCCAGGGCCAATTGCTAGGGGTTTCTCACTCCCTCTGAGGTGTCCCCATAACTAAAGCATGCATCACTCTGTAGCTTAGTTCTAAGTCTCTGTCCTCCCTGCCCCAGACTGAAAGCCATGAAGAGACTTTCTGTGTCCCCAGTGCTGAGCACAGAGCTGGTAACCAGGAGGGTTAACCGAATTAATTAATGGTCGGCTAAATGAATGAGTGGATGAATGAATATCATGCACTCAAGTGATCACATTCCCCCATCTCTTCCATACTGAAGCTCAATTTATTTGCTTGACTATGTTAGAAATGTTGGAAATGAGTTTACTGGTTATGGAATAGTATCAGAACAAGGTTAAATTTTCATCCCTTAAGGGTGGAATCACTCCTACGAGAAAAGTGTTCTTGTGTTTTTGTCATCAGGGTTGACTCTATTGTTGTTTACTATGGAATGTCACCATGCTTGAATCTTAAGCAGATGGGTTTGGGCTCCATTCATAATTTCCCTGATTTGGAAAAAGTCATTATCACAGAAGGGGACCTTAGCACTTGCCAACTGCTAGAGCCTGCAGCAGCTTTGGCCTCAGCACAGGTGGATGTGGTTTTCTTTGCCGGTGATCTGTCCATGAGCTGCCTGTGCTATTTGTCCCATGGACGATGTGGGTGTAGGATGAAGCCAGGGCTCACCCTTCTAGGGGGGACATTGAGATTCCTGGGCATTGTACCAATTCAGCCATATGTCACCCCAGAAAGTAACTGCTTTTTCCATATATGATCATAACTAATGTTGCAAAGCCTGTTTTGCCTGGATCCTTTTACAGAACCTATGCAAAACATGCTGTGCGCTTTCACTCCAGATTTCCTCCTCGGGATGAATGGCTCTGCGCATACACAGGAATGGGCGCGTATCCTGTGCATCGGGAAGGATCATTATTCCATAGGCTAATTCTCTGTGCATTAGTTATACGGGGTGAAGCTCTGCCTCATGAACAGGAGCGGATGGAAACAGAGATCCTAGTGGCCAAATACATCCTAATGTTCTCCTTTCAATTCTTTCACTTTTTCTGTCTTTACCTTTTAGAAAATGTTAATGTATTCCTGATGAATTCAGTGTGAAAAAAATATGTTTATCAGCTTGGGTTTAAAATTTTTATTCATAATAAGAATACAGTAGCACCGCCAAGACTCTCCAAAGTCAAACCTCAGATCGCTGCCAGCTGTCTGGGGCACCTACGCAAGATGACCACACGGGAGAGTTACAAGTGAGGAATTCCGGTGCCAAAAGGATCAGCAAGCGTATTTTCATCAGGTATTGGCGCTTTGTTCTTGCCATGAGTGGGGCTGAAGGAAGTGTGCTCTGGTGGTAATAACCCTGCAAGTTGTCATTTGGTAACTACATAAGTTGTGCCTTTAGCCAGGGCCAAATGGATGATAAGCTTGTCACTGTTAACAGGTGCTAGTTATTTGGAGCAAACCACACTTTCTCTTGCAAAATCAAGCTCCTCAATTTCTTGACTACATTTCCTCAGCTATAAAATGGGAGCGAGAGAAGACAAGCTCTGTGGCCCCTTCCCACTCAGTCTGAGATCCTAAGTACCTTTGCATTTCCTTCCAGCCCCACCCTGCTCCACCGTGTGGATGCCCTCAGCCCCCACCCAGCCTGCCAGCATTGTGTTTTGCACAAGTAAACCCACCCCGGCAGCCTCTCTGCTCCCCCGGTAAATAACTGCACACAGAAAGCCTGCAGGTTCTCAGGCTGCATCCAGTGCCACAGCTGGGTTCCTTAGTTTGCTGTGAAAAGAATTCCAGCATGACACAGATCCTCTCAGTACCAAGATGTGCTGAAGCGCTAGGAAAATTTGGGGGACAAAAAAAAGAATGCTTCTGAAAGCAAGGCAGCCAGGAGAGAGGCTCGGGCTAGCTTCCTCTCTGCCAGGGCCTGGACCTGTTGACTGGGCTTTGCTCCTCTCAACAGTAAACAGAGCCATGCAGGAACCACCAGGCCCAGAACGCCAGGCCTGGCCACAGGGGCGCCTCCGACGCCTCTCGGGCGTCTGCAGCAAACAGTGCCGCCTGCGCTCTGGTCAGATCAGGGACAGCCAGTCCTCCTGTTGTTTGATTTCTAAACCTGCCTCCACCTCCCTGAGGCCTCTGAGAGCTCAGGGCTTGCAAATCAACACAACATTTAATTAACTGCACATTAAAGTTTCCATCTTTCAAAGAAGGGAATTAGGGATAGTGCACTTTCTGAAGCATTCATTAATGAAAAAATAAATTCTAAAGCCTCCTGAGTTTGGGGTGGTCCTTACCATTCTAGGTGGTTGCCTGCCCTAATGCTCAGGGTTGGGCCAGTTCCTTTAAATGAGCTGCAGTCTTCAGGTTCCCTTTCTTGGCGAGCATTTTTAACCCTCCGAGGGCCAGTCGTAGTTTTGCCCTATGCCAGGGAGCCCTGAATGATCCTTAAGGAAATATTCAGAAATGTTTCCAACTATATTGAATTATGAATTCCTTTTTATTAAAATAAAAGGGGTACAGACAACACTTTTAAGAGGGGCATGAACAATATAATTAAATAATAGCCTACATTATTTAATGGGGTGATTGTAAGCGACTATTCCCCCCTGAAAATGGCAGAAGCACGTGGGCCACCATCGAGGAGGGACAGAGCAGTCAGCTTGACACTAGGAAGCAAGAGAGACAGGGACAGAGACAATGAGAGGAAGAGCAGAAGAAACCCAATGCAACTAGTCACAACAGGGCAGCCCTCCATGACACCTTCGGCACCTGCCAATTCAGGCTGTGGCTGGACACACACACACTCACGCGCACACTCACTCACTTCCCACAGTGAACGGGAAAAGCATTGTTCATGAGGAGCCAGGTCCTGCTCCTGTTTCTACCACAAACCCATTCTTCTTCTTTGCTTCTCCTCCTCCTCTGAAAAACCGGGGACCCTCCCTGCACCTGCACCAAGATCACCTGCAACCCTTTCTATTAGTTACCGTTGCATCCTCTTACAAGGAAGTACCTTGTAATGCTTCGTTGTGTTACTGCTCTGTGTACATGGCTCTTCCCAATATTATCAAGTTTTGAGAAAACGGAACAATGTTATTTGATTTTGTATTATGCCTCGTGCATGTCTATTTAGTCATGCTACATACTTTATTTCATTTCTACTATGTGCCAGACACCAGGTCAAGGGTCAAGGATATAGACACTGGCCCTGCCCTTCTGGAGAAAACAAACACACGACAGATAAATAAGCTAATTATCAATTACATTAAGAATTATGGTTAGGTAGGGGCCAGGGCCTAAGGTAAGGAATGACGGAGAAGAGGACGCTGACTTCCAACAGGAGGCCCCTGGACAGCCTCCGAGGAGGGGATGTTCCAGGTGAGTGTGGAAGGAAGAGAAGACGGCAGCTACACAGCAGGCAGGAAAAACGACATCCCTGGGAGACGTACCTGGCACACAGGGGACACACAATCAACGATTCTTGATTTGTTGGTGAAAGTTTAGAAAGAAGGTCTTATAAATTCAAATTACTAAAAAAAAAAAAAAAAAGCCAGGCAAAATACCTTTGTGTATAGACAAAGCAACCAGTAAGCGAATTCTTCCCTGTCCGGCAAGCAGCAGAGCCAGCACAGGCAGTGGGCTCCCTCTCCCTGGGGGCTCCCCTAAGACAGTGAAGCGCACCAAGCACGAGGCTCTGTCACCTGCAGCCTTTTCCTTTTCATCTCCTCTCACGTCTGCGGTCATGCCCAGCATGCACTCGGACAGTAGCCGGAACACTAGGGGATTCTAGGCCTTCATCCATAATTCCTTTAAATCCACCATTTCTATCTAGTCTTTGGGTTTTCCTCTCCACTGTGGCATCATGGTAGAGGCAGTATCTCCATTTTTCACATTTCTTTCTTGGGGTGCCCCGCAACACCACCGCACATCCCAAGTACACAGAGCGAGGGGGACGTAACCATCAGACACCACAGCCTGTGCTGCTGGCTTTGGGTGACTGAGATGTGTGTCCCATCCTGTGCTGAACAAGGGACCTGAGCCTGCTCAGCCACTCAGCTTTCAGAGAGCAGACTCCCGCTGCTCCTGCTCCCAAGGGGGAGCTTAGGGGAGATGACGGCGAGGTAGGAAACATTGTGTCAAACATCTAGTGAGGGGCCATCTAGACTGGCCCCTGACTGATACACCCACCCAGAAAATGAGTGCTTTTCTTCCTGCTTAATCAATAATTGTTGCCCTTGTGCCCAGGAACCAGTAGTGTAGCCCATGGGGTGGAAGAGAGGAAGTGAAACTTCTGTACCTGTGTTACCCGGTGTGCACAAGCAGCATCTAACTGAAAGATGTGCCCACCCACCCCGTGGAATTGTCTAGCACCATTGCTCTCCTGCCTCCCTTCCTCCCTCCCTGTTCTGTCACCAGCTATCCTGGGGGCTTTCTCTGTGCCAAGCGCTGCGTTGCAGTTAGGGCCACACATAAGATCGTGGACACAGGCCTTACTCTCAAAATCCTGGTCTAGTGGGAATGCGTGGACAGATGATTCCAGGACGGGCATAGAGTGATAACTGCTGTGATTGGGATGGGCAAAGGGCTTGAAGGGAACACAGGTGGGTCCCAGTACCCAGCCAGGGGAACTGATGGAAGGCTTCTTAGAGAAGAAAGTAGGGTCATCTTTTGAGCTGGCCAAGAGGTAAGAGTGACACTGGGTAAGCAACAGGAAAGTTTAAGAGGTGCCACATCAACAGGCACATTACTGGAATGTATTGTCCTTACTGCTTCCCTCACAGGCCTGGGGGCAAGTGGATTCTGATGAAGTGAATTTTGATAACTGCGTCAAAATTGTGGAAGCCACCCGGCCCCATCCAGAGGGGCCTTGTCGTGGTTCCAGAATTTGTGTTTGTTTTCATTCTCTAATAGGGTACTTAGTAGGTGTCCAGTTATTTCATTCTCATCTAACATTTCTTTCTAATACTACTCCATGCCACTAAAATGCTTAGCAGGGATCAGCTGGTACAATGCATATGAGTCATTCTGACCCAGGAATAGCATGACTGAAGCCCAACTGGTAGGCCAACTGCTTTCTGCTGCACAATTTTGATGGATGATGCTTCTCCGGCCTGGGTGGAGATTTAATTTGTGCTGCAACGGAACACTTTCAATTGTCAATGACAAAAGGTGATTTTCCAATACTCCTTGAGAATAGGCTTCAAAGGCTTCAGCTCTTTTTTTTTTCCAAAAGGCGTTTCAGCTTTATTTTGATGTGGCAGAAAAGTTTTGCATGCGTCCTCGCATCCGCTGTTGTGACAGCTGCGTTTAATGAGTGCAAAATGATCAGAAAAACATCCTCTGCTGTGGGCTGCCAGTTGGTGACAGGGGAGAGGTGATGCTGTAATCGGAGCAGTAAAGTCAGGCACGCGTCTGCGGAGGCGGAATTCTGCCCGTCTGGTCTGTGCCAGGAGGCTCAATGCATGGCCTCAAAACCAAAGAAGACCTGCAGACCCACATCCCACGGACCCCTACCTCAAACAGCAGGGTGAAGACTCAACTAGACGACCTCAGGCTGTTTCTGCTGGAGGTTCATCCAAAGTCAAGTTTTTCTAAATCTTCCCCATATCTGTCTTACTAAGAGATCTTTCTGGCTACTGTAACATACTTATAATTAACACACTCAGGAGAAAACAGAAAAGACAAACTTTAAATAATTCATGTATAAAGGCCTAAATCGGAAAATAAAGGACTTTCTTTAAATGTAGATGGTCATGAAAGATTAAATTATTGTTCAGCAGATAGCCACTGCCGCTCCGCACATAACGCGTAAACACACTGTCCTTCATGGAAAGAGTTTACTTTCTTGCCCTACTGATTTTGAGGTTGACCGTGGGACTTCCTTTAGCCAATGAAAGGTGGGAAGATGTGGCCATATGCCAATTTGGAGCCTCAGCCTTAAGGAATTGCTTGTCTACACTCACCCCTTGAGAGCTTCTGCTTGCACCTCACAAAGATCATGAGCCAGACAGCTCCCTGCCTTCCAATGACCCTTACAGAATGAGAGGCAGATGAAACAGGCCTGAACTCAGCCTGCAGCTCAATGTAGAGTTGTCCCAGTGGGGCCAAGCACCTGCAGAGCATACCTGGAGGAGAGTTGCCGAGCTGTGCCCTCCTAGATCAGCCAGGCCACAGCTGACCTGCAGCCCAGGAAGCAAAAGCATAGATGATGATTAATTTAAATCACTGAGATTTAGGGTTGTTTGTTATTCAGTATCATTGTGTGGCTTCATAAGCTTTTGATAGAGATTACCAACAATGAATGCCTGATTGTGTACTAGAGAAATTATTGCAGCTGTGCTCAACGGCTCCTACAGCTCTGTCGACATGGTGTGAGGGTGCTATGGACTAAATGTTTGTGTCCCCACAAGTTTCATATGTTGAAGCCCTAATCCCTAATGTGATAGTATCTGGAGGTGGAGCCTTTGGAAGGTGATCAGTGTCAAATGAGGTCATGAAGGTGTTGCCCTCAAGGTGTCGCCTTCATGATAAGATTAATGATCTTATAAAAATGGGATGAGACCTGAGATATCTCTCTCTCTCTTCTTCTTCCCCTTCCCTTCTCCCCCCATCTCTCTCAGCCACGTGAGGACACAGAGAAAGCATCCATCTGCAAATCAGGAAGAGAGCCCTCACCAGGAACCTTCACCAGCCAGCACCTGATCTTGGACTTCTCAGCCTGCAGAACTATGAGCAATAACTTGCAGTTTAAGCCACCCAGCCTACGGTTTTTGTTAAAGCAGTCCTACCTAAGGCAGAGGGAAGTAGATGGAGCAAATACTCAAATCGATCAATCCTTTCTACACAAGGACAGACAAGTAACAACGCCACGCTGAACTACATTTTTCACATTGGGTTCCATCTTGGGGTCATGGAGTCACACTTAAAATTAACAGAGGAGCAGCTTCAGTAGGGTCTCCAGGGCAGCTCCTTCATCCCAACATTCTTCATTGGTTGTTAAACTCTCACATCTTATAGGTGAAAACTAAAAGTACCTACCTGTCTATCTCTGTCTCTTTCTTTCCCTTGAGTCTCTATTTCATTCCCATCTGGCTCCATTGCCAATCTCTCTTTCTTCAATCACAGAAAGACAATAAAAATAAACTTTCGGTGAACCAATCTGACAATTTACTCTTGAGGGGAGAATCCTGTGGGTGTCTAAAATCTTACTCTAAGTTATATTTGCTTCATTTATGCCTCTACTGATGAATAATTAGGGCAGCAATTAATTTTAAAATGCAAATGAGCAATGGGTCTCACTGTTTTGTTTTGTTTTGTTTTAAATATCCTTTGTCCTCAGTTCTACTTGTGTTAGAGTCTTAATGGATTTAGTTTAGCAAAGGAATGAAATTATTTTTTCTAATGCTTTATTTACTTGATTGAATCGGACTTTTTATCAAATATTGACAACAAATGTTTGTTCAAGATCACATGCCGGAGAATTTAATAGAAATAAAAACCTGTAGACAGAACCGTCCTTTTTCACGTGTCTTGTGGGTGATCTATCTGGGTGATGAATCAATGATAGAGGAGGCTACAGCCACGTGCCTGTCTATTTGAACTGACGGTTGTTTTGTAGTCAGAGGGAAAATTCTTTATTATCTCTGAAAATGTCACATAGATATTCTTTGAGAAGGAGAAAAGTTTCCAACTACAAAGACAAGTAAAATCGGTGTTTATTTCTTTTACATCCTTCAGTGTTGAAAAGATTGGGAGCAGAGTGAAAAGTCCACTAAATATACCTTTCATTTGCTCATTCATTCAACATTTACTGGCACCTAGTATATGCTAATGATTCACTCTATGCTGGATTCACCAGCTCTTGCTCTCAGAGTTGGCCATCTACAGGGAAAGTCAGACAAGAGAAACCTCTATTACGCTTTTGTCATAGCACTGGCTGGCATCATGTCATACGTGTGTTTATTACAGCCTTCACCTGGAATGGAAGCCTCATGAGAGCAGACAGAGACCGTGCCTGTATTCTCACTATCTGAGCAGGACCTACCACAGTAGAGGCACTTAGTAAATGTCAGTGGTTATTGAAAGAAGAAAAGCAATATTTTACAGATGTGAATAGGATGCAATGGGAGCCCAAAAGACAGATGCCTGTCTCAGTATGGAATATGGTGGAGGTGGATTGATGGGAAAGGCATCAGGAGATGAGGATGGGAGCAGGGAGATCTCAGGAGGGGATGTGCAGGAGGTTGCCCAAGGAACAAAATGTGGAAGCATGTAGCAAGTGTAAAGCCACGGAGGAGTAAGTGATCTGGACAGGTGTGGAATGCTCAGGAGGTTTCACTGGAGCGTGGGAACCCAGGGGCAATGGCAGGAGCTGGGGCTGACAGTAGCAAGGCCCAAGACAGGAGTCATCTTACACCCAGATGGAGAATCTTTCTCTTTCTGTAATCAGTGTTGATTCCTGATGGACTGAAACATTTAAACGCCAAATTATTAACTAGTGAGCATTTAAGAAAAACAGTTGTCCCCCTTTGGCAGAAAGTTGACCCCTCCTTTATGATAAATCTGTAAAGTTTTTCCACTGATAGGTGACTTGGCTTGAGGATACAGCCAAGATCCCACCAAGTAAACCAAGGAGAGCACTCGGCCACTAACCACAAGTGAGCTGTGACTGTTTTTGGTCCATTATCTCAACATTTAAAGGCAAACCAGTATTTTGGTCTGAATTATCTGAATAATTCCCACAACTTTCCATTTGCTTTAATAGAGACTCAAGGTAAAGAAAAAAGTAGTATCTTTAAGACTGAACATTATTCATACAAGAGTCTAATTTTAAACAACACGTAAGTTATTTGCTTCTGTTTTTCACCCATATAAGAAAATACTGTGTACATTAAGAACTAATAAAAGGCCATCACACAGGCTAGGCTTTTAGATTGCTTTCTCTGGATTCATGGACCTTTCTGTTTTATTAGAAAAAAAAATTAAATGAAGCACATATGCAGATCCCACCACTGCCTGCTGCCTGCTGCAGGTTGAGGTCATCCCTAAGTGGTAGCAGGCTGCTTCTGATCTAATTGTGAATTCCTCTCATGTGTACACAGACTTCAGCCCAGGGATAACAAGGATTTTTGAACTTCGGAAAAAAAGAAGAGAAATCATAATAAATATTTTACTGTCTAGTCAACGCAATTTATGAAGCCTGATTATCTCCTCCAGCCTCCGGAGATTGCTACCGGAAATCTCCCAGATGTGCCCCTCCTACCAGACTCACCACTATCTGGCAGGGAGACAGCCCAGCATCTGCATTCTGGAAGACCAGCTGCCTGGGAAGAGAGAGGGAGCAGCCCGCACATCACAACACCCTGGCCTGCTAACCACTACGCCGATTCCTGAATTGAGTTCGTGGACCAAAGATTGGCCAAGCTCTCTTCTACCCTGGTTCATACTCTCTTCCAAGCTGTGATGGTCAAGGAACGTGTGGATTGAGAGTTCTTGAGGAAGCAGAGAGCTAATCACCCTCATTTCCCTGTGTTAACAGATACCCTGAAAGGATGATGCTGAACAGGACAAGTGCTTCAGGGTTCTTTGGTATGGGCCCAGACCTCCCCCCCGCCCCGTTTCTCTTTCTGAGCTACACAGCCCCATGGTTTTCAGTAATGATGAACTCTGTATATTTGTGTTATTTGTTGTTGGTATAACTTTGAAAATTCCTATTGTAATATGAATTTGATTATATTACATATAATTTTAATATATTATAATTCTTTGGATGGGGCATTTATTCTTCCCTTTGGATCACACCTGTGTACTTCAGTTTGTCCTTCCACGACCTATTCCTTGGATGTGATCACAGTGGCTACACTATAGTATACGCTATTGCCATAAAAGAGCTCCAACCACAGCCTTATGAAAGATTATTCTGTCACCGTAGTCTTTGGGAGTCAGACCAGCCAAGCTAGGATTCTTGAAAGAGCAATTCCAGAAGAATTCTTGTTTGGGTTATTTTCAAACCACAAAACCAAAAGTTTGAAGATAACTTTGATACTCCCATTGCCTGGCTGCATGACATAAGGCGCACAATAACTTGTGGCGAGGACTGTCACCTTGGCAGCTCTCTGCAGAGCCTCTGAAAGCCCCACCTTCACTGTGACGGGCAGGAAACCTGGGTCTACACAGGAGATTAGAATGTGCCAAACATAGCACCTCAGCTGATTCAGTGGGCTCATATTTGCTCGGTAACCTCAGAAAAGATGGGAATTTGGAGTTGTCCTCCACATTTCATTTTTCTAGCTCAGTTTCCAAAGGATGAGGAGATCCTAGTGCAGTCAGTGACAATATATCACTTATCATGTACTGATCGAGTCTTCACAGTACCATTTGCGTCTAATCATGGTCAAGTTTTACTAAAAATGGAATTAAAACATGAATGAAATATAAATCATTTTGTAAGATACCAGATTTCTGTGTGTATTTCTCATAAGAAATTCCATGTAGGCCTCATAACACTGATTTATTAAAACCAGAATTTTATAATACTAGTATAAAGACTAAACTATTTTACTCATAAAGTAAGAGTTGCAGGCAGACATTTATTTATGTACTTTGATATTAATGAGGGGAAAAAGGCTTTTGATCCAAAAAATAAAAACACTTCTCTAAAAAAAAGGTAGAACAAGACCCAGTTGCCAATATATTTAATTAGAAAATGTCCAGACTGGAGTTTTGAATTTTTTTCAACTAGCTTTCATGATCCTCCAATAGAAAGCTTTATGCAAATTTTTGCTTTTAGACATGCCATTTTCATTAATACCACTGTGATACATAACTAATAACAGTGAAGTGTAATTGTGACAGTGTTTAGAAAATACTTGTGGTGAACAGCATTGTGTGGTGGACTGTGTGCAATCCCCTTATGTTGTACCCACTCCCTCTGCCCACACACAGCCTCTCCAGAAAGCAGCACTTAGGGATCATGAGCATTAGAAAGGATAAGAATGATCAGACACAGTGGCTCACGCCCATAATTCCAATATTTTGGGAAACTGAGGCAGGAGGATCACTTGAAGCCAGGAGTTCAAGACCAGCCTGGGCAACATAGTGAGACCCCCATCTCTACAAAAAGTAGAAATAAAAATAATTAGCTGGGTGTGGTGGCATAGCCCTCTAGTCTCAGCTACTTGGGAGGCTGAGGCACAAAGATTGCTTAACGCTTGAGCCCAGGAGTTCAAGGCTGCAGTGAGCTACAATCAAACCACTGTACTCCAGCCTGGATGACAGAGTTAAACCCTGTCTCAAAAGAAAAAGAAAAAAAAAAAAAAAAAGATAGGATATTTCTCATGCTTTGTGTCCTTTCAATTTTTTTTCCATGCTGTTTTCCCCTCATTTATGATCTAATTCTTTAGACATTTGTCTCTGAATGGAACTGATTGTACCTACAAATAAAGCATTGATAAAATGGCCTTACTTAACTTTTAAAAGTATAGTTTGACTTTAAAAATAAAACTCCTACCTTTCCAAATGTCTCCTGGGTCCAATTATCATGTTGTTCTGTTTTGTTGCTTGACTTTTTTTTTTTGCACTAGTAACCAAGCATATTCTCAAGATCTGCATCTGGCCGGGCGCGGTGGCTCACGCCTGTAATCCTAGCACTCTGGGAGGCCGAGGCGGGTGGATCGCTTGAGGTCAGGAGTTCAAGACCAGCCTGAGCAAGAGCGAGACCCCGTCTCTACTAAAAATAGAAAGAAATTATACGGCCAACTAAAAATCTATATAGAAAAAAAATTAGCCGGGCATGGTGGCACATGCCTGTAGTCCCACCTACTCGGGAGGCTGAGGCAGTAGGATCGCTTAAGCCCAGGAGTTTGAGGTTGCTGTGAGCTAGGCTGACGCCACGGCACTCATTCTAGCCAGGGCAACAAAGCGACACTCTGTCTCAAAAAAAAAAAAAAAAAAAAAAAGATCTGCATCTAAGTTGCATAGGCTTAGAAAATACCCAGGTCGAAAAATGAAAAGGTGGTATCAGCATGCATGACAATGTGGAGTTCCAGATACTATTGTTTTAATATTGTCTTGCTGAGGGTCATCATATTGACCAGTTTTACAGAAAACAAAAAGGGTTTTGAATAAATTTTCTGGGGGACACACAGGAGGTTACATAGGAATCTGAGAAAAGATTAAAAATAGAAAAGAGTCAAAAGCGAACATAGAGAAAAGTTTTATAAAAAAAGGACTGGGTGATCATAGAAGAACTGAATCCTGTTCTCCGAAACAAGGCTTCGAATGATAGGTGCTGGAAGAATCAAATGTGTTCAAAGAAATTAATATGTCACAACATATAAAATATTGAAAAAAATCCTTACTGGATAATGAGGGTGTTGTCAGGGAGCTGAAGGTTGGGAAGAAAGATTTAACAAGATCCAGGAACTATACAAAGAATGGCAGAATTACACCACATTAACAGAATGAAGGATAAAAAACATATGATATTCCTCCAGTATGCAGAAAAAGCATTTGACGAGATTCAACACCTTTTCATGATTTAAAAAAATATTCAGCAAACTAGGAATAGAAGGAAATTACTTCCACGTAATAAAGGCCACATATGAAAATCCCATAGCTAACAGCATACTCAGTGGTAAAATTGGAAGCCTTTTCCTCTAAGATCAGGAATAAGACAAGGATACGTACTCTTGCCAGTTCTGTTCAAGATAGTACTGGATGTTCTAGCCAGAGCAATTCGGCAAGAAAAATAAAACTGAAAGCATCCAAACTGGAAAGGAAGAATTAATGTTATCCCTGTTCACAGACAGCATCATCTCATATGTAAAAACCCTAAAGATTATACCAAAAAAATTGTTAGAACCAATAAACAAATTTAGCAGTTTCAGAATACAAAATCAACACACAAAAAACTAACAATGAACAATATGAAGAGAAAATTAAGAAAAAATTGCATTTATATCATCAAAAAGAATAAAATATTTAGGAATAAACATAAACATAGAGGTGGAATACTTATAAACTGAACACTATAAAACATTGCTGTAAGAAATCAAAGAAGACACAAATAGATGAAAAAACATCCTATATCCATGGATTGGAAGATGTCAATACAACCCAAAGAAATCTATATGTTCAATGTAATTTCTACCAAAATCCCAATGACATTTTTTGCATAAATAGGAAAAAAGATCCTAAAATGGAATCTCAAGGGACCCTAAATAGCCAAAACAATTTTGAAAATAAAGAATAAAGTTGGTAGGCTCACACTTCCTGATTTCAAAACATATTACAAAGCTAGAGAAATCAAAACAGTGTGGTACTGGCATAAAAACAGACATACAGACTTACAAAATAGACTAAAGAGCCCAGAAATAAACCTGCACCTATATAGTAAAATGATCTTCCACAAGGGCACCAGGACCATTTAATGGGGAAAGGACAGCCTCTTCAACAAAAGGTGATGGAAAAACTAGATATTCACATATAAAACAATGAAGTTGGATAATTACCTTACACCGTACAAAATTAAAATGGACTAGAGAGCTAAACATAAGACCCAAAACTATAAAAGTTTTAGAAGAAAACATGGGGAAAATCTTCATGACATTGAAGTTGGCAATGATTTCTTGGATATGACACCAAAAACACAGAAAACAAAAGCAAAAATAGATAAATAGGACTATATCAAACTTAAATAAAAACTTTTGTTTATCCAGGTACACAATCAACAGAGCAAAAAGGCAACATACAGAGTGATAGAAAATATTTGCAAATCATATATCTGACAAGGAGTTAATATCCAGAATATAAAATGAACTCCGATAACTCAACAAACTCAAATAATCTGATTAAAAATAAGCAAGGGACTTGAATAGACATTTCTGCAATGATAACATACAAATGGCCAAGAAGCATATGAAAAGATGTTCAATATCGCTAATCCTCAGAGAAACACAAATCAAAACCGCAATGAGATATTACCTCATATGCATTAGGATGGCCATTACCAATAAATAAATAAATAAATAAGTATTGGCAAGGATGTGGAGAAATTAGAACTTTACGCACTATCAGTGGGAATGTAAAACAGTACAGCTGCTACGAAAAATGATGTGAAGTTTCCTCAAAAAATTAAAAATACAATGAAATATCACTTCATACCCATTAGGATAGCCATTACCAAGGGAAAAAAAGAAAGAAAGAAAACAATAAGTGTTGGCGAGGAACCCTTGTGTACTATTGGTCAGATTGTGAAATGATGCAACTGCTATGAAAAATAGTATGGAGGTTCTTCAAAAAATTAAAAATAGAATTTACCATATGATCCGGCAATCCCACTTCTGGGTATATATATTCAAAAGATTTAATTAAAAGCAGGATTTGAAGGGAGAGTTGCACACCCTCAGTCCCTGCACCATTATTCACAATAGTCAAGACAGGGAAGCACCCGAATGTTCATCAAAAGATGAATGGATAAAGAAAATATGGCATATACATGTGATATTATTCAGCCTTAAAAAGGAAGGAACTCCTGCCACATGCTACAACATGGGTGAACCTTGAAGACATTGTGCTAAATAAAGTAAGCCAGTCGCCAAAGGATAAATATTGTATGATTCTACTCACATGACTAGAATCGTCAAACTCATAAAAACAGAAAGTGGAATGGTGGTTCCCAGGGCCTGGGGGGAGGAGGAGAAGGGGAGTTGTTTCTAACGGGTGCAGAGTTTCAGATTTGCAAGATGAAAACATTCTGGAGATCTGTTTCCCAGCAGTGTGAATATAATTAACACAACTAAACTGTACCCTTAAAACTGGTTAAGATGGTGAATTTTATGTTCTGTGCTTTTGACCACAATAATTTTTTCTTTAATTTTTGAATTTCCTTTTAAAAACTCAGAGGGAAGAATCCCAGAGCAAGTGAAAGTTTATTAGTGGTGGTGGCAGAGGGGCCAGGGAAACTAAGAGATTTTGAGGCAGCGGGGAAAAACGAAAAACAGTCCAGCAACGAAAAAGCACAATGATGAAATCAAGTCCCAGGAGGACAGGGCCTCCCATTGGGGGCCAGCAAGGCTCCAACTGCACTGGGTGGAGGAACCGCTAGAAATGGCGTGAGGATGTTTCCTGCTCAAGAGTTCCAGTTTTCAATTTGAGTAAATCAATGAGACTATACCCAAAAGCTGAGCCCTGGCTTCTTCCACATCACTGCTCCTAGTCTGTAAGAAAAACAACTTGAGTGTGCAGTAAAGTGCTATTTCATACCCCAAACCAGAGTAATCAATCTAGTGGTCTGATTTGTACCAATCCACAATAAAATTTGTATCATTCATTCATTCAACAAACCTTTCCTCTGTGCCAGGCACTGCTCTAGGTGCTGGAAATAAGGGACTGGTTAAAAAACTCTCTGCCCCCATGGGACGTGCATGTTAGAGGCGCCCATCAGGTGCACTGTGTTCCGTCACACATTTCTGGTGTACAGGTACCACCTGGGTTGTGTATCTCTACCTTCTAGCTTTTCCATGTCCTCTAAAAATTGGTAAACTGGCCGGGTGCTGTGGCTCATGCCTACAATCCCAGCACTTTGAGAGGCCAACGCAGGAAGATTGCCTGAGACCAGGAGTTTGAGACCAGTCTTAGCAAGAGCAAGTCTCTACAAAAAAAAAGAAAAGAAAAATAGAAAAATTAGGCAGGCAGGGTGGCACACACCCCTAGTCCTAGCTACTCAGGAGGCTGAGGCAGGAGGCTCTCTGGAGCCCAGGAGTTTGAGATTTCAGTGATCTATGATGATACCACTGCATTCTAGCCAAGGTGACAGAGTAAGACCTTGTCTCAAAAAAAAAAAAAAAAAAAAAATTGGTAAACTCCTTTACACCTTGGGCCCATCCTGTCATGACTAACTGCCCTAGGCAATAAAAAGCCAGTGTTTGTACAATTGTGGGCAAAGAAGTTCGAGCCCCAGATGGCTGCAGAATCGGCGGACTTCCAAGCAGGGCCTCGGCCCACGAGGGAGAGGAGAGTAATTGGAACCGCATGCATGGTTTAGGACTTGGTCAGCCAAATGCAAGTCCTGATCAAGAAACACAGAACACATGAGGGCGAACATAAGGAGAGCTCAAAGGGCAGCAGCAAAGCCTGCCAGTGAGGGGAGGAGTGAAGGAAACTGCAAGAGAAAACATCTTTCAGATCATTTGCAGCAGCAATGTCCTGTGATTCACAGGGACCCTGGGGGCAGCTGGACCCAGGCAGATCACTATGGAAGGAAGCCTTGCCCTTGAGGAGGACAAAGAGTTTGTAGTGACCTTGAAACTTCAAAAGTTAGACTTGCAAAACTCTCCCCTCCCTACTTCTGGTCTACGAGTCCCCAAAGGACCTCCATGAGATGTGGGAAGAAGATGTGAAAACTTCTATATATTTTAAAAAATCTCACCTTTTTGAATTTTCTCCTTTTTGTGTATTTTTAAATGCATATAATCTAGTAGTACAGCAGTAGGAGTACACAGTTTATAAGTTTATAAATACACATATATTAGGAATTCATGATCAAAATATTTTAGTTATAAGGATGAACAATCAAAAAACGTTTGGCAATCACTGCTCAAGGCAACCTATCCTTTAATAAGCTTCTGTATCTGTAAGAAAGATCAAGAGCACCATGCAGTTTGGGATACCCACTGCCTTTTGCACCAGACTAGCAGGATGGAAGGAGGGTGGAGATAAAATGGTAGGCAGGGGCATAGTTAGCAGGTGGAACTGATTCCAAAGGAGCAGAAGCAATGGGCAAAGCCCCAGGAAGAACAGGAAAGGGAGTGTAAGAATTTCCAAAGGGTTCAGTAGTCATTTTATCAGACTTATCTGTGGTTCCTTGGCATCCACATCCCATGCTGCTCCATTCAGAAGATAAAAGGGTCTGACATGTAGAAAGGTCTTATCCTCAGGGAGATGGAGATTATATTCTTCCTTGTTTTATTAATTGCCTGAGTCTACCATAAAAGAGAACAGCAACTTCGCTAGGTAGTTGGAGTATGTTTGCATCCTCAGCTAGGTGTTAGGTTCTCCAAAGACTCTCACTCACACACAGGCACAAACACGTGCACACAGACATGCACCTGCATGCATTCATATGGGCACACACACATGCATGGATACAGAAACACATAGGTACACATGCATATACATATACACAAACATAAATCCATGTTTCTGAAATATGGATTTGTTTCAAGTCTTTCTTGCTATAAGGTTAAATGTAATATCTATAATTAGTAAAAATAAATAAGCAAAATTTTAAAAGGTATGTAATATCCATCATTTTCACTAGGTTGCCAACTAAGTATACAATTTTGTATCTTAATAGATCCAGGAAAAGTGTTACTTAATTTAAAAAAAAAAAGGTATACAAACATAATCACAGCCTGATAAAGAAAAGGAGGGTATGTAAAATCTCTATCAATGTTGAAAATTCTACCTTCTTTGCAATGGCTTGTTAGAGATCCATTGTATGACTATACCACTACTTGTTTTATCACACCTACTGATGAACATTGAGCTGGTTCCCAGGTTTTCACTGCAGCAAAGAACACCTCTGTGTTAGTTTTCTACAGGTTAAATACCCAGGACATGAAGATGCACGGTCAAAAGGCATGTACCAATCAAAATGTGATCTCTGTTGCCAGATTTCCTCAAAAAAATATTAACTCCAACAATATTAAAGAGCCCCTTTCTCCACAACCTTACCATTACTGGGGATTCTCAATTTTTTTTATAGTCTTGGATAAATAAACAACAACAAAAATGACATCGTGTTTAAATTTACAGTACATTTGCGTCAATTATTTACAAGGCTGAACATCCATCATACCATGCTCACTGGCCATTTGCATTCACTGCATTATTGCCAGTTTGTACATTTCCTCCTTATTTTGCACCATTCCAAGTCCCATTCACTGGAAAGAGGTTTTTATGTTGGAGATATTAAGTCTGTGCCCGTAACAAAAAAGTATTCTTCTTGTGTTCCTTTTGTTCTCTTTTAAGTTTTACTTACAGTGCTTTTTCCGTACAAAAGTTTTACATTTTGGGCAATTCTATTGAATTTTAATTACATTAATCAATTTTTTGGTTTATATTATCTTATTTCTGTCAAGCTTAGAAGCATCTCTCTATACAAGATTATTAAGATAGTCATCAGTGTTTTCTTCCGGTATGTTCACAGTTTCCTTTTTACACATTTAAATATTTTCTTCTTCTGGAATAGATTTCAAAGGAGTAGGGGGGCATCCAGCTTCATGTGTTCTGTATGACTCATCTCCGTAAGAGTCATCCCACACTCTCTATTGAGTAATCCCTTTCTCCCACTGGTGAGAAACACCACCTCTGTTAGATGTTTCCATGCCTTTCCCAGCTTTCCTGTCTTTTCTACGACCTGCCTACTTCTGCATTAGTACCAAATCCTTTAGCTTTTACAGCTCCATGACATACTGTGCTATCTTGTAGGGCAAATCTTCCACAACTACTCTTGATTTTCAAAATTTTCGTAGGCTTTCTATCATATTTATTCATCCAGCTGAACCTTAAAATTATATCATGATAAAAAATAAATTTCACTGAAACTTTAGAATTTCCATGCACAGTATCATAATAAAGTTCCCCAGAAATATTATTTATAGCAGGGATCAGCAAACTTTTTCTGTAAAAGACCAGACAGTGAATGTTTTAGTCTTTGCAGGCTCTATGTTCTCTGTCACAACTACCCAACTCTGCCACTGAAATGCAAAAGCAGTCAGAGAGAGTATGTAAAGCTATGGGCTATAGCCAAGAAAACTTTATTTGCAAAAACAGGCAGAGGTGCAATGGCATATTACTCAGCCATAGAAAGAAAGGAAGTACTGATACATACTACAATGTGAACAAATCTCAAAAACATGCAAAGTGAAAGAAGCTAGACGCAAAAGGTCATCTGATTCCATTTATATCATATATGCAGAATTGGTAAATCCAGACAGACAGAAAGCGAATTAGTGGTTGCCACTGGTTGCAGGCTGAGGGTAGCAGGAAGTAATTACTTAATAGGGAGGGGTGCTTTTCTGGGGAATGAAAAAGGGTTGAAAATAAAGAGAGGTGGTGGTTACACATCATCATGATTGTACCACTGACTGTACACATTAAAATGGGTAATTTTATGTTATATGAAATTCACCTCAGTCTCTAAAGAAAAAAAACAGAGGGCAGAATTTGGTCCATAGACCACACTTTGCCAAACCTGATTTATAGGATAAATGACATAATAGAATAAAAAATAATTTAAAAAAGAAAAGTTCATAAAGAAGGATCTTGCATTTGATAATATAACCATGTCAAATCAGCAGGGTAAATGTATCCTGAGAGGGCAGGAGTTTTTCCCTAATAACAAAAGTAATAAATGTTAGACTCAAAGAAGAGACCCCATTTGACAAGGTAGCAAGACCACACAATGGGGAAAGGACAGTCTTTTCAAAAAATGGTGGTGGGAAAACTGGATATCCACATGCCATAGAATGCAGTTAGACCCTTACCTTACACCATGCACAAAAATTAACTCAAAAAAAGGTCAAAATGTAAGACTTAAAACTTTAAAAAAAAACAAAACTGTTTTTTCTCGGAGTCCGTAGAAAAAAACACACAGAGAGAAAGCTTCAAGACATCAGATCATGTAATGATTTCTTGAATATGACAACAAAAGCAAAAATAGAGATATAGGACTACATCAAACCTAAAAAAATCTGCATGTCAAAGGGAACAATCAATAGAACAAAAAGACAACATACAGGATGGGAAAAAATATTTGCAAGCCATATATCTGATAAGGGATTAATATCCAGAATATATAAAGAACTCTCAAAACTCAACAACAACAAAACAACTCAATTAAAAAATGGGCGAAGGACTTGAGTAGATATTTCTCTAAAGATGATACATAAATGGCCAAAAAGCTTATAAAAAGATGTTCAACATCGCTAATAATCAGAGAAATGCAAACCAAAACCACATTGAGATATCACCGCACACCCATTAGGATGGCTACTATAAAAAAAAAAAGTAAATAACCCAGAAAACAACTGGGTTGTTTTGGCGAGGATGTGGAGAAATTGGAACCCTTGTAAACTGTTGGTGGGATTGTAAAATAATGCAGGTGCTATGGAAAGCCATATGGAGTCTCCTCAAAAAATTAAAAGTAGAATTACCATATGATCCCACAATCTCACACTTCTGGGTATATAATAAGCAAGAGAATTGAAAGCATAATCTTGAAGAGACATTGCACTCCCATGTTTGTTGTGGCGTTAGTCACAAGAGCCAATAGGTGGAAGCAAAGCAAGTGTCCATCAACAGATGAATGGGTAAACAAAATGGGGTAGATACATACAATGAAATATTATGCAGCCTTCAAAAGGAAGGAAATTCTGACTTGTGCTACAACATGGATGAACCCTGAGGTCAGTATGCTGGGTGAAATAAGCCAGTCACAAAAAGGACAGATACTGTATGATTCCACTTACATGAGGCACCTATGGGAAATCAAACTCAGGGACAGAAAGTAGAACAATGGTTGCCAGGGCCTGAGGGAGGGGGAGGGGGAGCTGTTTGTCAATAAGTACAGAGTTTCAGTTTTGCAAGATGAAAAAGTTCTAGAGATGGATTGAACTACTATGTTAACACACTTAGCACCACTGAACTCTACACTTAAAAGTGGTTAAGGTGACAAATTTTATGCTCTGTTTTTATCACAATTAAAAAGAAAAAGAAAAAAAAACAAGACTCTTCTCCAGGTTTCGGTAGATGAACATTCTGTTCTAAGTCTGGAGTGTGGATATCAAGTTGACAAAGGAACCAGGCTGGTTCTAGAATGGGGTGGGGGGGGGGTCCTGTGCCTTGAACAAGGACCACAGCCCGGACTGCCACTGCATTGGCTGTGGCCAAAACTGGGGCCTAGCACACAGGTAGAATGAGCCACTCAAGGTCCCCTGTCGGTGAAAGGGCTGAACAGCGGGGGAAAGATAGTGGAAAGCGTCTTCACGATGAGCAAAGGAAGTACACAAGGGAGAACAAAGAGAAAAACTTCTCCCACCTCTGGGGCAGCAGCAGTGGTAATGGGTTCTCAGCCCTGCTGCCCACCCCAATCTCCCGGGAGACTCGAAAAACCCCTGCCCAGGCCGCCCTGGAAAAAATCAATCAGATTCTCCACCAGTGAGGCCCAGGCCTCAATATTTTTTAAGGCCACCCTGATGATTACAGTGCTCGGTTACTGTTGCAATCCACCGTCCTGAGGGTGGAGGTGGGTTTATGTTGATGTGAGTGAAATTAAAGTATCTAATCAGGGTCCCCAACTTGCGTGGGTCCCAGGGCACTGGCAATTGCCAGGGGTTGAAGCTACCAGGGTGTCAGCAGCACGCATCTCCGTGCAGACATTTCTGGTCGATTGCCTACTGAGAGCTCAGGAGAAAGAGCCTTGGGTCTGCACGGCTTCAGTGACATGGCATCTACTCTCTCTCTTTTTTTTTTTTTGAGACAGGGTCTCACTCTATTGCCCGGGATAGAGTGTAGTGTTCCATGGTGTCATCATAACTCATCACAACCTCAAACTCCTGGGCTCAAGCAATCCTCCTGCCTCAGCCCGTCAAGTAGCTAGGACTACGGTGCACGCCACCACATCCAGCTAAATTTCTCTATTTTTCATAGAGACGAGAGAGGTCTCGCTCTGTTCTCAGCCTAGTCTAGAACTCCTTGCCTCAAGCAATCCTCTTGCTTCAGCCTCTTAAAGTGCTGGGATTACAGGCACAAACCACCATGCCAGGCCTCATCTCATTCTTAATAAATATTCTTTCTCATCTAATTCTGTATTTGAGTTCGATGTTCTTGTTCATAAAGAGGGTCCTCATGATTGTGTAAGGTTCCTGCCTCACAAAGCCTGGCTCTCCTGCTGGCAAAGGAGCTGTCATTTTGAGGGCTCTCTCCTTGGTCCTATTACACACTAGCAATGGCCCCTCTCCCAGGTCAGTGTGGGTGTCAACAGGAGTGGAAGAGGTTGATGTCTACGCAGATGTCCCTCCTGCTTGGTGCTGAGGGGACTTGCCAGGGTCCTGCCTGGCCTTCACAGAAAAGGATTCTGTAAAGGCAGGGCAGGACGCCCCCAGCAGCCCTGGGGTGATTACAGAAACAAGAGTGAAAAGTGACATGTCCTCAGTAGCAGCAGAGAAGAGAGCATGGGCTTTATGGGTCATCACTGAAAGTTACACTCGAATAAAAGCCAGGCTCTGGGCCCATGAGGAGCTTCCCAAACTCCACCGCACAATCACTGGGATCTTTTAAAAAATGCCGATAGCAGGCCCCCACCCGCAGGCATTCCGACCTCATTAGTATAAGGTGTGACCCAGGCATCAGGAGGTTTAAAAGCTGCCTGAGGGGTTCTAATGTGCAGCCGTATTAGGGGATCACTGGCCTACACACAAGGTGGTGGGCTGCCCCTAACTTCTTCCTGGGGCTGGACGGGTCTGTTGGAAACCATCCCAGTGCTTCTTGACCCTAGGGAGCAGTCAACAAGATGAATACCTGTCCCACTCCCAGGTATATATATCCTGAACCCAAGAATTTTGGAAAGTTTCCTAGGTGATCCAAAGGGCAACCAAGGCCAGGCGTGGTGGCTTATACCTGAAACCCCAACACTTTGGGAGGCTGAGGCGGGAGGATCAGTTGAGGCCAGGAGTTGGAGACCAGCCTGGGCAACAAAGCCAGACCCCATCTCTGCTAAAAAATGTAAAAGTTATCCAGGCATGGTGGTGCATGCCTGTTGTCCTAGCTACTAGGGAGGATGAGCCAGAAGGATCGCTTGAGCCCAGGAGTTTGAGGTTACAGTGAGCTATGCTCATGCCACTGCATTCTAACCAGGGCAGCAGAGAAAGGACAGCCAAGTGAGCACCCCGCACGAAACACTGTGTCCCAAATATCCCTGAAATGCAAATCTGCTGGAGCCCTTTTGACATAGAACAAGAAAGAGAAGGGGCTGGGAGGATTGATTCCCGGCCCACCCAGACCTATGGCTCAGAGAAGAGGCCTGGTAATCAGTGAGCTTGGCAAGGCCAGACTAGTCTTATCAGCAAAGACTGGGAAGCGCTGCACCGAAAACAGTTTACACATGGAAAGCAAACATTTCCATTAGTGTGTGTGTAGCGGGGCGGGGGGAGATAAAGAAATAGAGAGAGTGAAGGAGAAAGAGAGGAAGGGAGGGGGAGGGGGGAGAGAGAGAGAACCTCCTCTAGGCTCACACTTGAGAGGGGCAGGGGATTACAAGAGACACAGTGGCATGGTATCTGGCCCTAGAGAGGGCTGACCCTCATACAGCAAAGTAAAAACCCAAGCTCACGTGCATCCTACACATTGCAGCTTCCACAGGGCCCCCCAAGTTTGCCCTCCCGCAACCAGCTAGGTCAGAAGGGCCCTTCCGACTTTGGAGCTCAGAGCGTCTGGCTTGCATCTACGCCCTGAGTCAGCGGGCCAGCCGGAATCACACCCCTGCATTTTGCCTCCCAGAGCCACACTGTGCAGGGCCCTGCTCGCCCCCAAAATATTTTGCCATTGTCACAATGGACCTCAAATAGAGACTTACAGGGGAAAAGCAGGCATATGAGCATACAGGCTTGAGGGCTGCGTCCTCTCAGTGGTGGGTCTGCAGCCAGAATTTAGGGGACAGAGGCAGTGGGACACCTCGTCCTCACTGGCCACTCCCCGGAGTCTCTGACTTACCTTCTGCCCTCACAACAGCACAGGGCCCAGGAGGCAAGGAGCCAGTTCTGTTGCGGGAAGCTTCCAACCCAGTTGAAAGTAGAACAGAAGATGGTGAGGATGAGATCTGACCACAGGATCAGCAGTGTGGCTCATCCGTCCCTCTGAATATCCCCTAGTATTCATTTACTCAAACACAGTATAACTGGGCGCTCTGAGCCAGGCTGTGCCAGAGGCCAGCAGTGAGAAAAACACACTGAGCCCTGAGCCTCACTTAGCTTAGAGTCTGACGTCCGGTGACCCAAGCCTCGCTACACCACCTGAGAGCCGCCAGAGAGGCAGAACCTCAGGCCCTGTCCCAGACCTGCTGACCCAGGATCTTTATTTTAACAGGGTCCCAGGTGGTTCAAATGCACATTAAAGTTTGGAGTACTGATTTGGATGGTCATTGCCATGGGTGAGAATCAGCATGGACTCCGAGGAAATGTCCCGTGAGTTTCCTTCCCTGGACTTTCAATGGAGTTGGTACTGAAGAAAATAACTCTTTGGCTATTTGGTCTCAAAGGGACCTTAGCATTCACCTAGTTCAACTCCCTCATTTTACAATTGGCAAAATTCAAACCTAGAGAGTTGCTGTGATTTTTAAGGGAAAAAGCCAGGATTGGAACCAAGGATTTTATTCCCAAATTCAACGTGCCTATCACATGCAAATGCTGGTGCCGACCATCCCAATCTCGAGACAGCTGAGCAAAGCTGGGTAGTAGTGTCTGTAAGAGCAAGGGTGACAAGAATGAAGCAGGAAAAGAGAGTCACACCTCTACAGATTCTGAGAGATCTCTCAAAAATGGAGGGAGGGCAGCTCATCTCTGCAGCCCATTTTCAAGTCTCAAAGTTGATCCTGATTTTGAAAATACTGATATCCTTTGGCTTCCCAAGGAGAATGTGCTCTGACGTGAAGGAAGGCGTTCCGGTGCCTGAGACCCACAGAGGCACAGGAAGATGACCATCGGATATCATTTTGTCTGCATCCTTCCAGCTGGGCTTGATAAATGGGCCCCCAGAGGCCAAGACACCCCTCATAAAGTTCACCCCAAGATCCTGAAAACCCTTGGGTAGATTGTTGAAAACTAAGCAATATACAAACTATCAGAATGTGTATAAATTACAGCCCAACATGTTAAGACAAGTTACCCAAACAAGTTTTGCCACCATATACACGCCTTTAAATCTAAGTGGTTGAACAAAGATTGTCAAGGCAGCTCCTTACTCCCCCCTCCACTAATTTTAAGTATTCTGCACTGCCCTGCTTTAAAACTCTAACTTAAACCAACTTGAAAGATTCCTCCCCAAGAACCAGCACATTTTGTCAAAAAACAGATAGATTAAAAATGAACTTATATACCCACGACTCCTTGAGTAGTCTCAGAGGGCAGTTTTTTGAGCTTTGGAGCAAGAGACTGGCAGATCAGGGCCAGGGGTGTGTGATGGGCCAATTGCTTCCTTTTCTTCCCACCCCAATAATAAATAATCTATTGCAGAAAGTAGATGGAAAGAGACAAGAGTGTAAAGTGGACATGGCACATTTATGAGGAGGACTTTTCCTGGGCTTCTTAAGTTTAGTGCCTTGATTTTTCTTCAGTCCTATTAAAAGTAGCAGAGAGATTGGCAGCAAGATGGCAGACCAAAGACACCAGCTGCCAGAGCATCCCAGCAAGAAGTTTTAGATAAAAGAGAAAAAACAGACAGACAGACATAGATTGGATGTGGATCTGAAGGAAGGGTGCCAGAATCTACAGGAGACTCCACAGGAAGAGGTTAGGGAGCAGAACTGGAAGGTGAAAAATGTCGGTGGTGATTAACCCCCAAGAGGCTCAGAGATCAGTGAGAAGGGTAGATGGAGTGGTTAATTTCTCCTTCCCTCACATCTCTGATAGTCGGTGGGCTCCTGAGCTGCTGAAGACACCTTCTGCCCACACGAGCCCAGAGACTGCTGCTGTCAGTGAGCTGGGAGCTTCTTGTGGACAGGGCACCAGGCTCCCAGCCCCCCAGAGTGCCTCCTGCCCCATAGACCTGAGCCAAGACGGCAGGCACCATATTACTTCTCAAACCACTGTGCTCCTTTGTGCTCCCCAGGGGGCTTCAACTCCTCAGGTTTCATCTTGCTCATTCCCACACAGATGTTTCCCAACTCTGGTCCAGACTGCAGGAGCCACAGGGGTCCAATGGGTCTCAGGTGATCTGTGTGACTCCAGAGCCTGGACATTTTGGGCAGACTGCCTCCCAGAGAGGAGGCTGGAGATGACCAGAGTGCTGGCTTTCCTCCACCTAAACTCTTTTCCTCTCCTTCCTCTTCCCCTCCTGTGGCTGCCAAGAGAGACAATTGAGCCACCACACCACACACAGGTTCCCACAGAGAGTGAGGCTTGGGCCTTCCTTCTTGGGGTCCTGCAACATACTGAGGGGTGCTCGGTCTGTGAGCTCCCTGCTTGCCAACCCTCCCTGGTGCTGCTTGCCCAGTGGCTCCATCAGAGCTGGACATACCCAGAGGCAGAGGGACATTGATTCCGTTCAGGCACCCCATGGGTGACTCAGGACCAGCAGGCTTCTCCCTGGCATGGTCAGGGATTGATCTTCTTGGTCTTGGGAGGCCAGGGAGCCTGTGTGGGCAGATCAGGGGGAGAGTGCAGTGTGGGTCTTAGCTGCAACATGCTTGCTGGGCACCTCTTCCCCCATAGAAGGGCCATAGTCTCAGTTCAGGCCAAAATCCTGGGCAGGGAAACTCCCAGCCCACAGCACAGTCGTGGGGGAACTTGGATGGCTTGAGGTCCTGCCTGCTGGCAGATGCTGGGGGGAGACTGTGGAGCAGGGGAGACTGTGGAGCAGCGGAGACGGGAGAGGAATGAAGCCCACTGCAGACTGCCAGATTGTGACTCTCAGCAGACTTGCCTCCACAGGCAGACTTTCTGGTTGGGTGGGGCCACGTCAGCCTCTACCTGGTGGCTCTACTCAGAAGCTGGGAACAGACCTTAGACTCCTGCTGAAACAGCTACCTTGCCAGCTTTTGTAGAGTCTGAGGGCAAGTTCACCCAACCCAGGCCCACCCAGCCACACTCCCTGACTTGCCCCTGCTGTGTCAGAGAATAGGGACTCACCTGGAAGTTCCAGGGCCCCACCCACCACCTGTGGCAATCAAGTGCTTCTCCTGAGGGACTAGAGCCATTTACAGGACCCCAAAACAACACTGCAGCTTGTTCTTTTTGGTAAGTGCCACCTACTGACAGGGAGTTGAATCTGCATGCCCTTTACAGCATTTACTGACTCAATCTTACAGGGTGTGTAGGGGACAAAGAAGTGGCCATTTGGAAGAGCACCTACCTCTCCCCACAGATAAAATGTGCTACTGGAGAAGGGCGGGAAGAACCCAGCAGAGGGCCATAGCATACAAGCATTTAGGCCCCTCCCTCATGAACCTCCCTCTGGGTTTGGAGAGCTTGTCCTGAACCTCCTACCAGTGCCTCCCCCTAGTGGCTAGAAAAGCAATTTCTGAGCCCTGCCAAGGCTTTGCAAAGCCTTTCAGGCTCCCACAACCCAGATACAAACTACCTTGCTCCTCCCCTCACCTCAGGGGTGGTAGAGATCAAGAAACCCCCTGGAAGCTACAGAGTCCCTCCTAAAGCTGGAGGCACTCAAGTACTCCACCTGGGGGACCAAAATCTACTATGGGCACAAAGGAACGTCTTGACAGCTGGCTCCTTCATACAAATATCAACCAATGACAGGGAGAAAAACTCTATAGTGCTTCATAGCATCTTTAAACTTAAGTAAACAGGGTGTGGCTGATTCATACTTATAAGTACCAGTGGCCATATCAAAGATTAAACTAGGGGACCCAACATAATTCACTTTGCTGAGAAGAGGTGAAGACAGCAGGACAGAGGCAAATGAACAGGATCATCAAACCTGCTTGAATATCCCACAGGCAACTTGGGACCAACACTCTTCTCCCTGGCACAGTCAGGGCTTAATCTTTTGAGTCCTGGGGACAGGCCCAGAAGCCAGACCCAGTACCCCTAGGACTTGATCGGGAGGCCAGATGATCAGTGAAAGAACTCTGTAAATATGAAAAATCTAGAGAAAGGACACCCCCAAAAGGAAACAGCTCTTTACCAATGTATACCAACCAAAATGATAGATAAAGAATTTCAAATATGGATTATAAGGAAGCTCAATGAAATACAAGTGAAAATTGAAACCTGACACAAATAAACCACAAAAGTAACATAGCAAATGAGTGGAAATTTCACCAAAGTAATAAAATTATTAAAAAAATCAAACAGAACCACTGGAAATGAAAAATTCACTCAAGGAAATACAAAACACAGTGGAAAGCTTTAAGAATAGGTTAGATCAGGCAGAAGAAAGAATCTCAGAGCATGAAGACATCACCTTCGAATTAAATAAGTCAGTCAAAGATAAAGAACAGTGGAATAAGAAGAACAAACAAAACTACAAGAAATATGGGATTATGTAAAGAAGCCTAACATAAGAATCACAGGCATCCCTGAAGGTGAAGAAGAAAATACACAAGGATTGGAAAACCTATCTGAGTGAATAATTGAGGAAAACTTCCCTGGTCTTGAGAGACATTTAGATATCCAGGTACCGGAAGCTGAAAAGACACCTGGCAGATTCATTGCAAAGAGGAAATTACCACAACACATAGTTATCAGACTGGCCAAAGTTAACACAAAAGAGGAACTCCTATGAGCCATAAGGCGAAAACATTAGGTAACTTACAAAGGAAAGCCCATCAGGCTAACTGAAGACTTCTCAACAGAGACCTTACAAGCCAGAAGGGATTGGGGCCTCATTCTCAATCTTTTCAAGCAAAGTAATGGCCAGCCTATGGTTCCGTATCCTGCAAAACTAAGTTTCTTATATAAGAGAGAAATAAAGACTTTCTCAGACAAGCAAACACTGAGGGAATTTGTCAAGACCAGACCTGCCCTGCAGGAAGTACTCAGATCTACATTATACATTGATCAACACAACAGGACCCACCAGTGTAAAATCACCCAAAAGCTAAAGCTCAGAGCCCATATACAATAATAGCTAAAGAGGTAAAACAAAGCAATAAGGTTCTACCCAACAGGATGAACATAAATCCACCCCACTTATCAATTCTTTCAATAAATGTGAAATGTGAATGGCTTGAATTCCCCACTCAAGAGACATGGGCTGGCTGAATGGACAAAAAACAATACAAGCCAAGTATCTGCTGTCTCCATGAAATACATCTAACCCACAAGGACTCATTCAGACTCACTCAGGGTGAAGGGATTGAAAATAATATTCCATGCAAATGGAAACTAAAAAGAAGCTAATGTAGCCATTCTCATATCAGATAACATGGACTTTAAATCAACAATAGTAAAGAAAGACAAAAATGGTCATTATATAACGGTAAAGGGAGAAATTCAACAAAAAAACATAACAATCCTAAATAGTTATTCACCTAACACAGGTGCACCCAGATTCATAAAGGAAACCCTACTAGATCTAAACATAGTGATAAACAGTAGGATCATAATAGCTGGGAACTTCAACATGCCAATGACAGAACTGGACAGATCTTCCAAGCAGAAAATGAACAAAGAAACCCTGGACTTAAATGGGACCCTAGAACAAATGAGCCTAATAGACATTTACAGAACATTCTACCCCAACACTATTGAATATACATTCTTCCCATCAGCACATGGAACATTCTCTAAGATTGATCACATCTTGGACCACAAAACATGCCTCAACAAATTCAAAAAAATAGAAATTATACCATGTATCTTCTCGTACCACAATGGAATAAAATTAGAAATCAATTCCAACAGAAACACTCAACTCTTCACAAACTCATGGAAATTAAACAACCTACTGCTGAATGATTATTGGATCAAGGAGGAAATAAAGATGGAAATCAAAAGATTCCTCAAACTAAATGACAAAAGGGTCACAAGTTATCAAAATCTGTGGGAATCAGCAAAAGCAGTCCTAACAGGAAATTCATAGCCTTAAATGCCTACATCAAAAAGACAAAAAGATCACAAATCAACAATCTAATGAATCATCTCAAGGAATTAGAAAATGAAGAGCATACCAATCCCAAACCCAGCAGAAGAAAAGAAATAACTAAGGACAGAGCAGAAGTAAACGAAATAGACAACAAAATAATTATATAGAAGATTAATGAAATAAAAAGTTGGTTCTTTGAAAAGATAAACAAAATCAATAGACCTCTCACTAGATTAACCAGAAACAGAAAAGAAAGGACTCTAATAAGCTCAATCCAAAATGAAAAAGGCAGTATCACAACTGATACCACAAAATATCATCTCTGAATACTATAAAAATCTCTATACACATAAACTTGAAAATGTTGAGGAAATGGACAAATTCTTGGAAACACACAAGCTCTGTAGGCTCAGTCAGAAAGAAATAGAACTCTTGAACAGACCAATATAGAGGAATGAAATTGAAGTAGCAATAAAAAATCTTCCAACAAAAAAAAATTCCCAAACCATATGGTTTCACAGCTGGATTTTACCAGACCTACAAAGAAGAATTTGTACCCATACTGCAGAAATTAGTTCATAACATTGAGAAGAAAGGAATCTTCCCCAACTCATTCTATGAAGCAAGTATCACCTTGATACCAAAGCCAGGAAAGGACACAATAAACAAAGAAAACTATAGACTAATATCCCTTATGAATATAGATGCAAAAATTCTCAATAAAATTCTAGCAAACTGAATTCAGCCTCCTGTCAAAAAAATCTACCATGACCAAGTGGGCTTCGTTCCAGGGATGCAAGGATGGTTCAACATACGTAATCCATAAATGTGATTCACCACATAAACAAATACAAAATCAAAAAACATACAATAATCTCAATAGATGCAGAAAAAGCACCTGACAAAATTCAGCACCCTTTTATAATGAGAACTCTCAACAAAGTAGGCACAGATGGGGCATACTTCAAAATTGTAAAGCCATATATGACAAACCCACAGCCAACATCATACTGAATGGGGAAAATTGAAAGCATTCCTGCTTAGAACTGAATCCAAACAAGGCTACCCACTATCACCACTTCTGTTCAACATAGTGCTGGAAGTCCTAGCCAGAACAATCAGGCAAGAGAAGAAAATCAAGGATATCCAAACGGGCAAAGAAGAGGTCAAACTATCACTCTTTGCTAACAATATGATCTTATATCTAGAAAACCCCAAAGATTCTGCCAAGATTCTCCTGGAATTGATAAATAAATTCAGCAAAGTCTCAGGCTACAAAATCAATGTACACAAATTAGTAGCATTCCTATACAACAACAACAGTCAAGCTGAGAATCAAATCAAAGACTCAATACCTTTCACAATAGCAGCAAAGAAAATAAAATACCTAGGAATATATTTAACTAAGGAGGTGAAAGATCTCTACAGGGAGAATATGAAACACTCAGGAAGGAAACAGCAGACAACGTAAAATCATGGAATAACATACTGTCTCATGGATCGGCAGAATCAACATTGTTAAAATGTCTATACTACCAAAGAGATTTACAGATCAATGCAATCCCCATTAAAATACAAATGCCATTTTTTACAGATATAGAAAAAATAATTCTACACTTTGTTTGGAACCAGAAAAGAGCCTGAATAGCCAAAACAACATTAAGCAAAAGGAACAAATCTAGAGGCGTCACTGTACCAGACTTTAAGCTGTACTGCAAGGTTATCATAACCAAAACAGCATGAGTGGCACAATAATAGAGACATAGACCAATGGAACAGAACAGAGAACCTAGATATAAAACCATCCTCATATTGCCATCTGATCTTTGGCAAAGCAGACAACAATATACACTGGGGGAAAGAATCCCTATTCAATAAACAGAGCTGGGGAAATTGGACAGCCACATCTAGAAGACTGAAACAGGACCCATATCTCTCACCACTCACACAAATTAATTCAAGATGGATAACAGACTTAAACCTAAGACATGAAACCATAAGAATTCTAGAAGAAAGTGTTGGAAAAACTCTTCTAGATATCAACCTAGGTAAAGAATTTATGAAGAATATCCCAATGGCAATCACAGCAAAAACAAAAGTAAATAAATGGGGCTTAATTAAATTAAAAAGGTTCTGCACAGCCAAGGAAACAATCAACAGAGTGAACAGACACCTACAGAATGGGAGAAAATATTTTCATGCTATACATTGGATAAAGGACTAATAACCAGAATCTACAAATAACTCAAACAAATCAGCAAGAAAAAAATCAAACAACCCCATTAAAAAGTGGACAAAAGACATGAACAGAAGCTTTTCAAAAGAAGATAGACAAATAACCAATAAACATATGAAAAATGCTCAACATAATTAATCAACAGGGAATAATGCAAATAAAAATCACAATGAGATGTCACCTAACCCCAATGGGAATGGCTTTTATCAAAATGTCCCACAACAATAGATGCTGGTATGAATGCAGAGGAAAAGGAACACTTACATACACTGTTGGTGGGACTGCAAACTACTATAATCTCCGTGGAAAATAATATGGAGATTCCTCAGAAAACTAAAAGTAGTCCTACTGTGGGAACTGACCCAGGAATTCCACTACTGGGTGTTTACCCAAAGGAAAAAAAGTCATTTTATCAAAAAGAAACTTGTTCTCCAATGTTTATAGTAGCACAATTCACAATCACAAAGATGTGGAATTAACCCAAGTGTCCATCAATTCATGAGTGGATTAATAAAATGTGATATATGTATACCATGGAGTACTACTCAGCCATAAAAAACAATGGTGAACTAATACCTCTTGTATTATCCTGGATTGAGCTGGACCCCTTTCTTCAAAGTGAAATATTGCAAGAGTAGAAAAACAAATACCACATGTACTCACTATTAAATTGGAGCTAACTGAACAGCACTCACGTGCACAGTAAGAAGTAAAACTCAACAGAAATCAAACAGGTGGTAGGGGGGAGAAGGAGGATGGGTGAAATCTTACCTAACAGGTACAATGTACACCATCTGGGAGATGGGCACACTCATAACTTTGTCTCAAGCAATACGAAAGCAATCCATGTAATGAAAACATTTGTGCCCCCATAATATTCTGAAATAAAAAATAAATAAATAAAAGAGAACACAACCACTCAACATACAGAAAAAGTCGTAGAGAACACCTGTTTCATGTTACCAGACCACAGCTTGGATGTGTGATTAGATGGATCACACACTATCAGGAAAAAAAAAAATCACAGGAAAGAATGGGTTGACAAGTTAACAAAATGTTTATGTTGTTTCCAATTTAGAAAGAGAGAGAGGCAGAGAGAGAGAGAGAAAGGGACCAAATCGCTGGAAGCTAGAAACATTTTGTTTCTAGTTGAACTCTCACAAAAGGCTCCTGAATGTGGTTTCTGACATTGGAACAGAGGGTGTTTTTATGATGGATTTTTTTAACCTTTTCATCAAAAGCTGAGATTTTGCAATCACAGCTCAGTGTTTCCCAATCGTAATGACTTAAGTAGAAGTAGTATTTCTCAGCTCCACAAGCTGGTCTTTCCACTGAAGCGAAAGGAGTTAAGGATTTGTTACTTGATCTAATGGCAATGACTTTCCAATAGACATGTACAGAATCATCGATCACTGTGCCCTCTCCTTGTTTGCATTGGAACGCTGTTCAATTTACACCAATTAAAGAATGCTTGGTTTGGGTATTGAAGAATAATTAAGGGATGCAAATCCCCAAGGGCTTCTAAAAATGACATCTGACTAGAATGGTGATTATGGCATGAAGGCAGCATTAGTATTTAAATACTTTGACTGATATACAAAATCATTACCACATCTCTCCAGGAAGAGTGACATTAGGTCAATGTATGTACTTGCCTGGTCGCCCTAAACAAATTTGACAAGTCTAATTTTAAGTAATTGCTCAGAGTTTAGTGGCAGCCTCTGTCCCCACAAAGGCAGCTGTCTGGACCACAGCGCGTAATTGAGATGTGTCTTTAAACTGTATACGTCAATCCAACATGCAAATGTGCTCTCAAAATATGTTAAAGGTTAGTGATGCTCCAGAGAATTCTTATCCAGTCAGATTTCAACGTAGGAAAACTTTCCTATAGCTACTAGTCAACGTATCAATGAATTCTACCTCATTCCCTATAGGAAAGATTGGGTTTTCCTGGTAGATAGGGCTCCAGAGTTCATCTAGAAACCATTCCAAGCTGTCTTCCCAGGACCAGCAGCATCAGCCACACCTGGTAACTGGTTAGAAATGCAAAGTCTTGGGCCCCACCCCGCCAGGCCTGCTGAATCCGCAGCTCTTGATGCGAGGTCCCACAGCGATGCTGTAGGAAGCCCTCCAGCAACTCTGAAGCCCACTGATTCACTAGATGGTGATGAAAGGGAGGCCCACCATTTAGGTAATTTGCAGCTCACTTGAGTGTAGAGCTGGGGCTGATTATATTGTGTTCAGGATTTTTAATTCCTGGATTTTGGTGCAACTTTCGTTGTAAATGTTAACCTTAAATTCATATGTTATCAGAAGTCCAATCAATTAAATAAGACAGACTTTTATTATTCAGCTAAAGTTCTGAAAATGCTTTGCTCCTCTGTTTTTTATTCAAGCCCCTGTGTATCCCTGAGAAGGCACACAGGATCTGGGCTGGCAGATGGCTGAGTTTTGTCTTCTTCTTGGACATCAGAGACTGAGCCTCTCGGCCCCCTGCAGTAGGGTGCAGCCATTGGACTGGTTGGAAGAGGAAGGATCTCCTGAACCA
The DNA here is from genome assembly GCF_041146395.1 of Eulemur rufifrons. Classification (NCBI taxonomy): domain Eukaryota; kingdom Metazoa; phylum Chordata; class Mammalia; order Primates; family Lemuridae; genus Eulemur; species Eulemur rufifrons. Next base: position 36,929,474 of record NC_091001.1, on the reverse strand, counting down.
GAGATCTGATGACCAGTGTGAGAGCCTCGAGGGGTCCCTTCTTCAGTCCTTGGAGAGCATCCATGCATGTATAGAGAGTGACCCTCCCTTGCCCCGAGTCCCTGCATGACAACGGTGAGCAGAGCCCCTGCTGCCCCTCCCTGGACGTGACAAGAGAGTGACAGACTTTGGTATAGTAAAGTACTGACACCTGGAGAATGTTTGTTACCACTTCATAACCCAGCATATAACAGGACTCTTTGGGCCCTCTGCACTGTCCCTTTGCACTATTAAAAGTAGGTGATGGGTAGAACAGAGAGGGCTGAGAAAGAAGCATCTTCCGCATTTAGAACATAATCAAATATAATGAGATTTCCAAGAGGACAGAAGAATGTGAACCAAATCGGAGTTACTAACCAAAAGGCAGATTTTAGATTTAATTTTCTTTTCTCCTAATTTTCTTTTCTAATAATCATTGTGTCTTTACCACAGCCTGACAATCCTTTAGCCACATAGAACCTGTATTTCCCTCTCTATAAGTGAGTGAATCAAATCAAAAATAAAAAATAAGGGCCGTCTCCTTTGCAGGCTACACAACTTCATGTTTCCCATGCCCTGCCACGCAGCTCAGCCATGCAGCCAAAGTGGAAGAAAAAGGCTTCTCTCTGACGTCCCCAGGCTCCCAGCAGCTGGGGGAAGCCGAGCGGAGTCGCTTGCTCCCATCCCTCTCCCTCTCCCCATGCCTTGTCTCCCTGAGCACCCACGCCACCAGGTGGGCTGGGCACCCAGCACCCCCAGCGCGGCCCCTTCTTCTGCGTCCCTCTGTCTCTGCGGCAATGCTAAGCTTTCAGCCATCTCATCCCCGGGCTCTCTGTCTGTGCAGGGTAAGGGGTAAAATGTGCCTCTGAATGGGGAGGAGTAGACAGGGTGGATTAATAGCAGTGGCAGAAGAGGGATACAGCCGAGCAGAACAAAACGAGGGTGACCCGGACAAAACAAAGCGCCACAATAGATCATTTCTGAAAAGTCATCCGGGCAGCTTTGAAACCCAGGGTTGTGTGTTCCAGCACAGTGTCACAGCCACGGGCTTTCAAGAGACATGAATGGAAACGGAACAGTAACTCTTTTTCATGCCTCTTTTCAGGGGTCTTGTCAGCAGAGAAGGATTTACCATTCAATTCCTATACTTTTATGTGGGAAATTAGGAATTTGCCCCTTAAAAAGAAATTGCCTTTTAAACTCTCATAAATTGTAGAGATTTTATAGATTTCCCAAAACTTCTTCCTCCTTTTCCTCCTTCCACTTATATTTCATTTTTTAAAATACTCATAAACAGACACACACACATACACTTACACAGTTCCCACCTTCCCCACTTTTCTCAGGAATCTTCTATTCAGAAAATCTTCAGCCAAAGAGGTATCTCATCTTTCTGCTCAATATGGCATTTGGTTTCTGTCCTTGACTATTTCGTTTTACCACGTTTCATCATACCTCCAACTTCTTTTTGGAACGAAGAGATCTACACTAGAAAATACTTATCACTGCGTATCTGACAAGAGGGCATGTTGGTCCAAGCTGGTGAAACGGTCAAAGGCAAAATAAAATAGGACATTCGTGCATCCATCGGCCAGCGGGCATTTACCGTGCAGCCACTGGTGTGACTTCCTCCCGCTGGCCCGGAATACACGCTACTTTTCAGTTGTCTAATAAAAACAATCAGGTTTTACCAGAAGAGAGCCCAGCAAAATGTCCCCAACTGGAATGGACTGACGGGTAGTTTAGCAGAGGACAGGACAGCTCGGGCTCCTTCCTTCTCAGAAGCCCACAGTGTTTTGCCATGTTAATCTCATTAACCTTCCCTATCAGTTTCAACAGGACAGAAATGAAGACTTGAGGACGTGGAGTTCCTGCCCGGGAGAAGTCAAGCTTTGGCTCCGAGCCAGTACATTTGATCTGGCTCCCCAGGCCTCTTCCAGGGGCTTTTTTTGGAGCAGAGGAAGAAAGCACAAACAAGGGAACTTTGCCATAGGAAACCCAGCCATGTGTGATTTCGGGCTGCCCTCTCCCCTCCTCCTGCCCCCACGAGAGTCCCGATCCCGGGTGTAGGGGTGTGGGGAGCGGAGCGCAGCGGGGCTGAGCCGGGCCATTCTCCAGGGGCGGCCAAGCATGCCTGCACCCCTGAGCCCTTGCCCTCCCCTCGGGGAGAGATAGAAAGGAGGGTCGGGGCGGGGGAGGGAGGAGAAGAGAAGGTTTTCCTCCTCAGCAGGTCTGTAAGGGGAGACTAGAGCTGGCTAACCATTTCCTGATGTGCAAACGCTGAAACTTGGACTTCTTTTCTTGTTAGATTTCTTAGATATGCAAAAACCTAACCCAACAAAAGAGAGGCTCAAAATATATTTAACTTGGATGGGTCCAGAGCCTGATGTCACTTCTCTGACGGAAAAAAAAATAAATGAAAACAAATCAAACAATTTCCTATGTCTAAGGACAGTATTGAAAACCTTAGAAACACCACATCAAACTCTGCAAACCTGGGAACTGTATCGTTTCCTTCCTTGTCAATAGTTATGTCAAAAGAGCCAGGATATTGCTCTTTAAGGGGCAAAATCTCCATTCGAAATTAATATTTGAAGGAATAGCGGCTCCTAAATATGGGCCTGGCTTGCCTGAGAAAAATAGGTAGCTTTAATGATCTGGGAAGGTTTAATTTGTGATTAAAATATTTAATTTAACTATATTTAATTTAAGTGTGTATTTAAATTATAATTAAATATATTCAAATTATATTTAAATATTTAATTTAAAATTAAAATATTCCCATTTCTTTCTTTGCTACCTCTAAAGGAAGAATAGAAATTCCAAAAGCCAGGCCCCTGAGAAGCTTTCTAAAGCCCCATGGCAACAACTAACTCTTACAAGCCCCAGAGAGAGTGCCTCTGGGGAAACCCGCTTTCAACAGCCTCACCCACAACCAAAAACTACAGACGTTGACAAGATGACAGCACCGCTAACCTCTAAACCAGCAATTCCCAGCCTGTTTGGAATTTGGGTAGCATATTGCTTAAGAAATCCTTCTTCCAACTTAACTCTTAAAAAGCAGTGGCTTATACTTATTTTTTAAATAAGAAAATTAAATTGCATTCAGATATTAATGATGCAATTAGAAAAATTCTTCTTAAAACCTATTAAGAAGAAAACCTATTCCCACCTCTGCTGCCAGGGCCTCTATGGCCCATGGCAGTCATAGAAACTCTTTCTTTTTCACAGTGCTTTCTCCACCGAGCAGTGAAAGTTATCTTAAAACAATAACCAAGTGAACTATCCCACCCTCCATACCCATCCCTGGCTGAAAACTCTTTTACAGCTTTCTGGTGCACTGAGAGTAAAACCCAGGCCTGGCTCCCGCCCATGTTGCCAATATCCGGATCGTGCCTCTCCACCCTCTTCATTCTTCTCTTCAGTTCCTTGTGGTCAAGAACTTCCTTGCCCCAGGGCCTGTGCACATGATCCTCTCTGCTTGCAGAGGCAGGTTTCCACTTCATGCATGCCTGGCTTCTTCTCTTCTCTTAGGCTTCAGCTCATACACCAACTCCTCACAGAGGCGTCCCCTGACCATGCTGTCTAAAGTAGCCTTCTCCCAACCAGTCATCTCTATCCCAGCCTTGAGTTTTTGTTCAGTCTGTAGGTGTTTTAATTTTATGCCTGTCTACTTGTTTTTGTCCGTCTCCCCTACTGGAATGTAGGCACCAGGAGGGTAGAGATATGACTCTTTAGTCTACCATCACCAGCAACTTGCATGTTGCCTGGTACAGACTTGGTGCTCCATAAATATTTGTGGAAAAAAGGAAAGAATGAAGGAAGACAAAATATTGACTTGAATTTGATGCTTTGCTTCCCAGCCTGGAAATGTTCTGCATTATTGAAGGTCAAACCCAAGCTCTTACATTAAACAGACCCCAAAATACAATGGCTTGTAAGATCAAATTGATTTTTCTTCTATATAGCATTGTGGAATTGGACAGTCTAGGCTAACAGGATGTTCTGTTTCACACAATGATTAAGAGATCCAGACTCTTCCCCTGTTGTTGCTCCTCTGTCCTGCAGGGCAGTGCTCATCTGCTGGCTAGAACAGGGTTCCAGCACATAAGGTACCAGTTCGTTGGACGGCAGAGAGAGAGCAAGGCCCAGAACAGTGATTTCCGTTTCAGATGTGAAACAGAAGTTGTACATACCACTGGTGCTCACATTCCACAGGCAGTAACTTAGTCTCACAGCCTGCAAGGGAGGTTGGGAAGTATAGTCTCTGGCTGAATGGCTTCAAACCCAGGAAGAAAGGAAAAATGGATCTGGGGGAAACTCAGCATCTACCACATGTTCCTAGACTCTTCTCTGAGTATAAAGCATTCTGTGACCTGCCTGGGGGTCATGGAGCCTGTGCACAGACTCTGCCCTTATACTGGACAAGAAAGACTTCCCACCCAGGATCCCCCACCGTGCTGTAGAGCTCACGGAGGCTGGATAAGCAGCACAACTTAAGGGTGGCAGAATCACTGCCGCCACCTCGAACACTGAGACTCCAACATATTCAACCTGTCCCTTCCTCTCTTGCCTCTGAGGCTTAGAAAATGTCCAGATGCATTTTGTTTTAGCACCTAAATTCTGCCATTCAGTTCTTTACCCATGGTATAAGAAGAACATGCAAAAGCAATTGACCAGAGTGCCAGCTGTTTTCATTTGCAGTGAAGGAAGTAGACAGGCAGACCTCTTCCATGTCCCCAAGACAATCCCAGCTTAGTGGCTTCCTTCTGTGTGACCTTCAGCAGATTACTTAACGTCCCTAAGACTCAGTTTGCTCACTTCCAAAATGGGAGCAAAAATACTTTCTTCATGTGGTTATTAAAATTAAATTCACTAATGCATGTAAAGTTCTTAGTTTTTTAAAAACAAATATCTGACAGATAGATATTTAATTTATTTTTCTTTCAATTAGTGGCTTTTCTCTTGCCAGTTTCCAGCGTGCTCTTCCTCAACCCCATCAAATGCCTCCAGCCTATTAAGTTCCCCTGTTGCCTGAAGTCTTTTCTGAAATAGTCTAGTGCTCCTTGCCTCTCCCTTCTCAAATCCTGTCCCATAATTGTTCACATTGTTATTTAATGTCCTGCACTAGGCCCTGATTGTTTCATAAGCATTTATCTCGTTGGCAAGACTGTAAGCTTTCTGAAAGCAGCTGGAATGAGGTTGGGGGGGTTCTCGTAGCCTGTGACACGTAACACAATGGGGACTACCTACAACCACTCAACAAGCACGTCATCAAGCCATTCGAACGGAGACATCCACAGATTAAAGTTAGATGTACGTGATTCTAGAGAAACAAATCAATTCAGCAGATTAGTCCCAAACGTTGGTTGACTCAGGACTGCTTTTTTAAATAGTAAAATATTCTGCTTATGTGAACTGAATGACTAACTTACTATCCCTCTGTAGAAGTTGAAAACGTTGCCTAAAATTATATCACGCACTGGAACTTCTGGTAACTCACGATACTGCCTTCTGGGTGGTGTTTATTCTATGCCACAAACACCTGAATTACTGAAATTGAAGTCAATCCAAGTTCTCTGTTTGGGGTTCCAGCACTTTGTGGACTGGCACACGTGTCTGACAAAAATCTGGGGAATGCTTGTCCTTTCATTCCTCTGAGAATTATGCCATTTTCCAAGAAAAGCTAAATAGCTCATTCATGTTTCACTCTCTGTTCTTCCAGGCTGGTTTCCTGAGGATATTTTTTAGCCAGACTGGTGTGTTTTCTTTTTTTTTTTTTTTTTTTTAATAGGCTGCTGTAAATTGAGAGTTTTAAACTTAAACTTATATTGAATGATACTTGAGTGCATTACCAAGTGAAGAATATTATCCTTATTTCATCTGTTACAGATGCAAACAACAAACACGGGAATGGCGTCCCTCAGTGGCACATGCGGACAAATGGCCCCAGAGTACACGCAAACCCATGTGAAGTCTCTCAGTACTGCTTCTGAGGGGGCCAACTAATAAGTACCATCAGGTAACGAAACTGTTGTTTTTCTTTTCTTTCTGCATCACTTTTATCATCAAGAGAAGTGGAGAATTTCACATTTCAAGGGCTTTTTGCACAGGAAATCCTAGTGTGGCCTTAACACAGACTGAAGTCTCTAGGGGGGAAGTTATGGAGTAACCTAAAAAACTCAAACAGAGGAGCAAAGCTCCCTGACCGGATGGCATCCATCTGGGGCTTCCAGAAGGAAACTGATAGGTATATATACCACCCGCAAATGTGGGGCACGCTCCAGACCATTTGAATTTTTGGAACCTATTTTCAAAAAAAGGAGATGCCATGTACTGCAGTGCTCTGAGCCCAGGTTCACTCCCTAGCAATAAGCTTAAAGGCAGACAAGGAAAATACTTGGTTTGGCTTGCTCAGGCCAGTGTGAACTGGGCAGGGAAAAGAGTAGAAGAATCTATAAAGTTCCTTAGAAAACAAAAAGGCACTAGTCAACCAAGACAGGCAGGCACTATGCAAATGTGAGTCTCCCAAAGCTCAGGAGAAAGGCCTCCCCCGCCCACTTCCTTGAAATGATGAACCCAGCAAAGCCTTCAGAGAAGAGGACACTTGAGCTGGGTGTTTACTCACAGCAGAATAAAAGCACACGGGGGAGTAGGAACATACAATGGCCCCATGAGCACAGAGCAGGGCCCAGACTGGCAGGGGCAGAAGGCAGGGCTGGGTGTGGTGGGTCTTGGGGAGCAGAGCACCCTCCTGTAGACTGTAGACCGTTGGGAGCTTGCTGGACCCGGCTATGGAAGAGCAGGTCTTTGTCTCCCTCACACCACGTGAGGAGCTGCGAATCAGCCAAGCATTGCAGAACAGGCCGCTGCCTTCAGAGAGCGTGCGGAAGAGCTCCTCTTGTTTTACAGTGTATGATGATGAATTGCGAGGCTGACCCACAAGTAATTGAGTCACAGAGGAGCAATGCAGCCTGCACCAGATGACATTTAGTCCAAAACCGTGCAGGTAAGAACAAGCACTCTTACTGATGAACCGGGAAGTAGAAGAAATTACATTTTTCCATAGCATTTATTGCCTTCTAACCTACTGTGGCCGTCAGGGTCCCAGTGGGAAACAAATGGCCCATTCAAACGGCTGCGGGTGGGGAGAAGCTGTTGAAGGATCCGTTTACAGAGGAATTGTCAGGGTTAAGGAAACCAAAGTGGTGGCGAGCAGTTATCACTCCTAAGCGGTGGCATTGGGGAGGGCGGATTCCCTCCACTGGGGAGGGCTGAGTCCCACCATGGGCTAGGACCAATTCCCACTATTGTGGAGCGTTGGTTTCCTCCTAGTGAAAAAGCAATTGTCAAGGGACAGGGCTTCAGTACCGTGAGCTCCCTGTCCTGCTCTTCAGCTTCCAGATCCTGACCCAGCTGGGTCTTGAGAGTGTGAAGCCACTGACACCATCAATAATGAGCCACCTCCCTGGGGTCCTCTGCAAAGCAAGGCAGAGAAGGGCAGAGAGGGGTCTGCAGAGGTGATTGGAAATGTCCATGCTGTGCACTCTACTTTTAAATGCTTATCTCCTGTTGTCTACCTCAGCCCATAGAATGGAAGCTCCTCAAGGACAGCAACTGAGCCAGTCCTGTCACTGCTGTGTCCCAAGTATCCGCATTCACTCAATGGCATGCAAAGAATATTTGTTGCAAGACTGAACTGGAGCAAGGAAGAAAACTGCTTGCCCAGTATTTGACAGAAACTAAGTAATAAGAGACAAGCAGGATTCTTTATAACATAAAAATATTCCTTAACAGAGTGTTTCCCTATGGTAAACTGGGTCTTATTTTGGCCCTTCTGCCCAAAGCAATATAGCCAAGATATATAAGAAGGAAAATATAGTGGGGCACAAAATTTGCTGAAAAGATTATACTTATGCTTTGCTTGGAGTGAAGATATATTTTGAGACTGAAGTATTTTAAGTTGCCTTAAAAAAAAATACAAGAAACACATCCTTCTCCTAACTTTTCAGACCTGTGGTCTAAGAATGAGAGACAGTTGCCAGGATTATTAAAGAAACTGTGTTCAACAGTGGAAAGATGTCAGGTTGTGGGATTTTTCTGCCACGGGAGGTTTTAGAGGACAACGTTGTCTGGATTTGATGACAGGTAATGACATTAACTAATTACAAAACTAATCACATTTGGAGCAGTGGAAGCTGAGATCATGATAAGCGTAATCAAATCCCTGACTTCGGGGCTTCAGGAATCAGAGGGTAAGCTTTCTCCTCTTGCAAAGCTTGGCCAGATGCCTTTCAAAGTCCTTTGTCTGAATATTTTGGAAGCTGCAGATACCAACAAGAGTAGGAACTGTAGCACCCAGTGGCCGGACTGGCACTCAGCCCGGGGACTAGGCTGGAAGGGCTCTGTGGGGGTCCCGACTGGCTGAAGAGGAGCCTTGCCCACCTGCCGTCAGGAGCTCCAGTCAAGGTAAAGCCCTGGATCTTTCAGTCTCTTTTCTCTTCCCCCCAAAAGCCTGAAGACCTGTGCCCACCACCTCCCCTTCATCACTGGTTGGGTTGCCTTGGACAGCCTACAACCCACTGGAGCCTCAGTGTTTCCCTCTACAAAGTAGACATAGAAAATATCTATCCCATTTGCCTCAGCACACTGATGTAAGAATCCAGTGAAATGGAGTTTACTTGGCGTCTTATAAACTGGTCTGAATACAGCACATATCACTGGTATTAATCCAAGTTAAAGGCCCAAGTACCTATGATATGAATGCTTCAATTACCAAAATAGTAGGGAATTATTCAAGTCAAGAAGCTGCCCACCTTCTAGTGGTCAGTTCCTTCTCCATCTCTTTCCCTCTTCTCTCTCTATCTCACTCTCGCTCTTGCTCTCTCTCACTCTCTGGGAGGAAGGGGACCAGTTCATCTCCTTCAAAGCCTTTTCAGTCCTTTTAAGGGACAATAGAGCATCAAGCTGTGCTGTGGAAATGCCCTGGTCATTCTTCCCATCTACTCACATTCCTTAAGCCCTGATGTAAAACTTGAAAGGAAATGAAATCCTAAATGTAAACACTATCTTTCAGTCACTTGGAAAATTATCTACCTCTCCTTTCTCTCTCTTATCAATTCACTCACCCTCAATTAAAGCCATCCTTTGAGTTAAACCTCACTTTTCAGAAACCAAGCAATCGCTTAAGAAAGAGAAAAATATTAAGAGATCCAGATTTCAATTAACTTTGCCATTGATTTTTGTGTAATTCTGGGGGAGGCATTATTCTGTTGGCAAAGTAGGGGCAAAGAACTCGAAGATTAATGAAGGCTCTAATGATGGCAGTGGGCAAGGTCTGAGACATTTGCAGTCCTGTTCTTCAGGCTCTGCTGAAAAGCAAAAGCAAAAATAGGAGGAAAATGGCCTTTGCTTTTTTAAAAGCTGCAATTGCTTCATAATTGTTGAATACATATTGATCATAACAAGAGACCCGTGGGTAGCACACGAGAGTGTACACACACACACACACCCCCCACATAAATACAATGGAGAAAACCATTGATACAGATATAATTTTTAATGTGTTGTGTCACTGAATGTCTACCAGAGGAAAAAAGTCTCCGTGAAAATAGATTTAAAACAACAGGCAGTTTAATCAGATAAGTACACAGCATTCATCTCTGTCCCCTAGCAATATGATTGCAGCATAATGAATGAAGGGAAGGAGCTCGTCGGGATCCATCTCTTCTGAGCAGCAGAGTGAAACCAACTGTCACTGAGAACCGTTCCTGGGGTGGGGCGGGAGCAGGGTCTGCTGCTGTGATCATCACCATCATCACGGGCTAAACTCAAGCAAAGGAAATAATCAACACAATGTAGGATTTTATTTTAAAAGGTTTATTCCAACTTTAGTTGACTTCCTGATGGGGGTGAGGGGTTCAGCCCTGCAACACAACTCACCAATTTTTGGAAGCTCCTACTGGGGTGGAGCGAAGGCCAGTGATGAGAAGACACCTTGCAAGGAAGTGTCAGGGGAGTGAATTGCAGCAAATATCCTTCTCTCAAACCAAATGCAAACAGTGAGGCTATTCAATTACAAGGCCATCAAGCAAAAGCTGGAAAGTGTGTTTGTTGCTTGCTGCTCTTGTGCAAAGGTAAGTGTTAGATTAGTGCCGACAGTTATGGTCTGACCTTGAGCTGCTGATCGCTGCTGTCTCCAAGGAAACAGTGGGGTTGGTGAGGGAGCCTGACGGTGCCAGCACTCAGAGTGGCCTGCAGGAGGCTGAGGCTCACGTGTTTCTTGACTGCCTGCTATGAGCCAGCCCTGTTCCAAGTCTTTGCCCCTCCCACAACCTTGTGAGGTGGGTCCTGTTATTCCTTGCCTTTTATAGACCATGCAGAGAGATGAAACAACTCACCCAAGATCACATGGCTATTAGGTGTTAGAGAGGCATACAAAGCCAGGCCACCATTGAGAGTACCAGGTAACAACTATGTGGCTGCTCAGAGGAACTGAATTTAATTGAATGGAAAATCAGAAAAGTGGTGGGCTGTAAAGAAGGCAGGAAATGATTTGGCTTAATTACAATTCTCTCCAAAATAAAAACCAATTTGCCCAGCTCTCCCCCTGCATCTCAGCAGTGCTCAGCAACATTTCCATGAGTGCCTCAGAGAGACAAGCATCCTCTCCCTACCCCTCTTCCTGAATCACCACCCTGAACATGCACAGAGGAGCCAGGCCCAGGACAGACACTTGCTACAGAGAACACGGGCCAGGAACAGCGGTCAGCCTGAGACCCTGGAACTGTGAACTCCAGCAGCTCCGCCCCCACCACCCAGCCCCGATGGTCTTGGCTCTGCACTGGGACCCCCAGCAATCATGGAAGGAAGCAGACCCTCAGCACCGCAGCGTGAACCATCCATTTTAATCTTTCAAGAGTACTTTGACGTGTTCTACCCATCCTGATAGTGGCTGCTGTGAATCTTGGTCCACAACTTTAGTATATAAAAAATATAATTTTTTACAATTTAATTTCTATTTTGAAGCTTCATTCTTTAAGGGTGGCTGGGACTCAGGCCCAAAGTCTCAGCTTCCCTTAGATCATAGATAAGTCTGGAGATTCTTTAGTTCTAAGTCTTGGTAGGGGGAAGGCACAAATCTGTGATGTGATGTGTCTATTCAACTTCTGACATGTCACTCAATCCCTCCACCTGGTCCTCAGACATCAGTTCACCCAAACTGCCCCAGACACGCCCTTGTTCCACCCATGTGGCCCCCTGGCTGTGTGTGGCCCCCAGGACTCCGCCCCTCTAGACTGCCCCCCATGATCAATCACTCCCCCACAGACTTGCCTATCACTCTGGGTGTGCTCTCTCAAGTCTTCCGCTGGGCCCTACGGCCTTTCTGTCCCCCTAAGGGCTGGGGCTGTTGCAAAACAAAACAGTGTGTTGGGAAAGGCTTGCATTCAGATGACTATAACAAAAACCCGACAATAAGGGCTTGACCAAATAGACATTTATTATGGGACACAACAAAAACATCTGGTACAGTGCTTGAGGATGCAACCAAGGAGCCAGCCTCTTTCTATCTTCCACCCAGGCCACAGTTTAGCAACGGCAGCTGTGTCCTGAGCGCTGCGTGCCTCCACGGCAGGAGCAGGAGGGACTGGGACTGAGAGAAGCAGCCAGGGCAGACTGCAGTGTGAGGCTCACGGGGCACTGCTGGAGGCCTCTGAGTACCCCGATTTGCAGGGGAGTCTCGAGATTTTAGCTTTCCAGCCTCCACAGCAGTTAGGTAAATGGCGGTCAGAAGGAGACTGAAGAAAGGATTGAGGGGGGCAAACTAAAGAATCCGTCACAACCAGGAAACTCATCTTCCACTGTCACTTCCTTTCCCAAAGCACCGGCAGGCTCTGGCCAGTGGCTTGAATGAGGTACAGGTGAAAAAAAAAAAAAAAAGAACCTGAGAGGTAAAAAGTTAGATAATGCTTCATACAATATCCCGTCTCATGAGTTCAAGACCACCTCAGTCTGTGTCGACAGCCCAGGGGACGCTCACATGCTAGTTTCAACCCACCTCGGGACTCGAACTCTGAGAACGAGACACCAAGACCTCACACTAGAACCTGCCACTCACTCAGGGGCTGCACGACCTGCACCAAGGGCCTCTGTTTTTCCATCCGGACCCCCGCTTGACCTAGGAGCCCCAAAAGCCACTGGTAAATAGACATTGGGCCAATGAAGCTCCCATGTTTGGGAATGGCAGACGCTAGGCCAGTGTGCAGCAGGCCCTGCCTCCCTGACTCCAGGAGGCCCGGTCACCGAGGGAGAACCACAGAGGCTCAGCCACTCTGTACCAGCTATGTGCCACCCAGTGCCTTCAGGGTCCCAGAAGGGCCAGCGCCAGGCTCGGGCCACCTGCGGAGATCCGAAGGCCCCCTCCCTTCACTCTGGCTACCACCTGGTGAGGCAGAAAGTCTCACCTGCTGAGTCTGCACTCGAGGTCTGTTACCCTATGTCCCTGGGAAATCCCTTTGAACTGAGCCCAATTTCCTCATTTGTAAAATGAAGATGGTAACACCCACCTCGCGGGGTTGCTGTGACGATGAGAGGGGGTGGGTATGTGGTTCTTGCCCACACGGGCTTTTTTAGTCTGTTGTAATGGCTCTTCTCATATAGGCCACTGGGGACTTGGATTGGACCAGAAACAGAATCCAAATCAGTGCTGCCTGCTAGAGACATGAAGGGGAACGTTTTTACCTGTGTAAATCTACCTCCAGAAGGTGCTCCAAAAGTTGGTTTGTTTTTGTTTGGTTTTGTTGTTGTTGTTATTGTTGTTTTGTTTTGTTTTTGGTCGGGGGAGGTTGGCAGTAGCAAGGGTTGGCTGAGAACACTCCCTAACCTGGCGTGGCTGATTGGTACCAACCTGTTAGAATCACCTACTGACCTCAAGGCAGCATAAAATTGTGGGTATTTATTTGCCCTGATGTGAGGTGGCCTTTTGATCTCTCACTTACAGTGATACCATTTGCAGATAGATTGATTCTTTTGGGCTCTTTGGCTACCTTTAGGACTATGTGCTTCCATAGAGTCATCTGTACCCACGTGTAAAAAGAGAGCTTCGTAATCAACACTAAGTGTAGTACAACTAAAAATGATATGCTTGCCAAAAAATAAAATAAAATTGATCTCCGGCTACATTAGTGAAGCATAAGTGCTGTGTACTTGAACAGACCATACCTGAAGTTCAGGTGCATTCCTGTGTAAGAATAAGCCTTACTTTATGTGCATCAAGACAAGAGCCAGTCACAGAGAGCTACAAGAAGGCAGGTTTGACTCCAGTGAAGGAAGAGAGACTTCAGTGACGGAACTGGACGGTGGACCTGCAGCCCTGAGGGGAGCAAGCGCCAAAGCTAGCAGGACTCGAGACTGGAGGCCGAGTGCTGATTGAGGATGTCACATCGCACTGCCTTGTGGCGCTGTGGTGCAGAGCAACGAAATCATTGTCTCAGAAACCCCTTCCACGCTACCTGCTCAGGGCCATTGGCCACTTGTTCACCCAGCTGCCTTGCAACAGACATCATGGGGCACAACCCAACGGGCCCCTCCTCAGGGCCTTGGCTGGCTTCTCTCCTCCCACCCTGGGGCTTCTCTGCTACCCCTACAGCATGAGACATCCCAGCAAAACTCAGTGTACAGTCTTGCCCAACCCAGAGGTGAGAGGAAGAAATAAAGGAGTAGTATTAATGACCCACGAGGCAAACCATTTACCAATCAGAGCCTGTAACTGGCAAATAAATTCTTTTCCCTTCCTCCTTCTCCCTCCACCCAATCAGTTTGTCCTGAGCCTTAATAGCTATGCTCTGGGGGGATGGTCCCTGTATCTGTTTCCTATAGCTGCTGTAACAAATCACCACCAACTTGGTGACCTAAAACAACAGAAATTTATTATCTTACAATTCTGGAGTCCAGAAGTCTGAAATCAGCATCACTGCACTCACATCAAGGTGTGGCGGGGGCTGCGCTCCCTCCAGAGGCTCCAGGGAGCCTCCTTCCTTGCCTCTTTTTGCTCCTGGTGGCTGTGACATTCCATGGCTTATGATCACATCACTCCTGTCTCTGACTCCTGGATCACACCGCCCTCTCCTCTTCTGTGTGTCAAATCTGCCTTTGCCTCCACTAAGGATACTTGTGATGGGATTTGGCATTCACCCAGAAAATCCAGGGTAATCTCACATCTCAAGATCTTAATGACATCTGCAAAGTCTTTGCCCTAGAAGGTAACATTCACAGGTTCTAGGGATCAGGATGTGAACATATCTGGGGGCCAGTATTTAGCCTCCCAGGGTCCCAGATGACTGAGCAATCAGTTATGCTTCATGCCAGGCTGTGGCTATATCAATAACATGCCTTCATATTTGCTCCTTTCATTTCAGCTACATTATCCTTCTCCCAAACTCCTACAACTCTGGGACTGAACTCTCCACTACAGAGGCAGCACATGAGATCTTCCTCAAGCTCTACTTTCTACGGAACCCAAAGTAGTGTGTGTAAAACCATTAAGAACAGTGTATATGGTAATGGTAGTAACAGTAATAACAGCAATACAGTAACAGTTTCTACAGTTTTCAAAGGTGTTTCACTTTCTCCCAGAGCACTGCTTAATCACTAAAAATTAGGCCTACACACTCAGGGAATGGAGGTCATCTATTGTAGCAGGATGTTCCGCTGTGCTGAAAGATTTATTCCTCCTCTACAAAACATTTCCAACCTGGTGACAATTTTTCAGTAGAATACTCACTAAATGAATGGAATTAGAAAAAGAAGTGTATTCCACAGCAAATGGAAGAAAATTCATTCTGTTACAAGAAAGTTAAATAAATTAGTTAATGTTTACAAATTCCTTACAGATGAAAAGTGTTATCTGTAGCAGCACTAAGTCCTGCTATGAATATGCCTTTTGTGTGCTGAAACAAATTACATTTCTTAAAACAGCAGTGTCCCGGGCCCTAGGGATATCTGAGAAGTAACACACCTTCATGGATGAATTGCTGAATTAGATATCATCACCTCCAAATTCAGTCAGCAGGCCTGTGACTGCCTTTTGTGGAGGACACGGGAGGAATAGAGCAGAACTTTCTACCGTACCTCTCAGAGGTCTTTGCAGGTGACAACTGTACAATGGAAGATTCTGGAAGCTTGGTTTCTTCATCAGGCAACTTCATTGGCACCTTTGTTTCAGAGAATCTTATGACTTTTAGGTTCACAGGTAAATCTGAAGAGAACAAGTAGCCAGTAACATCAAACATGAGGAAAATATTGGCAAACTTCCCCATTAAAAGAGTGAATATCAAAAACAGAAACTTTCAAGAACTTCATTTCTCTCATCGTGATAAGGAAAATTCAATATTTTGGTGAAAACCTGCTTTCTCCAGCCATATTTGATCATCATCATCTGAAAAAATTACAAGACATCTCATTGAATAAATATCTGAATGGATACTGTATGTAACAGCATGATAAAATAAGTCTACATCTGGGCCGGGCGCGGTGGCTCACGCCTGTAATCCTAGCACTCTGGGAGGCTGAGGTGGGCGGATCGTTTGAGCTCAGGAGTTCGAGACCAGCCTGAGCAAGAGCGAGACCCCACCTCTACTAAAAATAGAAAGAAATTATATGGACAGCTAAAAATATATATAGAAAAAATTAGCCGGGCATGGTGGCGCATGCCTGTAGTCCCAGCTACTCGGGAGGCTGAGACAGGAGGATCGCTTGAGCTCAGGAGTTTGAGGTTGCTGTGAGCTAGGCTGATGCCACGGCACTCACTCTAGCCTGGGCAACAGAGTGAGACTCTGTCTCAAAAAAAAAAAAAAAAAAAAAAAAATAAGTCTACATCTGGCAGACCCATGTTTAATATGATACATGCCATTTAGCCAGACAATTCACATAATGATCATTTTTCTGGTATGGATTCCTTTGGACTTCATGTACAAAATCTTAACTTTCAAATCTCCCAAGCCTAGATTACCTTCATCTTTTAGTTGCTAGTACAATCTGCTATCAACATTTTAGTATCTCTCTTTCTCTTTCCTTTCATGGTATGTACACACACACAGACACGTGCACATACACATCCGCATACACACAACATAAAACAAGGTGTCAGGCAACACCGTGAAGAATGACAGCATTGCTCTCACCCTCCCCACTCATCTACTCTCTCTTTCTCCACTCCAAATCCACTCCCTGGGAAGCACAGAGAAAATCTAGAGGAGAATCTATGTACTTCTGGAGGATTCCAGCCACAGGATTCCAAGAACAAAATTATTTGATGAGTATTCCAATTCATCTTTATATAGTTATCGCTCTCCTTGGCTAAATTCAGCTCTTTTTCCAGCTCATAGTAGGCTCTTAAATAATGTTGAATGGCAGATGAATGAATGCACAAATGAACTAAAGGACTGCACATTTCTGAAACTATGGAAAGACACGTTGTGTAAGGAAGCATCACGGTATACGGGAAAGAACAGAGCCCTGGCTTCCAGGTCTTCTACTGGCCAACTGTTTAATCTTGGGCATACTGTCTAAATCTCATTTCCTCACATACCAAACAGGGATAACAACATTTATTCTAATGTTTTTATAGATAATATCTACACCATAAACATAGTACCTTATGGTTTAGAAAACACTTGGACTCATATTCTCTCACTTGATCCTCCAACCCACCAACTGGTCCTGGAACAGAAGTTCACAGTGTTGACCATAATGTCCTTATGGAGTTAATAAAGGTGCACTCCAAGCCAGAAGTTCCAGCCATGTCTACAGCTTCTTCTCCAGGTACCAGGCAGAGGAAGAGCCGGCCACAATCAATGACTTGCCACTGAGACGATAATGCAGATCCTTTTCTCCAACCATGACTTCTTGCCCTAAATCCTTCCTGCTTCATGCCATCCACACACCTGCTCTGAACACTCATAAAATTAGCACATTAACAAAGGCCCTGAGCATCTCTTCAAAGGAGTACTACTGTAAAAATACCCACCAACTTATTTCTCAGCATAAAGTAGGTATTTAGTAAATACACAATGAACTGGACAGAAAACATGAAGAATCAGCAACTTTGTAAAGAGCCAGATAGTTAATATTTTAGGTTTCGTGGGCCATGTGGTCTCTGTCACAACTACTCGATGTTGCAGTGCAAAAACAGCTGTAGACAATACATAAACAAATGGGTGTGTCTTATGCTCCAATAAAACTTTATTTACAAAAGCAGATGACAGGTCAGATTTAACCTGATTGGGGCTTGTTTGCCAACCCGTAGACTACATCAACTCTGCGGAATGTCTTGTCAAAAACGTCATTCTAGCACTGCGTTTTGGAAGCAGGGTCCTGACAACTCGTGCTTAACACAGATATTCAGGCACTTTGTCTCTCTTCCTCCACTGTCCTTTGATAAACACCAACTGGCAGAGGGGACATGGAGCATTTTCTCTTCAGTTGCAGTCATTCTGAAAGACAAAGCAGGGGCAGAGATTAAAACCAGACCCGAGGTCTTTGTGCCATACTCAGCGTATCAAGTGCCGCTCTTCAAATTGTATTGAGCTAGCTGTATACCTTAATAAAGAAAATAGAGCTATTCTTTCACTTAATAGTCTTTTAGTAAGGGTATGGGGGCCAGGTTTACCAAAGGCCCTTATAAAATGCTGGCTGAAAGGAAATAATGCTCCTTGGCACCGCAGAATCTTTTTCATGTGAAGCTACACGATCACTTTTCATTTTGTTTCTCAAGCACTCCATGGCACCCATCCATGTATTAGGCTAATAACTGCATGAATCTAGTTAAAAGGAACCAAGCAATTATTTTAATTAGAAGAGAACAAAAATAACACTCCTGGCTTCTGTTTTAAGGAGCAAGAAGGAAGTAGTCAGGGTTCAAAAAGATCCCACAAAATATTTTTGTGAAAGGAAAAATAATTAAGGCCAAATTTAGAATGTACTTGCAATACATGGGCCAAATAAAATGAATGGCATCACTGTGAACTAGGACCCATTCATATATAAGAGCCCCAGAAAGTCCATTTTATGTGATACCATTTTGAGGGTATAGCCAATTTTACAAAGTGAAAGTGAATGTCTACTAGAGACTTTAATGATCCTTGTGAATCTCTCACACAATTTCCTAAAGAGTGTCTGTGTAAACTCTTTTATTAATAAGAGAAAGGGGAAGGATATTGGTCAATTTGCCTTTTAATAAGCAGGATTTTTTTAATTTAAATTCTTAAATTGCTCAAATTTGTTTCTCTGAAAAAAATCTGTCTTCACAGGAAAATCCTTGCTGCTAATCCATTCTATAAAAAGTGAATTCCACCATAAGAGGATTTTAATCAGCTGGAATGAACTCAGTTATACAGGAAGAGATTGTATCTACAGATTTCCCTGAGCCCTCTGCCTTCCTGCCTCCCCTCTGGTCATGGCATTTTGACCCTTTTATTCCATCTCAGGCTTCCAAAAAGAGATGAAATGAAACTCAAAATAGTCAACCACTGTTGTTTTTTCTATTTGGATCTATAATTGTCTATTGAGCACCTGTTATCTAGCAACACACAGAAAGTTACGGGTATACAAAGATGGCTAAGATCCAGACCCTGCCTGCAAAGAGCTCACAGTCTAATCAGACAGAGTCATGGGCAGAAAGGAGAGCCAAGCAGCCACAGCTGGGTGGGGACAAGGTTATCTGGCTTTAGCTGCTGGGTAAAGCATGGATGGTCTATTTCAGGGAGAAAGATAAGCACAGGCAAAAGCAAGGACACAAAGAAACCCAGGGTGCACACAGATAGACCCACCAAGCAGATAGAGCTGTGGGAGTATAAAACCAGAGACTAGAGTGGAACAAGAAAGCAGACTGGAGAGGTAAGTAAGAGCCAGGTGCTGTGGGCTGAATGTTGATGTCCCTCCAAAACTCGTAAGTTAGAATCTAATACCTGATGGGATAGTATTAAGAGTCAGAGCCTTTGGGAAGTGATTCAGTCATGAGGCCTCCACCCTCATGAATGAGATTAGTGTCCTTATAAAAGAGGCTTGAGCAAGCTCCCTTGCCCCTTCCATGTGAGGATGCAACAAAAAGGCACCATCTATGAACCTCTTACTAAACACTGAAATCTGCCAATGCCTGGATCTTGGTCTCCCAGCCTCCAGAACTATGAGCAATATATTTCTATTTTTTATAAGTCACCCAGTCTAAGGTATTTTGTTAAGCAACCTGAATGCACTAAAATACCAGGTCATAAGAAAATTTGGGCCATGTTGGTGACCTGGACTTCATATTGCAGAGCAATGCAGAGCCACCACATGATTTTCAGCAAAGAATTAACCTGGTCAGCTTTCCATTTCAGAGTAAGAACCTGCATGGCTGAGAAAGGGATGAAATAGAGAGCAGGTATCCCACAAATGCCATAGCCCAGGCAAGAGGTGGCAAGGCCTTGAACTGGGACAACACTAAGTAGGAAAGGAGAGATGGGGTGAGGAATAAGACATACAATACTAAAGGAGATTTTAAAAATAAAAAATTATAAAATTTGTGCAACACTGGCTGAAGGGGTCAAAAGTCAGAGATAAAACTGGCTTTGAAGATTCTGGTGGGGATCGGATGTTTTATCTGAATGTTTTTCATATGTCCAAAAAGGCTCCTTATCTGATGGGCCTTGATCATGGGTTCTGGGATTGAGATGCAGTAAGAAATTTCAGCTTTGGGCATGTGAGCACACTGCTGAGTGCCATATGGAAACTCCTAGAAGAAAGTCTAACTTCTATTTACTTTCCCATGCAAAACTCACGTGAAACCAGATTCCTACTATACGTCTAAGTTAAAATACATAGAAGCCTGGAAGGAAAGAAAATTGTGGTGAGTATTTACTCAAGACAAACTACATACATGTCTAATTACTATATTAGATTGTACTCTTTTATGTTTTAATATTTAAAATAATGTATAATTCTCAACTCATTTCATGAGCCAGCTGAACCTTGATAACACACCTGACAAGGACATTACAAGAAAAGAAAGTTACAGGTAAATTTCATTCATAA
Organism: Eulemur rufifrons; assembly: GCF_041146395.1. Classification (NCBI taxonomy): domain Eukaryota; kingdom Metazoa; phylum Chordata; class Mammalia; order Primates; family Lemuridae; genus Eulemur; species Eulemur rufifrons. The sequence continues at coordinate 36,909,386 of NC_091001.1, read as the reverse complement.
ACATTGCTATAAAAATTATTTTTAAAAAATATGAGCAAAATATGTGTATCAATACATAAATAATACATCACAACCAAGTTGGGTTTAATCCAGAAATGCAAGATTGGCTTAACATTCAAAAACCCATTGAATGTTTCATCACACTAACAGAATAAGTCATATGACCATTCTATAAATAAGTGGGTACTTAATTTATGTAAAAGTATCACTGCAAAGCACTAGGAAAAGGAAGTCTTTCCTTAACGGTGCAGGGTAAGTGGATATCACAGAGGAAAAACCAGATTTAAGCCAATCTCACACTATCTATAAAAATAAATGCCATGTGAATTGTAGATCTAATTGTGAAAGGTAAAACAATAAAACTTATAAAAAATAATATAAAGGGATATTATCATGGCCTTAGGAAAATCAAAGCTCTCTTAAATAGGATACAGAAAGCACTAATCATAAAGGAAAATATTAGTAAATTAGACTATATTAAAATTAAAATCTTCTGTCCCTCCAAAGATACCATAAAGAAAGTGAAAAGTCAAGCTCAGAATGGTATGTATTTGCAACCACATATAACCAAAAAGATATATCTAGAATACATAAATATCTCCTACAAATCAATAAGAAAAGATGAACAATCCAATAGAAAATGAGAAGATTTGATAAGATCATTCACAAAAGAGAATATGCAAATGACCAATATACATGAAAAAGATGCTCAATTTATTAAAAATCCTGGAGATTGAATTAAAACCACAACAAGACTCTACTGTACACCCCCAAATGACCAAAGTAAAGAAAACTGAAAACACCAAGTGCTAACAAGGATGTAGAGCAGCTATGACTTTCACCCGCTGCTGGTGGGAGCGGAAACTGGTACAACCTCTTTGGGAAATTATTTGGCATTATTTATTAAAGTTGAACATAGTTATGCCCTACGATTCAGTAATTTCCCCTTTAATCTATACATAGACTAAACAAAATGCATGTACACATATACAAAAGACGTGCACAAGAAAGTTTACAGCCGCACTGTCTGAAAATAGTCTAAAACTCAAAACATCCCAAATGTTTCATTAAGGAGAAAATGGATAAACTGTGATGAATTATTGATACAATGGAGCAAAGACAAGGAAAATATACTATTAGTGCACCCAACAATACAGACACAGCTCATGAATGTAGTGTTGAGAGAGTGCAGCCAGACAAAAGAATATCTAACCATGTTAAATGTTCTTACCATAATAAAATAAAAATTTTTAAAAAAGAATACCTACCATATGATTTCTTTTATTATATTTGCATGATATATTAATGTTATAAGCTATAATTACATTATTATAAACTATAAACTATGTATATGTTAACATGTAAAGTTCAATTAAAGCAAAGCAAGTCTATGGTGTCAAAAGCCAGGTGAGTGGTTACCTTGGAGGGGGAAGATGGGGTTCCATCACAGGAGACATTGGGAACATTGGCCGTGTTCTCTTCCTTGTCCTGGGAGGTGGTTATGGGATGTGTTCACTCTAGGTCAACACATCCAGTCGCATGCTTCTGCTCTTTGCAATCTTCCATACCTGGAACCTTAATAAAGCTTCAATTAAGAAGTTTCACATGTAGATTTCCATTTTCTTAGATGAAGCAAATGGAGAGACTAAGAAAATAACATAGAATATCTTTATGAAAATCAACCGATTTTAACTTGACAACCAAGCTGGCTCTTACCTGTATTCAGTTTGCTCTCCTGATGTCAGCTCCAGAGCAGGAAACAGGAAGATCCATCCACATGATTTTAGGGCTGCTGGATGAAAAGGAAGAGAATGCTTTCCCCATGAGGGAGGGGAATGAAACGTGGACCCTCTGCAATTTAGCTAAGAGGTCAGTAATGCATAAGGTAAAAAAAAAGAGAGAGAGCTGAAGGCCCAATGTATAAAATGACAATAATGATGGGCCTGTTGGAGGCTTATGTATTCTAGCCTTATTACATAAAATGGGATTAAAAGGCAACTAATTTGGGCTGGCTACAAGAAAATGCTTTCTTATGAAATGTATAATTAACCTGTAGCCAATGGTTTAGTAAAATCCAGCTCCTCCCTCAAAAAAAAAAAAAAATGATTAGCTATTTATAGGAGCCAAACCAGCATCTGCAGTTACATTGACTAGTATTGTATTACAAAGACTCTCCTGCTTCCAGGCAAAAACTGATCACCAGCTGGGGTCAGGAAGAAAATTTTCCCTTTGGTGTAGTATTTCACGGCTCTGTTATCTAATATTGAACAATTCTCCAGGGCTGTGTAGTATTTGCACCTCCGTTCAGGCACCTGGCTCTAGGATACAGGATGCTGTACTGAAACAGGCTATTGTTTTAATTCTGAATGACAACACCTGTAGGCCTGTATTTAGGCAACACCTTGGGTTTCCAAAAGGTAAACACAATGAATATAATCAAAATTGTTCCTAACACTACTGTTTTTACATCAACAATCTATAAATATATGGAAGAACTCAATATATGTGTGAAATAAACAGAAGGTATGCCTACGTTGGGGTAATTCAAAAGACAGCTCTATAATTTAGCAGCTTGGATTTCAATTGTTGCATTTTTTGGTATGAAACATTATGAAAAACACAGATATTATTCATCAAAGTGATTGTCCTGTGCGCTTGTATACCTTATGTAATTTATTTTTTTTCGGGGCTTTTTACTTCAAAGAAATCACTAGCTAATGACATTTCAGACTTTAGAAATTTTTTCTGATAGCACACTGGAATTCCCTCAGGGACAGAATTGTGAATAAGTGGATTTTTTTAAAGATCATTAACAGATATTACAAACCAATTCAAACTGAACATTTTCTTTGCAAATTACCTTTAACTTTTAAAGCCATTGAAAAAAAGACAGTGAGTGATTTAATTTACTTAACCTGTCTACAAATTGCAGCTTTGTGCTCCATCGGCGATTGCATTTCCAACCAAAAAAAACCTCTCTAACTATCTCTAATAGAGATATTTTTCTAAATTATCACACTCGATGAGTGATATTTCAAAAGAGAGTAATGTTTATTTTTTTTTCATTTAGCAAGTTGCCCTGGAATTGAGAATGTTTATTCTATCAATATGTTTAAAGTAAAAACAGAGCCCTGCACTGTCTATATCTGTTGCTTAATTAAAACTCTCCAGTAATTAGCAGGTTTATCATCTCCTGGGCAAATGGATGATGGAACTTGGTGGTAGATTGTGGGGTTTTTTTGAGGAGAGGGGAGGGCTCATTTATTTAACGATCAAACCATAGTTTCTGGGCTAAAGAGCTAATATTTGGGGTGAGAAGCACCTTTATTCCTCCCATATATCAGGCCTGATTCTTATTTGCATCAACACCCCGTTGTGTGTGTTTTCCATTCAAAGAGCTCCTGTGGACTTCAAAGGGAGTTGCCTGTGAGGATGGGCTATGTGGGAGTCCTGGTGGGCCCCAGAACAGGCCCAGAGCTGAGAGAAACCATGCTAAGATTAGCTCACGTTGGAACCCCCCTCAAACCATGTCACAAAATTAAAGGGTCTCCCCTGCCTACGCCATCCCACAGCGCACATGGGAAACGTCCCCGGGCTTGCCAAACACAGCTCTGGCTTCTCCGGCTACTACTTATAAATATTTGATGAGTAGAGCTCCATTTATAAGAAAGTATGTTAATAAGAATATTCTTGGAGATTGGTGTCCAATGCAGACTTTAAAAAGACTCATTGTTTGAGGTACTAGAGGTTTCCTCTTTCCCCTTTGAGAGTGCAAAGTCAATTTACCACAAACCAAACAAAAGAATTTCACATCCCTTTGGATGTCCCATACACAACAAATTTGTAGGATTTTATTGTGAAGAATGTTCTGTTTTTGGAGGGATGCATTAAGTTATTGAGTAAAGGGGCATAGAAACATATTTCTTGAGTGTCTCTTGTGTGCCAGATATTTTAATTCCTCTGTTTTAATCCTCACCAATATATTATGAGGTAGATGGTATTACCCCCATTTTAAAGATGATAAAATGGGCTTTGGAGAGATCCTACAAATTGCCTACTCCAAAGGCCCAAGTGCAAAGCACAGTCTGGAATGCAGACCTACCCATCCCCAAAGCCTGTTTGTCTCTCTACCTAGCACTAACTCCCAGGTGTCTGCTGATTTCAAATGCAAAGTTCACATCGTGTAGCAACTGCCATTTTTCTAAAGGGCTACAACTCACAGATTGTGGGTTCCTTCAATTCAAGCTCAGACAAGGGACAAGGAATACTATTTTTTTTTTTTTTGAGACAGAGTCTCACTTTGTTGCCCAGGCTAGAGTGAGTGCCGTGGCATCAGCTTAGCTCACAGCAACCTCAGACTCCTCGGCTTAAGCGATCCTACTGCCTCAGCCTCCCGAGTAGCTGGGACTACAGGCATGCGCCACTATGCCCGGCTAATTTTTTCTATATAGATTTTTAGTTGTCCATATAATGTCTTTCTATTTTTAGTAGAGACGGGGTCTCGCTCCTGCTCAGGCTGGTCTCGAACTCCCGACCTCGAGCAATCCACCCGCCTCGGCCTCCCAGAGTGCTAGGATTACAGGCGTGAGCCACCACGCCCGGCCAAGGAATACTATTAATATATTCCAAATGCTGATGACTACGTTGCAAAGGAATTGCTTTGCTCCAAAGGGTTACCAGTGGGATCCTGCCAGGAAAAGCAGAATTGAAGGTAGTTAGAGATCTACACTCACTAGTATGAATGCCACATGTATGTCCCAAAATGCTGACATGCCTAAGTGAATCTCTGACAATAAGGGATGATCCTAGTGATCACAGTAGACTCCCTCGGAAACAAGTCTAAGGAGAAGGCTAGGCCAGTACTCCAGGATGACAGAACCTAGATGCTAATCTGTGGACAAGTAGCACATCCAAAATCATCACAGCCACAAAATTTTAAGTGCTAGGACAGGGGGAGAAAACCAGAATTTCCACTGATCTATTTGGGCCCCACCCCAATCTCAGGACATCAGGGCCCCAATTAAGTCTAGGATGTGGATCACAGAGTGAGATTGGGGGGGTGAGTCTCCCATCATTTACCTGGTGAGCAGACACCAGCCAGGCAGCCCTGACGTGGTAATGGGGGGTCGGTCATGGCGAAGCATAAAGTTCCTTCCTGCTCATCACAAACTCCTACAACAAGGTCTCTGTGGCCACTAGAAGGAGCCCCAGTAATTCTGAGCGTGACCACCTTGGCCACTATTGGCCTCTGGCTCACGGGAAGCTCCCCAGAACAATGGCACACGTTCCGGGGACCTTGCCAAATCTTTTTTCCCTTCTCAGAGGCTCCATTTGCTTATTTGCAGAGTGAAGACAATATGAATACCTGTCCGGCCTAGGACGCTGGGTGATGAGAGAGAAGACAGGATCCTGTTTGTGAAAACATAGGAGACCACCTCTCACGAACCTTTCCTCCAACTTCAGGCATGCTGCTAAACACCACACTACTCTCACCACTGTAGCTGGGTCTTTCAGGGAAAATAAATCTAAATGGGAGTGACTTTTTATGTAATAGAAGTCAAAACCAAAGTTTAAAAAAAAAAAATCAAATAGGCCAGGTGCAGTGGCTCACGCCTGTAATCCTAGCACTCTGGGAGGCCGAGTCAGGGGGATCCCCTGAGCTCAGGAGTTCGAGACCAGCCCCAGCAAGAGGGAGACTCCCATCTCTACTAAAAATAGAAAAATTAGCCAGGCATAGTGGCCTGCACCTGTAGTCCCAGCTACTCCGGAGGCTGAGGCAGGAGGATCACTTGAGCCCAGGAGTTTAAGGTTGCAGTGGGCTATGATGAGGCCACTGCACTCTCTATCGGAGAAACAGTGAGATTCTGTATCAAGAAAATTAAAAATAATAAAAAATAAAATGGAGTGTTTCTCAACGTGCAACATCGGTCTTCTGTATCTGTTTTGCGCTCATTCGGCAACTTTTTTATCACACGCTGAGTTATGTTGGATTTCTAAGCACATTTCGTAGGCTTTGCACTTGAGCCCCGCAGGCGGCCAGGCGCACGGCTCTCACCCCACGCGGACCCAGCAATCCAGCTCACTGCTCTGCAGACAACAGCCACGCTCGGGACCCACGTCCGAGGTCTCCTTCCGCCCACTCTTCACAGGCTCGCCCCTCTTCACTCCTGACTTGTGGTGGGTTCCTTCAGAGCCATCATTACCACGTGTGACGACACTCTCTGTTGGTTTGGGTCCTCCTGTACCATCCATCTCCCTAGTTGGACTGTCACCTCCAGGAGAGCAGAAGTCACCTCAGCCTTGTCTCCCCGTTAGGTCCCCAGGCCCCCAGCACAGTGCCTGGCATAAGAATGACACAGGACACAGGATTTGCCTTAAAGCAGTTCACCTGATGTAAAACAGCATAAAACCCCAGTCAGATACGTTGTTTCATCCCCTGCAGGGGCAGCCCTTGAACTGAAGGAGGAGAAAGTTCTTTTTCCCTCCTCCACCAAGCTCAAGTTCTTTCCCCTGCAACTAATCCTGGCCTCCCCACTGCAAGGCGGCCACGCCCACCTGATGGGGAAGGAAGGCCCTTTCGTGCTCCCAGACTGCGGAAATGTCTTACCTGTTGTTCAGGGTCCTGCCTGCCAAGGAGGTGCAGTGTCCCCTTGTCACCTAAGTGTCCCCTTATCTAACTGTGAGATGGCGATGGGCCCGGTGCCCTGAGGGGCCCAGGTGTGACTCTCAGGTGCACCCTGGGACTCTCCTGCCAGAGTTAGCACGGGCTCCAGTGACGGCCCAGAACTTTAGCTCCGGTTACCTGGTGAATTCCCCACCTGCGCTGCACAGTGGAGGACGGCAAGCAACACCTTACAGCGTACACTGTATCTTTCTTATTCTTTAAATTAGTGTCTTTATTTTCAAACTACAAAAGTAATACATACTTATTGTAACGAGTGAAACAATACTTTAAAAAGTGAATAAAAGCAAATATAATTCTTTCTCCCTATCCCACCTCATTACCACTTACTTGAGATTACCAAGGGCGTGCAAGGATATGCACATATCCATATATAATATATAGAGAGAGAGAATAAAAATACATATATAATATATAGCATATACATTACACATACTATATACATTAATACTTTTATCTTTTTACGTGAGTGGGCTCACATCCATGCTGGGGGAATTTAGTGCAGTATTTGGTCTTCATCTAGCTATTAGATATTTTGCCTTTCCCAGGTGTGGCTACTCCAAGGACTACCTGGAAAACACGGGTGTGCTCTGGTGGTCATGGGACCACACTTGTGTTCAATGGTGCTCAGTTTCCCTTTCTGTTCTTGAACACACCTGCTGCCTTGGTCGCACTGGAATTCTGGTGAATCTTTGGAGAAGTAGCAACTCTGTTTTTTACCCTTCTTAGCTGGTGGGATACCTGCCCACCCCCTCTCGGTCTCTGGTTTCTTATACTCCCCTGGCCTGTCTTGCTCCCTTCTTTTTCTAATTGGCTCTCATTTCCAGCTGCCAGCCCCAGTATTGTCTCTGACCTTGTTTACTTCCAGTGACCTTCCCAAGGGCCCCTTTCCCTTCCTCCCCAGGTGTCTCTCCCTATTTCTCCTCCAGCAAAGCTTACCCAGGCCCTCACTTAGTACCCCTTACTCAGTCCACTTGTCTGCAGTGCCCCTTCCTCCTGACCTTCCCCCTACCAGGTCACACATTTGATCAGCACATTTGTGTACTGCTTTGCTAAGTTTCAAATAGAGTACTTTACAAATTCTTTCAACAGCCCTCTGAAACAGAAAGGGGTGTCTTAAAAGATACTAACTGAAAATTTGCAAAGAAGGTATGAAAATAGTCCGATTTTAAAAATTAGTTCACTGTTAGCAAAAGAAACACAAAATATAAGAACACTGATATACTTCTTGCCCATGAAATTAGCAAATATTTAAAAGAATGATAATGAAGTAAAAGAAGACCATGGTGGTACATTAGATTTTTGCAGGTGGGAGGGCAAATTGGTAAAATCTCACTGATCGATACCTTTCCAACACGTATTGAATTAGAAAACCATGGAACTGTGCAATTCTTGTAGGAATTTATCCCTAAGAAAAAACAAAGCTACACAAAACATTTTAGCTACAAGGATATTTTAATATTCAACTGATTAAGTTGAAGTATAGTTACGAAATAAAATGATCTGAAAAAATTAAAAATGATAATGTGGAAAATATATGCAAAGCTTTTTGATCTAAGTAAAAATATCATACAATAATACATACAGTCAAAGTCCCATATATGTGATAGGTACACATAGAGCTATAGATATCATGCACCCCAAAATGGCAAGGAAGGTTATCTACATGGGATGGCATTATGGGCGATTTTTTATTTTCTGCATTTCTGTCTATCTCTATTTTCTAAGTTATTTTCAATGACCACATATACTTTTGTAAAGAGGAAAACAAGAAAACGATACCATTAAAAACTGCCTTTGTCTAAATAGAAGCAGTTGTACATTTGATTCTTTTGTCCACTAACTCATTCATTCAACAAATATTTGTTGAACTCCTCCTATATACGAAGCACTCTGCTAGGTGATAAGGGTTCAGTGGTCAAAGTTAAAAAAAAAAAAAAAAAAAAAACCTGTCTTCTGCCCTGGAGAAGGTACTGTTGGCAAATGGGAGAAAGCCAGTCAGATCTGCCGGTTTCAACAGTAAATGCCACCAGGCACAGCTGGAGTTCATTAGGCATTATTCTCCCCTAAATTCAAGAAATGGTCTCAGAGACTATTAATGCAGTCAGTCATGCTTGGGTGAGATTTGGCCTTAGAACTGGACCTTAAAAAGTGGTTTCTGAGAGAGGGCTGGGAGTGGAAAACAGAGAAAATGCATGAGAGGGAGAATCACCCTCACTCCGAGTGCTCTCAGCTGCTGTGTCTTCTGCCAGCTGGAGGCAAAAAGCTGGAGTGGCCCAGTGTGGGAGAAATGGTCCCATGGGTTGCACAACTACAGACTTTAATCCGAAGGCTCCAATTGATCCATCTTTTAGAGAAGTGACTAGTGAAAATTCAACAAAATTCTGCTGAAGTGTCCCTCTGAATCTGCATCTTTGAATAAGCATTCAGCCTCCTACTGTTAATAGATGGCAGTCCCCTTTAACTGGTATGATTGGAACCTCCCACACACATCAATCAATTTTCCCAGCAAGGAAGCCACCCCCAGGAAGTGTGGCACTTGGCACAGTCTGCAAGAAGTCCTTGCAGCCTCTAGGGTACCATTTTGTTACCCCATGGGATCACTGTCATATTCCAAATTAAATCAAGGCATCTGCTTTGAGTTGTTTTTCCCATAAATGGTCAAAAATTTGTGTTGATTCTTCCCCAGAAGGCCACTTGTGACCAGTGTCCATTTGGAGACCTGGCTGAGGTTCGAGTGGGACCACAACAAAGTGAACCAGTCCTCTTGGGGACTGAACCTATGACCTCATTAGCAAGGGTTCTAATCAAGTGAGCCACTAGGCACATACCTCATTTAAGGCACTGAGGCAGTAATTTGCTAAATGTTAATTCTTAGATTAACTACAGATGAGTAGAGTTCCTAGGGGGGAAAAATGAGAGAGATTTGTTAATTCTTGAAGGGAAATTTAGGTCATCAGTTTTTTATTCCTTTTGTTAATTTTAAGATACCATTCCAGAATCTTAAGGTGATGACCATCAGGGTCCATGCCTCCACAATTTTTTCTTTTAATCAATAACCTGATCGGGAGAGTTTCAAAGAAAAAGCAAACAGTGTCATTTCAGCACTTGCAAACACCGCACAATGATTTTCGCATAGATTCCTCTGCAGTTTCTGTTTCTCAGGCAAAATACAGGTGCCGAGATGAGGAAAGGGTTTCATACCTGAGTCAGTGATGGTCCTCCCAGAGGTGGAAGGGCTGACCCCATTACCGCCTAAGTCCTGTGGACGGAAGATCCCCCTCCATAGGGAAGGGGAACCTCAACCTGCAAACCTGTCTCAAGGCAAGCGGGATCCCAAGCCACTCGTTCTCTTACCTTATCCCCCAGCCAGTTCCTGAGGAGCCAGTTTTACAAACAGCAAATACGGTTTGGAACAAAGCTTTGACACTGCCTTGGTATCCTGTGCTCATATTACGTTCCTATGAATATTCCACTGACTCTTCAACTCCCAAGAAAAGTTTCCGTTCCGAGGCTACATTAAACATTCAGACCATTTCAACTTCAGTTGCTCCCACCCTGACAGCGATCTTTGAAACTGATATGGCCCTGAAAGAAGCCAGAATAACTTTTTAAAAGTATTAATAATAATGGGCTAGGTTCCCAGTCTTTGTAATCTTGTGGAAGAACCTCTGTGAGAAAGCACTCTGGGAATTGAATTGAGTGTGTGCCCATGCTAGCTTTTCCATGGAAAGCCTGCTTGAAAATGCACTATTTGCTTTGCAAGAGGATCATTTCTACCAAGTGGAAGAGAATGGGAATCTAGCCTTGCATTTGCATTTGTCACCTTTCATCTCAGAAGCTTTAAGACCACAATTAAATACCCAGGCTGTAGCCCATCGTAAGAGAGGCCCCATATTCGGTGATAAGACTCAGCCTGGCTTCTCAGGAGCACCCCAGTTCTGCAACTGCCAGCAAGGAGCGCATGGAAAAGTTAGGTAACCTATCTGAGTTGTCAATTTCCTCACCAGTAAAATGATGGGAATTATAATTACAGCATATGGTTGCTGTCTCCCCACAAAGTAATGGGCATAAAATTCTTTAACTCATTGCCTGGAACATAGTACTTAGTAAGCACTCATTAAAACTCACCTATTGCTGTAGCTACTATCTCCCTCCTGAGCAAAACATGGCTGTCTCAGTGTAACAGGTTGCATTCCAAATATGCCTTCTTTTAGAAACCCAAACTCAAAATTAAATAGGTACTACAGTTGTACATCCATGTGGAAGATATTGAAGATTAAACTGAACAAAAGCAAGCTTAAATAGTATGCTCTGATGCAAGCAGCTAAGAGGCAGCAGCCTACATGAAAACAACTAGGTAGGCCTGATTTCTAAATACTGCTATTAAAGATGTTTTCTTATAAAATGCATTATAACATGGCATAAGGAATTTTCCAAACTAGCACGACCAAAATATATGATCTTAAAATAATAATGCTCTACAATTACGGTCCCCAACAGAGCTCCTCTAAACCCCCTCTCCCCCATAGAGAAATTGTCTTCCATGAAACTTAGGAACCAGGGGCTGCATATCAGGAAGTGAGCAGCAGGCAAGCAAGCGAAGCTTCATCTGTATTTATAGCTGCTCCTCATCGCTCACATCACCATCTGAGCTCTGCTCCCACCCCGATCCGTGAAAAAATTGTCTTCCATGAAAATGGTTCCTGGTGCCAAAAAGTTTGGGGGACCACACTGATCTACAACGTCCCAAATTTTTACCCAACCTAAAGATTCGTAGGAATTTCAAATTCTGAATGTAGAAAAATAATCTCCACCAATTCAAATACTCAAACTAAGTACATTTTTATCTGAAAATACAATCAGAGGCAACCTCATTTTATAGTCAAAGAATACTTATAGCATTTAGTAAGTTACAATTTCAAACTTCTACGTAAGTTCAAGTTGACAATTAGGAACTAAAGAAATAGAAACTAAACTGCTGAATAGTATCTATCTTGCAGGTATGGGATCGACTGATATTTTAATCTCCAGTAGGGACTATAATATTAGTTCAATAGAATAAATATTTTTAATTTCCTGTATGCAGTTCCTCAAGCCATGCCAATGCACTTATCTATGGCTAACTTAAAGGGTTGGGCTAAACAGCCCCCACTTACTTAAAAGACAATTTTTGATTTTCTTATGAAATGGAAGAGTGGACGTGGATGCATGCACATTGTTATAACGCACTGAGCCCTTAATCACTTCCAGTTCTGATTCATCAGAAATGTAGTACTCTTGAAGGTTGGTCTTTTTGTTTTTTTTTTTTTTTTTTTTTGGTCACTAAATATTGTCTTTCATTTTGAAATATTTATTCCTTGCCAGAAAATGATACTGTATTTTTCTCCTAATGATGAAGGATGAAAGATGGAGAGAATTTCATTTGGTGATTATTGGACCACGGAGAAGTAAACTGATTCAGAAAACAAATCCCCAAAAGAAAAAGTGTATTATTGAGGTGGAAGCATGGGATTCTTGGCAAATATTCAATTGGAGCCAGGATTGGTAATTTAATAACATCCTTGTTTTATTAATATTTGAAAGGGAAGGGTAAAGCTCTGAGGCTTTAGCCCTGGGCCAGAATCTCTTCATTCTCCACTGCTACCCCAGCGTGCTAAGGTGTTTAAAGACACCAATGGCTGGGAGCCTTGCAAAGGGTTGTTAAAACTGCACAGGCTATGGGCAAGGGTCCAAGATCCTATCCCCCTCATACACGCTAGAGGACGCAACACAACCTTGATCTCTACAGCTCAGTGAGCAATGGGAATCCCCTCCAGTGCCCACTCTGAACACTATTCCCAGAGGCCTAGAGCATCACTTACAACTCAGAACAGATAGGTGAGTTTGTAAAGTGAGATATGCTAGTTGAGATGATTCTGCCAAATTTTGCTGGTAAGATAGCAAGATTTGGTAAATATGTCACCCTACTTTGGACTGGTCCTTCTAACGTCCCCCTGCCAGTTACTGAACAGAATTTGGGAAAATAGCCTTACCTTTGGAAATACTGGCCACATCTTTGCCCCTTAAAGGGGTACCCCTGAGTGGTACAAATAAGAAAGGAGTTAAAAGTAAGTGTTGCAGTAACACACAACCCCTTGCTGAGACCTGCAGGTTAGGGCATGTATCATTTTTGAGCTTTGGGTTCTCTTTTAAGATTAAAGGAGGAGAGAAGAATATTGAAAGAAAAAAAAAGACAGCAAGAAAGAAAAGTTTAGCCTAAACCCAATCCCCAAGACAATTCTGACTTGACAATTTTTTTCCATAGATCTTTTTAATTCCTAGATTATGCAATGTAGAGAAAAACAAACTTAATTGCTAAAAATCTTTCTCAATTATATAGTTCTGAAAAGAAAACATTACGTGGGTCCCACAAGTGTGTGGTAGATGCTGGCAGTAGTGGGGGTGGTAGTAATGGTGGTGGTGGTGGTGATGAGGGTGATGTGGTGGCAGTGGTAATGTGCTGATGATGGTGGTGATGATGGTGGTGATGGTGGTGGTAGCAGTGGTGGTGGTGGTAGTGGTGGTGGTGATGGTGGTGGTGATGATAGTGAGGGTGGTGGTGGTGATAGTAGTGGTGATGGTAGTGATGGTGGTGGCAGTTATGGTAGTGGTAGTGATGGTGATGGTGGTGGTGATGTTGATAATGGTAGTGATGGTGATAATGGTGCTGGTGGTGTGGTTATGGTGATGGTGGTGATGGTAATGATGGTGGTGATAGTTATGGTGGTGATAGTGGTGATTACACTCAAATCCAAAAATATAAGTTGAACATTTTAACTTACATATTAGAGACTTAAGAAATCTACTGAACTTCTCTAGTCTTACTTCCTTAATTCCATCAAATGTCGATTAATCTGATCACAATTGTTCTTTGATTAAGACTTGAAAGCACATTTAAAAGAAAGAAAAAAAATGAAGTTAAAGCAACTGCTTAAGGGTTATATTTCTCTCCATGAGTGAGTTTTTATTCTTCATTATTTTCATCATAGTCATTGTCATGAAAAGCATTTCAAAGTACCAAGAGTCCTTGAGAGGCTGCTGTTTCAATGCAGAAGTTTCAATTCATTGAGACTATTGTAGAGCTATGAGACAATACTTTTCTACCAATTCACACTGATGGCACTCATCACCATACACAGAGAAATCCCTTCCTTGTGTGGTTGTTTAATTGATGGCGGCATAGTCATAAGGCAGTTCACTAATATTTCTCTTCTCGTCCTTCTACGCTCAGGGTAGGATTGAATGTCCCCAGCTGCTTTGAAGGTAGGCATGATCAAATGACTTTCTTCGGCCAATGAAACGTGAGCAGTAATGACAGGTGTCACTGCTGGACAGAAGTTTGCGAGTCAGGGCAAGATTCACCATATTCCCTTCCTCCTGCTAAGGTGACTACGGAAGCAGGTGGAGAGGGGAGCCTGGGTCCTTAAGTCTCTGTGACAGACACTTCTGACACCCCACCCCTGACAACAGACACACAGTGAGAGCAAGAAAGAAACTCTTGTTGTTTGAAGCCACTGAGATTTTGGTGGTTATTTTCTACCACAGCATAACCCACCCTATCTTAGCAGATAAAGATGCCAAAGAGCCAAAACAAGGGAGTGTAAAGCCACCGGTGGTCCCAGAAGGAATCTACGAATCTCCCAGAATAAACCAAACCCCCAAGGCTATTATTCAACCACTAACTCTGAGACATTTAATTGTTCTCTAACAAAGGTTTATGCTAGACAAAAGGTGTCTAGGAGGAGGTACCTCATGACCTGCACGCAACTGAAAGTCACTCTGGCTGACAAAAGCCATATTATAATTTGGAGCTCTCTTTTGGCTGAATTTTGTTTCAAACAACAAACCACCTTCTTACCACCATCCAGGCAGACAGGCATAGCTCTCCTTATCATTTTCAGAACTGTTCGTTGAAAGACTGCACTGCTCAAGGGATAAGCCTCCTTAAGGAACTCTACTTTTAAGAAAACCAAATCTCATAAAACTTAGTATATTTCCACATTCAAAGTGGGGCAGCAAATGTGAAAAGCCCATCTGTGCCTACCCTCCCCTCCACCCCACAAACTCTACCACCACCCAGAGCTGTAGCCAGGCATGAAAAATCTAACACATGCAAAGTACAGAGGCTCTTTGAAAATTTGGCCCACTGCGTCTTCTATGTGAGTTGTAGTCTTACAGAGGCTTGCCAAAAACAACAAAGAGGAAAGAAAAGGAAAGGTTTTCTTTTCTCTGAACTTGGGAATGAAACATAAAACTCCTCTTTTCTACAAGGCTGAATGGCTCCAATTTTCCACACTCAGGATGATCTCTTACTAGCCATTACCTTCATAATATCTAAGTGGCTTTTTAGTGGGCATTTATTTCCTCCCAAATGAATCAAGTGGCTGCAGTGGCTCAAAGAGATGTCCTAGTTCCCTGCTGAGAAGGCTGGGGCCCTCAGACATCCTCAGGGTCATTGTGAAGATAAAATGAAGTGGACGGTATGAGTGCGCTTTCAAACACTGAAAGCGTTACATTAATGGCATTATTTCTACGATTCCTAGCTTCTACTGCATCCACCATGTCTATTGTGTTTAACTTGTACAGTTTTATGTATTCTGAGGTCTCTACCTAGGTAAGAACATACAGAATTAACACTTACTGGAATTACTCCAAGTACAAAATCCCCACAACCTTCTATGAGGTGGGAATAATTAATTCCAAGAACGCAGAGAATTAAGTGGTTAACCCAGGGTTACACAAATAGTGGTAAGTGGAGTGCCCCAGTCAAATCCCTGTCTGAGTGTCCGTAGACACAACATGCACACCTCCCATCTAAGCAGTCTTCCTGCTGTCAGTCAAGTCTGTTCCAAAAAGAGTGAGTGTGGAGGTGCCATCTCTTTAGGTGCTGAGGAGAATGTACTAATCTGCCCAGGTTCTGTTGGGTAGGTAGGACTCTCAACCTAGAGTTTCTTAGAGGTGACTAAAGCCTCCCTTACAAAGAAAGATCCAAACAAGCAAGTGAAGAACAGATAACCTGTGCTCATTAAGAAGACAGGGCAAGACCAGGCAACTGTGGAAAAGAAATTTAGGAGCAAGCCCAATTAGAAAGTTAATGAAAACTGAATGAAAATTTATTGTCCATCAACATACATTGGTTTGCAATTTTCCATAGCTTGAAATTTCCAGTAACTTCCTATAGAAATCTCTATAGGAAGAACACGATATACTATATATCCATAAAAGCAAAGAGAACAGGGAGACACAAGGATGCCATGGACAAAGGCTAGGGAATATTGAGAGGGAAAGTGGGTGGGGGCAGAGAAGTAACTCCAGCAATATCACTAGAAGGACAGGAACCAAAGAGTAAAGCAAAGAAAAAAAGTGTGGAAATTGGAGATCAAGTTTAAACGTTAAAGGGGAAAAAGGACAAAAGGGAAGAAAAATCCAAAGAGCAAAAAGAAAAAAACTAAAACTGAAAGGTTTGAAACAGTCAAAATTATTTCTGCAAAAAGTAAATAATACTGTTTCCTTAGAAAACAAGTTGAAATCTTCATGAGAGGCACCAGCAGAATAAAGAAAGGCCAAATCAACTGACTGGGGTTAAGAATGCTGATAAACACATTAGCCACTTTAAAAAGCGTAACCAAAAGATGAAAAAGGAAAGCCTTTTGTTATTCAAAACATATGCAGGTTTCTAAAAAATATTTTTGTTATAAACCTTCAGATTTTTATTGAAGTCTTTTTCTCTGTTTATTTGCCTACTTTATATACACAAAGTTACACATTTATCTCAAATAATTACAAAAAATGTTTGTGATCTATTCCATGATGTCTTTGCAAATGGCATCACAGAAATTCCTCATTTTGGGGGCTATGTCCATAGTCCTTTATAGCATTCTTTGATTTTGATCTATCTACTTGAACTATCCAATTCATTTGTTAAAATTTAGACCTACTTAATTCGTTTACTGAGTTAACTGATTCACCAATTTAACTGGAATTTATAGTTGAATATATCACTCATTTCAGCCCAAATGGGCCAGCCATTTAAGCATATAGACATATAATGTGCTTTCCTTGATATTAATTAATTTGCACTACTTCCCCACAGCAGATTATTGGCAAAATGGCTTTTCTTAAGTTCTGGATCTACGATGTGAACATTCACTATTGCACTCACTGACAAATAAATTCCCAAAGTTGGAGGGATAATTTTGTAGCTCATGTCCTTTCTTATGGAGAATTATACCTTTAAAAGAACATTTCCTGATTTCCTTTAGTAATCTTTTCCATCAGCAAAATCTTCCTCATTGATAATATGATGAAAACAGGAAATTTAAGACTTTGTATAGTATTCTTAGAACAACCAGTAAAAAAAGAATTGTTCCTATATTTAAAATGATGATGTTTTCTAGCCCCAAATGTAAAAATACAGCGTACTGAAAGTGTCTGAGCTCATTTTTGTAAAGAAGTGGTCATATTTTTCTAAATAGTATCTATAGAAGAATCATTTAGAGTTCTGGCCTCAGGGATTTTGCTGGAGAGGAGTAACATGGCAGAATATTTGATTTTTTTTTCATCCAGACAGGCTGTTTCATATTTACTTAGCAAAACTACTCTAGAATTCACATAAATAATTAACTAATGAAATAACTGTCAAAAAGTTCGTGAGACATAAGAAAATATTCTCTGGGCAGTCCCCAGATTAGAGATCTGAGCTGAAGGATCTCAATTCTCTCCTACGCAAATGCATAACCTCTCTGAGGTGGAGTTCCATTCTCAGTTCTGAATAATAATATCCAAACAAAAAATATTACCGTAATAAACAAATGGTGTTTCCAAAGTAAAAATAATGTATGTTCAGCACAGTGGGGAATACTGGGGCCTTAGCGAAAGAACTTGAAAAAATCTGAATCAGGTGCATGGCAAGAGTGTGTCAGAGATCTTTTTTTGTTTGTTTCTGTATCACCTTCCGTTTCATGGGATGTCTTATGACCTCCCGCCGCATGGCAACACTGAGTCACCGTGAAAGCAACAATACTTCTGACTTATAAAGCAGTTTTTTCTAAGGAGCTTTTGACATACTTTATTTCATTTCTTCTTGCAAAGTCTTTATGATACCGAAGTCAAATGGTATTAATCCTGCGTATATGCATGTGAATACACAGATATATTGTTGACTGAAGGGGTTATAGTTAAACCTAAGCCAGCTAGCATTATCGAAGGCAGGCCGTTCGTCCCATTTTCCTGTGATTGCTTGATCAACAATATGCTCAAAGAGTTTCCCACAAGAACATTCCTAGGTAGAAAGCCAAGCTGCACGTGTGTGTACTGCTGAGCGGGAGGAACTGCGCTGGGGTGGGCTCCAGAGAAACAAAGAGGAAAAGGACCCAGAGCTCTCACGAAAGAGGTCATTTCAGATCTCTCCTAATGGAGACAAAATGTCACCAAAAGTTGGCAGTCTTTTATTTCCCTTCCTTCCAAAGATGAAAACACAGCATCATTAGCCAAATTTACTCTGAACTTCCACCTCCTCAGGTTGCCGGTACTCGGGTTTAGCCAATGTATCTTTCCATCAAGGTAAATAATGTAAGAGGCAGATCAGTGACTGGATTGCTTAAGGAAAAATTTAGTGCAGGATGCATTTCTGGTTTTGACAATGCTTTGGAGCATTAGAGCTATGGTCCTTTAGGAGAAAAAGGCATATATTAGCTCTTTATCCTGTTTCCTTCCTCACTGAAATTTGGTCTGTGATATTTCAATCCTCAATTCTCTCTCTCTTTTTTGGTCATTTCACTTGGTCATGAAAAGTTCTGTCGAGCATAAAAAAATATGAATTGGTAATAAATAAATAGATAAATAATAAATAAATCTCGTGGTCCTCGGGCTTCCAAGGGTCATGAGTGTACATCATAATGTATGTGATTTAAGGCAGACTTCATATAAAGTTCATCACTGCAGACATCTCGGCTCTATAGGAGCCTTTCAGGCATCCTCCCTGAAATCTAGTCTCCATAAGAGGTTTGAACTCAGAAAAAGTTATCAATCCCTGTTGCAGTGAAAGAATTTTGAGAGGTCCATAATATGAATAGATATCTGGAGAAACAAGAAAGGAAGGAAAGGTAGGGCTGGGACCCTGCCCTTGAAGTTGAAATCTGAAACTCTAGTCCACAGGCACAGCTACCACACCAATATGATTGATCGTAAGGGCAGGAAAAAAAAAAAAAAAAAAAACCTGAGAGAATTTTTCCAATTAATACCTCTCAAATTGAGAATTTTTTTTGCACAATAGATCGTATCAGCTTTGCAGGTTGGGTCTATTTGGCACCATAATAACTAATCAAGGTGAAAAATTTATATGTTGAAGCTACCCCACATCAAATATATGAAAATGTACAAATATTTTACAGCTCAAGGCCAGCAGGACCCACTAGAAAAATATTCTATTAATACTTGGTACAGGTGGGTCCCTCCTAGCCGGCCACATCACCAAAGCCTGTGGAGGCGTTAACTCTCCCAGTGGAATAACTGGAGATCCCTGGCCACCTTTGTTATTCTTCATCTACCCCCTCTGAGGAATTCTCTCTGACCTCTAGGGTCGAAATATCAAGCTGAACCTTTTGGAATTTATCATAAGCCTGGCATCTGTGCTCAGCAGTAGAGCCTCTGAATTCAAAACAGGACTGTTTCCTGGCTCAGAACTCCAGCTCCAAATTCCTTAGGCTCAGAACTGATGGGAAAACAGATCTTCACCATTCTTCTGATTTAGAAATCATTCAAACTGACAACAGATAAGAAATTGACAAGGAGATATGCAATCCTTAATTTACATAAGTGTCTCTTTTTTTCTTCTACATAGTAAAGAACAGAGCATCCTTAACCTTGATTTTCTCACTTCTCTCAGTTTAAAGCACAGCCCATAACATTAATTAAAGTGTGTATGAGCTGGAGGGTAGAAGTTAGATTTCACATGTCATACCACATGGCATTCTAGAAGAGCTGTACAAGTTTTAGGTGTGCTTTCTTCCCAACTTGATATGTATGTAGCCCTGCAACTATTCAGCATGACATCACCTATACTCCACCCAGGACCTCCACAATAACAATCTAAAAATGAATGCAGTCCCATAGAGCAAGTGCTGACAGCATTGGTGACTTAAGGATTTAGACAGATGGAGGTAAGTTTCTGACTCAGAGCAACAGAATGCTGAAGCTGAAAAAGGTATCTGAGATGATTAGTGCAACTCTTTTATTTTAGAGAAGGTAGGTGGCTTACCTACTTCAAGGTGAAACAATTAGTAAGGAGTAACCCCAAGTATTTCTTATGATTCCAAGTTTTTCCACTACACAAGGCCAGGCCATAAGCCTCCTTGAGATACTGATGTAAGTTAAACCTTTTCCAGAAAAAAAGAATCATATGCCCATACACATACAAATGTTTGCATATAAACTCAGAAGGTTCACAGAACCTGGGGAAGCTCATTTTTAGATATTTAAGCAGTCCAGGATCCCCAGGTTAAGAACTCCTGTGCCTGAATAAGCAGCTTTTCTAAATATAAAGTGCTACTTTTAATCCCTTTGAAAACTTATCACCTTTGGAATATAAACTAGATTTAATGATGTAATCTATAAAATTCAAGGCAAAAGCAATTCCAACAACTCAAATAGATGATTTAATTCCTAATCAATATTTCCATATTTTTAACATGTGTCAAGGGGGGAAAAATGTGCAAGAGAAATTTAAACCTACATGTATTTTACTACCAATTTCACATATGGACATGGAATATCTTTTCTCCTAATATGGAGATGGCTCAGCAGTATTTAAATGATTCCTTATTCCAAGTCATATAAATATGCACCAGATGTATCTTTTGTAAATGTTATGTTTTTCAACTTCTCAGCATTTGCAAGTAGTTGAAAGCTATGTCAAGCATGCTTTAATGGGGCATAAAAGTGTATTGTATTCAAAGAGATGGCACAGCTCTGTAATAGGTGAAAATACAAATGTTGTCAATGGATACATTTTCATTTTATTGATTTACACTGCATAATAGAATGCCCTGTATTCTTCTTTACATGCAAGTTCTATAACAATTGAAATATAACTAGATATAAAAAATCATGCTTACATTAATGGATTCTCTAGATGACAGAAAATTCAAAACACAGAATTTTATGGCTAGAAGGCAACTTCAAGATCAACTAATTCCCACACCCTGATTTAACAGATGAGAAAACTAAAACCAAAAGGGTTATGTGAGGCAACCAAGTTACTAAGCTGGTTGTGGCACAGGGTGTATGAATTTATATACCCCTAAAAATAAGGAACATTACTGAGTTCTTTATATTATCAGCTTCTTGACTACCTAAACAAATAGAAGAAGCAGTAAAACATATATCATTTATTGATTTCCTGGGATTTACTGAAGAAGCCGAACATGATCTATATTTTGCAAACTGTCAAATTGCCTTACGGAAAATAAGTATAGGAAGTAAAATGCCAATTGCTAGCATTAAAGACTGTCAAAGAATATCATATGCCCCTTCTCCAATGTAAAATTCTAATAGACTCAAGATTAGCTTTTTTATTGTGACTACAAAAGACGTCATAGTAAATTCCCCTCTGAACATTTTTCTTTGGGGTTAAATATATCAAAGATGTTTAGGAAATTTTTTCAAGTCACATGTCATAGATAGGTCACCTTGAAAACAGTATCTTTTTTCCTTTTTTAGATAAAAGTTAACACATATTGATAGCTTATTGTAAAACTTTTTAAAATTGTTCTGGTTTTTTGCTATGAAGAAAACAAATCCCTATCTCGTGCCATTTTATGTGACTTTCTAATATTTCTAAGCAGAATTCAGTACTTAAGTGTGAGC
Organism: Eulemur rufifrons; assembly: GCF_041146395.1. Taxonomy (NCBI): domain Eukaryota; kingdom Metazoa; phylum Chordata; class Mammalia; order Primates; family Lemuridae; genus Eulemur; species Eulemur rufifrons. The sequence continues at coordinate 36,887,797 of NC_091001.1, read as the reverse complement.
ATTAGTGGATGCTAACTTTACCCTTGCTCCTTTTTCCCACCTTAATTTCTTTCCAACATGTATTTTTATAAACTGCCATAAATTCTTTCTTGGCATGAGGAAGAATATTAATGAATTAAGTGAAAATCATTTTTCCAAAAGCCAACTGACTTTTTCATTTCAACCTTTACGAAAAACATTTTGCCCTTTGAGGTCCAGTGACAGCAATGAAGATTTCATTTAAAATGAAATCATTACTGAACTTTTTTCAAACTTTCTGCCATTGTTGCTGTGAGTGGAGTGCCAGTGTTTCTTCTCAAAGTTCCATAGCTGACTCTATGTCCTTTTAGGCACCAAACAAAACCACATATTTTTCCTCTTGCCAGGAACTAGTATTTGCACACTCTTCTACCTGGGCAGGGTCCAAAGGAGCAGTCCCCAGAGTCCGGACACATCTTGGAAGGGCAAGGCCCAGCTCCAGAGTCCAGCCTCACTGATTGACGCTGGGTGAGCCTGAAACAGCTTCATTGTTTCCCGGACAATGCCAAGGCCAATGAGGATGTTTGGACAGTGGCCCTGCCCATGTGCACTGAGGCATCCACACGGTCTCTGCTAAGGTGTGCATGAGTTGAACACAGTGACGAGCAAACAAACCAAACCAGCCCCGTGGGCTCTTCCTCCAGCACTGACTGGGCTTCCTTCACAGCCTGGAAGCAGGCACAAGCTCCCTAGTCAACAGCCAACATCATGATTGGGAAGTTGCATCCCATTAATGGTTATTTTCCTATCCCTTCCTCATATGTAGAGAAACAGACATATACCTGTATGTCTATTTAGTGCAAGAGGTTTATAGATAGACACACGTGCACTTTCTGAGACCCTTATCATAACCTGCCATGCTTCAGTGTGATAATGATTTCAGGTTAATTGTGTGGAGCCTGATTCTGTTCTCATGATCATGAAGGGCCGGGGGAGCTGGCAGAGAGTGCAGTAATGGTGGGTAAAGAGGCCTCAGGAGCCTTTGCCGTCCTTGTTTTAATATGAGACAAGGTGGGGCTGCACTCACCAAATGTCACAGAACCACTTTGCAAGCTAGCAGAGACACGCCCCAATGGGGCAATGTCTGGGGAACTCCCAGAAGGGTAGAGAGCAGCAGAGTCCCTCAGAGTTTAAGAGACAAGACCTAAGTTCAAAAGCTGGTGCCACCATCATGTGCCCTTGGGCAGGTGACTTAGCCCCTCATGCCTCAGTTGGCTCACTTGTCAAACCTAGATGCAAACTATATTTCGGAGGGCTTTTAGAGGCTTAAATACAGTATATATAAGGGACATGTTTTAATACCTGGTGCCTGGTAAGTCCTTAGTAAAATTTTATTACAATTATTGTTGTTATTGCCATCACCAGTGTTATAGATCTCCTTTGAGTCAATATGCTTGGAAATGAGAAAAGATTTTCTTGGGAGAGCTCCCCTTTTTTCATCTCCCCATACTTAGAGATTGAAAACATGCTGCCAAATTCTGTTGGACAATTCTCCCTCCATCCCATTCAGAGTTCAAAATGGAAGAGAGGAGAGAGTGCCCAGGGTCCGGGCTAGAACCCAACTGCCTCCCGTCAGCAACGCTTTCGAGTCCCACCACCTGCATCCATGGGTGTGGCCACCTTGCTCCCTTGACAAAGTCCAGGCCCAGGGTGGCAAGAACATTTTCAGAAAATCTCACTGGGTAACACTCCCCCTGGCTCCTCTCCCAGATTATTGTGAAGACAATGGAACCACTTATGTTTCAGTTCCCTGAGGGCAAGAAGGGCAAATCTCAGCAAACTTGAAATTATGATAAAGAGTTTTCTGGGGGTGGGGGAGTGGAGGAATCCACACTGAACAATGTCACTGGCATCCAGTTGGTTAGCTTCTCATGCTACCACGCATTCTCCATAAAGAACACACCATGCTGAAACCAACAGCAAGCAACTGTGGCTGGCAAAGAGGCTGTCTCTTCCCAACATCACTGACGCCACCACACCTCAGCTCTTGTGTGCTCTGTGTCTCCAATGCCTTGGGAAACCATTTCTGTGCTTTTTCAACCCCTGCTGTACAGAACTATATCATCTTTAAAGCATAAGGCTTGGCACAGGAAATTTAAAAATAGAAAACAAATCTATCTGCAATGCTTAATGCACCTCTCCCTTAGGAAAATGTATACACAACTTTCCCCCCCAATCCCCTCCACAACAACCAGTTTGGCTGTTAGCCAATGCCACCGGCCTTACTAAGACTGCAAGCTGAAATCAGCTCGTTGGCACAGCTGGCCCTGCGTTGACTGCTAAGACGCAGAGAGCAGAGCAAATGTGTGGCCCGGGGCCTGTGTGCAGCACTCCCTTAAGAGTGAGGAACTTTCTTTAACATGCACCACAGCTGCCTGCTTCCCACATAGGGTGCTGGAGCTGGAGCTGGCGGGCTGATCATGTTTCCTTGAGGAGGGACCTCTGTGTGACCTGGTCGTGCCCAAGCCCTCTGAAGGGATTTTCGTGTGGCTGCAACTTATTTCTCGCTGTCCACTGAGTTTACTGCAAGGGCGCCCCATCCCAAGGGGTCTAAGTGCCTTGTAACTCTCACAAATGAGACCTTTGCTTCCGACTAACACAATGGTTGCTAATGTATCCAATTCTCCAAAGTCAGTATTGGAAAGCAGCATTATGTTCAAGATGCTGCTCTATTTATAATAAAGGGCGTTTTTAAAAAATCACATCGAAACTGTTTTGGATTCCCCGTTTCTTTTCTTTCTTTAAGGACTCTAAGTCTTGGGCTAAGGGCAGTTAATAGTAGCCAGCCCTGATTGGCCAACATCTGTTTCTTTATAGGAACCTTACTTGCCAAGTAGCTGGACAGCAATACTCATTTGGTATTCATGGGAAGTACTTGCCGAACAATAATGACAATAATTGCCTCTGATTCTTGTGTTTACAACACTGCCAAAGTATCATTAGGGCCTTATTTATAGATAATAATGCTTATTAATCACAAGTATTTGAATTTTGGAATGTATTAGATTAATATTCTTTTGTACCTCAGTTCTGTACTAATGCTGTGAAAGACATTTACTGAATGCAACTCATTGGGAATGCTTATTTTGAGCTGCAAAATAATGTGTGTAATTTGCAGGTGAAAGATAAAGAAATTACATGGCTACCTCTCAACAGCCTCCACCGAGATCAACGGCCAACATGGAGAATTAGGCCCTACCTCTAAGCCAAGAAAGGAGAAAAAGCAAAATAAATATTCCTATAGGCATTATTTTTTAGAAAAATCTTATAAATACTCATGCCAAGAGAAATTCCTAATAATAAGTCTATTATTTTGTTTTGCCTAAATCTTCCATGGATGGCATCCCTTTACTGAAAAGGCTCTGGGGTGAAGAATAGTGATTCTGTAATGATTTCACACTGTATACGTTTTTAAAGGCTCAGTGAAAAAAAAAAAACCCAGCATAGGCTAATAGTTGTTAACCAGCAAAGTACAATCTTAGGTCTAAATGTCTAGCTAAACATCCTTTATTCATTTATTCACTAATACCTTTCTATATGTTTAATTTCTGTGCAAGCAAACATTAAAACTATTAAGTATTTCCCTATTTTTATGTGCATCTAGAAATAGGAGTCATCAAAAATTTCAAAATATTACCACACTTTTTCTAAGGTTAATCAGTAATTTCTGTTAGTATAATAAAACAACTTTATAAATAAATATAAAGCATTAGTAATGCATAGTTTTCACTTAGCCACTCTCTCCTGAAATTATAGCAAAAATGAAATCAGTAATACTTTCTTCTTATCTAGCACACATTTTTATTTATTCTTGGAATATTCTTTCCTTATGTATTAGAAAAATACTTCAGTTTATTTAATTAGATGAATACAAAATAAACTGACATAATTTTCCAGAAATTTTTGACAAAAAAAGCAAATTTTATTAATATAAAGTCTAGGTGCTCTTTTTTCAATAATATTTGCAACAAGGTATCTTTTAAAAACTGCCTATAATTAATATTTACTAATGTTCTTGAGACTAAACTCAAATTATGTTCAATCTTATCCAAAGACTACTTTTAAATAGTCTATGGGTCTAATTACCACCTATAATATTTAACCTTGTCCTGTCTCATTCTCTTGATTTGGCCCCCCACAGAAAGTAAAGGGACTGCACCTTTCAATCCACCGAATTACACTGAGAAAATTGTCCTCCCTAAAAAACCCTTGAAGATTTGTTCAGCAAATGTTTCCAAGTCAGAGCATACACGGAAATGAGGATCCTAATTCAATAAATGTATAATGCTAACATTTTAATCCATTGCTAAATGTAAATAACTTTAGTGATCCCAGTTGAACTATCTAATATTAATTTAAAGTATTTTATAATATGTGCATGTGTCTCCTCTCATGGGGCAAAGTAGAAAGGTGAACAATTATCTAATAACTTCAATCAATGTATTCAGCAAAACCTGGCAAGTCAGGACCCTCAACTCCCTTTATTTAAATCTGGGGTGAATGTCTTAACGCATACAATGACCGCCACTGGAGGTCCACTCAGGTGTGTGTACCCATCTCTGTTAAAATTGGTAGAATGAGGAATCAAGCAATAGCTTATAGATTTAATGGATATCCTACAAATTTAATCACGATAGCCAATCTATTATAGATTGTTCAAACTTCATTCTTTTTTTTTTTTCTCAGTACCTAGAAGGAAAGGAGGGCAATAACGCCTGAATTATCCAAATGATTAATTCAATTCTCCAATGTATTTTGCCTTCAGTAGACATCGCCTGCTTCTCTCTTTACAAGACACGGGTAGTTGGATGAGGAAAGAAAATAAATGTGTTTTGAGAGAGCACAGATATACTGGATGTGTGTCATTGATAATGTCTAACCACTGAGGCTGAAGGCCTTCAATCCCCCCCAGGGTGTCTCTCTGAACCTTACTAAATATCATCTCCCAACTGCTTACAGACTTGGGCGAGGGGTTAGTACAGAAAGAAAGAAAGGAAAGAAGGAAGAGAGAGGGGAAGAGAGAGGAGACAGAGGGGGAGAGAAAGAAAGGAAGAAAGAAAGAGAGAAAAAGGGAGAGAATGGTTAGTCTATGAAGTTGGAGTTTAAATGTGAGGGTATTGAAAAAATAATTAACTATAAAAAATGGTTTGACAGAATAACTTATACTCCACCAACATCCCAGCAGTTTCCTAAGCGCCTAGTTGGATATGAAACTTGAGATCTGTCAACATTTTATAGTTGCCCTGATTTAATAAGCATTTTTCCTTCTTTTCTTTAACTGCCAAATTTTTTAATGAAATTGAATCTTGGATGCCTACATTCTGGGGAGTTTTATTTGCTATATTATAGTTCTGTCTGCTTTTAGGCCACAGAATGCCAAAGTATTTATTCTTACAAATCTTTCTCCATATGTAATTTGAGCCTACTAAAATAGTCCTTTACCCACTTCATTAATTAAGTTGACAGAAAAGATTATTTTACAATTTTGTAGTGAATGACTCTTCATCCAAATTTTTGAATGAACGTTGTGCATTTTTATGTCATTATATAGCCCTATGTCTCCTCAAATCACTCCACACCATCAGATAGAAAACTTTCTAAAATAAAAGACTAACTTACTTGTACAGTTGATCTTAAACCCCAACTAGAGTAAAATGTTTTTACCTCCTTCCAAGTAAAAGTCTTTTTTATTTTTAATTTTCACTTGTGCTATTTCCATTATTTTAACTCAAATTTTTAGGAGATTAAGAAACAAACCTCACAAAGTAGTTGGGCTAAATTGATTTCTATTTTCACAAGCTCATTATTAATATTTAGACACCACCAATGAGTCATCAGTCTTTTAAATACACTTTCTGAAATAAACAAATGATAAATTACATGTAAGAATAAATGTCATCATAAACATCATATATGTTTTTCAGTAAAGAAAGACATTTACATAAACATTGTAAACCAAACAAAATATTTTATAAGTCAGTAAAAATAATTCGTTTTAAGAAAACTTCAAAACTTTATCATTTTGATTCCTTTATCAATTAGGACAAATACCATTTAAAATATAAAATTCAGATATAACATTTCTTTACATTTACTCAGCACAAATGAGCATGTGGACGCTTGCCAATGAAATACCAAAGTATTCATTTTAACTGTAATTCTTATTTTGACCAAAAAAGGCATCTGAAAATCCAAAGATTCAAAACATCATTTAAAGAAGCAAATAAGTAACATGTAATCTCATGTTATACAAATCATTTCAAGTATTAATATATGCTCCAAATTTGCTTTTACATTTTGAATTGTCACTAGATTACTCAATGTCTTTTAATGCAGGTAGAGGACCACAAGATTAACTAGTTAAAAATGTCTTCTTTACAGCAGAATGGAAAATAAAACTACTGCTCTCTTTCATTTCATCCAGAATTTAATTTTTTTTCTAAGACAACAGTACTTAAAGTGTGAAAAAAAAGACAAAAAATATGTACCTGACTTTAGATAGAATATTTATATTTTAAATGTGCATTTTAAAGTATACTGCCCTTTTTATTTTATGGAAAACAAGTTATTTAAGTCCATAGTACTTTTATATGGGGTGTGCGTAAATTATTAATACTATGAATCTACTATTTACTGATTTCTGTGGTGCCATCTACAGTTAGCACAATTCAGATTTCAAAAGAAATTTTGAAGTGTTTTTCAATATGAATAAGATTTACTCACTTCCCCTTATTTTAAGACTATCTCTTATAGAATGTATTGTTAATCATAGAAGTTTGGTATATTACACATGGGCATGTTATATGCAAATGCATTCAGTTGGGGTATGTATATATTTTGTTATGTTATGTACATAAACATCTACCCTTGTGCATATGTATATTTACATCATGTATAAATATGTGTAGTATATTACCAAACTGTACTATACTTAAGGAGGAGGAGGAGCTTCCAAGGATTGCCATACAATATTTTAGTTAACTGAGTACTGTTTTCTGTGAAAGTAATTAGGTTGTTTTTTTGTTTTTTGCTTTTCAGTCCCAAAGGTGGGTGTTTATAGACATAGTAATTTGCTGTTTTCCAAAAGGCTAGTTTTAAAATTTTATGTCAACATTGCTTTAAATAAAAGTGACATCCTCCCCTTCACCCTTCCTCTCCTTTAGGAAGGCCTATGGGCAAACAGCTTGATAAATAATTCAAAGAAAAGCTAAACTTTGCTTCTAAAAACAAAAGCTCACCTATTTAAACACTCACATTTTACCATTAACATTCTTTGTTAAAATTTAGCTGTCTATAAATTATCTTATGAAAAGGAGTGACAGAAATTTTATCAAGATGCTGGCTGTTGAGGGCCTCTTGAGTAGCTAGCGAGTGTGTGGAAATGTTACTTAAAGCCTTTCTTCAGGACAGGAGGTCTTATAAAGAATTAGGGCTAGCAGTAAAACCATCTAATGTTCATAAATCCAACGAGCAAAAATATATATATATCACAGGTATTTTAAATTCTTGAAAATCCTCAGATGCAAACATTAGGGAAAAAAGAGGACAACTAAAAGTTTGTTTTTAGAATCTTCCGGATCTCAGGTTATAAAAAATACAGTTTAGCAATAGGGTTCATAGCGTCAGTGAAGGAGAGAAATGTTTAGCCTTTTTCTGAATTTCTCTGTCCTGTTTCCTCTTGAGAGCTGGACAAGCTTTGTGGGACCAGGGAGGGAGGGAGTCCCTGGTTAATGTTTTAAGAAGGAAGAATTTAATTTGGCCCAAGTTTTCTTCTACTAGTCGCTTTCTTTTTTCTTATAGAGAGATCATTGACAGTCTCTGTTTTGTATGAAATTATGGAAATCACAGACTGGGGGAAAGCGGAGTCATTATTTCAGAATTGAAAATTCACTCCCCTATTTCCCATCCCTGGAAAGGAGCCAGTAAGTTGGAAAGGTGCAAAACAGGACTACAGCCGGTCGAAGAGACGCCCCAAAAGTGATTTGCAATTGGTTCCCACCTCCTTCCTATCCCTCTAAAACTAAAAACCTCCTCTATGCAGCATTTTTTAAGGCCAGGACAGAGAGAAAGCAGATACACAAGTCCCTAAGACGTGGCTTCCTGGCGCGTGAAATCCAGTCTAAAGAGCAGGCTGAATGATGGACACGCTCTCGGCATCTTTTCCCAGCTAACATTGTCCCTTTCAGTCTTACCCTGGCTCACGTGGGTCAGGGTGTCCACAAATATCCCCGGACCACAAGGGGGATCTCTTTGGGAACCAGATGGGAAGACTTAGGCGAAAGAGGGAAATGCATGTGTAGAGAACGGAGGGTGGGGGAGGAGGGGAATAATAAGCTCCACAGTTGCAGATTTAGATCTCAAGGCTGAAAGGGATACGCTTGCACTAGAGCATCCTGTAGCGCCTCCTGCCCTGCCCTGCGCGCGCACCACAGTCACGCACACGCATCCTCGGACGCGCACACACGCACACTGCTCCAGCTGCGCCACCCGCCAGACCGCTGGGGAAACGACCCCTCCGAGGCGCACTCGCCCGAGGTGAGGCGGCCCAGCCCTTCCAGGCGCCAGGCGCTGCTGCAGCGTGGGGACAGCGTGGCCTTCAGTGCTCCGGAGCGCGCCGGCCGGACACGAGGCGCGCGGCCGCCGACACCGGCGGGGGCTGCCCGGCGCGGACTGGAGAGGGGGCGGGAGCGGAGCGGCCGACCGAAGGCGGGGAAAGGGTGACACCGGCTGCCCCCCACCTCCCTCTGGGCCTCCCTCCGTGGCCTTCTCTCTCTAATTCCCCTCCCACTCTGCCGCTCCACCACCGTCGGGAGCTCACATTTGGAAAAGGCACCGAGCGCCTGCAGGCGCCACGGACCAGGCGGGGCGGCGGGACGTGTGCACGCCGACGGGCTTGGACTTGGGCAGCGCGGGGACTTTACGCGGTCGAAGCACCGCCGCGGACCCTCCCAGTGCCGGCCTGCAGGGGGCGCCGGCGCGCTCGGGCCCCGCGGGGCCCCAGGCGCCCGCCTCCACGCGCGGAGGACCGGGACGGGAACTGATCCCCTCCGCGCCTAGCTGGAGGGCCGGGCGCAGCCCTGAGGCTGGTGCTCACCGGTGGGACCCGGAGGGTGTTGTCACATTTGTCACCAACGAGGGGCCGCGTGGTGTCGCAGTCCGCTTTCCCGTCTCGGCGTCTGGAGGAGGCCTCAGGATGGCAGAGGGAGTTTGCCTCCTGGCTTGTTGGCTTTGCTTGACTCAGTCATTACTATGGGGTTGGGAGGGGGAGCTTTGCTTTTCTCTCCTCGCAGAGCCGCGCAAAGCGTCGGAAAGTTTCCTACCACTTGGGGGACGAAGGCGGATGAAGTGTGAACCTTGCTTCCTGGCTGGGATGGTCCGAAAGTACCAGAAGTCCCGCAGGCGAACTGCGCCTTCGGCTTTCCCGGCAGTCACCTCAAATGCATGCCTCTCCTGTGGCCAAAGGGACCCAAGGCCGCCTAGGAAATGGCTCTTCGGACTTGGCGGACCCTGAAATGGGGACCCGGAGCGCGGGGGCGGGGGAGACCCGGGAATCTGCTGCAAACGCAGCACCGAGCCCCTGCCCAGCCGGTGGGCCGCGCCCTCCTTCCCTGCAGCCTCGCTCGAAGAGGAAAGTGGGGGCCACGTTCCCAGAGGAATTGAGTTCGCGATTTCGCAGGGCACCGATGGGAATTCCATCGGACCCAGAGGTTCTGCAAATACTCCAGAAAAGCGTCCATGGCCGAAAGTGCCTCCTAAGTAGCCCTGATTTTGTGAAAGTCCAAAGCCCGGCGTGTCCACCTCCCTTACTCCAGAAGTTCAACTGAGCTTCATGTAGTGATTGTCCCCAGCCCGACTTAGACCCAGCAGCCAAGTCGAGGCCAGAGGTGTGAGGATTTTTTTTTTTAAGACCCACAGCTTGTAAATATGAGATTTTTATCAGGCAGCACAGATTACTTAAAGCGTTCCATTTCTGCGCGATCCAATTTTATTAGGATTTACTCTCATTTGTGCTCGGCTTCTCTGGGGAAATAATGCTTTGATTAATGTAATCCTAGCCCGGGATCCGCCACATGCCCCTCGACCCTCTCCCAAGAGAAGGGGTCTGTTTGACAAACAATAACAGAGCAGTAACTCTTGCAATCTGCCCACACCTTGGGGGGGTGGGGTGGCTGGGGAGAGGGTGACACACGTTCAAACGCCGCTTGCTAAATGCAATGGCGAGAGGAGGGAGCAGGGTCTACACAGGGCGAATTTTCCAGACGCAAATCCCTGGGCTCCAAGGCGCCGGGGCTCACGGGGAGGAGCCCCAGGTGGGGGAAGCGCAGGGGTGCGTGGGTACATGCGCGCCCCTGCCCTCTGCTTGGTTGGGGTGTCTGCCTCTTTGTCCCCCTCCACAGGCCTCCACGGCGGGGGTTCGCGCGCCGCCGGTGGGCAGCCCCCGACCCAGGGAGTGTCCACAGCGCCCACCCGCGGCCCCAAAGCATCTCGAGAGCGGATCTTAGGGGTTAACCAGGCACCAACCTGAGGCGCCCTGCAGCTGCCAAAATCTCAGCCGGAAACTTAGAACTTGGGACCCAATTCAACGGTCTTCCTCATCCATACATGCATCCATCCATCCCTGCGTGCGTACATGCATACAATATAAATCCCCGCCGCCCGCGCTGAGAGCTGCGCCTCGCCCTTGCAGCCGGCTGCAAGCGGGCGCCCCCCTTCCAGCTTTCCCTCCTCCCGCGCAGCCCCAGCCTCCTCCCCGAAGGGAGAACAGCTCAATTACGAAAAGGAGCGAAGGAACGAAATCCCAGGCTCAGAGGCGCCCGCCGACGCTCCTCTGTTCCCGGTCCCTGTCGCGCAGTCCCCACCCCCACCGTCGCCAGCTCGGGGAGGGCGGGGACGTGGCGGTGCGAGGGGTCCTGCCCTGCTCCGCCGGAACAAAGCCCGCCGCGGGAGCCCGCGGCCGCGCACCGAGCTGGGGACAAAGGCAAGCGGGCCGCGCCGAGCGCCAAGCCTGCGCTCCTACGGCCGGGCGGGAAGGAGGCCCAGAATATGGGGTGCGATTTGCCCCTGGGTTTTCCTGGGCTGCTGCATCTCGCTCCTGTGTACCCAATGACCCGTTAGGGTGACTCAGCGTTTATCTCGACGCCTCCCGCGCCCGCTCTCCCTCTCTTGTCCTTTTCTGTCCCCAATCTCCTCCACCTCTCCCTCCTTCTTCATCCACCTCCCTCCTTTTCCTTTACCCGCTTCTCACTTTGCCCTTTTTACCTCTTTCCCTTTTTCTTTTCCATAGAAAAGCAATGCTAATTCGACTTCTGAAGGCCGCTCTAGATGTTCAAATAACAGTCTGAAAGACCTTACTGGGCAGTGCTCAGGGAGAAAAGGGGAGTAATGGGAGCCTTTTAATTTTATTATGCAAACTGTGCTCTAAATAAAATAAAAACGCCGTTAGAATGCGATCTAAGAAAGCCGAGCTTAGCCCTGGGGCCCCACAAATCGCTGATTTGGGAGAAGCCGCTTCTCATGCCCACAGATCACAGGAATGGGGAGGGGGCAAAAGGAGGACCCCGCTGCTCTGGAATAGGGACCTTGAGCGCTGGGGTCTCCAAGGCAAACCTTTTTGGGGAAAGTTCTAATCGTACTTTCTAGCCCTAAAAAGGAATCGCTACCAGACCCCTCCAATAAAATCGTAGTATTTTCGAATTTAGGATATTTTAATAGTGTTTTTCCAAGTGAAGTTTTACTTGTTTTTGTGATGTGACTTAAAAATAAAGGGAACACAGCCCACAGTATTTGAACAATATATGCCTTGACTTCTGGAGGCTTTTTGCACCCTGAGTTAATACCAAATTAACATTTGATTGTCTATCCAATGCCGCTATAAGCCTGGTATCCTCCCCTTGGGCTTTATTAAGTAACCAGGCTCCCTACAGAAAATTTAGGGAGAGAGTTGAGTGTTCAAAGCAATATCAGACACATAAATTTTAACTTGGGACTAACAAACCCGAGCTGCATAAAGCTACAATGAGCAAGGTCACTTAATTCTACCACCAAAGTCACTACCAGATATTTTAGTACTGAAATTATCTTGCTGCAAACCATGGAGTATTTGAAGTATCAAATATCAATGAACACACTCGATACTATATTTTTAAGGTGAACAACAATAACCACACTTTCTTAAAAACACCCCTGAATCTGGCCTGCCCAGGATGGGCACCAGGATGGGTTAGGGCCCACGGAAGGAGCAAGACAGTGAAGTGGAAGCTTCATCATCCACTCGAGAGAAGACAGCACAGAAGCACCGTTTGCGGGAAATGCCAAAAAGAGCAGCCTTCAGCCTGACACGCTGCAATCTGCACCCAGCTTCTTAGACAATAGCTAAGTTCAAATGTCAAAAAAAAAAAAAATCTAATAAAAAAAAACCAGAGGCGCCAAAGTGCAAGAATTGTTTTCTGGTATGCCACAATGACTCTCTTATCCACCTCCAGACGACTGGTTCCAACCCAGAAAGGAGATGCTGTATAATGTATAGGGAATATTTGATGTAGGGAGTGTCCCCAAGAGAGAGCAAGCATTTCAATTCTGTTAAGACTACCACAAGCTCAAAAAATCTAGCCACTCCTTTGGTAAAGCTGAGTTAATATTTCTGGGTTTTCTTTTTAAACACACACGCGCACACACACACAAATAACACACAGAAAACCACCAAGTTGACCTTGGAATATTTTTCTAGCTAGGACATACCCACATTTTTTGTTAATGAATCATCATCATCATTCTGGTCAATCATCTGGACTCTGTGTTACCTAGCCCTATGAATTTAAATTCAAAGAAGACCATTACATTGGGGGGATGCAGGGAGGGTGATGAGGGGGCAGGCAAAAATAGTCCATCACACTGTGTCAGCTCGAGCTTCCCTAGCGATTGGTGGCTTTCATTACCAGACTTGTCAGGTGCACGCATGCAGCTACAGTGGGCAAACTGTTGGAAATGGATTGTTTTAAAAGCATGCACTCGATTACCAACTTACTATGCCTTCTTAATTTGTTTTCCACAATTTGAAATGCCCTGTAGTTTAAAGCTATCCTATAAGCATCAGAAAGAAAGCTTCTTGCTTTTGGGTGAGAAATCATAGTGTCTTTGAATTTATAATTACTCCTTCAAACCCATCTTTTAAAAAAACCAAATGCTTTCTCTTTTCCTACAGATCAGATAAATCAGTTAGTTATCAAAGTGATACAAAGAACTCGGGGGAGGAAAGCATGGGTACCCTTCAAAAAACTTAACAAGACCAAAAAACAACTTATCCACTGCCAAGACAACGAATACTCTTTTCCACCCAAAAGCTACCGTGGAAGAGCCCTCCCCTTTGTATATAACACACAGTGTGTGGGTTGTGAGTATGTTTAACATTTTAATTTGTAAATGCTAATGGTAAATGTGCTTCCAAACTGCAGCAGTATCAGAGCACCTTACCATGCTCAAATGGAAGCAAATGAGTAAATATCCACTCTGAGTTGTGTACATTTGACCCAGGTAATGTTCTTCATTCTCTCATTTGGCAAAAGCAATTTCACCATCCCCAACAATTAAAACTCTGTAGCTTTGCCCAGCACTTTGGATCTTAATTCATACCCAGCTTGATCATTTCCACCCCCAAATCATTATAGAATACTAAAGCTGGCTCTATATATGTCAGTTCTTCTCAAATTAACTTGTTGCTTTACCCAGAATTCTTATTTTCTGCTTCTTTTACATTAAGGAACCTAGGACTATAGTTATCGTAAGGGGCAAGCATTTTTTCTTTCCGTTTAATTTTTTTAAGTACATTTGTGAAAAAAGGAAAGTGAGTAGCAGCCTAGACAGTAACAATCACAGATCTCATGAAAAGTGGCGTGAAAAAATTATGCTTTAAGTATATATAATGATTGCTCCACCAGTGCTTTCCAAAGCGTCTGGCTGAACAGAAAAGTTTCTTTGCTCCCTAATGATGTTTAAAGGCATTCAGCAACTCTGGGCGTGTGAAGTAAGTTAGAGCTTTGAGACATTTGTCCAGTTCATGTGGATCTCCCCCAGAAGTCTTTTGTCTAAAATGTCCAAAGAGCTGAAGAAAAAGCAATGTTTGGGCTCAAATTACAGTTTCCTCAATTCTCCACTTTGTTTTATTAGCGCAAACCTGACAGTGTATTTTCTGACTAAATTGAGAGCTCAAGAGTAAAAATCACGGAATGAAAATGTTTGAGTGTGTCCCCTTTGCTTATCTTATTCCCATAATCTTTCAACCCTCCTAGAATATGTACCACTTAAATCCAAACCCAGTCAGTTTTGGATTTAGTAAGTCATACTAAAGTTAGCTTCAAAGAAAAACTTCTCCTGGCTGGAACCTGGTTGTCTTAGAGCCATGTTAGAAAAATAAGGTACCTTTTCCCCTCTTGCACAGGAACATTGGAGCCATCACGTAATGTGGCCCTTACTAAACAGGCTCTGTGACACATTCACAGGTGCGCTCGGCTACTGAACCGTGGAAGCCAGCTTCTCACTTGCAGTCACTCCTGGCTTCCCTTTCTTGGTCACGCTCTCTAAATCTCCTTGTGAAAATTGTTAGTGACAAATAGACTAATTCCTCAGAACCAGCCAGGATCTGCCCTTCACTATTTTAGGAAGTTTTCCACATATCTTTTTCATCCTTTACCACAATAAAATTCAGTCTTCAGTAGCAGTATCTAAAAATCTTTGAGGGGGGAACCTTGTGCTAGATTGAAACTTTTCTTCAACTGGGTTAAGTAATGTACTAAAAAGTTTCAAGCCTTCTAACCCATGGCTATTTTGTATTTTCTTTTCCCTAGCAAGCCTTTCAAAGACACATCCAAAATCTTTCTAAAACCATAGCCATACCAAAAAAGAAAGTAGCCACTAAATAGCAAATGGAGTAAAAGAGATCCTTGGCACTTCAACTAAATCTTCAGACCTTGAATTTTATTTAGAAGTCAAAGCATGTATCAGGTTGAAGAACATTCATTATTTAACAGATAATACCTTAGAATGCATTTTTCTTGACTATTTCCCAAAAAAAATACGACCCGAAAGATAGCTTCTTAAATAGCCTATCAAATACTCTTAATAATAATTTTTAAAAACGGTTCTTGCTTTGAAAGCCCATTTCTGTTTTCCAGCTCTATATACACTTCACTGAGAGACATGGAGGAATAGTTTTTGAACTGTATTTCTTTCTGGACCATTTCACAGACATGGGTGGGTGGGGGGATGGGGAAGTCATTGTCCTCATATTTTAAAACCCCGTGTTATGCAATGAATTCACTCCTTGTTGTGAATATGCATAGAAAGGTAGGGGTGTTTGTTCCTTTGGCAAGTTTGGAAGAGTAGATTTGCTTTTGAAACAGCTACATTTTACTCAGTACCGGCTGAGGCAAGTCAGTGCGCCCCCTGCTGACAAGTCAATAGTGCTACTCCTGAGCAAAGTTTATTTTGTTCAGTAAACCGTGTCATATAAAATTAACAACAACCAATAAAATTAGCTTATATGTTTCAACTGTAAAAGTCCAAAACAAAATAAAGCTAGTTTTAGTGGCACTAGAAATCTCTAGTTTGGCTTCTTCTCTTTGGCTGAACCAAGGTCCTTTTATCTAAAGCCCAGTGCACAAACATATAGCTTAATGTGACTAGTGTTCTTCCTTTTATTTCTTTCTCTATGGCAACCAATACGCTCTGCTCAGAAATGTTCCCCATCAAGGAAACAAATGATCTTCAGGGAGCAGCTCTATATGGCATCTGGTCCAATGGAGCACACAGAGTTAACCCCAGTCAAAAGCAACGCTGCCAAGCACGTAAACAAGGAATGGAAAACTGGCGATTCTTGCCCCCCTCCCCAACTTAAACCTCTTCCTCCCTCGTTACAAACCATTTCATTGATTTGGCATCAACTGTTTCCAAATAAATTACCAATTCTAAATTGCAAGGTGTTCTGTGTACAAAAGTGCAATAAAATTCCAGCCATTTGATTCTCCCCCTCATCACCCCAGACGCCGCTTCCTTTAAAAGAACAAAACCAAGAAGCTTTTAAAATCCTCTCCAGCCTATTTCACCAAGGTAAGGTGCTCACAGGGGCCTAGCTATTTCCTCCAGCCATATTTATCTAATTAACTGCACCTAGCAAGTAACTGCACCCTCAATTTTTACAAAACGCCGGGACAGTGGCGAGGAGGGGGCAAGTGGAGTGGGGTTGTCAAAAATGGAAAACAAAGTAAAATCTAGTTTGTGCCGCTAAAGCTCCAGCCTCCTTTGGGAATAAAGTGTGGGGATGTCCTGGTTAGTTTTGATTGATCACCCTCTTTCTGATGGGCTTTCACTACCGAGCTGGGAGGCTGCAGCTCCCCGCCTGCTCCCCAGACACAGCATTAACCAGGGGTGCCCTGACTTCCTGCCTCGCTTCCTCCTTCCCCAGCTCTCTGCCCTCCCTTTGCCAAGCCCCCCCCAACTCCATCCTCCTGCTCCCAGCATGAGTCCCCCCACCCCAATCCCAGCGGGCACACGCAGTTCACGACATCACCACTGGCTACAGAAAGGGGCTTTCTTCCCCTCTAGTCCTGATTCTCTGGGGAGAAAAAATTTCCAAAACAAGAAATATTTATACACTGCCTGCTTAATAATCACTTCTTTTCCAGGGTGTTTTTTCTCCCTCACGATCAACAGATCAACAATTAAAATGAATAGCACTCTCCTCTTCCCCCCAAAGTAAAGTGCCTTGCTGTGTAGAGCTTTGGAATGAGTCCATCTTTTTATGTAATATTTTAGCAGGGTTGGATTTTTTTTTACTCCCCCCAACACACCTTCTCTTCCTTACCTCCCACAGTTGCTCCCTGAACCCTCTCTTGTCCCAAGCAATGAAAATAAGCTCCCAAACCTACAAGAACATAAATAAATACGCCAGAAAGGAGGGGAAGAAGAGAAAGCAGGGAAAGAAAATGAAAAACACTTACCGAGAAAACTTCCAGGGTTAGATTTTTAAATAAAAGAAGATGTTTTATTTTTTTTTTTTAAATAAGAGGACTGGGGTGGGGGCGGAGGGGAAGGCATATTCTCAACTCTCCAGAACCGACGCATCCTTAGCCTTCCCTTTACACTGACGCCTCTAAGCCCAGCTCTCCACTAGTCTATTATTTTCACCAAAATATATGAAAATGTATGCAAATGAAAATCAGCACTAACTGTTCTCCCCTTGTTATATACTTTGGATTTTTTTTTTCCAGACAAAACAATCACACTCCGCAAAGGGAGGGGGGCGGATGGGGTGGGGCGGCATAGGGGGGTGCCGGGAGCGATTCAAGAACCAAGTACGACGAAAGGGGGGAGGAAGAAGGGGACAGACCTCGGAACAGAAGTATATTTCTGTTATCGAGGAGCACAGCGTTTTGGGGGGCATCCCATACGCGCACACACCCTCCTTGAAAAGAAAGAAAGTGGATCTGTTTGCAGAGGCGCTATCACGTTTCATCAGGCCACCTGAGACTGCTTTTGAAAGCGTGTACTGTGAAATTCATAGCAGTAATTTAGACAAAATCCTCACTGTATATTAATGAAAGGCGGCCCCATGGCTCTGTTCCTATCCTCCCCATTCAGTGTAAACAAAACCACGAGACTCTCTCGGTTTTTGAGCCGGATCCAAGCAAAATCGGCAGGAAAGGAAAACACGGGGTGCTGGCACCGACTATTCAAACGTCTGCACCTGGAGATCTCAGATTTATTCAATGAAATCTGTGTTCCATCTTTTATATATACATATACGCATACATAAATATAAAAAGGAACCTTTGGGGGACCCAGAGGAAAAAATCCGTTCTGTTTGGGGTTTGGTTACCACTGCCTTTCAGATCTATACCTTGGCAATAATAGCTTTGCTAAAACCTACCTACGATGGTATCTCACCCGGCAAGCAGGGGCTGGACAAGAAGCTAAATTAATTCTAGGCGTCTACTGTTAATCTTCAGATCACGCAAAGGCTGCGTAGCTGCGGCTGAGCTGGAGAGCTCCGGCTTTAACTGAGTTCACCTAACTGCGCTCGGCATCGGGAAAGAAGGGCTGGAGGCCCGTTCACAATTTATTCGGAGCACACCGGCCGCCCCATATCTACGTCCTGGGCCGCCGCTCAGGCTCGGGACTGCCAGACGCAGGCAGGCAGGCGGCTGCGGGCGCAGGGCTGGCGCACCCGCAGCTGGGGGTGCGGGGTGCACGCACACAACGCACACTCATTTGGAACCATGTATTTATTGAATGTCCGAGTTGGGTTAGTTCATTGGAAATCCCCGAGGAGGGTTCAATTTGCCCTTGTTTTCGTTGCCACTTTCTCTTTTTTCTTGGTTCGCTGAGGTTCCTCTGTGCAGCGTTTCCGCTTGGCCGCGTCCCCCCCACGCCACCCCACCCCCGCTTCTCTCGCCTACCCCGCGCACTCCGCCTCCCGTCCTCCTTAACTCTTTCAGTGGGGCTGGAGCTGAGAAAGCATTTGTCGCCGCCAGCCACATCCACAGCGCACACCCATCTGAGACAGAAAAGAAAGAAAGAAAAAAGCACCACCATGCCTGAGAATAGCGAGAGAGCAAAACCCCACCACTAATAACAACCACACTGAAATCTCACACACACACACATACACACACACACACACACACACACACGAGGAGTAAGCGGTGGAGCAGCGGAGGGCGCGGCTAGTGGATCTCGGTTCATTTTGCCGGCTCCTGCTGCCACGGGAATTCCTTAAAGCCATTGGGTCGAATACACTTACGATGAATCTATGGGGGAAGGTCGGACTGATTGCTTTTCAAATAAATCGCATGGCTCCGCTGACCGGCACCCTCCAAACTCACAAGGGCACGCACGCTACTTGCCTGAATCCCAGAGGAGGGAGGGAGGGTGGAAGGGAGGGAGAGCGAAAGAGGGAGAGAGGGGGTGGGGGAGAGAGCGAGCAGCGGCAGCGAGCGGTCTGTCTCGCACGCGCGGGCACCGCGCTGGTCCTGGGCTGCAGGTTTCCCAGATGATGGCATCCGAGAACTTAAACAAAGGGGGCCGCCGCCGGCGCGCAACGGCTGCGGAAAGTTGCGGTGGCGGATTTCTAAGGAGCGTGGCCGCGGCCCAAGCTCTTGGCGATGCGAGCCCCCCCTTCCCACCCCCACCGAGACAGAGATCGGGGCCGGCTGGTGAAGGGAAGAGGAAACTTTGAAACCACTGGGGACACATCTGTCTATAGGTATTAGCTTGAATGGTACATCCGTGCCGCGCGCTTTACAAATTTCTGGCGGGGGAGGGCGGCGACACAACGCAGTACTAGGTGGGGTGGGTAGGTTGCTATTTTCCTGTTTCTCTCTTCATTTTCCTTCTGATTCTCTTTCCCCCTCTCCGCCCGTCCCTCCCTCCCTTTTCTCTCCCTTTCTTCCCCCCTCCCAGACCTACTGCGAACGCCCAGAACCGCTGAGGGAACGCCAACCTCTGGGCTGGACACTAAGAGTTAAGATGTGGTGGAGGGGGTGGCGGAGGGGGTGGCGGGGGAGGGGCGGGGAGGGGAAAGTGGCGAGGGGGAGGGAGGCTGGGGTACGACAGATTTCCAGCTTCTACGACGCTCTGCCTAAATTAAAAAGCAACCAATCGGAACGGCCGGAAGGGGGGCCGCGCGTCGTGAGCCAGTCATTCTGGGCCTGCCAATCACGCAGCGGGTAGCCAATCAGCGGGGGCCCTGGTGCTCGACTTCCTTGTATTTGGGAAAGTGTGGTGGTGGGTGCGCGCTCGCGGCGGAGGGTAAACATTCGACAGTCCCTGCTCTGAGAGGGAGGGACAGAGAGCGAACTGTCAGATCCGAGCGAGAGCGGGCGCCCGAGAAAGGGAGAGAGAGTGAGAGAGAGAGGGAGAGAGAGGGAGGGAGAGGGAAAGTGAGAGAGGGAAAGAGAGCGCGAACGAGGGCACAGAGCGAGCTCCTGCTGCAACTCTGCTCCAGCACGGCCAGCGCCAGCGCCCGCCGTCGGCGCACTCTACGAGCCGTGCAACGTGCCCTCAGGAGTTGGTTGTGTATCAAGGATCCCCTATATGCACACACACACCTCCACCTCCACCAATGCACTCTTCTTCCTCCTCCTTCTCCAGACAACTGCTGGGAAAATAATAACACACCAATCCCAACCATCAGCAACAAGGTAACAGAGCAATTCGACATCATTTTTTTCCTGTTCAATTTTTTCCTTGTTATATTTGTTTCCTAATTTCTGCCCAAAAGGAAAGATGTCGCATCAGACTGTGACTGTTGCGAGGAGAATGAAAAAGGACTCTTGTTTCAGAGGCAACCAAGAGCTCCGGCAATAGCAACTTCAGAGAAATGCACCATCGCAAGAAGTTTTCCTAGGACAGAACAAAACTTGAAACCAGAGGACCAGAAGGGGAGAGCAGGAGCCAGCCTCCGCTCTCCGCACACGCGAGCAGCCAGCATCACCACGCCTTCAAGGACGAAAAAAGTTTTACTACTCTGAGGGAAAACGAGTGAAATGTGTTCCTGAGGAGGAAAGAATACAGCGGACAAGGGAAGGAGCGGGCCGGTTGCTGGTCACCCATAAATTTCGCTAAGGAAGAAAGGAACAGCTTCTTTCTTTGTTGTCTCCCGTAAAACCTTCACTTAGCAGGTGGACTGAGCCCCGCGGCCGGGCAGAATCCGCGCTTGCCCGAGCAGGAGAAGGAGCGGGAGCCCGCGCGCCCCAGGAGAGCGCCCCGAGTGCAAGTCCCCGCCCCGCCCGGCGAGGCCCGCTGGAGCTAGCTGAGTGCGCCGGGGCTGGGGGGCGGCCACGACCCCCCCTGAAGGGGGTGGCCACGGAGCGCGCCCCGAGAAGCGAGCCCCCCTCCCCAGAGCGCTGCTCCTGCTGCTGCTGCTGCTGTTGCTGCTGACCAAGGCCGGCCGGCGACCCCCGCGCCCTGCCGAGCGGCCTTGCAGCTGCAGCCGGGGGCCGCGGCGGCGGAGGCGGCGGGGGCGGAGGCGGCGGCGGAGGAGGAGGCGGCGAAGGCGGCGGGGCCGGCGGGGGCCCGGGGCGGGGGCGGGGGAGGAGGGGGGAAGGAGGCGGGAGGCGAAGGGGGGGGCGCGGCGGCGGCGGCGGCGGCGGCGGCCGCGGCTGCTGCTGCGGCGGCGGCGGTGGTGGCGGCGGTGGGGTGGCGGGAGCGGAGCGGCATGGCCACGGCGGCTTCTAACCCCTACCTGCCGGGGAACAGCCTGCTCGCGGCCGGCTCTATTGTGCACTCCGACGCGGCAGGGGCTGGCGGCGGCGGGGGTGGCGGCGGCGGCGGCGGTGGGGGCGGTGCGGGGGGCGGTGGCGGCGGCATGCAGCCGGGTAGCGCCGCCGTGACCTCGGGCGCCTACCGGGGGGACCCGTCCTCTGTCAAGATGGTCCAGAGCGACTTCATGCAGGGGGCCATGGCCGCCAGCAACGGCGGCCATATGCTGAGCCACGCGCACCAGTGGGTCACGGCCCTGCCCCACGCCGCCGCCGCTGCCGCCGCCGCCGCTGCCGCCGCCGTGGAAGCGAGTTCGCCGTGGTCTGGCAGCGCCGTGGGCATGGCCGGCAGCCCCCAGCAGCCGCCACAGCCGCCGCCGCCACCCCCGCAGGGCCCCGACGTGAAGGGCGGCGCCGGGCGCGACGACCTGCACGCGGGCACAGCGCTGCACCACCGCGGGCCGCCGCACCTCGGACCTCCACCGCCACCCCCGCACCAGGGCCACCCCGGGGGCTGGGGGGCGGCCGCCGCAGCTGCCGCCGCCGCTGCAGCCGCAGCCGCCGCCGCGCACCTCCCGTCCATGGCCGGGGGCCAGCAGCCCCCGCCACAGAGTCTGCTCTACTCCCAGCCCGGGGGCTTCACGGTGAACGGCATGCTGAGTGCGCCCCCAGGGCCCGGCAGCGGCGGTGGCGGCGCAGGCGGCGGCGCCCAGAGCCTGGTGCACCCGGGGCTGGTGCGCGGGGACACGCCGGAGCTGGCCGAACACCACCACCACCACCACCACCACGCGCACCCGCACCCGCCGCACCCGCACCACGCGCAAGGACCCCCGCACCACGGCGGCAGCGGCGGCGCGGGACCTGGACTCAACAGCCACGATCCGCACTCGGACGAGGACACGCCGACGTCGGACGACCTGGAGCAATTCGCCAAGCAGTTCAAGCAGAGGCGCATCAAGCTGGGCTTCACGCAGGCCGACGTGGGGCTGGCGCTGGGCACGCTGTACGGCAACGTGTTCTCGCAGACCACCATCTGCCGCTTCGAGGCCCTGCAGCTGAGCTTCAAGAACATGTGCAAGCTCAAGCCGCTGCTGAACAAGTGGCTGGAGGAGGCGGACTCGAGTACTGGCAGCCCCACGAGCATCGACAAGATCGCGGCGCAGGGCCGCAAGCGCAAGAAGCGGACCTCTATCGAGGTGAGCGTCAAGGGCGCGCTCGAGAGCCACTTCCTGAAGTGCCCCAAGCCTTCTGCGCAGGAGATCACCAACCTGGCCGACAGCCTGCAGCTCGAGAAGGAGGTGGTGCGGGTCTGGTTCTGCAATCGGCGCCAAAAGGAGAAGCGCATGACGCCGCCCGGGATCCAACAGCAGACGCCCGACGACGTCTACTCGCAGGTGGGCACCGTGAGCGCCGACACGCCGCCGCCGCACCACGGGCTGCAGACGAGCGTGCAGTGAAGGCTAGGGCGCAGCGCGAAGAGGGCCGCCGCCGCCTCCGCAGCCGCCGTCAGCACCGCCGCCGCCCCCACCGCCGCCGCCGCCGCGCCGACCCTGCACCTGGGCCGCACGGGCCTGAGCCCGGGCCCTGCCGCCGCCCTCCCCTCCGCCCAAAGACAGGCATGCCCGCCCTTGGAGGAAAAAAATGAGGGAGAGACAGACCAAGGAGACATTTTTTGAAGTCCAAGGAAGGAGGGACCAAAAAAATTAAAAAGCATAATAAATACCCAGACTGTTTCATATACATATACAACAAACAAAACCGGAAGAGAAAAAGGGGGCGATCATGAGATCTCATTTATACCATGGTGGTGTTTCGTTTTTTGTTTTTGTTCTTTAAAAAGGGTGAAGATGCCTAACGCACCAAAACTGCACTCGTGAGGTTTTTCCCACCCTGAGATGACCTACATGGCAGTGGTGGACAGCACCTGCCTCGTCCTCTCCTCTTAAAAAACAAAAGAGTCCCCCTTCCTTTCACTTTCTCCCTCCAGAAGGGCTGCCTAAACAGATCCACGGAAACTTTCTTTCCTGAGAGCGACCTGAAAGAAAGCAGAGGCACCGCGTTTCATCAGGGGATGGCACAGTGCTCTGGGACCCTATTTTTCTTGGCCATATTAAAGTCATTTGGGAACAAGCAAAAATCAACTATGAAATGGGAAGGAGAAGGGGAAAAGTCTCCAGGAAAACAAAATATTCACAGCTTCTGAAATTAACAGACTGAATAGCAAAGCCAAAAGTATCTTCAAAGTAACCTTGGAAATAAAAACATCGCAAAAGAGCAGAGGGATGGGCGAGGGAGAGGGGGACGTCCACCGAGGAGTGGCGAGAGGCCCCTGCCAAGTCGGGTCTCGGGCGGGTGGACTGGGCGCGGAGCGAGGGCCCAGCCTGCGAGGCCGCCAAGCGAGGCCCGGCCGCCAACCCAGGCTTTAACGGCTGCCACTCGGGGTGGATCATACCTAAAGATTCCACCGCTAATATTTTTTTTATTAATATTTTTTATTTTTTATTTCTGGACTGACTCAGATAAAGGAATTTAGAAAGACTGAGCACCAGCCGCTGCACTTCTCTGGACTTCTCTCCTCAATCCGTTGCCAACTTTGATTGAATGGGTGCTGTGGATGTGATTATATAATACTGCCATTTCCAAGCAGTGTTTTTGGTAGGTTTTAATAAACAGACTTTTCAAAAGACGGCAATATAGAATTGTTAGATCCGTTGTTGATCTAAAAATATTTGCTTTATATTTTCATTAAATGACTTCTTTTAATATTTTATTCAGAATACTTATGAACTGCTGCAAAACGGTAATTTATTTTTCCCCAGATCTTGTATTACGTGTTTTTTTCAGACGAGCACAAATCAAAATGAAATGAAAATATGGACAGTTGTTAGGTAATAAGGGTATCTTTTGATGTGATCATTTGATTGTAATTTAATTTGAGTAGTGATTCCGTAAGAGCTGATCGAGAAAATAAATTTGTTAGAATGAAATAGTCTGTGTCTGATGCATAAACACTGTGTGGGAAGAAAAGAGTTCTTTAGGAAATATTTTTTTACTAATGAAAATCCTTAAGTAATAGCATTGAGAAAGTAGAGCCTGCTCCACTTAAGGTATATCTGGAAATCTAGAGTAAAGGATAGGCATTTCTGAAACAGCTAGTATTTTAACATAGTAATCACTTCTTGTTAATCCATAAATTTCACGATTTTTTCCTCTCCCTTAATTTTAGTGGGTGTCTTTAGTGTTTTTAGGTGAGATTCTCTAGATACTAGCCCTTTTCTTGAAGATACCTGTGTTCTTTATTGGAAGATTGAACTACATCATCAGTAAAAATGTGCCAACTGGTTATTAATGGTTAATACAGCCCCTCCCCCAAGTTCAGCCTCTCTTTTTCTTTTCATTCCCCCAGCATATTCCTGTCTCTTTTCTGTTTTTCTGAAGACTAATAGTTGTTAAGAATAGCTTATAAGTCTATAAAATATTTTGATATCAATTACTTCGATTAATAACTATATGTAATTAAATTTAAATTATTAAGTTTTTTGTCTTTTTTTGTTTTTTCCTATAATGAAAGAATATAATTCTAAAATCCTGATTATGGTCCACACTGCATCCATCTGTGCAACTACCAGCTCAGACTTAAGGTTCTACATTTCTGTGTTTTTGTCTTTCCCCAGTATGATTCTATATCTTCTTTACTAGTGCTGGGAGTTTTAGCTTTTTAGATCATTTTTTAGATAAATCCTGCATAGTGGTCACATTTATCAAGTTAATGTTTCAATATTTACAATGTGGGAAAATGAAAGTGTAATGCCTCAGGTTGTGAATACTAAAGATGATAAAGGCTCTGCTTAGTGGAGTCCCTATGTATTGTACTTTTTAAAAAAAAAAAAAAAAGTATTTAGGGGTGATAAAGCAATGACTCTATAGACAAATTTCCCCCAATCTCACTAAACTGTCACTCACTTTTTTCCTTCTCTCCTCTTCACTCCCTCTCCCTGTGATATGAATACAGGGGTTAAAAAACCCGGAAAACTGTGAGAGCAACAAGGAACAGTTATTTCTCCCAGACAGGCCCTGTGTCACTTTCATAAATCAAGCCCAGCCAGATGGCCGCGTATTGGGTTGCATTATTTTAGACACCAAATTGTACTAAAAATCACAATCATTTTGATTTGTGAAATCTGAAAAAGGCCATATTTATTAAACAGAGAGAAGAAAAAAATGAAGACAAGAAACCACAATTTACTTTTCTTTGCCTTCTTGTTTTCTATTTCTCTTGCTATTGTAATGGCTCTACCCAGCGAGTTTACAACCTGAAGTGGGGGTGGGGGTGAAGTTCATTGTTGTTTGAGGGTCTAAGGGGCAAGCGAAGAAGTCCTCACTGGAAAGCTGAGGATTGAGCAGGTTGTTTTTAAGTGGTGGATACTACTGGCACGTGAGATGGAATCCTGTTTTTTCTACAGGAATGGTGGTGGTTGATTAGACAAGGAATGGGGTCTATTTAAAATTTTAGGAGATATCTGCTTACTTGATTTAGCTGACAACAAAAAGGCTAACATTAGATTTCATACTGTTTTCTATTAAAAAAACTAACTTTGCTGATTACTTTGGAAGAAGCCCTGATTTAGCAGAGTAACTTTTAATAAGAGAAGCTGGGAAAGCAAGCCCATCTTGTTTCATTATTTTGCATTTTATAAAGTGAGCTAAGGCTTGCACTCCATTTTTTTTTGATCAACCCTTTGAATGTATTTATGAAATGAAATTCATGGTTGAAAAACAAAAGAGGGCAGATATAACTGAGAGGTTTTGTGCTAAGGCTTATATTGTTACACATGTAAATAATGAAAATATTGTTATATATCACCAGATCTTTTTAATGAATTTGGTCATTGTGTTCCTTTGCAGCGCAAGTGTCTTGTGCTTCGTAAAGTGCCCATTTGTTTCCTCCATTTCAACCCATCCCCTCCTCCCCTTCTGACCCAAAGGAAAGTGACAAAGTTCTGTTCCATCAGCCTGGCTAATCCCAAGCTAGGCCCATTTGCAGTTTACAGTCTCCCATGGCTCTTAATCAGTTGTCCAAGCCTTGGTCTCCTCATTCATCCAACCATCTTCCCCTGGCAAGTCTGTGCCATAAATCATTCAAGGTGTATTTAAAATAGTCACTTCGCTGTTGTTGCTCTGCCTTTTTTTTTTTTTTTTTTTGTACTTAGCCAAGGACTACTTCTTTGTTCCAAAATAGAACTGTTCATTATTGATCTTAGAGATTCCCTCTGCTTCCCTGTAGCCTCCAGTGTTTGCTCATTACCATGCTCATAATCTGTTTTGTATGAATGGTTTTCAACATTCAGAGAATAATTGGTTCTAATATTAAATGCAGTATATACTATTGATAGTTTTATCGATAAGTGTAATATTTTAAATAATTTTAACAATTAAATTTGTTTTTTAAATTATATATTTGTAAAGTATTTATCCTGTTGGAAGCAACAATATATTGTTGTATTTATTCGTTTATTTTTGTAATAAATGATCAACCTCGTCAAGCTAAATCAAAAATGACACTTTTATAATTTATAAAAAATGCACTTTAAGAGATGGGCATATTTGCACCAATTTGTATGTAAATAGAGTAAGATACATCAATAACTTGTAGCTTTCAGAACTAAATTGAGGGAAGAAACAGTCTCTCCACGTGGAGTTTAGTTTCCTCAAGTTCCAGGGTAATTAATCAACTATAAAATGGATGCAACAAGTATTGGCACTGGATGCAGACTTGAAATTAATTATTTAGGAGGTGGACCTTTTTTTTTTAAGGCAGAAAGATAGAAATTAGAGAAATCTCTTTCTTTTATGAAATGCACATGGCTGGTTGCACCTATTAGAACAGATGCTGTGTTTCAGTGATAAAAACTAATACCTGACTATGCTCAGATATCTATGTTGGGGAATGGAGTTGGAAGTTTGAGGTTAGTGACCCACAAGCAAGGTGATGTAAAAAAAAATTGTGCTAGGTTAAAAAAATTAGATCCTTTTAAAATAACTGACTGGAGAAAACCCTTTCTCCTAGTCCTGCTACTGACAGTATAAGCTATCAGTACAGGTGGTCTTGTTGTTCTTAAGAGTGATGCAATTAAGAAGTGTGGGGCCACCTCTCCTGCCCTCTAAGTTCTGTAGGTCATTTGGTCATCTCAGTTCCTCAGGGCTGCTGGTCTGAGGGCCTGAAGGTCACCCATGTGACCTCCAGGCTGCGGGAACCCCACTGTAGGCTTGATCTTGATTTCAGTAAAGAAATCAGAGGGCTCCGCGTTTGCATCCTGAACTTTCCAGCCTAGGAAAGGAAATAGTGCGCAGGCTGGAAGAGCTGGGGGTGGGGGCAGCGGAGATAGCAAGAGGGGTACTTGTGTAATCAGATTCTTTGATTTTGTTAGCCTGGCTCATGGCCTATTAATTAGATTACTCTCTCTTTCATTCTTGATTTCACATCCGTGTTTGTTCCTGTATCCTAAAATGTGGGCGCGAGCTTGGCGAGCAGGAACCTATGATGTCACTGCCGGCCAGCGCGGCCGCCTGGCCTTCTGGCGGGCTGTGGGCTGCGTTCTTGATGAGTCCGGTCTTCCTCAAGGAAGAGCCGGCTCTGGAAGTGACCTCAGAGGGGTCTGGGAAGAGGGCAACAGGCATTATTGTCGTGGTGGCATGATGCATGCGCTAGTGTGTGAGTGTGAGTGTGTGCGGGCGCGCGCGTGTGTGCGCGTGCCGTGAGCAAGTTGGGTGCGTGTGAGGGGAGGAGGTCGCAGAAATTCGCGGTCTGGACTCAGAAGCCCTAGGGATGCAGGAGATTTGGTCAGGTGTAGGGCCTGCCCCTGGCAAAAACCTGGGGTCAGAAGAGGGAGGGGGGAGGAGGACCCAGGGCAGCCAGGCACCAAAAACCCGCTTCCCTCCGGGAGGGATGGCAGGACTGGGCGCGGAGGTGGGGAGGTGGCGGTCGCTGTGGGGCGGCCGGGTCCCTGCTCGACCCGGCACGGCCGGCGGCCCAATTGTGGCAGCTGCTGCGGGTCCCACAAGTTGTTTTCCTCGTGGCGACCATTCAGCAAAATGCACGATCCTTTCTCAAAGATTTAAATTTCGCGGATGAATTACCATACACCGGTTGCTTAGCAACTAAATTCAAGCAGGGCTAAGAATATGCAAGCTTTTTGTATTCTCATTAATAAAAATGCCACTCTGACACAGCAACCCGACTTTGGATCACTGCAACTTCTGTAAAAGCCGTAGGAGAATACAAACCGATCCTGCCTTTCAATTACAGATCAAAATGGCTTGAAACGCGATGTTTTGTTCATCTATCTTCCTAAAAGCGATGTAAAAAATAACGGCTTTCAAGAGCAGTAGTAAATTCTTCTTCTTTTTTTTTTTTTTTAATGGAGTTGTCTGTTGGGGTTACTGATAATTGTCAACTGAAACCTTTTGAAACACAGGTTGAAATATCCCTTTTCATCAACATTTCTACTTTCCCCCTCAGTCTCCTACCCCCACCCTCTGATCCTGTTCTCCTTCCTCAGCCTAATAATAACAATTCTCCTTCTCATTATTATTATTATTCTAGAAATACTCAGGCCTTAGGAGCCCTAGACATTAAAGGGCAGTTAGCAGAGTAATCAACAAGCCCGGTGTTTGGAGAAAGTCCAAGGAATAGAGGAGAGAGAGAGAAAAGGAAACTTCTGAAAGTTTCCTTGGAAGGTTGGGAGAGTTCCTGAAGGCTGGAGTCGCTCAGGTCCCAGAGGTTCTGGCGATGACTTTCTGGAAGGCCTGTGGGAAGGTAGAAATGACTTTGGATCTTTGCTCTAAGTTTGCGGATTTTCCGTCCTGGGCTCCAGCATCCTCCCGGGGGATTCAATCAGTGCCTCCCCGTCTGCAGATCGTGGAGTTCCGAGGGGCTGAGTTCAGGGCCTGGCTGACCCCGGATCTCTCTCTCTCTCTGAAATCCACTTCCCTGCTGCCTGGAGCCCTGGAGCTGAGGACGCAGTAAAGACGGAGCTGGACCCGTGACCCCCTGGGTCTTCAAAGCCTGTGGCCCAGCCCAGAGACCAGAGCCTGCAAATTCAGTGCGGGGCGCACTCTGCGTCTGCTCCCGCAGGATGCCGTGCGGGGAGGGAGATATGCTGGCTCGGAAAGAGGTTCCAACCCACGACGTTTTGCTGCAGTCCGAATGTGCTGGGGGCCAGGGGTCAGAGCAGAAGGGCCTCGTGCCACGCGGGTCGCATTGTCTGGGAGTGCGCTGACGTCCAGGCCGCTGGGACTGCGGAGCGGGGGCAGGGCGGGAGGCGGCCCGCGGCTTTGTGGAAGTTTCGCGCGGCCGGGCCCTGCTCACCACACTGGGCGGTCGAATTCTTGGGTAGCCCCGGGCGCTGGGCCCAAGCCTCCGCTTCCCCGGAGTGGGAAACTCGAGCGCCCCACAGACTCTGGGGTAGGCTGCCTGGGCCCGGCCCTGTCCCCAACCGAGCACTGCTGGCCCGGCCTGCGGAGAGATAGTACGACCGCGGCGGTGTGCGGGCGCCCGCGGCAGGGCAAGGCACCGATGCCAACTGGCGGGTCTGTGCCAGTCCACCCGCCACGGAGATCGCACTCCGACTTCGTTTCTGAAGCTGCGAACCGAAGCTTTAAAAAGATCCAGGGGCAAAATGAAACCCCCAGATTGATCCGTATAACACTCCCAGGGAGCCGACACCGCCCTTCCCCTACCCCTGCACTTTGGCAACCGTGAGAACTTTAGGGGTACTGCGTCCGCAAGTCAGCCTGGACACTTAAAGATAACGAACCCCACAACTGATTCAGTTTAACCCGATTTCTGTCTAGTGAAAAAAAAAAAAAACAGTGGAACTCAAATAAACCTTAAGTGGAAATATTTGCTATATTACGGCATGCTCAGAGGCATTAGGGTTCTTTTTTTCCCCCGGTAAAACATACATAATAAACAGAAAGCCATTTATTTACAAATACAAATGGCCTAGACAAGCCACATTCCATGTATGTAACTCATTAATGGAATTCGTTCCTTTTCCTCCCTTTGGAAACAAATTTTAGCTTTTAAAAATTGCCATGTCTTGGGAAGGGGAAGGAAAGTGGTTAGTTTATCTGCTCCTTGAAAAAGGTGCAGGGTTGCCCCGCCAATTCCCGTCTGTAGGCATGCTAAACAGTATAAAATAACCTTTTAAAATATACAGATAGGTTTTTGTTTTTTTCGCTCTTCAGAAAAGAAGTTTGTTGGATATAGTTGGTGTCACCAGAGTTGCCCAGTGGAAATGGGCTGGTAATATCACCTTAGTTGTGGGGGGTGTGTGTGTGAGCACATGCACATGTGAACAAAACCAAAATTTAAATACTTTGAGCTGACTGGGAATATACCACCATTGTATCTGTAAAATATACTCAGTTGGTGGAACAGTTTTAGAAAAGTCTGTGGAAATGTAGCTGCTGGACTGCCTCGTTTCTTAAAGAAGTTATACATGGGTAGAGTGCAAGGTGATGGCTTCCTCCAGGATCACTTACCTTACCTGGAGAACAGGAGTCTGGTCTTTTTTAATTCAGAAAGTTTTTTGTAAGTGAATCCCCTTCCCCTGTAAGTTGGGAGAGGGGTGTGGTTTGAGGGAGAGCTGTTCAGAGGAAGGCAGAAGCAAGTGTGAGTTTTCCGTGTGACCCAGTGAGTAGCAGAACACACCTGAGGTATGTCTGGGCTTTCTAAGTTCCCAATACTTGACATGGTTACAAAGAACAAAAAGAATGGTCACCACCGCCCATGTTTCACTGTTGTAACTACAAAATAATGGGATGGACACTGAGAGGGAAGTAAAAACACTTTTATTAATAATTAAGAAAAAAGGACAGGAGGTGTTCTGACGAAGAGCTTCCTGGGAGATCGCACGTTTGTTCTGTCCTCTAGGACTGCCTCTCCGCAAAAGGCAAGCCCATTTAGTCGGCTGGAACATTGCACACTGAAATAGAATAGTTATTCATTTCAAAGAGCTCTTCTTACACCAGGGCTGGAATAAAAGGCGTCAAAACCTACCACCCTCGCTCTACCCAGGTTCAGACAGGGCAACTTTGAGGTGTGAGTGGGGCCGGGCAGGTTGGCTCCAATCTGCACCCATAAGGGTCTCAGAATGAGGGAGTCTATTTTTCATTTATATTTCCAAGGTTGAAAACTCTCCTGCACAGTCAAAAAAATTAAATAGGTCTAATCAGAAAGTATAGTATCATCCAGAAACGAACAAAAGCGAAATAAGTATCTTTATAGCTTGGTCTTGAGAATTTTTAGGTTATAATAGTGAAAAAGCCATCAGGGAACAAAATAACATCTACAAACTATTTTTAATTAACATTCTGGGAGGAGAAATGTTTCAAATTTCAAAATTGCTCAGGCAAGCCTACTGATTGATTCTACTTTGTACACCTTGAACATTTCTACCAAATGGGGCTTTAAAAATGTTTCAGCCCTGAAAGAAGGTCTTTACTCTTCCAAGAACTATTTAATAGTTGTCCTGGATGTTTTTAACAAGAGAAGGATTTTAAGCGAGTAGCATTGGGTCCCACACAGTTTGGGGGGATGGAAGTGGTGGATACTCAAGGCACTGAGCGGCCAGCACCTGAAACAGGCTTTCTGCTTTTCAGTGAGGAGGGGCCGGCTGAGGTCAGCTGTATTTACATATGTACCTGATCTCACAAGCTTTCCTCTATTTATCAGAGAGGAAGGCCTGCAGGTGAAGGGGTGGAAGTAAGGGGGACAGAAAGACCAAAGGAGAGATCAGTTACCTCTCCCCTTTGTTCCTGGGCCTTGAACTGGGGTTTCAAGGAGGGGAATAAAAGCCCCCAGGGAATGAAGGTTCCACCTCCGTTTGCATCATCCTGACACCCCCACCAGAAAACCAAGTGCTGGCAATTTAGGGCAAAATGGTAACTTGAGGAATCCCTGTGTGAGTGTGTTACATAACATAACAACACCCTCTGCGGGGAGAGGTACACACACTTGATTTTTGCCAAATGACTGTGTGCAGGTGGAAAGCCCTAGAAATGAGGAATGAAGACAAGCTAAATAGGTAGACTATGGGGAAATGTGTAGCCATATATGATAGGGTGCATGTAAGCTTGTGTGCATGTAAACAGTCATGCAGTCCACCTTCTGTATGCCAGGGCATCCTTCAGAGACCCTGCCTAAAGCTGTCCCTTGGCTAACTAAGGGGGAGTCACATTTTTTAAAGGAGGTATATGGGGGGTGGCAATCGTACCCAAGAATACTGGGACCTGGTTGCCCTGTGGCCAGTGGGAACCAGGTTAGTTCACAGCTGTGTCATCCTCAACCAGCACTTTTTGTCAGAATCCTCAAACCCCTAGTGGGAGAGCAGGTTACCCCCTCCCCCATGTGCCATGCCTGGTCCCCCCCAGTCACCCCTATGGTAGCAGGAGATCTACTCCTTCACCGGTAGCAGGATTGTGTCGCTTCTGCAGCCGGAGGTCACATTCAGAAAGCCCGTTCTTCCAGGACAGCTTCGCCCCAAACGCCCAGGCAGTGCAAACCGTGTATATCTGCCCCAGACAAGAAGGGAAGATTGTAACCAAAGCACAAGTATTCTGCAGGAGGGGATCTGGAGCAGGACAGTTGATCCTGGGCAGATCCCCTGCACCAGGCTCTCTCCGCTGGGGGCCGGCGGAGAGGAGCGAACCGAGGGGCCCGGGAGGGGGAGCTGCCGAAGGCGCGCACACTGACAGAGCTGTAACAAAGGCTTCCTGCAAAACTAGTACCAAGGATCTTCAAAGGATCACACACCTTGCAGGCTTGTCCCCGGCTCCCGGCACTTGAAGCCCATTGATTGTTCCCCCAGGCTCCGCAGCTATGCCCCTGGAGTCAGTGGTGCAGGGCTGGCTGCCCGGGTCTCAGCCTGGGCCCCTGCGCCCCCACAGGTCCCTGCGGGCATGGGTGAGTGGCTGCGCCTGGGCCCACAGGGCCTCGTCTAAAGCTGTTCCCCGGACGGCTCCGCGAGGCAGTGGCCTTGTTGGGCAACAGGCCTCGCCCTTGGTTGGCCCGGGAAGGTCGTGGGCTGCAGTCTGGCCTAACTATGCAGGCCCTGAAGCCTCCCTGCCGTGAGAGAGGAAGAGCGAGAAGCCGGAGCTCCAGGGGTTGGCGGGCTGTCTCAGTCACCCGAGCCTTTGCAAGGAAAGGAAGCAGGCCCGCCGAGGAAAGGATGCCGGCATGACATACTGTTGGGTACGCACAGAGGCTAGTGGGGCATCTCCCCACGGCTAAGCCTGAGCACTCTGCCCCCGCTGAGGCTCCCCAGGGCCGGATCCTCCTCCACCCTGGCCGCGGCAGAACCCTGGGTGACCCTGCAGCGGTCCTGCGCAGCCAAGACCTCCAGCTGCTGGGTAGGAACTGGTGGACAGTGATTGGCGACCCAGCACCAGGAGACAGAGAAGAGTTGAAATTAATGCAGGAGAGTGAAGGCGGGGGTGGGGGGGTGCAGAAATCTCCCTAAAGACCCATAACTTCACCCCAGCGCCCCCACTGGGTTCTGAAAACTCTGGATGCAGCTCCCACGTGCCTCCGAGTTGGTGGGAGAGGCATGGCTCCAGAAACTTGAGGGCCCAGGAGTGGGGCTCAGCGCATAACAGACGGGAAGTGAGAAGTACAGGGCTGGGTTCAGGGCTAGGAACAGGTGCAAGAATCCATCAGGCAGAGGAGTCCCTTCTCCAGTGACAAAGTGGGTGGTGAGAATGCAACTTTGGGAGAGGGGTTAGATGTGGGCCTAAAATATGGCCAGTGACTGTTCCTCTACTTCACAGTGTCCTCGTTCTTTAATTCAACCAAGGGGAACCCAGAGGATGGCTGTTGCTAGCACCTACCTGCCAAACCTCCCAGCCCCCTGAGCTACCCAGAGCCAAGGTCAGCCAAAGCTGGTTCAAGCCCTCAGGCCTGACCTTCAGACACCTTCCCATCTCCCCCATCACCCACTGGCCTGGGGTGGGCTAGGGCCCCCACCTCACAAAAGGCCGCTACCTTGAGGCCTGCTCTGAAATTCCAGCCAGCCAGTCTGGATTGGCAGAGGGAGCAGGAGGCAATAGGTGATACAGGCCCCTACCCCTGCTACAAACAAGTCCAAATGAGATGCATTTTGGCTGATCAGTCCACTGGATTTTATGCAGCTTAATGTGTCTATGTCTTGTCAACTCTTCTAGTTGGAAAAAATAGCAGAGAAAAAATTTTAAACATTGTGTGTGGGGGGGGATGTTCCAATTACAATTTCATACAGGGAGATGGGATGAGGGTGGGGACAGGGAGCGGTTTACTGACAGGAACAACATTATATAAACTTTCCTAAATAAAATGCAATCTTAAGTCACAAAGAAAAAAAGGAAAAGAGGTAGAGGCATTATGGTTGCTGACAAGAGACCCTGATGAAATTAGGTGGATTCAGGCCAGGAAAAGTTTAAAGCTATGACATTTCTTTTTAAGAAACAAACTCATTTGTATTTACTTGGGTACAGGGAACAGGTCAACCTCTTTCTCCAGCTTACCTGACACTGAAATAATGTGTAGGCCCACCTGGCGGAATGTCCAGGGAGCACTAGGAAGGGATAGGTTTTCTGACACAATGGAGCCCTCCCTCTACAGTGTTTGTTCTCTTCTTTATATGTCAATTTTCAAACAACTTGTAAGTTGAGGAAAACTGCCTGCAGCTCTCGCCAGATTCTCCCACCAGGTGTCCTGACAAAGCAGGTCCTCTTAGACCTGAGTTATATAGGCCTCCTGTAAGTAAGGGGAGAAGGTGCCAGGTTCTAGGGGCCAAATAGCTTCTGGTGTTCTGCCCTAGTCCTGCTTGTGCAGTTTCTCCAGGCATTTTGGGAGAGCTCTGCTCTTTCAGCACAGAGCCCTGGAACTCCTGCAGAACAGCTGAATGAGATCACTGGGACAATAAACCTAGGGCCAGCTCCACCCTCCATCCCTTCCCTTCTTCACAGGTATTTGTTGTCTCGGGCTTGTCTGCAGAGGACCCATGGAAGGGGAACAACTGATTTTCTTTGTCCTGTTCCCGAGCCCTGCCACACATTCCCCATCACCACCCCGGATTAGTGGTAGGCAGGGCCTAAACTGGAGTTGTTTGCTGTGAGTCCTTGTGGGGAGTTTCCAGGAGGGCCTTGTCCCCACCTCTTGCCCCCTCTTTCATAGAGTCCTAGGGTCAGCAGGGAATTTGTTCTCAGGGAGCCTCTGTGAGTTCTCAGGGTGCTTCGGAACAGAAGGCAATCTGTTATTGACCCATGGAGCTCTCCTATTTAGATCCACCTCTGGGGTCAGCTGCCCACTCAAGCTGTACTGGGTCCACTCTCAGGACTCAGGGTCACACAAAGTTGCCAACAGCATGGGCCAGGCCAAAGAGGTTTGTCCCTAGGAAGCCACTGAAGGGAGAATACCTCAGGCCCATTTCATTCAAGTGAAGGTTTTGGACCCTTCAAATGTGGGAGTAATCCCATGCCATCATGTTACCTGTGGAGGATTCCTTCCCTGCTGTATTTCTTGGCAGGCTGAGGTGTGAGATGCCCCACTGCAGGGCAATTAACTCTGACAAAATGGAAATGGGGAGGGGGTTGTGTGCTTCACATCAAGAGAAGAGGCCACCCAGGGCTCAGAAAGTATCAAAACTTTTATGCTGCTTAGCAGAGGAGTGTGCTTGTCACAAGCAGCTCAGGTTTCTGCCATGCAGCCTGGGCATTTCCATACCGGCCTGGTAAATACATCAGAACAAGATGCGTGCTGCCACCATGGGCTTCCTTCCAGGAGGGGAGGTGATGGGGAGATGGCTGGAGCAAGAGACTTGAAGTTCATTGCCCCAAACACTCCCAGTGTCCTGAAAGGCCAGTATGAAGGGCTGAACTATAGGACAACAAGCAGAAGTGACCTACGTGGAGATAAACTGCTGGCTCTTCCAAGTGCCCTCTGTTGCTTAGCCTGCTTCTTCACGGTGACCGGAGAGCCCCTGCTAACTGCTCCCTGCTGTCTTCTTGCTGTGGACACCAACAGCAGTTTATTCCCTCCCTTCCTCCATGCTTCCTCTCGGCATCCTAGAACTGAGCATGGACTTCCATTTGAGATAAGAAAGGGTGTCAATAGAGGCAAGGAAGGCTGTCAGATCATCTTCAGTAATAAATAAACCCGCCACACAGCAGCCTTTCAACCAATAGACTCTTCTCAGTAAACTTTTCTTTTCAGTCACTCAGCTTATGACATGTTAAAGCCATTTCAACCCATGAGCAAAAAGAAAATTTAAAATGTAGACCAAGTTCCTTATTTCTCCTTTGCCCTCTAGGTTCACCATCCTTAACTTCCTCACCCCCCAGCCACCCTGATAGCCATTACCCCATCTAAAGATTTAAAACACTTGTTCCTAAAAATCATCCAGGGTTTTCTACGTTACCAGAGTAACTAGAGAGAGAACGAACCCCACTCTATCCCAATTCTGCATCCAAACCAAGTACAATATATTGTAACCACCATCATTAATTACACTTCGCATAATTTGACAGAGCCAGAGGGAAGACTCTATTATTTACCAGCAGTAGCAATAAACTTTTCTGAAAGAAGTAAGTTCAACATTGACCATGGATACCTACTGGCAAACTCTTTGAAAATATAATCTCCGGTCTTTTTACCTCCTATTTTAGGGGAGGAGTGCTGTAAAAATCTCAGGTAGCAGAATTTTAAAAGAGCTTGATTACCTTGATCGGGTTTGGAGTCCTCAACTCCAGTCATTAGCAATAAAGTCATTAATAGTCATAATTCGTATTTAATTGCTTGATCTGCTTGGTGCTTTATTCTTGACTCGATTTAGTTTCGTGGAGAAGTACAGGTGGTCCAGAATCGGTAAAGGGAAGCCAGCCATTTGCAGGCAACTTTTCAAGCAGAAGGGAAAGTACTTTTGTTATATTTGCAGACATGTGTCTCACACATTTTTTTTCCCTGCTTTTGGTAAACTATCTAAGAATAAACATCACAGATCTGGGTTTTAATTTCTCCAGATGGGATCATAAAGTACCTAGGAGGGGTGTATAGACACACACACACACACACACACACACACTATAGAACTGAGGACACATGGCTGCTGTTCATACTGAAAGGCGAAAAGAAACTCAATGCGAAAGCAGAAACGACCGAACCGCCGGTGGAATGAGTATCTGGGCAAGTTCACTTTATTCCTTCGCAGGAAGAGGGTCAGCGGCGGCAAGCGAAAGTTTCCCGGGTCTTTGAAGAGGGAGGCGGCGAGGCCAGCCAGACCTTACCACGCGCTGGCCTCCTGGGTTTGGGGACTTTCGAGACCTTTCTTCCCTCATCACCCCACCACCACATACACACTTCTGTGCTCCGGAGACTTGGTTTAAACCTGGCTCCCCTCTTCAAAAACCTACCGGAGAATTTCCTCTGCAAGGGTGCGCTGCGCCTACCGGCTTCGCCCTCCCTCTCCTCCACCCTGCGCCTCCTGTCCGCTCCCCTGCGCTCTGGACTCACCCAGCGCGGTCCTTCCACTCCGCACACAGACAGGAAACCGGCCTCATTCGGGACAACATTTGAAACCACATTTTATCAACACCATCAAAGACCTGAGCGCACACTTAGAGCTCTGAGCTTCCGAGCCCGCTTCTTGCAGAAAACCGGGCATGGGGGAAGGGCCGTAAGGGCGAGAAATCCTGCCTCCAACTGCGATTTCAGCTTTCTTATGGAAATGAACGCGACGGCCCTCTCGCCCAGAGCCCAGCTCCCCGGCCCCCCTTCTGCCAACCCTTTCCTCCCGCCACCCCCCGCCCTCCCCACCCCCGGGTCCTCGCGGTGGCCGTGCCGGTGTGGACGGGCTCGCTCTGCGCCCGGGCCGCGGCGCGCGCGGAAACCGGGCCGGTGGGCTCCCCTCCGCCCGGCCGGCCCGCGCTCCGCATTAAATATTCATGGAGATCGCTACTTTCTTAAAGGCGAACCTACCGCGCGGGAAAGTTCACAGCCAAGGGGAGGCACAAAGGAAGGTCTCCGCTCTTGCTTGTTCTCGAGGCTGGGGAGACGCATCCCATCTCTTTGGCTGTGCGCGCTCAGACTGACATTAAGGAGAGAACCAGGGGATGGGATCGCCTACCGTCAAGTCACTTTTTTTGGAGGGGGTGGAAGAAGAGGTGAACTTGGTGGCGGAGAGAAAGCTCACCCCCTAATCACTGGTTAAATAGTTATTTTAAAATCAGCTGTCGCATCGGACGCCCTAGGGTCCCCAAGGGCTTTTTAAAAAGGGAGGCTGTTTACCTTCATTTGGGCTCCACCAGCACTGGGGGCGAGAAAGTTTGCCCTGTGTTGTTGGAAACACACGCACGCAGTGCGCTTATGAAACCCTACAGTGAGCACCGATTAAATTGGAGCGGTTCAAACAGCAACCACAGAACCTGCACCTGCCCCATTCTCTTAAAAAGAGAGCACCGGGCTGCTGAGAGCTGGGGCGGTAAATCAGGGCGGAGAAAGGGCTGTCGCGTGCGCATTATCAAGGCTCGCGTCTGCGCCCAAGTTCTCCCCTCGGCACGTCCGGGATCCCTTTTCTCCGGCTCCCCAAGGCCGCAGACGGGCCGCCGGCTTCTCTCGGGGAGCGCCACGGGGTCCAGTTGCGGGCCGAAGTGGGACAAGGGAGAGAAAGGCGCAAGTTCTCGACCGGCGGTGCGGAGCCCCTCCTGAGAGCGCGTCCCCGCCCGGGGCCCGGCTGGGCCGTGACCGGGCCACGCGTGGTGCCAGGCGACGCCCGCGCCCTGTGCCCGGCCCCGCGCGGGCACTCACACACACTCACACCCCACGGCTCTTTTTGTTCCGGGCCAGGAGCACTTTCACAAGTGGTTAGAAAGTCTTGAGCGCCATCTAACGGGAGCAGCAAAAAGTTGACGCTGAGTAGAGGTTAGGACCGACCGGACGCCCAGACTGAGCATGGAGGGGCCTCTCCCCTTCTCCCCGCACTCCGGGCCTTGACACCCCTCTCCCGACTGCCACCACCAAACACACACACCTTTGAGAACTCTGGAGCTTCCCGAAGCCCACCTTCCCAGGGCCCGGGGGCAGCCCCGGCCTGCCCGCCCAGGGACCCTCCCCTGCGCCCCTGCCTTCTCCTTACTCTGGCTCTCAGGATTGAAAGGATCCTTTCACACCTGTCTTGATAAGGCCCTACTGTCCTTCAAGTTCTCTTTTTCCTTTTGGTCAGTAATGGAAAGTCCAAGAAGCCCCGGGCAGGTGCACCTGTTTTCCGAAAGGAACAGCCACGCAGTGAAGGGGTCTGCAGCCAGAGGAGCTCCCAGAGGAAGGAGAAGGGAAATGAAAGAAGATAAAGGCCGCGAAGCTGTGCGCAGGGAGATTAGTCCACCAGTGGCCCCAGGAGAGCTGAAACCTCTGTGTCTCCAGGGAGGGAGGTGTTGTGTCCTGATGAGCTGTCCTGGGAACTGGGGGCTGCTGCTTGGAGCAGGCTGACGAGTGGTGAAGCCCAGGAGGGACTCTGAGAGGAGAACCGAAGCCAGGCACAGGGCACAGGCGAGGGTGACTCGCCCACGCGGGAGGTGGGCTGGAGCTTGAGGAAGCCCAGGCCCCCCTCCCCTCAGGGCTCTGGGCCGCAGTGAGTACTAGTGGTCATGGGAGGTCAGGGGACCTTGGTGGAGTGTGGGAAGGTGGCAGAAGGCCTAGTATCCCTGATCAGCTGTGCAATTAGGAGAAGGGAAGTACCAGTCAGGCCCAAATACCCCGTCCTCAGACCCCACACTGCCATCTGCCCTGGGGTTTAACAGTATGGGGGACCCACCTCCATGCATGGAGGTGGGCCCTGCTGAGGCACCCAGAGGAGGCTGGGCGGGGGCGGATTTTGGAGGAAGGCATGGATCTCACCAGTCCCGGCCCAGAGCTGTTACAGGGCCGAGGCCTTCCGCCTGCCTTCCTGTGTTCATGCAAAGGACATTAGCATACCTGTTTTCCTCCCTCATAGATGTTATGAGCGTAGAACATGTTGTCAGATGTACAAAACATTTTTTAAATTGTGAAATATACATAACATACAATTTACCATTATTATAACCCTTTTTACGTGTGTAGTTCAGTGGCATTAAGTACATTCACATTGCTGTGCAACCATCACCAACATCCACCGCCAGAACTTTTTCATCTTGCAAATCTGAAATTCTGTGACCATTAAATATTTCCCATTTCCCACTCTGCCCAGCCCCTGGCAACCACCATTCTCTACCTTCTGTCTCTATGAATCTGACTGCTCTAGGTAGCTCATGTTAGTGGAATCATACAATATTCATCTTTTTGTGACTGATTTATTTCACTTAACATAACATCTTCAAGATTCATCCATGTTGTAGCATCTATCAAATTTCCTTACTTTTTAAGGCTGAATAATATTTCATTGTATATATATGTATATACCACATTTCGTTTACCTATTCATCTGTATGGACACTTGAGTTACTTCCAACTTTTGGCTTTTGTGAATAATGCTGTTGTGAACATGGGTGTCAAATATCTCTTCAAATTCTTGCTTTCAATTCTTTTGGGTAAATATCCAGAAGTGTAATTGCTGGATCATATGGTAATTCTATTTTTAATTTTTGGAAGAACATCCATATTGTTTTCCCCAGAAGCTCCACCATTTTACATTCCCATCAGCAATGCACAGGTGTTTCAATTTTGCCACATCCTCACCAACACTTGTTATTCTCTGTTTTTCAATAATGGCCACCCTAATTGGTGTGAAGTGATATCTCATTGTGGTTTTAAAACATTTTTAAAAGCACAAATAAGTGCGATGCGCACTGCCTGGGGAATGGACACGCTTGAAGTTCTGACTGGGGGGGATGGGGTGGGGGGAGGGGATGGGTGCACACCTACATGATGAGTGTGATGTGCACTGTCTAGGGAATGGACACAATTGAAGCTCAGACTCGGGGGGTGGGGAGGCATGGGCAATGTATGTAGCCTGATCTTTTGTACCCCCTTAATGAGCTGAAAAACAAACAAAAAATAAAAATAAAATAAAATAAATAAAAGCACAAATAGACAAACACAATGAAATAATACTAGGTAAACCAGCCACAGGTTTTAGCAAAGTGGAAATACCCCAATAATTATTTTAAATTTTAAATCTCTGATTTTTTTTTAATTTTTAAGAGACAGCCTCACTCTGTCTCCCAGGCTGGATTGCATGTCATGATCACAGCTCATTGCAACGTAGAACTCCTGGGGTCAAAAGATCCTCCAGCCTCAGCCTCTGGAATAGCTAAGAGTACATTCATGGGCCATCACACCCAGATAATTTTTTTTTTTTAATTTTATGTAGAGATGGGGTTTTGCTATGTTGCCCAGACTGGTAAATCTCTGCCTTTTAACTTTTGAATCCACTTCTAGAAACAGGAAAAGGTGAAATGACTAAGATAGAGGGACATACAGAATTAACACTATTTGATGATCATGTTTTGGTCCCTCACTTTAATTGGAAGCTGGGAAATCGAGGGGCTATATTATTAGTGAACCCTACTCCTTTCTTTGTTTCTAGAAGGAGACCAGAGATTCACTCTATCAAGTATGGAGGACAGCAAAAAAAAAAAAAACAGTACTGTCTTCTTCCTGGATTCTTTGATGAATTCATATTGAAATTGAAAGAGATGCTAGTGCCCCAGACATTGGCCATGTGGGTGACTGGTGGAAACTTTGAGGTCCTTTTTCCTAGAAAAGGGCTGAAAAATAGCGAATCTGCAAGCAGGAAGGTTGTCATTCTATGCCCTGAATTCCCTGGTTTTGGAGCTGTCTCAGGTACGAAGCATGTCTCTACCTCCTTACTTACATGGCTGTGTTTGTCATAACCTCATGCCAGCCTCATTTAGTATTTATGTGTTGTGTATCTACAAAATACTCTATGATCCCCACCACCAGCATTTTTTTTATATTCGTCATGCCTAGGGAGGCAGGTACAGGTTAGTGTTTTTATTTCCCACTTTTTAAGTGCAAGTATCCAGAGTGGGCACAAAGTAGTAAACGTAAACGAGTGTGGAGACAGGGTCGTGGCCCAGGCTGCCGGCCTGAGCTTTGACGCGGCCCATTGAACCACACTGTTTCTTTCATTTGACAGGATGGTTGGCACAGGGCAGAGATGAGAGAAACCAGAGCAGCAAGCCTTGGCAGAGACCTCGACCTCCCTTCTGCCACCAAACCAGCTTTGCCACTTAGTGAACGGCTAAAGCTCTGTGGTGTTTTCACTCTTCAGGGCTCGGGGGGCATGGAGGAAAGGGGCAGGGTGTTGCAGAGGCAGCTCCCAGCACCTCTGCCTGGCCCCCCTTTAACTGCTGTGCCCACTCCCCAGGGAGAGGGATATACAGCACCTCAGGAGCTCCATAACTTAAGATAAAAGAAAAAATCATGACTGTGGTACACACGCACATACACACATGATCATTTACTCTCCCCTTGTTAAAGCTTCTTCCACAAGAAAAAGAAGAGTGCAGAAGGGTTATGTTCTGGGGGCGCTGGGACCCGGAGACCTCTCAGCATTCTGAAAGGGCTTTGTAGTGCTTGGATCCAAGCCATTTGTTTCTAGAGGGAGTCGTGTTGGGTAGGAGCTTGCTTTTTCCATTTGCAATGGCTTATTGAGTATAAGCATCTCTCTTCTCTCTGTTTACTGAGTGATTACCTCTCCCTCCAACTGACCCTGCCAGGGGAGATAGCCAAAGTGTATCCTTAAGACACAGTTACCCTGCAAAATGTCCTTCCCGTAAACCCAGAGACCACAGACAGGACTCTGTGGTTCATTTTGGTGCCTTGTTTTTATAGTTGCAGTGAGGATCTCCACCCATATTTACATGGCTCCTTTCTTGTCATTGTGCAGAGAGAGAGGGGAATCTGGCTGAGACAGAGGCAAGAGAGTGATGAGCCTTCTGCATGTGGTCTGGCTGGGAGGCCACAGCCTCTGGGCCTAATTGCTGTCACAGAATCTTTTCTAAGTTGTGCAATGAATATTCCCATGGAAGACTGTCCTTCCTGTCCTTGTGGGACAGGACAAAGTTGAAAAAGGACAAGGCTTCTTCGCCCACCTGGATGTAGGCAGTTAAAAAATCTGGGAACTCGTTAAGCAGTAAAGATTACTGCTGGCTAGTAACTGGTTGCCTGGCTTAAGTGGCTGATTTCTAGCAGGTCAGCTTGGTATAAAGACCCAGCCTTAATCAGCCAAATTCCAAAGGTCAGAGTGGAAACAAAGTCATGCAATTTACCCAAATTTCAGAGGCTGAATTCAATTGTAGGATTTGGTCTGGAAATAAGGATGAGTTATTCACAACTGAGTGGATTCTTCTTCCTCCCTGCCAATTTCTTTCCTATAATATGGGGAAAGCCTAAGATATATCATGGATATTGTTATATAAATATTGTCTACCTGCACACACCATAGTATAGGCTGTAATGAAATAATTAAATCGAACTCTTTTCAACCTCTTGCATATTCTCAATGGAAGCTTGATGCTTTTATTCTGCATTATGCTTTTGTGATAAGGCTGCACTCTTACTACTATTCTCCACTTAGAATTATTGTGTGACTGTTACATTTATTATATAAATCTGCTATTATTTTGCACTAGGTAGAATACAAGGCTGAGGCAGACCCTATGTATAGGACCTGGCATCTTGCCTAAGGGTTAGGATTTTTTAATCTGCCAGTTCCCTTATCCTTACCGTCTCCTGATGAAAATAAACCACTTCAGTGGAATTACTGAGTGGGAGGGTTCTGGGTTGGGGGCAAAGATAGGCTGGAGCTCTTTGGTCTCAAGATTCACTGCACTATTTCCCGTGATTTGTGTGGATGTATTATACACAACACACACATACAACACACAGCATACAGCACACTCACACAACACACACAGCACACAAATACAACACTCACACAACACACACAACACACACAATACACACATACAATTGTAAGAATGCAGCCTTATCACATCGCAAACATGCAATACACATACGACACACAGCATACAACATACACAACACATGCATACAACATATTCACATAACACACAGCACACAACACACACACACTATATTTATGCAACACTTAGCAC
Organism: Eulemur rufifrons; assembly: GCF_041146395.1. NCBI lineage: Eukaryota > Metazoa > Chordata > Mammalia > Primates > Lemuridae > Eulemur > Eulemur rufifrons. The sequence continues at coordinate 36,843,374 of NC_091001.1, read as the reverse complement.
GCATATTCAACACAAGCACGTAGCACACAATATACAACACACGGCATACACCTTCAACAAATTCAATGCACTACGTACAACACACAGCACACTACACACTCAAAACACATACACAATACACACAGCACACACAACATATGTACATGATATACACAATATACAGAGCACACACAACACACACACACGCACATGTAAATATAGAGAGAGGAGAGAGGGAAGGAGTGAGGAGAGCAGCCTGTGTCTTAGGTCACGTCTGGGCTCTGACCACATCCTTCTCCGGGTGGCCCGGAGACCAGCCCTGGCGGGAACATGAGCCGGCACTGGGTGAGATGTCTGCCCCGCCCCGCCAGTCTTCCAAGGTAACATGTGGCTATCACAAGTTAGAACACATGAAAATGGCAAGAAAGCTGGCTATTTTATGTTTCTTACACTTAATTTCCTACTTGTTCTCTCCTTATATTTTTTTCTAATATTTTTGAAAAAAAAAATTACCTGTCTCAGCTAAGCCAAGAGAAATCACCAGAAGCAAGTTTTATCCACCTTTGGGCCAGAACGTGTAAAGGTAGCTAGCTGCGTAGTTCTCTGACAAGCAGAACGGGGCAACAATCGTGAAGTGAGGGGACCTTGAGGGACAGAGCACCGCTGTGCCAGTCTCCTTCCATGCTGTGTGGCCTCCTCCTCTCATTGCAGCCTCTCTCTCTGTTTCACTAACAGAGTTCCTGTCCCCTAGCTCCACTTGTTCCACACATGCCTACCGAGAGGTGCAGGGGAGGTGCCCAGGTCACAGAAACCAAGTCACAGGACAAGCACGATGTATCTTCCCAGAGCATCCATTTACTGCATGATACTTTGGGGAACAAGTCAAGTAACTTAACTGAGAATTTCAAACTATACATTTATATTGAAACAATCACAAATCTATCATACAACAGAATAGAAAATCATCATACAATTTAAAAAAAAAAAAAGCCAAGACTTCACATGCATTTGGTGACTGTAGAGGGTGGTTTGGGGCCAATACCCGCCCCTTCTTGTCCAGGCACATACAGTGTCTTCTGACATGGGTGATATTTCTGTGGAAAATTTTGGGACTGCTACCCTGTAGCTTATCCCTCTCCTTTATGCGGTTCGGATTTAAGTTTCAGGACATTACATTTCAGATGCATCCTCTCCCCACCCGCCTCCGCCCCCCACCACAGAGACAGATTTGGGGCCACCTGTTCACTCCAGAGCCAGGAGGATGGGAAGATTTCTCGTGCCAGATTCTCCTTCATTCACGTAGTCTACAACAATGCCCTCTCCAGCGTTCCAGGAGGAGAACACCCTCCCTTGGCTCCACTTGCAGGTTCTGTGCTTGGACAGAGTACAGTCTTTACAAAGATTAGCTCCGCTGGGACCAGCTGGAGTGGAGACCAGGAGACTTGTAGGGGAGCAGCCAGGGGGCCCTGACACATTTGCATTCCCTGCCTGGTCCTAGGCCTGCCCTGTGCCCAGCCAGGCTGCTGTGGAGATAAGTGGCCGCATTCGTAAGTGTTGCTGGTGACGGCTTCCCTGAAGCATCCACAGAAGTCCACTCTCATTTCTTCAGACTGTGCCGTCAAATCCCTTCTAACTTGCTCGTGTCTCCAGGCCAAGGAGTGGGTGCCAGCATGCATAAAGGAGAGGAAAACCCCTCCACTCTGCTGTCCTCTTTCCTCCCAAAGGTCGGGGTGTGTTTTGCTGGTTCCATGGCCATCACTGTGTCCCCCCAGCAATACCTGGGAGCACCCTGTCACCTCTTCTCCGGGCCAAGGGCTTGGGACAGGGTTCATCTATTTCGGGCAGGGGAAGGTTGGGAATAACGGGCTATTCTCATAGGTAAACCAGTACTAGGCTGCCCTCCGTCCTGAGGCAGAGACTGTGGAATTGCATTCAGTTTATCACTTAAATGCTCTAAAGAGTCCATGAGGCAAAGACAGTGTATCAGAAACAACTGATTATATTAATAGGGTGGAAATATTATTTCTTAAAGACTTTAGACTTTTAGAGGATAAAGGACATCTAGTTTGTCTCACACATAATCTTCTTTTATTCATATTTAATCTGTTTTTCATACACGATGGTTACATAAAAGTTCAATGTGCCCTCTCTCTTTCTCCCTGTCCCTGTCACTCTCTCCTCTCTCTCTCTCCACACACACACACACACACACACACACATCTTTTTTTTTTCCAAATTGGCTTTTCAATGGTTGTCCTGATTTTCTTTAGACATAGCCCTTAGGTATATGCATAAAAACCAACAAATTTACTTGAATTCAATAAAATAATCTTCATTAAAGTTTTAAGCTATGATCATTTGTGGGGAGGGTTCAAATGGAGGATCCCACGTGATTCACAGGCATTGGTGCCTCTGTGTCCCTTGAGCTGGTGCCACATGAACACTCCTAAGGAAGTGAAAGCGGTCCCTTGGCCTGGGATTGGTGGGGCAGCTGTTACACGTATCATTGTTCCCTCCATCCCACTGCATCTCTCAGTTGCTCTTCTTTTCTTCTACCTTTGAAAATGGGAGAGGAAAGAGAAGTAAAACTCACACTTAAAAGGAAAATAATGAAACAAGTAAAACAAGTTGATGTTTTGTTTATTGCTTAGATGGCAAAATTATCAACTCACTAAAAGCTTATTAGGGCAGATAAAATCTACTGCTAAGGGATGGGTTTCTAAAAAATTACAGAGTGTTTCAACAGGAAAGGTTGTTTGAGTTTAAAATTTCACTTATTGGACTTATTAAATCAGCTTTCTGATTGGAAAATCTCTCTGGTTGGAAGGAAAACCTAGGTGTTTTTACTTACCCTTTTTTTTTTCCTTCAGCCTCACTTAGTCTCTCTGTATAGTGGATATTGGAACTAAATGTTGCTGATTTTGACTTTTAAGATCCCAAAAATTGATGGATGGAGTAATCCCATGAATTCCATAGTCTTCATTTGACACCAGGTGACTAAAACACTTGAAATCTGAATTCAGAAACAAATTCACACTCTAAGTGCTTTGAGAGTTATGTACACCTTCCCACATGATTCTTTTCTCCTCTCTTTAAATTTAAACTTCACTTTCTTTCTTTCGAGAAGAACCAAGAAGAAATAACACAGAACCAAGTGGAAGCCTTGCAAAGAGTATTAGGGGAAGAATTGAATTCCAGAACAACAGGTGAAAATGACAGGTAGTAGTAAGAAGAATACTGAATATCAGAAAATAATAGCCATCTAAATGCAATTCTGTACCTAGACAGGTCCTAGGGGGAAAGTCAAACGCATAGTGGTTTGCAAGACAAGCTCCTGGCAGAGAGAAGAGATGACCAACATGGCTTTCTTGTAGAAAGTGGGTCTTTCCTGTGGAGAGTTGCAGGGATTACCTCTAAATGGATTAAAGGGAAGTACTGCAGGAAAGAAACCTGCATTTTCTGATCTGCGTTCAGTGAGAGGCCCACCCCGAGTGCCCAGGGCCATTAGAGGGGCGGAACTGCCCTGGTGCGTGCTGTAACGCACCAGCAACACGGCCTCTGGGGGAGCAGCACCCCTCCCACAGCTCGACCTCGGGGCTTTCTGAAACAGTTTTAAGATCCTGGATTAGCTTTGGGCAATAGAAGATGCACAATGACAGTTTTGGCTTTGTTTTTTCCCCCTTCTGCTTCAAATTGGCCATGAACGCACACTGGTCCACCGGCTTGTCTTCCCTCCGTGGGAGCTGTGTGCACAATGCAACATCACACGCGGAGGGTCTGGCAAAGGAGAGTCAGAAAAATTACACAGCAGCGTTGGACTCCCTCCAGCTCACCATTCTCAGCCCATTTCTCTTCTTTTAGCATCTGGGAGACTCTGACAAATGCAATTCTCTGCTCCCAATACAGAGGGGGAAAACATTGTTCCAAGACCCTCCCAAACCCAATGGTGTGTTTGATATCAGAAAATCAGCGTGTTGTGTCCTAAAGTTGCAAACATTCGGGAACGAATGTCATTACAGTTCTGACTGTCGGAGGCTATGGAGGGTTTGTGCAGAAGGGACGTTTGTAAAAGGCTCTTTCACTGGTGGGAATTCAGCATGTACCTGGGATAGGAGGGAGCCCAGTTCCCAGAGGGACCCCTTCTGAGAATGGCTAAGTTCACCAGTAGTTTGTGGACAGAACTGGGAAAGGGCAGCAAATGAGGGGAAGGTGGAAAGAGAACATTTTCTGCAACTCTTGCCTCCCTGGGTGACTCCGCAATGGTCCCTTTCAAATTGCCACAGATGATGTAGAATTGCTCCTACCTGTAGGAACTGATTAGAATAGAGATCGTGCTCATTAAGTTACAGATGACACCAATCTGGCATGATCCGTAGGGAGGACTGTGGAAGGGGTGATAGGGAGGAGGGTGATTCCACTGGATAGAATGTGAATAGAATTCAGAATCACTTTGGATTAGTGGTGAAAATCAAAACACATTTATCTGAGGGTGTTATAAAAAAAAGAAAAATCTCCTGGGAACAAATGCAAATACCAGAGCATGGAAGCACTCAGTGGTAGAGAATGTCTGGTCAGGTGTAGGATGAGAACCTGTGGAATTGAAACTGCTGGCAGAGGAGCCCTCTCCCAGTTCTGCCGTGATTCAGTATGGTGGCCGGGCTCACGCCGCCACCCCCATGTTGCCAGCCCAGGGCCCCACCCTGAAGCTGCCCAAGCACCCCACTGATGGCTGTGCATCAGCTTAAGAAAAGCTGCTCTGGGAGCCTCACAGCGACTGGTGAAGTATCTTGGAAGCTGAGTTTCTAAGGAAGCAGAAGGCACCACCCAGCGTCAGCACGCCCAACACCACAGCTAATGCGGATAATTGCAGGGCACACTTGTCTCAGCCAAATTAGGTAAAACCCTCTAGCCCTGTACAAACCCACAAAGGGTCTGGTGGTCTAGACTTACAAGGACTATTCTCTGACTCAGAGGGGCCAGCAGGCTGTAAAGTATTGTATCGTATCGTGGCAGAAGGACCAAGCCCCACTCTGGAATGAGTTGAAAAGGGCTGCAGGTAGGATAGTCTTAGTCATTCTCTCATCGTGGAGGGACTTTGTTCTGGGAGCCACCAGCCCAGAAGAACAGGCAAAACCTAGAAGCCTTTCAACAGTCAGTAAGAAAGAGAAAACAGGTTATTTAGTGGGGGCAAGGGAGCTGGGGGGGGGGTTGCTGAAAATCGAGCATCGCAAGGTATAATACTGCTCCTTACACGCTTCCTGTGTGCTGAGAACTGTTGGGTGGGTGGGGGCAGGAGGGTGGCACTGTACGTGCAAAATGCAAGGCACACATCCTGGGCTGTGACAGAAAAAATATGATTTTCCAACCTTAATTAGGGCTGGAAAGGGGGAAATTGATTTAAACATTAAACATAGGGGATTTAAGTTAAACTCTGTTACTGAAAAATGTCTGTCCAATGACCTGAATAGTAGAATACTCTGAGCTATGCTGTCAGTCAAGCATTTTTTTTTTTTTTTTTTTTTTGTGAACGCCGCTGTTAATACGACTGAAGCCAGTCTGCAGACTTTCCGTCCTGTCGCTAATGGTACACAGTCATGTGCCACATAACTACGTTTTGGTCAATGAAAGCCCACATGTATGATGGTAGTCCCGTAAGATTATAATATCATATTTTTACTGTACCTTTTCTATGTTTAGATCATAAATCCTTACCATTGTGGGTTTTCTGTTTGCTTGTTTTTTGCAAGGCAAGCATGAAACAAAGTTTCTCGAGGAAGGGCAAGATAGGTTTACAGAGCAAGAGCGATACATTCGCCACAGACGATGAACTGCACCGCCCCCCGCCCTGCCCCCCCATCGTAACGAAGGGGACCACTGTGTCACAGTTGCCTACAATACTGCACAGTCACATGCCGTGCAGGTTTGTAGCCTGGGAGCAGCAGGCTGTCCCACATAGCCTAGGCGTGTAGTAGGCTGTACCACGCCGGCTTGTGTAAGCACACTCTGCAATGTTCACACAGCAGACTCACCTAATGACGCATTTCTGAGAACACATCCCCGTCATTACTTGAGGCACAACTGCAGTTGCACGGATGAGGCTGACAGGAAGAATCGTGTCATAGCACAAGACCCTCTGGAAACTTTCTTCCAAGAAGCCATTAAACATAAGCTGGAATCTATCAGTGAAGGACCATTTTCCATGTGGACCTGCTCAGTGTCCCAAGCCCGGAGTAGGGGACACACTGGATGGAACAGTTCTACCTGCCAATGAAACTTTAAACTGCTGAAGTTGAGGCAGAAAGTCCCATATATGTGTAACCTCTACAGAGTCTTAAAGTGTGACAGCTCATAATGGGCAGCCACAAACACGGACATGGGAGCTACAGTGCCTGAGCCACCCAGGGCTTGCCTAAGCCAGGTGCTTTCCACAGGGTGGCACAAGCTGTGCAGGGCTCCCCCCACTGCCCACCCAACAGGGAAGAAGTGGAACTTACAGCGATCCATTCACATGCAAAAGCATTTCATTTTCAGGCTTTAAATGGAGGTACTAAAAACAGTGTTGGGGGGGGACACCTAAGAAGTGCAACCTTTTATTCTGAATAACAATTAGGAACAGTTGGGTATTTAAATCATCTAAAATTTTTCTTTTGTGGGAACACTGCAAATGCTGTATAGCACGTGCTTTTCAGAAGAGTGGAGAGTGGGCACCGACAATAAGGAAGTGCCATCATTCATTATCTTTCCAAAGTGCAGCCATTTCAGATACAATACGCCTGTAGTGACAATGCTGCACTTTAAAAGCCACCTTTCCTCTGCAAAACACACACCTCGCTCTTCCTGCAGGCAGCCTGGCTACGCGTGCGCAAAATGGGCATCTTTTTACAGGTTCTTAAGGAGCAAGCAGTAAATAGTTTTCAAAGGGTTAAGGTTTATTAGGAAGGTGTAACAGATTAGATTCTGGTGTGCGAGAAATCAAGAAGCTAATGTGGGTGCTGAATAGGATGTGTGTGAAGCTGCCTGGTGAGATAAAAACATCCCGGGACAAAAGGGCAGCTGCGACCCCAGGCTCCCCAGGCTGGCGGTGGGGTTTGCCATCTCCTCGTTCTTCATTCTGCCGTGATTTGGAAGGCTTTCAGAATATGGTGAGGACATTTTTTGTTGTTGTTGATCAAGGATTTCTGAATCTTGGAAGGTACTGGCCTTGATTACGGGTAGAAAAAGTAAAATGTCTTTCAAGACATGGTTTTGTTATCTGGACTCGAGCAAACGCTTATGTAAATCCCACCCCCATGAGAAGGAAGGAAATTTGAGGGAGTATCTGTTAAGATTTATCATATGGAGTCCTTGGTTTCGGGCCTGGTTTTGCCACTCCTTCCCCACCCGTCCACCCACCCACTTCCTTCCCCAATCTCAGGAGAGTCACAGTAACCAATTTGGGGTTTGTATTTAACACCTGCAAATCTTGGCTAAGAGACCTCCTTCTTTTCTCCTTCACCACCACTCTCCCTCTCACCGATGCAAACACTTTGAGTCAGTGCTTCCCAAATCATGCCGCTGAAAAGAGGGCGGAAAACTTTTTGATTCGATATGGCAAAGGCCCAAGATGTTTGTTTTCAATTGTCTTAGTCGGTCACCTTGCCTCAAATTTTGATAATACTTTTTGAAATAAGCAGGAGCTAGCTTCTCACAAATGCGTTGAGGCCTCACTCTGCCACACCCGGTACTCGGCATCAGAGGGCCCCACCTTCTTGGCTAGAATAATTATAAGAGCTCCTACTAGGAGCTAGAGACTGTGCTACTGGGTGTTTTCCATGATCTGATTTAATCCTCAAATATATGCACGAAGAAGAGATAGTATTTATATACTTTACAAAAGAGAAAACCGAAGGTCAGAGGAACTAAGTAACTCCCACAGCACTCCCAGTGGGGCCTGCACCCCCGAAGCCTGGTCCTCCCTCTGTAAGACCACAGAGAATTCCCAACCCTCAGATCCACCCTGAAAGGGGCATCATCATGGTTAAATTGCCCCACAGGTTACTGGTCTTCCTCACCTTCGTGTTTCTACCTGGCATCGTTCAGGAGGGCACAGAGCACGAGCCAGGTCAGTGCTTGTTAAATTAAATGAGTTTACAACTTTTATAAACATTACTAAGTCTGATAGAAGGAAGCAGCTGGACATGCCCAATTAACAGACACATCTAATAGATAGCAAATATATTACTAAATAATCTTTTCTTGTAAGTTCTTACTTTTATCACTGACTTATCAGAATCCAAAGGGCAAGTAACAAATTGGACCTGGTGGCTGCCTGGGCGTGAGGGGGATGATCCATCGCAGGGCCCTCCTCCTCCTCCCCCGTGCCGAGCGCCCTCTCTGTTTCGCCCTCACGTTACACTGAGGCCAACGCTTGCGAGACTCTCAAGTCCCGAGGTTTATCCCTCCTTCCTTCTCTTTCCGCTCCACGGCGCCAGTAACACGTCAGAGGGCAGCGGCCTCAGGAGCCCGGCTCCCTGTCTGAGGATCAGCCTGAGTCTGATAAGAGAGGGGAGGTGCCATCAAGCTTTCCTGTGAAAAATAAAAAGTGCCAGCCCCTGAATACATTTTAGTACATAAGTGTTTGGAGTAAAACACCTGGGCCATTCGCCCTTCCATCCCTCTGGCTATCCTGGGTGCCCTGTTCCTGCATTGAGTGCTTTTTCAGTTATGCTGGGAAATTAAGATCCCATAATTTCAAACCTGGGAGGCAGTCACCCATCCGATTTGTTCCTCCACACCCAGGCAGAGAGGGTCCCAGCCCACCTGTTCCACCATGGCCACGTGGTGCATGGTCATGGTAGACTTCTGCATTCTGCTTTCTGGTTCTGCCACGTGAGCCTAATCGTAGAATTTTCAGAAAAGGGTAGAAATCACCACTGGAGACCTATGAGGGAGCAAGTTCAAGGGAGCATAAAGGGGATAAGACATGGCCTTTGGAACCAACCTGGCCTAGGTTAACTTTCAGCTGTGCAGCCTCGATCAAGTTCCTTCACCTCTCTGAGCCTTGAGGCTTCCTATCTATAAACTGGAGAAAGTAAGGCCCTACCCACGCAGTTCCTGTGCTCCTTTCCATTCAGGGACTTGTAGTTCTGGTAATCATTTTACTTCCCTGTATATACTAGCCCTGAGGGATGTCATTCAATTCAATTTAATATATTTTATATTCTTAATTATATACTCATTTATATCAATGTTTTATTAATATACAACATATAGTGATTATATGTTAATATTTTAGTATGTTAAAATTAATAAATATTGATAGAATATATATCTAATGAGCATATATTTGTGTCTATTATGTGCAAAGCATGAAAATCAATATTGGCCTATGTTTTGTAACTGAGGTGACTTAAGCAGTTTGACCAAATATTCAGGCTTTTTTGATAATTGTAGTAGCAATATATTACAAATTAATTTGAAGACTAATTCCAAAATGTGATAAAAGGCTTTGAAGACAACTGAATTCTGAAGAAGAGTTTAGGTGATCAGAGTCCCAACGTGGGAGTGGGTGGCCATGAGTTTGAAAAACAGGCCTCTAGTTGGTGTATGGGCTGAGAAGGAGCCTGTCTTCTTCAATCATTGAATTTCTGTTCATAGTCATTCAGTGAAACATAAAATATGTATGGAAAAAACTTTCCTATAAATCTTTTCTTTCCTCAGAGGACTTTAAAGGCGCAGTCTCCCCAACATCAAACGTTCCTGTGAAAAATTAAAAATCCAGTCAATCAACCAGCTGTTTCTAAATATACAAAAATATGGTACAAACCGTCTGAGTTTTTGCTTTTTGGTTGGAGAAATATATCATTTAGACACAGCCTAAAGCACATTATGCTCACAGCTCACTGAAGAAACAGCATTCCTGAGGTATAAAGGGGAAATATTAGCAGCAAAATTCTTCCATCGGGCGGCTCAAGTGCAACCTCTGCTCAAAGCAAACTCTCTGATGACAGGAGCCTGGACTCGGAGTCTGAGATGGAGATCTGGGCTGGAAGCCCCATGGTGCAGTGAGCCTTCTGTAGGCTTCTGGGCCAGAGACTCTTCACCTGTCAAATGACAGGATGGGACAGAGCGAGCCATGTTATCCAACTCCATATTGTTGTCATCCCATCCCACAGTGAAGATGGCCCATAGCTGAGGGAGCAAATACCTGCCAGGCTCAATGTGGGACAAGAACAGCCAACCACGTTGCACCCCAAGACAACATTCTCAGGCTTATTCACTTAGTGGCAGAATTAGTGAAGAGATGCAGCTTTTGAGCAACTCTAGTCATTTTAGTATTGAATAATCCCAGTTATGAAGACATGGCCATGTAGGAAATTCATGCTTTAGATTGAGACTATGGAAGATGAGGAAGAAGATGGAAGAGGACAACTTTCTATCAGAGGTTTACCTGCACCAAAGACTACATGATTTGACTCGAGAATTGGTCATTGGCATTGTTATTTCACCAAACTCAAATGGCACACTTAGTCATAGAAAACGCCAAATATGTAAAGAGAGGGTTCTGAAAAATTAAGTTTTATAGACAATGGACAATATATACACTACTTCCATGTGCACAAGCTTATGTTTGAATTTCAAGACCCCCTGAGTCACTCAGTGGTGACTCACCACAGATTGGCAAAGATGAGCTAGGAACACCCCTACAGTGAGGAAGGTCCCCAGGGATGGGTCTGTTGTGAGTGGGAGAGCTTATGCATTTGCTCACTCTGGGGCTGGATGTTACCTTGAAAAAGTTTGGGCCAACATTCAGGGGAAGGAGCTGTTTGAATCAGCTCTTTGGACTGCAGAGAAGATCCTGCCACTGGGGTATGGCCATGTGGGGGAAAGGAAGCAATCTGTGGGCACCTGCAGAGGGCAAGGGTTGACCTTCTACTTAAGGATAAGAAACATCTTGGACCAGAACTGTCCATACAGACTCTGGATTGTTTTTGATGAAGATGGTAATTGTGCTGACTTCCCTGAGTTGGACAACGATTAAAAGATGCAGTATGTGCAAAGCAGTTTGCACCAGGTAGGTGCTTAAATCATGTGGGCTCCTATGGCGTAGCTATACATGTGCTATATTATATGAAGTTATACAGATATAGGGATTAGCATGTTGATTATGCAAAACATTTGCTGTAGAGGATGGGGGTCAGCCGGTGGGTTCCAGAATCTGACTGTTCCAGTTGAGATTCTGACTCTGCCAACTAGCTGCATGGCCTGAGCCTATTCCCCAGCTTCTTGGGCCTCAGTATCCTTGTGTGTCCAATGGCGTTTTGTGAACGTCTCTGTGAGGACTGAACGGGGTCAGATACATACAGCACAGGAGCGATAACTCGTACACAGCAAATGTTAGGCATCATTAATTACTATGAAATCAATAATTCTATGTAGAATCATCCCGCACTGCATTTACTGTACTTAAACATCACTTTAATGATCCAACTTTTAAAACTGCTTTCATGTCCTCATATGAAAGAATTAATTAATTTTTTTTCCTGTGATCCTTGTGAACTACATGTTGACAAGAATTTCCACTTAGAGATAGTGAGTTCTAGTGTGTTCCCTGGTCACACAGCCCACAGGCGGTGGGTCTGTGCCTTCAGTTCAGGCCTGCAGAGGCCAGCCCCTGTCCCCTCCTCCTCCCCTGTATGCTGCACTGACTGCAGGCTAGGTCTGCACTCAGCACGGGGCAAGGGGAGGGAGTCAGTCCACCTCGGTGCTGTTGTCACCTCCTGACACAGGCTCTCACTGGATAGCCGGACTGGGCCCCCCAGGACAGAATTCACAAAACACAGGTGGGCAATAAGAGTTCTTTTACCGAGAGCATCTAGTCATTTCAGTAAAAAACAGGCTGTCTAAAAAATCTGCATAGACATGTGCTGTCCTAGAGACTCAGCCTTGGCCCCACTGCCCCCACTGTGGGGGTGTGAACATATGGGGGGCTCCCAGGTTTCCCCCAGGGCTGCTTAGTCTGTTTCTGGGCCTGGAGTTCTCTTTTTTTCTGGGCATGTGTTCATCTTTTTTCTTAAATGTGCTATTTTCCTGAGGGACTTTATCTAGCTTTAGAAACAATCCTAATAAATTAGACCTGTGAGCCCGGGCTGGGACATGTGTGTGTATGTGTGTGTGTGTGTGTGTGTGTGTGTTTTCTCACGGGCCCCATCCCTCAAGCGCCTTCCATACTTCACACGCAGCTGCACCTTTTTGTGCCGAGCGGCCCTCAGAGCCCCTGCGTTGTTTCTCTACAGGACCTGACAATTTCAAAGCCAATTGGACTTCATGGAAACTCAAGGGGGTATTTTTTTTTTTTTTAATTCTTCACTAGCAATTGCCATATATTTAGGTAAACAACAAAATACAACCAGGTTACTGTGAATTTCTGCACTTGGTTCAGCTCCTTCCAATGGGGTAATTTACAGAATTTTGCTCTCTACCGTTGGGTTGTTTATTTTCCTTAATAGCCTTGTAGGAGGGGCCTTATCAGAAGCTGTCTGAAAAGTACAGTAAATTATGTCTACTGGGTCAACTTTGTCTCCAGTTTTATTAATCTAGAAATTATAACTATAGTATTTCCTGAAAATATCTGATACTATGGAAGCCACAAATACAGTAATTAACATGCAATTTGAAGACTTTATTCCCAGATATCCAAACAGTGAAAAACAGAAGAGCCACAAGAGACAAATGCAAATAAGAAATTCTGCACCCTATTCCTGCCACTATTTGTGTTACTTTCCACTTCCTGTGCCCCTCTGAGGTTTCTTTTTAACCTCAGAGGTAGTGGTCAGGTCCATTGAACGAAAACGTTGGAGAAAAGACTTGTTCATTTCAAGGCTTCGAGCATTTTCATAACCACATGGGGTTTGTTTGCTGGATTAACGTGTGGACCTGGGAGGCTCCGGGGGCTGAAGCCCAGGAGTTCTTGGGGAGCAGGGGTGCCTCCCTAGGAAGTTTCTAGAGCAGTCTCCAGGGAGGGCCAGCTCAGCCCTGCAGGTGGGTGGCTGGGACAAATGACCAGAGAGGCTGGATTTCCACACAACAGGTGCAGATGGGCAGGCAGGGAGCAGGAACTCGAACCTGGAGAGCAGAGTCTAGTATCCAAGAATAAGGCAGGCACAGGTAATATGGTGCTGTGCCAGGGACTGCCTCCCAGCTCCAAGGCACTCTAGGGACTTGGGATCTTCCAGCTGTGTGTTGCTCAGCCCTCTCATATACCCATGCCTGTTAGACCCAAAGCCGGGCTGAGTTGGGGTGGGGGGTGTCCCTGCATGTGTCCTGTTGCCCTAGCCCTGTGTCTGCAAAACTTGCATCAGGACTGCTGCATTCATCTGCACAACTTGCACAGTCCAAATGTGGACTGGAGGCAAGACTGGGGTCAGATTCCAGATGAACCTAAAGAGCCCTAGAAGATCCTAAGCCAAAGATCCCTCCAAACCCCAGCAGCTTATGGTGAAGATACCATGAGATGATGCAGTGTCTTTCAAAGTTCAGTCCACTGTATAACATCTGAATTATTTTCCATATGCCTTTGTATTAACTCTATTATAATTAGGTGTTTTTAAATCACCTCATAACCTCAACCATCAGTAGCACACAGAGCACACCTCGGGAAACGCTGAGATCACATCACTGGATCCCTGGGCTGCGTGCCTGTCTGACAGTCGAGACCATCCCCTCTGCTTAATTTCCTCATCGTACTCCGCCACACTGTCCCTTTCCCCTCTTCACCCTCTCCGTGAACCTGGGTGAAGACTTACTACAGATCTCTGTACCCAGAATCTCCTGGAGAGGTTTGTTTCAACTAAGATGGACTTCCGTGGAACTATTACAATGGTTTCACACCCCACTGCTGGCATTGCCTTCGTCCGTGGGATCCGATGCCTTGCCTGGATCACCAGGTCAGGCCCCTTGGCGTGGGTGCAAGCACAGATTGGTCCTTGGAGCATCAGGTACCTTGGACTCTGACTGTCAGCCACCCTTCTTCAGGTCAGCCCTGCACCTGCACTGCACCTTTGAGCCCCTTCCCTAAATATCCCCGTGTCCTACTCCTTCCTTACAAACTTTTCAATAAAACCCCAGCATACCCATGTTAGGAACATCTGATGATCCTGGAGTGGAGGTACCAGGTGCAGGAAGGGGAGTTAACCACCACAGCAGGAGTGAGGTGACAAGGTTGGCATTGCATTTTAGAGTTGAAAGGACCTGACTTTCTAGCTGAAGAGAATGAAGACAGCAACATAAAGTGAGCTGCCTAAGATCACACAGCTAGTATGAGGCAAGATGAAAGCCCAGATTCTTGACAGTACTGAGTCTTTATTCCTACAGAAGCTGCTAGGCACTCCTCCACCCAGAACTGGAGACCTGGGCCTCCACCCCCGAACCTGGCAGGAATTATTCATCTTGGTAGAGCCACAACTGGGAGAAAGGAGCAAGGAGCTTCCCTTTGCTCACCCATTTTTACCTTCCTGCTTGAAATAGGAGAAGAAGTGAGCCAGCACCACACACCCACTAAACCAATCCCCAGGGGCCCTGCTGGCCAGCTCCCAAGCCCTCTTGGTGGTGGGCAATGCAAACTCCCTCTCAGAGGCACAGGACTGGCCCGAGGCCAAGTGGGCTGGCCCTGCCCTGCCCATGCAGGGGCCCCTGGGCTCAGGCAAGGGAACCAGTGGTGCTGGAAAGGAATAGAGCATCAGGCAGTGATGACTCAGAAGTTGGTCTTTTTGTCTGCAACTGCTGAAACATTTAGATAAAAAGTGAGACATCACCTCAAACCAGATGTTTTGTATGCATTTCAACCCATGTTTGGCTATTTGGAAACACCGAATGTGTACTGACATTTCAGTAGCCCTTCAAAGACCAAAACATGGAAGCCAGTAAAGGCTTCCTCCCTGAGGCCTTATGAAGATGGATGAAGAGATAAACTTGGCTGGGTTTAAAACCGCAACTCATGTGTCCACTGAAATAGCTGAGAAAATATATGTTTTCCTAAGTGTTATGGACTGAATATTTATGTCCCCCCAAAATTCATATGTTGAAATCTAATTCCCAATGTAATGGTATTTGGAAGTGAGGCCTTTGGGAGATGATTAGTCACAAGGGTGGAGCCTTCACGAATGGGATTAGTGCCAGGATAAGAGGCTGGAGAGCTAGCTCGGCTCTTTCCACCACGTGGGACACCAGTCTGCTTTGTTACAGCAGCCCGACTAAGACTCTAAATGAAGATACGTTTTCCTGGAGATGTATTGTTTGGATTAGAGACATACAAATATAATTATAGAATAAAATAATAAGTCTTCAAACCAGTGTGATGGATTATTTCATCAATTTTAAAGGCAATAATTTTAAGTAAAATTTCAATGGGTAATAGAAAGTCTAGTATCGAAAATGTAAAATATTTGATACCAGAATTTCTGTTACGCGTGAGTAGTTAAAGATTATGAAGTAAATCAAACCATAGTGGTCCTTTGGTAGGTCTTATTAACAAAATGCACAGGAAAAATATTTTAAAAAAATAAGAAACTTCAAATTTTTTGTTTGAACTTTTGAATATTTTCTTTAGGTGCTAGATTTAGAATAAGACTATTTCCCACCCTTTTCGTACCTTTCTCTGCCTGAGTTAAAATGTTCACTAAAAGGTAAGCATTTTGAAGGCTAATACCCACGGGCTAAGGAGAGAATGTATTCCAGTAGTTCACTTAGGGGAATCAACATTTTTTTTTCCTGTTAAATTTTTCATGGAATTCCTACTAATAGTGTGACAGGTATCTGACAGCAGAACCAGAAGATAAAATAGATACAGAAAGTTATTCGATTAGTGATTGGAAGGGAGGAGGCCGGAGAGCATTCAGTGACTCCTGAAAATTCTCCTTGCAGAACAAATGTAAGTGAGAAGACACCAGTGAGTTTTGACCAAGTGGAGAAATCCGAATTCTAATTTGAGGAGCGTGTTGAGTATGTGATGCAGATGAGACACTCGAAAGGATGACCAGAGAATTGGCAGGACCAGCACACAATTGATGGATCGGTGTGGGTGTCTGTGTGCGTGGGGAGGTGTGTTTACGCACTCACAGAGCCACAGTGTGAGCCCCTAGCATAGTTCCAGCACAGCTCCGATATTTCCCTTTCCCTTTCCCCCCAGAAAAGGAGAGAAATTGGAAAGAGACCCATTTCCCCTCTCTGTGCCTGAGGATACGATATTTCTGGCACAATGGACAGAATCAGATCCTTAAGCATGAAACACAGCTCTCTCTCTAGAATTTATCTATATGTGGTGTGTCACAGTCTATTATGGGTTTGTGTGGGGCTGGATCAGATTAAATACCCTGAATCCAAGTCATCTTTCAGCATATGAAAATATTGGCTTGGAAAAGATTTCTCAGTAATGAATATAATGCAGAATAATGAACAGTAGCCAAAAAGGGAGAAGATGTAAAACCAATCAAAGGAAGGACAGATGTTTAAAACGTCTTTTGCTGTTCGGGATTGTGATCCAACA
This sequence comes from Eulemur rufifrons, assembly GCF_041146395.1. Lineage (NCBI taxonomy): Eukaryota > Metazoa > Chordata > Mammalia > Primates > Lemuridae > Eulemur > Eulemur rufifrons. Next base: position 36,826,873 of record NC_091001.1, on the reverse strand, counting down.
AAAGCAATTATGTTTGTGCTTTCTCAATTTCCAAACAGGAGAGAGGCACTTTGAGGTTTTCCAGGGCTCTCATCCTACCTCCGCTTCACGTGCCGAACGGGGAGAGGATCGTGACGTCGCGCAGAGCCAACGGGCAACCCGTGCCAAGCAAGGCTCAGTCTGGGACAGATTGCGAGGTGAAGGGGCTCCCAGCCGCGAGGGTGAAATACATATATTCCAGGGTTGCCCACGTGTGTCTATGTAGACATGCACGTGCAAGAAGCCCAGGTAAGCCCTGCTTCCCATCAGCAACAAGAACCACAAAGAGCTCCAGGTGCAAGTGGAAATGATGTCAGGGGCTTGTCTATGAGCTGAACGGGGAGGCGGCCTAGGCCTTTGTCAGAAACGAGTGAAGCAGCAAGATACAGTTTCTGGTGTCTCCGTGGTATGGGGACTGGGCGACCCCCAGTTCTTTCCACCAATGGAAGGCTGGATAAACTAAAAATGCTAAGTTTCAGGCGTATCTCACACTAGGGCCATGAATTGTATAAACTGCATACAGTTAGGTGACGCTTTAGCAACTGACACCTGCACGTCAAATGAAAGTGTCCTTGCTCTGCACAGCTAGGTAGAAAAATACAGAGTGGTAAAGAAGAAAGAAGAACCGTGAGCAGGAGAACCGTTCCGTTTTATTCCTTGTATGTACAAACATGAATAATTTGACATGATGTTTAGACAGTTTCCCTCTAACTTAAGTCTTTTAATTAAAATGAAAGGAAGGAAATATGCTTTAAATATGAATACGAGAAGGTGTGAGTTGACAGCCCCCAGCCTCGTTACTCTGCTCTCGCTGTTGTTACTGAGCACAATAAAATCTCATCTTCTGCCGTCTTTTCATAATGTTTATGGTTGTTTTAGGTAACACATAAACCATACGGAGTGCGATATTCCTTCCCCTTATTGCATGTCAGGGGCACATATTAAACTAGAGCCTGTCCCCTACTCTGCTATTTACTTTTGCGCCAACTCAGTCAATGTATTTTCCTCGAGTCACCAGGCAATATTGCAGAGCTGCCTTCGGCCAGGAAGGTAAATGCTAACTTTTCAGCCCATGCCAAGCGGCACGCCCTCCGCTCACCACCGAGTGAATGAGAGCAGTATATTCCGAGCTGAAAAATGGGCTCAGATGTTGGCCCTAATAAATTACATGATTATTAAAATGCTGCGCAGTTCCAGCCCATATTATTTTGTTTTACCTCTTGCCGGCTCCCACCCCCTCTCCTGCTCCACTCTGCCTGTTTTCTGTGTGCTTAACTTGTAAAATGCTAAACAAGTTTTGATATTTACCTGTTTATGATTAAATTGCAAAATGATCTGCTTAGTTCTGTTCTAAATTAAGGTCTGCATTAAATGTCATAGCATTTATCTTTCATAAAATGAGACAGCAAGGACACTAATTTCCTAGGTATTCAATCACTGCCCTGTGCCACTGGAGAGACAGCCCAGGAGCGAGCCTGCCCACAGTTCACAGCTCACTGACAGCCCTGAGATGGAATCATAAAAGTCAATTAATCATTAAAAGCTGTTACAAGCACATATCGAACCAGTCTGGCACAAAATGTTAATCAGTCCAATATCAATATAATAAATTCCTGCAAATTGGAGCGATCGATACGTTTAGGGCCTAATGAATCAATTTGAGGGCACTGGGCCGCTCCTTGGGGTCCCCGTGACATGGCAGCCGGGTGAGTGCTACATCTCTAGGCGCACTGCCAACAGAGGTCACCTATCCTAACAGGCTGTTCGCTTCAGCCGCAGTTACCACGGTGACAGCATGTCACCGTTGCCCTAGTGTCCTTCTAGGTAAGGTGGAAACCAATGCATCACTGCCCTTGATGGATTTGTCAATAATACTTAGCAGGGGAGGGGGACTGCTCACATAACACTCGCAGGTCTCCAGTCCCCGAGCAGTTTGGTGTGATTTAATTGTCTGAAGAGGTGTGTGCTTCTGCATATATGCAGGAACTAAGCAGTGGTCACAGGCAGAGGGAGTTGGCAGTGGAGCTGACTGCGTTTGAAAGCCTTGGGAAAACAGTACTGAAAATAACAGGCAGCCAGAGCCCTGGCCAGGTTGGTGTTCCATTAACCAAGTCGCTGTGTAAGTAAGAAATAACCTGGAGCTTCTCAGATTAAGAATTTATTAGCTACAAAATTTTAATACATTACTCATGAGTGGAAATGCAGTTGCGTATTAATACCCCCAAGGCTTAGACTCAGCAGCAACATTTCTAGACACCTGCTTACAGACTGTAGATGTTCACCAAGAAAAGTCCGTCAGGGTACATTTGGGGAGGCAGGAATGAGTGCTGGGACTCTCTCTCTTTCTCCCTGCCCCCACCTCTCTCTCTGCCACCTCCCTCTGGCCCAAACAGAGCCATGACTCCGAAAGCTTGAAGCAGACAGGACACACAGAAAGGGGATTTTAAACCAGCCTCTCCATCATCTGTTTTTACAAACCAGAGTCTTCATGTTTCCAAACACTTTATCTTTTGTTACGCCCTATTAAAACTGACCAGCGAAGGGGGAGCCAAGAGCAGTTTCGGCATCGCAGAGAGGAATGAAACCTCTTTAGAGATAAAAGAAATCTCATCTACCGAGACTCTGGGGAATCGTCGTGTTCCAGAACCTTCACTGTCATTTAACATAAAACATAAAGGTTAACACTGAATAAAATAATACCCTGGCTGATTATTTTAATAGTCTCAAAGTACAACTTTTTCCCCTGGATTGCTGTTAGAGAACGCATGGTCTGTCCATGCTTCTGGGTTGCCTTGTATTTTTCCGCCAATAGGATAGTTCCACTCAGGTTAATCCCCAACAGTTATTGTGTGCACCTCCCTTGCAGTCATTTATTTCCCTTCTAGAAAAAAAAATGGAAGCTATGCCAATCCCAAGAAATGTTAATTTCTACTAGCTAGTTATTTTAAAAGATTTTTTTCTTCTTACCTGGAAAAAAAAAAGAGAGAGAAAAAAAATCACTTTTTATAATAGTGGTCTGAATTATAGGAAACATCAAAATAAATTACAAATTCTCTGCTGAAGAAATAACTATTCAACACATTGAGACAGGGTGATGTTAAGGGTGTGCAGACAAAGGTAATGTGGTGCCTTCGCTTAATTGCCCTGACATCGTGCTTAGTTCCTCCAGCTACACTCTGAGAGCTAAAAATCTCTCATTGTTATTAATTGTATTCCTTTTAGAATGTAATGTCATATCGCTGCAGGCTGAGCTAATGAAACATACCCATATTACCAAAATAGGCATATTTCTTTTTGTTCAATGCGTTCTATCAAAACTGTCTACTAAAGACATTGTGTTAAAGATCCTTTCACAGAGTAATATAAAGAACATCTCAACTACCTCAACATTTCTATTACACGATTACTAAAATGCCCAGGAGGACTAAACAATATAGTGTGAATTCAGTTATCCTATAAGACTTTAGAAATATTGCTAATTCCTGCCTCTGATTTATGTTAATATTAATGCTAGATTACATGCTATGGCTTCTGAACAGCCGCTGCATACCAATTCGCACAAAAGCAGGGCGCTCCCCTGCACCGGAGCTATATGCCTCTATTATAATGAGAATCTGAATTATTTATCTCTATTTATCCTACAGGAGTTCACCCGACCCCAGTCCCATTTTCTTTTCCTACTGCACATCAATGCATGTAAACATGACTTCAGAGCTGCTGCACACTTTATATGTGCTGTTCTTTTTCAGCCACAAGGCACAGCGCTAGGCAGTAGACAAAAATGTTACACCACTAAGAGAATTCATTTAAGCATTTATTTGAGGTAAACTCTCCTAATTAAGTCAACTTTAACACAGACACGCAAATGGCACCATGCATATGTGTCTGTGGCGCCTAAACATCATCTGGTGAGCCCAAAGGAAGTCGGGCAGCGGCAGGCCAAGGAGACAGTTAATAAATTCAGCCTCTCCTTCCTATAACCTTTCTGCTAGAAAAACGTTTGTCTGTGGGGGGTTAAGGGGCTCTGTGTATTCTTGTGGCAAGATGGGCTTTCCATCCTTTGGCTTGTCCGCAGAGGAGCTACATTAAGATTTGTTTCTGGTTTTGCTCTGATACTCACTCAAGTTGGTCTGGTGAGTGGCCGGCAAGTTCCTTGCTCAAGGAAAGGCTGGGATGAGTGGGAATGATTGAAAGTCATAGGAAGATTCAGCCCCAGGGCTGTGGAATAGCCTAAGCTTTCTAGGGTAGGGAAGATTCCAGAGAGCCTGTTGTATGAAACAGGATGTGGTAGGGTACTCTGGGGCAGGGGGTGAAGCATCTGCACAGCTTTGCAAAGCCAATATTTCCATCAGGAGAGTGAGTTGTCAGCAATGGGACTTGCCAATATTTTAGGTAGCCCAAAGTAGCACATTAAAGGGACACCCTTTCCTCTGCAGCTGTCGGGGATGATTGGAGGGTCAATTACTTAGGGTTAATCATCATAGAGTGAACCATAAAACCCTGGTACATGATCAGATAATGTACCATGAGTTCATCTGATCCTACTAAAGTATAGTCTACCAGATGCCACTGACAGGAACACTGGAAAGTGTACATAAAATAGGATTGAAATAGGTAAGACAAAAAATCCTGGAGATGAGCCAGTGTGGCGGTGTGCGCCTGTAGTCCCAGCTACTTGGGAGGCTGAGGCAGGAGGATCGCTTGAGCCCAGGAGTTTGAAGCTGCAGTGAGCTATGATTGCGCCACTGTACTCCAGCCTGGGTGACGGAGCAAGACCCCCATCTCTTAAAAAAAATCTTGGAAGTGTGAATTTGTATTGATATACAAAAATTGACCAAAAAAAATCAGTTGGTAAAGTATTAGTAAGCATGTAAGGCAAATGGCAATACAGCAGAACTAATCCAGTTAATAACCAATAATCTGTGAAAAGTGAATCTCAAACAAGAATATAAAAACATTAGGAAAGTGAGATTTTGAATCATGTAAGGTATAATAACACATTATTTTTTTATAGTGTTCCTTGTCTAAGTCGTGGTACAATATATAACACTGCACACACTCTTCCTTAGGACATCCCATAGAAAGGCTTACTCAGGTGTACGCTGAGATTGGCTATCGGTTCCTGTCCTTTTAAAGGGGATGGGCTGAAGCCCTGAGGCTGTGGTGCCTGGGATATGAGAGGGCATGGAGGGGAGGCGAAGCCAGGCAGGTGGATAATGAATTTCTGGGAGGAGAGAGGCAGAGGCTGGGTCCCTGGGTCCACCGAATGCCTCAGGCCAGTCTCCCCTGTTGGGCCCATGAAACAGGTGCTAACTAATAGGGAGATTCCTGGAATGTAGACATTATCCCTGGAATCCCAGCCAGCCCCAAGACCTAGAATCAACCCTGTGGCTATTTAACCAGCACAGACAACCGCCCTCACAGCAACAAGGCCCAGCTGGGACCAAGATGGATTTGGAAATAAGCATGTGGACACCTGGAACACATAGCTGGCTAGCTGCTCACGTTCATCCTGGTCTGTTCGTCCTCCAGTAATGTGACCTTCAGTTGCACACCACTGAATTTGTTAGATTCCACTCACGGCATAATGACAGACTTTTACTATATATTTTCTTTCTTTTAAAATTTCATTCCATCATGCAGCTCGTTCGATAGACCACACCAAAGTGCATAAAGTAGGAGTCCTGTCTGTTCTCACCCTCCAGGGTTCACCACTGTGACTGTTGGATGTATGTTATGTGAGTTCCTTTGCATATGTATTAATACGTAGCTGAAGAAGAGTTTTGTTTTAACAAAGTTAAGTTCAACACACCTTATAGACATCAATGTGCTATAACAAATGACCACAAACATGGCTTAAAACAACAGAATGTATTCTCTCACAGTTCCAGAGGCCACAAGTTCAAAATCAACATGCCAGCAGGGCCATGCTTCTGAGGTTCTAAGGAAGAATTTGTTCCATGCCTCTTTGCTAGCTTCTAGTGGATTCTAACAATCCTTGGCTTACCTTAGCCTGTGGCTTCGTCTCTCCAATTTCTGCTTCCCTCTTCAAGTGGCCTTCTTCTCTCTGTGCGTGTCTGTGTGCAAATTTTCCTCTTCTTACAGAAACACCTAATCCAGTATGACTGTCTTAACATTATTACATCTACTAAGACCCTACTTCCAAATACGGTCACATTCTCAGGTTCTGGGGATTAGGACTTGAAGGTAACATCTGAGGGGACACAACTCAACCTGCAACAACATGAAACTGTTATATTTGGCTGGAGATAGCCTTTGGAAGTTACGGACAAATAGTCGGGATTCAAACCTCCAGAACTTGTTGAGTTCAATTATATTTTAACTTTGAGGGTTTTATTTGCTTACTTGCCTCTTTGGCATACAAACAATTTTCTATATTTATGTAGTTCAAGTTGGCAATCATTCCTCACACACTTTCTGATTTTTGTATTCTGCATAGAAAGGTCTTTCTTGCTCCAAGATTATAAAAATTTTCTTAAAGTGTATTCATTTTTTTCCCTTTGTGTCTTTGACCCATTTGAATTTATTTTGGTGAGGAATAAAATAGTGATCTAGTTTTATTTTCTCAAAGGGTTAGTCACTAGCCCACAATAAGTATGTAATAATCCAACTTCTCTGCACAGATATGCCACTTTTTGTAATATAGAAACGGGTCTGTGGTTGGGTCTATTTCTAAACTGTCCATCAGATCTATTAATTTGCTTGTCTATTCTTGTCCCTCCTTACCTCCCTGTTTTTTATTATTGTAGCTTTATTTTACATGTTAGCATCTGGTAGAGACTGGTTTTTGTTGTTGCTCTTCTTCCCCGATCGCCCCCACCCCAGAATTGTCCTGGCTAATCTCAAACAAATGTTTATTCTTCCAGATGAACTTTGGTATCATTTTTCTCTTATTAAAAAAAAAAAAAACTTCTGTTGGGATTGCATTGAAAAGGACTGACTTCTTCAAACTGGCCATATTTGCTCCGTGAGAGCAAAATTGTTTCTCCATTATGTGAATCTTTTCTTTAAGTTCCTGAATAGATTGTTATAGTTTTTTTCACATAGGCTGTGGACATTTCCTGGGCAATTTATTCTTAGACATTTCATATTTTTGTTTGTTTTTCTATTGTGAATGGAGTCTTTGAATTATGCCCCCAATTTCTCCTCCTACTCAATCTGTTAGCGAGTACTGATAGTTCTTTCTGCGTCTGGAATATATGTCAAACCTATGCCTGTTTCCTTGTCGCTGCCCCACCACTGTCTCCTCTCACCTGGGCCACAGGTATTCTGCTTCCACCCACACTTCCTACACTCTGTTCTCTACGCATCTGCCGGAGCCAGCTTTCTCAGCAGTCTGTTAAGTCATACCAACACCCTCCCCACTTAAAGCCCCTCAGTGGTGTCCTACTGGGTGCAAAAGAAGGCCCAGCCCCTGGCAGGTGTCCTGTGTGATTCTGCCCGGAGCCCCCTCCTCACTGTATGGGCTCTTTCCTTTCTCTCTAACATGCCAGGCTTTTGTCCTACTGCTATTCCCACTCCCCTTTCACTTACTTCTTTATTTTTTCTTCTAGTTCCTTGCGTGACTGTCTACTTCTTCTCCTTCATGTCTCAGCTCATATTCTGCCTCCTAGGAGAGGCCTTCCCAGGCCACGCTACATAATGGACGACTCTCCCCAGCAACCTGCCCCGACCTCTCTGATTCCATCACCCCTCCACAGCATTCTCCTGAATTCCTTCATAGCACTTCATACCACTATCTGAAAAGTCTTATTCGTCTGTTTGTGTATTTGCTTGTTTATGTATTGTTTATCTCCTCTAATTACAAAGCAAGTTATTGGAGAAAAAATACTCTATCCTCTCTTAGCTGTGTCCCAGTGCTCAAGGAAAATGTGTTAAGCAAATCAGTAAGATATTGCCTCCCCCTTTATTCCTCTGTCTTGTGTTTGTATGATAAAAAGCTATTATTAGTATTGTTTTTAAGTAACTGACTACCTATTTCTTTTGCTTTTAGCTAAGGCTTTATTTAATCCTCATGGAATTTTCCAGGTATACAATCTTATATCATCTGCAAATAATAAAAATTTTTCCTCCTTCTTTACATTATTTATACTTCTCATTTTGTTATTTTAATTCCTTTGACTAGTACTTCTGGAACAATTTTAAATAATAATGGCGATAACAGGGACCCTTGACTTGCTCTTGAATTTAATAGAAACACGTCCCTTGTAGGATTTTACTGTAAAACATGGTACTGACACTGGAATGAATGTGTGTGTGTGTGTGTGTGTGTGTGTGTCTGATTTTATCATGTTAAGGATGTATGGATCTATACTCATTAAAGGAAGGTTGTTAAAAATCAGGATTGGATGTTAACTTTGTTAAGACATTTCAGGATTTATTCAGATCAACAAATGATTGGTGATTAATTTATTAAAGCAGTGAATTATATGAATAGATTTTTAAATATTGAGCTATTATTGCCTTCTTGAGTGAACTCCATTTGGTCTTTTAAAAAAAATCCTGCCATTTCTATTTGCTAATATTTTATTCAGATCTTTGCAGCAGCATTCATGAGTACTCATACATGTAGGTGGTGACTCGTATATGGTTTACTTTCTAGGGCTGTCACTGATGAATACATTTGGAATGAGCGTATCTCTAGAAGTGAAGTTGAGATAGAGAAGAAAAAGAAAACAGGATTCAGAACATGTATCCCCACACAAGTTTATAATATGGGAAAACTTTGATAACTTTGTAGAAATACCTAAAAGCTCAACCACAGCTGATAAAATGCCCTGCACAAATAGTGTGTTCATTCAGAACATGCTCTGCATGAGAAGACGAGAGGACACAACCATTCCTTCACAGTAAAAGGTACAGAATTGTAGAAGAAAGGCTGGAGTGAACTTTCAAGAGCATCTGACCACCCTGTTAAGGAGAAAGGAGCAGCTGAGGAATTGCCCACAGTACACCTTTCCTCAGTCATCAAGGAGTCCACTGTGACCTCATGATCCTCTACAATCTAATGGTGGTACACAAGCAGAGTAGGAGAAGCTAAAATAAACTCTAATCAAGCAAGAGTGAGGAGGATTTCCCTTTCTCCCAGCTGGGTAACCACTCAGGTTTACTTAAGTCCAGTTAAAATGTGGTTTCACTAAAAATTTTCCAATGGTCTACAGCAAAGAATGAAAGAATCAATCTCTAAGCTAAGTAAGGCATGGAGACATCAATTATGCTAAAATATTTAAATTATTTCATAAGTTAAGAGTGGATAATGATGCATAGTAAATCATGTCCTGCTGATAATACTAGAAAATACTTTGGCAAGATGGACATAAGTGTATACTTTAAAACATTCTTTTTCTTTCTTTGTCTTCCCTTTTTCTTTTTAAAGTGCTTCCACTTCTTAAAGATTCCTAGAGAGCCAGATGGGTGATGAGAAGTCTCAAAATACCAGGTTTCACATGTGATACTAATACAGGGAGGAAAAAAGTGACACTAGAAATTATTTAGTATTCTGAAAACTGTCACGTCTTAAAAATGGCATCGGAATTAGAAAAGAAAGAATTAATTGTGTAACATTGTGTTCTCACATTTTCCATGCAACTAGTGAATCATGAGGCCAAAATCCCTTAAAATGGTTAGCCTGGAGCCCTGCCGGAGCTCCAGCCCCTGCCTTCTACCTGAGCAAGAATTTCCCAACTGCCTGATGAGGATGAAAACTATGTCTATGGTCCCACCTGTCCATGGCATCCCTAAGAATCTGAACAGAAGCCCAGAAGACACGCAGAAGACCCACAGATGGTAGCCCGGGATGCACAAGGAAGACTCCTCAAACCCCAGCTGAGGCATGTGTGTGTCAGTGCAAGAAGTCAGTGTTCTAAGATGAGATCTCTCAGGTGCCCTTGATCTAGGAGTCACCTGGGTCCTTGACACTCTCTCAGGTCCAGCTGGTCTGGCCCTCTGGATCTGTGCTTGCCCATCAGCCACTGTCCCTGCCTGGCTGTGCCCTGCTGCAGCTGTCTGTCCCGCTGCCCTGGCTGCTGGCTGGGCCGGGTCAGGCTGCCTCCCAGCTGGGCTTCCAACAGCCACAGTCAACTCCCATTTTGACATGAAGCCATTTAAATGGAAATCCAGTTTTACAAAGTGCAACTGACTGGTAATGAAGACATGAATGATGCTTATGAGAATTTTATTTAATTTTAAACCAATTGTGTGTTCTAATTCATTAATAAAGGGAAAAATAAAGAATACAGGAATGCCTAATCTCTTGTCATTATTCAAATACAAGAGAGTACTTCTTCATATAAAATTCTTAGGGAAATTGTCAATTTCCCATTTTCCCTGAAAATCTATTTTTATAGAAGAACGTGGGCCCAACTCGTTCTTTAAAAAATTAGATTTGACTTTATTGGACATTATGTAAACAAGGGGGAAAAAAACGTCCAACCAAGAGCTTGACTGAATTTTTCAAAATTCCATCATTTTTGTTATTGTATAGATGGTCTAAAAATAACATTATGAGCAACATACAACTTGGTTTGGGTACCAAGTTTCTGAAGAAAAACACCACAGTCTTTATGATAGACTCAAACACTGGAAAATGTGCTGTACTAGAGAGACTAGGGGCTTCTTTATGGGGTCAAAGCCCTTTAGCCCAAGTCTTCTTTGGGCTGCTCTTCTTTCCCTAAGGGTCAAGTTGAGGTCAAGTTTGGGCAATGGTGATTGTTTTAGCTGTCTTCAGCTCCCCAAAGACTTACAAGGGCAAAATATCTATAAACAGTCTCTTCTGTACTGTATGAACTAAGTGGGAACGAAAGAAAATCCACCTTCTATGTTCTCTTTCCCTCCACTCAGTGGGCCCTTAACTTGCTTCTCTCTGTTCCATTTACAGCCACCAACTGGGCAAATCACTTAAACTCTCCAGGTCTTATTTCACTCATCTGTAAAATAACAGTACCTACCTCATAGGACTACTGTGAGAATTAAATTAGGGCTTATTTGTCAACTATTGTGACAGCGAAGTGCTTAGTAGACTACCAAAGACAAAGCATTCCAAACATGTTAGCTAGTATTACTATTGTGCCTGAAGGAGAGTGCATTCTCCAAATGGAAGCATGGAAAATATTCAGGGGAAAAAAATAACAATACAACAATTTAAAATAATACTACTAAAAAATACAGTATAACAACCATTTACATGGCATTTGCATCATATTAGGTATTATAATCAATCTAGAGTTGTTTTAAAATATACAGGAGGATGTGCATATGTTATATGCAGATACTACCTCATTTTATATCAGAGACTTGAGCATGCATGGATTTTGGTATTTGCAAGGAACCAATTCTCTGTGGATACCAAGGGATGACTGCATGTTTAAAATATGCTGTGCGGCCACTTATAAACTCATAAGACATTGTAAGGGATGTGATAAAGGGAGTTGTTGTCTGTGACCGCCATGCCATGGGTGGCCACCACCCTTGATGTGTGGTGCTCAAGGTCACCATGGAGGGGCAGAGTGGGATGGAAAGCTGGCACGTTGTGGGGGTGGGGAGAAGTGTGGTGGGAATTGTGTCCCAAAAGGCCGAAAGAAGAGCATCTCCCAGCAGGTTTGTGGCTGGCTTTGAGGACTAGGAAACCCTCACGTGCTCCTGACACATAGAACACGGAAAACATGAATTTCTGTGCAAGTGTTCTGAGTCAGGATAAAAACTAAGGTAAGGAGGAGAGTGGAGGGAAAAAAAATGGAAGAGAAAGGAGCCGTCAACTACAAAGACAGGAACCATCCCAAACTTGGACACACAAAAAGCTGATTCAGCAAACCCTATCATATCAGAGACCCAAGCAAGCAGAGTCTCAGTAAGGAGAATTTTAGGCATATTATTGTTTCCTTCTGCTTTTTCAGAGTGAAGGAGAGACAGAGAGTTAATTGTAAGCAACATATCAGAAAAGCATGGCTAGGACTTTGTGTAAATAAATATGCAAATACATGCTGTTATATAACATTATAATATTAGGAACTTAAGAGCCAACTTTCAGAAGGTCTTCAGCCTACAACCACCCGATCAATGCAAGTGTACCTCTGACTGCAAAACTCCTGTTAACAGCTCTTTGGGGTGTTCATGCCACCCCCAGTCCCAAGCCCAGAAGCCCACAAGATCTGCTCCACCTCAAGCACCCAGGGCACTCCCCCCTGGGGAGCTGTACCCTCTGGGGAGCTGGGGGGGTGTGTTCTATTGTTGTCACTGCACAGAGGAGTGCTGAGTTTGTTCATGTTGTCGGGCAAGCACGGGGAACCTGGTTGTGTTGTAGGTGCTCAGCACATGCTTTCTGAACAAAGGAAGGAAGGGTTTGGGTACAGGAACATTTCTGCCACAGCTGCGATCACTCACAGACATCACCGGCCACCCGCCCCTCATGGAAGGCTGGCCCTGCACCCACTCTTGATTGCTCTGTGTATTCTCTCCCCAAAGCTGTGGAGCGCCATTTAAAAAAATGCTTAAAATAACCTGTGTGTGTGGGTGACCCCCACAGGGCTCGCAATGGGGCTAATCTGCTCCAATTAAGTATGTGGGTAGCTTGACCATTTTTTCTTTCTTTCACATTTCCAAAGGGCCATTTTTCTCCCCCTTTTTTAGGGTTTGAAAAGAAGACTCAAGATGTACGTTTTATTTATTTTATTTTATTATTTTCCCTTATTTTATCGCATTTTATTTCAGTGTCAGGGCACGTCAGGCCTAAGCATGAGCCCCACTTGCCCTAGGTGGTATCCACACTGTGATGGATTGAGTGTTACCGTGAGGACCCCTCGGCTTGCTGGGGATGGCTGCTGCCAGCCAGGGTGAGGCCAGCCGCGGTGAGTAGCTGCCGTGCTACCCCAGGAGGATGAAGATGCAATGATGCCAGCAGCCCTTCTGATTCTTCACTGTGTGACATTCACCTCACCAAGGCCATTGTCACCTTGCAGACAAGTCTGGGTTTGCTTTGCACAGAAGATTCTGGAATGTGTTCAAGCATTACTCATCTCCAGACTTTTTTTCATCCAATAAATTTTCATACTACTTGAATTATTACTCTCAAGATCCATGGTTTCATTTCATTTATGTAGATAGAAGAGAAAAAATGTAGTAGGGCTTAGCTGGTGAACTTCCGAAGGGTTACAAACCACCTAGATGCCAGGCAATTTTAATACTGCTTCGCTGGGCCTTGCTCTCCAGCCCAAAGGCCAGAAGCAGAGCTTTGTCACTCTGTGACAAGCAAACATACGTGGGCTTGTTGGATTTTTTTTTTTTTTAAGAATAGAGTCCCCAGCTGCCATCAATGTTCCTGACACTTTCCTCCATGTCTATCTGAGCTCGGAAGGGAAGTACTATCAGAAGACTCAGGTGCCAGCACTGAAATGGTCACTCCATCCCAGAATCAAACAGTCAGGATCTCTGCTGCAGGATTTAATACTAGGATCATTTTATAAAAATGTGTGTAAATGATGTTGGTTTACCAAGGCCCAAATAAGAGCTGTGATCTTCAGCATTGGCATCTTTAAAAACTTTTCATTTAAGTATAATACACATACAGAAAATACATACATACTTATGTACCCTAAGTCTACAGCCTGGTACGTTTTTACATCATTATTTTATTCTTGTTATTTGCATGAATAGATCTTTATACACTTAAAAAATAAACAGAAGCCAAGCACATTAGGTTATCTATCATTAAAATGGAAAATGACTGCTTAGAAGTATGCACAACCTCTGTCTGTGAATAGAGGCTCATCCACAATGAATGATCAGTTTTTTAAGCTGGGAAACCTCTGCATGGTACAGAAAAGGCAGCTAGATTTTCTATTGCCCTTCACTTTCTGCTTTCAATCCAAATCCTCTGTCAAAGCCACATACTTATTTATCCTCTGTGCATATGTTCTTGGGATATTCCTACTTAGTAGGAAAGCAATATCGGCGAGCATCTCTGTTTCTTATCTTGTCTCTTGGCCAGAATTTGTTAATGTTATCATGGCTCCATCCCCATACCTCTTGGAGAGGCTGTTTTCCAACACATTCTTGAGTTCATACTTATAAATGGTGTTAATCCAATTGTTAACTCAATAGAAGGGTAACTACTGATGTAAAATCGAAGTGCCACTTTCTGTATGTTCTTTACGTTTCTCAGGAAGCTTTGTCTCCGCTCCCCAACCCCAGCTCCTCTGCTGGGTAGATTCATGGTCGGAGCTGATCATTCCTTCCCGAGCTTCAGGAACCCGGCCTGAGAGAGCTGAATGGAGAAGGACCTGAAGAGTAAGACTTCTTTTATGATGAGTGAAAAGTAGGGGGGAAATTCCCTATCTTTGCATAACCAGGGACCGATGTTTTTAAAGTATTGCTGTCAAATCACATTAATTAAGCAGCCGAGACTTCAGCTGGAGCCAGAGCAGTGTCCACATGAGGATTTGGGGATATCTGGCGTGTCTGGTGTGGGGAAGACAGGCTGAGTCACAGCCGAGCTGCATGTGGACTTTAGTTGGAGGAGGAGGGAGATTGTGGTGGCCTGATGTTCCCTGCAGAAGGGAGGGAGAGGGGAAAAGGAGAGAGACAGTGTCTATCTCTTGCCTCTTCCTTCCACCCAAGGACAGTCCCATCCCTGACCCTGACAGGAGGTTTGCTATTGGCACAAGATGCAAACCAGGAGACACTCCCTAAGACTGGTAAAAACAGGGATATTTCAGGACTCAGGTGACAGAGGGTGACACAGAGTTGGGGGAAAGGACAGTCTACTGGCCTGTCTGTGGAGCCCTGAACCCCTGGGGTACAGGGAGGCACCAGCACGACCTGTGTGCACAGGGGGCAGCAGACCCAGCCTGCGGGTTAGGATGTGAGGTGCTGGTGGACAGCAAGGGCCTGGAAATCTGAGTCATTTCTAGCAAACTGATTCTCATCAGAATTCACCACCTGGGAAGACCTAGGGTAAGTTGAGTTAATTAAACAATAATTGTATGAGTCTTTTTAAGTTTTGACTGAGCACCCACTTTCAGGTAGCAGACAATGTGGCCAAGGTGATGGCAGAAGTTCAGGCAGCCTTACAGACACTCTCCTGCGAACTAGCCTGAGACCATTTGGTGGCTCAGTGACTTCAGGTTCTTCGGTGGGATTTGAGTAGTGTCCAATGATTGAAGATGGATAAAGGCTGTCTCCTGCCTCACAACTCTTTTGTGAACTAAAAGAAAATCTTAAGCCCCTACCAGCCAACTGAATGCACCCCCTCTTGGCCAAGGGGAACCCCTGAAAAAAAAAACCCTTAAAACTGAGTTTCGGGCCAAGAGGAGAAGGAAGGTCAGACACGCTTAGTTATGCCCTGTGCCTTTTGGAGTTACTCTTTGCAACAGTAAGATACAAAATCATTAACAAGCCTAAGGCCATGTAAGACAAAGCTTAAACCACACCTGCAGGTCATCAATTTACTTAACAGATTACTGAAATCTGGATATATGTCCGTGGCTTGTCTCTGATTAACAGACTTCCTTATCTTAACTTAAAACATTCCAAAACTTTAGACAAAGTTTCATTTCTTTAACCAATTACAAATCAAAGAATCTCTAAACCCACCTATAACCTATAAGTCCCCACTTTGAGACGTCCTGCCTTTTCGGGCCAAACCAATGTACCCTTCCATGTATAGATTTATGACTTTACAGGTCCTTCCTGCCTCCCTGAAGCTTATAAAACCAAACTGTAGCCCAACCGCGAGACCAGTGCTCAAGGCTTCTTGGGCGTGGCTCTCCGGGTCATGGTAGCGCATAATAGGCTCAGAATAAACCTCTTTAAATTATTTTACAGAGTTTGGGTTCTTTTCTGTTGACACTTTTCTACACAGAAAGCAAGTCTCTGGCAAAATCATGCCACACAAACATTTTTTTAGCACAAAGGATGAAAAAAGAATGACACAGACCCATGCTGACAAGCTCAGGGCAGTCCCTACTCTCTGTCCTCCACCCAGAATGAAAGGCTCAGCCTGTGCAGGGCACCGGGTGCTCCCAGCAGCCCGCTGTCCTCCCAGTCAGCTCGGCAGAGTCCTCTAAGCAGGGGACCAGGGCCCCAACAGCCCCAGACCCTCACTGACATAAGGGTGGTGGCGAGCCCCCAAATTCCTCAAGCCAACTGTGAATCTTCAATACTGCTCATTTCACCAAAGAGAAGTTGTTTCTAACATCTATGATGCTAATTGACAAACTCTGGAGAACACATTTAGAAGTTTGAAGCACTTGCCTCTGGAATGTGACTTCCTGGTGAATGTGCTTCACCTTACAACTAACCACCCCTGAGGTATGGGTTTCTGCTTAGGGTCTTTCAAATGCTGAATAGCACTCCCAGGGTGTTGCTTCAAGCAAATGTGCTCACTTACCTTAACTTCACAGAGTTGACTGTAAAGTATTTAAAATAAATTACCAGATAAAGCAATAGACATGCAATATGCAACCACAGCAAATGTGGCCCTTAACATAAAATAAAATCATCAGTCCCTTAAATCATTTCTAGAACATAAAACAAACATAAAAAAATTAAACAATTTTAGTATGTGTGCCATCCCTTATGAGATACTCTAACACATATGACTTTATTTAATACTCATTTAAAGGTGAATCTAACTTGTTCTAATAAAGAAGAGATCAAGACTTAGAGAACAGGAGGGTTTTACACAAGTTCCTGATTAGAGAACCCATTAATGTATGCATTGTCTATTCAACTAGCATTAATTGTTAGCCTACTCTGTGCTAAACATTAGGACAGGCGCTGGGGATGAGTGGTGAGCAAGTGTATTAGTCAGTTTTTGCTGGATAACAAATTAACCCAACACTTAGCAACTTAACACAAGAAACAGCTCACAGTTCCTGTGGCTCAGAAGTGTGGGCATGGCTTACCTGGGTGCCTCTGCTTCAAAATCTCTCATGAGGTTGCGGTCAAACTGTCAGCTGAGGCTGTGTTCCTCTCAAGTCACAACAGGGGCTGAAGAGTCTGCTCCCAAGCTCACTCACGTGGGCTCTCTGTGCAGAGCTGCCTGACAACATGGTAGATGGCTTCCCGCTAGGTCACCCAGGATGGAAAACACAGCCTTTTTATTAATATCACTTAATCTCACAAATGACCTCTGATTACCATATTCTAGCAAAGCTAGCCAATAAGGCCAACCCACACACAAGGGGAGGGGATTCCATAAGAATGTGAGTCCCAGGTAGCAAGGATGGCATGGGGCCATCTCAGAGGCTGCCCACCAGGAGAGCAAGTCATACACTGCTTTGAAGGTTAATCTTATATGTCAACCTGGCTGGCCTAAGGGATGCCCAGATAGCTGGTGAAACACCACTTCTGGGTATGTCTGTGAGGGTGTTCTCAGAAGAGATTTGCATTTGAACCAGTAGACTGAGAAAAGCAGATCCCTGTCACCAAAGTGGATGGGCCTCATCAACACCCTCCACGGTCCAGATAGAACAAAAAGGCAGAGGAAGGGCGCTTGCACTCTCTCTTCTTCAGCTAGGATATCCATCTTCTCCCACCCTCAGTCCTCAGTGTTGCTGGTCCTCAGGCCTTCAGGCTTGGACAGGACCTGCACCATTTGCTCCCCTGATCTGGGGTCTTTGGATTTGGATCCAGCTTTCCTGGGCCTCTGGCTTGCAGAAGGCAGATTGTGTGACTTCTCAACCTCCATAATCAAATGAGCTAATACCTTCAATAAATCTCTTTCTATATATCTATATATTACCATGTATCTTATTGGTTCTGTTTCTCTGGAGAACCCTAACTGATATTAATATCAGTGTTCCCTGCAAAAAGTTGTTGAGATGCTTGAAGAAGTAGTAGTCTGTTGGTGAGAGGTCAGAGGATTATGGTGGATGAGGCAAAACTTCGTAGCCCAATTCATTCAACTTTTGAAGCGTTGGTTGTACAACGTGTAGTCGGGTGTTATCTTATAGAAGAATTGGGTCCTTTCTGTTGACCAATGCCGGCTGCAGGCATTACAGTTTTTGGTACATCTGATCGATTTGCTGAGCATACTTCTCAGATGTAATGGTTTCGCCAGGATTCAGTAAGCTGTGGTGGATCAGAATGGCAGCAGACCACCAAACAGTGACCGTGACCTTTTTTGTGTGCAAGTTTGGCTTTGGGAAGTGCTTTGGAGCTTCTTCCCGGTCCAACCACAGAGCTGGTTATCCCTGATTATTGTATAAAATCCACTTTTCGTTGCACATCACAATCCGATTGAGAAATGGTTCATTGTTGTTGTGTACAAGAAGAGAATCTGACACTTAAAAACGATGATTTTTTTTTTATTTTCGGTCAGCTCATGAGGCACCCACTTATGGAGCATTTTCACCTTTCCAATTTGCTTCAAATGCTGAATGATAGTAGAATGGTCAACATTGAGTTCTTCAGCAATTTCTCATGTAGTGGTAAGAGGATCAGCTTTGATGATTGCTCTCAATTGGTTCTTGTCAACTCTCAATGGCTGGCCACTGGGCTCCTCATCTTCAAGGCTCTCATCTCCTTTGCAAAACTTCTCGGACCACCACTGCACTGTGTGTTCATTAGCAGTTCCTGGACCAAATGTGTTGTTGATGTTGCAAGTTGTCTCAGCTGCTTTATGACCCATTTTGAACTCAAAAAAGAAAAGCACTTGATTTTGCTTTTTGTCTAATATCATTTCCATAGTCTAAAATAAATATAAAATAAATAGCAAGTAATAAGTCATTAGCAGAAAAACATAAATTGAGAAATGCACATTAAAATGATGTATAACATAAACACATTTATTTAAGAATGTATTCCAATATCAAACGGCAAATTTCAACAATGCTAAAAATCTCACTTACTTTTGCACCAACCTAATACAACCACCCTCCTCTCAGGAGCTTATGATATGGTCATAGAGACAACTATTCATCAAATAATTCCACTCGTGTTTAGTTATAATTGATTTCTGTGCTGTAAGAGAGAGGTGTAGGATGTTGTAAGTGTACGTAAGAGAGGGGCCTGGACAAGCCTGGGGCTAGCGGGAAGGTCTCTCTGAAGAAGTGATGTTTGAATGGAATTTGGAGAGATGGGATTTAGAGAAAAGGGCTGCAGAGAAGAGGAGGAAATAAGCACAGTCTGTGCAAAGGCTCCAAAGTGGGAGAAACCTGGCTTTTTAAGGAACCAAGGAAAGGTCAGTGTCATTTTAAAACTATACACCTGATCACAGGTAGTGTGGCACTCATTTTTCTTGGACCACTACCTGACTGAGCAGTCCAGGACTGGGGATGTGTCTGCTCCAGGTCCGAGGAGCCAGGCTTCTTCTGTCTGGCTCCCTCGCCAGGGAGCTGCCCTTGTCCTCGAGCTCTCAGGGGCTGCCCCTACATCTGTGTTCTAAGCAGCAGAATTGGGGAATGGGTCAAGAACAGGGAGAAAGATATATCTTCTCCCTTTCAAGATATGACTGAGAAGTTGCATACTGGCCCAAATTTAGTTCCAAAGCCACACCTAGCTGCAAGGGAAGCTGAAAATATGGTCTTTATTCTTAGCAGCCGCGTATCTAGATAAAAACTGGAGACTCTGCTCTTATCATAGCATAATAATTTCTGCTATGGTTTGTTCCTTTGTCCACCCAAAGAGCTGTACATAACCTTCTTTTGGAATACACTCACTGACTTCCCAAGTGATAAAATTCCAAAACCATATCTGGATGATGCATTTGGTTCAGAGCCTCTTGGTGATGCTAAGTTCCCCCCAGTGGGCCCAGATGTGGAACTCTTTTCTGATGACCAAGACAAATTGTCCCTGATATACTCATTATACAATGGAGGAGAAAAACCGGAGTGTTGTGGGTTGAATTGCGTCTCCCCAATAGGCATATGTTGAAGTCCTAAACCACAGTCACTAAGAATGTGAACTTATTTGGACATAGAGTTGTTGCAGATGTAATTAGATAAGATAAGGCCATATTGGCATAGGGTGGGCCCTAATCCAACAACACTGGTATCCTTATAGCGTGGGGACATTTGGACACAGACAGGCACATAGGGCAAATGCCACATGAACAGGAAGACAGACACGACTAGGAGCACAAAAGATTACCAGCAAACTACCAGAAGCTACGAGAGGCCTGAAAAAGATTCTCCATCACAGCCTCTGAAGGAAACAACCTTGCCAACACCTTGACCTCAGACTTCCAGCCTCCAAAACTGTAAGATAATAAATCTCTGTGGTTTAAGCCACCTCATTTGTGGTACTTTTTAGGGCAGCCCTAACATCTAGTGAAATTATAAGAATACTCTTTGCCACAACTTGGAAAGAGAAAGATGAAAAATTTACAGTGGTCACTCATTCATAAAAAAAAAGTTAAGCTATCTGCCCTGTCTGCAGAGTAAAAAGTGTGAGTGTGCACAGGTGTGTGGGTCCATCTGGCAGCCCCAGATCCTGCTTTCTGGGAGGAACATCCCTGCATGTTGTCTCCAGTGTTCCTGGACTTTGGTCTCTGGACTTAATCCACTCTCCTCTGTGGCAGCATCCAAGATGAGCATTGGTGAGTTTGTCCTTGGCAGCTGTTCAGTTCAGCTTTCACAGCCCACTTCCTGCCAGTGCCATTTCAGGGGCCCAGCAGTGGCTTTAGGGGTTGAATGGTCATAGGCTTGGGCAGCTCAAACATCTGACTTCTTTAGCAATATAGTTACCTCAAAAACTCAGCCATCTCCTGGTCTAGTTGCTTCTGGTCAGTGCCATATGCAAGTAACTTCAGCCAATTATCAATAGTTTCTAAACTTGAGGGCTTTGGTTTTTTATTTATTGTCCTTGTGTTCTATCCATGTCTTCTCTCAACTTAATGACAGCAATTTGAGACCCTCTGAAACAATGGGCTTGAGAAGAAAAGCCACAAACATTTGATCCAGTGTTTGAAACTGGACTGGCATTTACTCCTCTTCTCTTCCTTCTCTTCTCAGTCCTCCTCCTCCTACCCCCACTTCCCCCCACCTCCTCCTTCTCTCCCCACCACCCATTGTCTGGCAAAAAAAAAACCACAGAAATGCTTGAAAAAGACTTTGGGTCACAAACCTATCTCCCCTTAAGCCTGTAGCTTTACTTATAATGGTTTCACTCTGGGGTACAGGAACAGCTGACTTTTTAAAGTAGTCTCTCAGTCAACCTACATTTTATGCTACAGACATTGAGCCCTGCCCTTTGCAAAACAAAATCCCCTTCCATCACTGCTTGCCAGCGGGCTGTCTCTAGCCTGAGTTCATCTCTCCCATTTAGGGCTTTAAAAAAGCAGCAAGAAGCAGCCAATACCCATCAGAATTCTCAATTTTCCCTAGAGCTAAGATTGGTCGGTATGTGATCTGCCTCCCAGGTTACTGCGAAAGACAGTTTCCCCAAGCATTTTGCTCTACCATGAAAAGGGGCACTGGCCCTCCAGCCTGCAATTTCTGAGTCGTTATAACTGACTTCTGAAAAGTCAATGCCACATATTTTAGGCACTTCCTGTATCAAATTCTGTTTTATTTGGATATGATGTAATGTAGCTGATGTAAAAGGAATCTAAAATAAAAGTGACTTAAAGTAAATAGACATTCATCCTCTTATTATCACTTATGTAATTGTCAGCAGGTAGGTGACCCGGGGCTGGTGTGGGGCTCTGCTCCCTTAAGTCATTAACAGCCGTCCGGTGTCTCCACGGTGTCACTTTCAGCCTTGTGGTCCAAGAAGTCCTTCTCCACATCCAGTTTACACCCAGCAGGCTCAAGAAGAGGGAAGAAAAAGGGCATACCTCCTCCCTTTAAGGACTCTATGTGGAACTTGGGTCCATGATTTCTGCATACATCCTTTTGTCTAACAGTCAATGGCCACACCTGGTTGCTAGGGAGGCTGAGAAATAGTCTCTACTCCATGAGATAGTGGAGTTAGCTAACCAGTGGGGGCACTATTACTAAAAGAAAGAAGAGAAGAGCACAATGAAGGTGACCAGCTGTGTATCTGAACAGCAGTGAGGGAGGAGGAGGAGGCCGTAATATGAGGCTGACGGCACAGGCCTTATGGATAGTGTTCAAGCAGGATGCTCATGTGCATGAAAAGGATGCCATCAAAACTCACACCAGG
Source organism: Eulemur rufifrons (assembly GCF_041146395.1). Taxonomy (NCBI): domain Eukaryota; kingdom Metazoa; phylum Chordata; class Mammalia; order Primates; family Lemuridae; genus Eulemur; species Eulemur rufifrons. The sequence goes on along the minus strand of NC_091001.1, from coordinate 36,804,733 downwards.
ACTGGAAAGGATTCTGGGAAGATGGCAGAGTAGGAAGCACCAGGAATCTGTCTCTCCACCTAGATAGCAATTGCAGAATCTGTCTCATGTAACTATTTTGGAACTCTGAACTATATTTGAAGGCTTGCAACTTCCAGGAGAAGGCTTGAACAGTAAATTGTGGTTAGTTTTGATCTATTTCAGCTCATAGCAACCATCTATCCCCAATTCTAGGGCTGGCAGCCATGCATGTGTTTGTGTATAGTTTGCCAACAGCTTGTGGTAGCTGGGGTGGGTAACAAGGACCCTGTCCTCCAACAAACTGGAGATCTATGTTCTGATTGCTGCTTCTGATTTTGGAAGTGCAGGTGCATAAGCAAGCAGTTATTGTTGCAATGCCCCCTCCACAACTATTGCAAGCCCCTTCCCCTCCAACAAAAGCAACTTCCATAAAATTAAAGGGCCAGTGCCCCTCCCACTTCATTTTTTTCTTTTTTCCTCTTTTGGGAGCCAAACAGTTAAAGTCCAGGACATTCCAAAACAACCACATAATTGAGAATTTAGAAAGTCATAGTGCATCCCCAGGGATAGATGCAGGCCTTAAAAAAGACCTGAAATGACCTTAAGTTACACCTCATGCTGATCCCTGGCACAGAGACAGCTTACAACAATCAAAGAATAAAACACAAATAAAAATCAGCAAACCCCAAGGAAGGAGGAGAATCTGATTTCCAGTTACTACATTATGAGATTCAAATATCCTGTTTTCAATTTTTTAAGAAAAAATCAAAGGGCATACAAAGAAATAGGAAAGTATGGTTCATTCAAAGGAAAAAAAATAAACCAATAAAATGTCAAGAAAATGTCAAGAAAATTATGTATGAATGCAATGAAAATGTCAAAGAAACCAAAAAGACAGTCTGAAGCTGAAAATTGCAATAACCAAAATGAAAAATTCACTAGAGGAATTCAAAGGCAGATTTGAGCAGGAAGAAGAAAAAGATTGGTGAAGTTGAAAATAAGACAATTAAAATTATTGAGTCTGAAGAACACAAAGAAAAAAAATGAAAGAAAAGTGAACAGAGCCTAAAAGACATGTGAGACACCATCAAGTGGACCAGCATACACATTGTGGGAGTTCCAAAAGGAGAAAATAGAGAGAATGGAGCAGAGACATTATTAGAAAAAATAATGGATAAAAATTTCACAAATTTGATTATAGACACAAATATAAACATCCAAGAAGCTCAATGAACTCCCAGTACAATAAACTCAATGATACTCATACCAAGACATATAATAGTTAAGATGCAAAAAGCCAAAGACAGAGAGAATCTTGGAAGCAACAAGAGAGAAGTAACTCATCACATACAAGTGTTCCTCAATAAGATTATCAACAGATTTCTCATCTGAAACTTTGAAGGCCAGAAGGCAGTGGGCTGATATATTCAAAGTGCTGAAAGAAAAAAACTTTCAAGAAAGAATCCCATATCCAGCAAAAATGTCTTTCAAAAGTGAGGAAGAAATTAAGACATTCCCAGATAAACAAAAGCTGAAGGAATTCATCACCAATAGACCTGCCCTGCCAGAATTGCTGATGGAAATCCTTAAGCTGATTTAAGAGAATGATACATTTTTTTAAAAAATCTGTTAGTTTAAAAGTTAGGATTATTAGCCGGGCATAGTGGCGCATGCCTGTAGTCCCAGCTACTCGGGAGGCTGAGGCAGTAGGATCGCTTGAGCCCAGGAGTTTGAGGTTGCTGTGAGCTAAGCTGACGCCACGGCACTCACTCTAGCCTGGGCAACAAAGTGAGACTCTGTCTCAACAAAAAAAAAAAAAAAAAAAAAAAAAAAAAAAAAAAAAGTTAGGATTATTAAAATCTTCGGTTATAACTCCCATTTTGTTTTCTATATAATGTAAGAGATTAATGTATTTAAAAGTTTAATAGTTTATATTTTTGGACACACAATGTATAAACATGTAATTTTGTAACATCAATAACTTAAAGGAGGCAAGAAAAGAGCTGTATAGAGGCAGAGTTTTCATATGATATTGAAGTTAAGTTGGTATAAGTTAAAGTTGGAGCATTATGACATTAGAATATTAATTGTAATCTTCATGGTAACCACAAAGAATATAGCTATAGAGTACACACAAAAGGAAATGAGAATGGAATTCAAACATTTTACTGTAAAAAGAATCAATTAAACCCAAAAGGAGACAATAATACAAGAAATCAGGGACAAAAAAAGCTATAAGGCATACAGAAAACAAATAGCAAAATGACACAAGTAAATCCCACCTTATGAGTAATTACTGTAAATGTAAATGGATTAAACTCTCTAATCAACAGAGCAAGATTCTGTCTCAAAAAAAAAAAAAAAAAAGACAAAGATTTGCAGAATGGATTTAAAACACATGATCCAGGCCGGGCGCGGTGGCTCACGCCAGTAATCCTAGCACTCTGGGAGGCCGAGGTGGGCGGATCGTTTGAGCTCAGGAGTTCGAGACCAGCCTGAGCAAGAGCGAGACCCCTTCTCTACTAAAAATAGAAAGAAATTATATGGACAGCTAAAAATATATATAGAAAAAAAAAAATTAGCCGGGCATGGTGGCGCATGCCTGTAGTCCCAGCTACTCGGGAGGCTGAGACAGGAGGATCGCTTGAGCTCAGGAGTTTGAGGTTGCTGTGAGCTAGGCTAACGCCACGGCACTCACTCTAGCCTGGGCAACAAAGTGAGACTCTGTCTCAAAAAAAAAAAAAAAACAATAAAACACATGATCCAACTATGTGCTATCTACAAGAGACTTTAGATTTAGAGACCAAATAGGTTGAAAGTGAAAGGATGGAAAAAGATATTCCATGCAAATAGTAACCAGAAGAGAGTAGGAGTGTTTATATAAATAAGTCAGTCATGAAAAGACAAACACTGCATGTTTCCACTTATATTAAGTACCTAGAGTAGTCAAGTTCATGGAGACAGAAAGCAGAATCATGGTTGCAGGGGTTGGGGGAGAGGAAAATGGAGAGTTAATGTTTAATGGGTGCAGAGTTTCAGTTTTGCAAGATGAAAGGAGTTCTGGAGATGGATGGCAGTGATGGTTGCACAATAATGGGAATGTACTTGACACACTGAACTATGCACTTAAAAATAGTTGAGATGGAAAATTTTGTTATGTGTATTTCACCATAATAAAAAGATATATTATTTAAAAAATCACACCAGGACAAAAGGCACAAACCAGACTCTCCCAGGCAAACCTCCTATGTATAGATCATCGTACAGACTTTGGATTTCTAGAATGATGAGAAGCTACTGACCAATTCTAACTGGGGTGGGGACGTGATTATATTTATCTGATTTTTTTACAAAAGCATTTTGGCTGCTATGTAGAAAATTGGCGGTGGGGGGGTGCTGTTAACTCTAAACCCAATCTTCTGTCCCCGAACACAATTGGTATTTAAGGTTTGCCTCCAGCCGGCCCTCCCTCAGCCCACTCGGATGCCTTCATTCTCATTGCTTTGGATAACAATAAGATTTGTCTTTAAGAAGTATCACATGGCCGGGCGCGGTGGCTGACGCCTGTAATCCTAGCACTCTGGGAGGCCGAGGTGGGCGGATCATTTGAGCTCAGGAGTTCGAGACCAGCCTGAGCAAGAGTGAGACCCCATCTCTACTAAAAATAGAAAGAAATTATCTGGCCAACTAAAATATATATATAGAAAAAATTAGCTGGGCATGGTAGCACATGTCTGTAGTCCCAGCTACTCGAGAGGCTGAGGCAGGAGGATCGTTTAAGCCCAGGAGTTTGATGTTGCTGTGAGCTAGGCTGACGCCACGGCACTCACTCTAGCCCGGGCAACAAAGCGAGACTCTGTCTCAAAAAAAAAAAAAAAGAAGTATCACATTTCACAATTACATCTGAACTTATATTAATGCTATTTTCAACAATATGAAATAATTATTGATCCTTCTCCTTTATAATTTTCAACCAAAACAATTTTCCAAATCATCTTTTACTTCTGACACTTCATAATCTCATCTCTCCATCTTTTGATCTATTCATTCACTCTTTTTCAGAATTGATTTACCACTCTCCTGAAATCTTGCCCTTTTGAGCTACACATAACTCTCTTTGGTTATGAAATGCAGCCTCTGCTGGCTACACTACTAATTCCATAAACCAGCACCCAAATTTTGCCAATTTGTAAAAGGCGATTAGTTTTACGTCTCCCTTCATGAATCTAGAATATTGAACATAGACTTTGGTCTCTATTAAGTGCAGCACATTTTTATAAAGTGTGGAACATTAAAGATACAGCAATTTTTGCACTGCAAAGATATTTTAATCCAGCAACTTTCAGGACACAAAGAGAACTTACGATTTAGTTTTGAAGCCCTTTGATGAGAAGGCAATCACTAGCAAAGTGAATATTCATTCCTGGCATACCTTGGAGCAATCCAGGTTTTCCGGCTTCGGGTTTTGTGCTCACGCCTACAAGTGATGGGAGGAACTGGGAAACCAACATCTCCACCAGCAAATCCAATCTTCATTTTGGTGGGCATTGTTGGACATTCATTGTGCCTGGGAAAGGTAACCTTTTATGTCTTTATTGGAGAACACTTTTGGTGATTTGCATATTAGGTCATTGCATGATAATAAGGTGAGAAGAGTCTTCAATGGGAATGGACATAAAATTGATCCTGGATATTGGAAGGGTGTGCTGGTGAGATTGGAAATAAGAGAGAAGAGAAAAGAGTGGATAAGAAATGCCCAAGATTTCCTCTGGCTCTCCTGACTTGTGCCTCTACACTAACCCTCAAATAGAACCAAAAGAGCACAGAGGGGAGGACGCTGTACATATTCTCTCTGGAATATGCGGAACTGGGTGCCACAACTGTGAGCCATGCAGAACTCGGAGAAGGTGGAGGAGAAAAATGCTTAAATCCAGAAATAATTTTAAAACTGCAAGAAGTTAAGGCCACAAAGGAAAGCTAACTGATTAGTGATTATCTAGCTTAGAATTAAAGTTAAAGAGAAAAGATTATTAATTTTCCTCAAAGTTAGAGGGAAGAATAGTTGCTGGCTGAACCTCCACTCTGACAAAATCAGAGAACATTAGCCCCACCATAAGGGGTTTAGACTATTTTTTTATATATTTATTTTTGTTGTTTATTTTTTTGAAACAGGGTGTTGCTTTGTCACCTGGCTACAGTGCAGTGGTGTCATCATAACTCACTGCAACCTTGTACCCTGGGCTCAAGCGATCCTCCTGCCTCAGCCTACCGAGTAGCTGGGACTACAGGTGTGCACTACCATGCCTGGCTCATGTTTAGACTCTTAGGTATAATTTCTTGCTGGAGGGTTATTTTGTTTGTTTATTAAAAAAACCATTTCAGACTAGGGTCTTAGTCAATTCAGGCTGCTATAACAAAATACCATAAACTGGGTTGTGTCAACAACAAAATTCATTTCCACAGTTCTGGAGACTGGGAAGTTCCAGATCAAGGTGCTGGCAGATTTGGTTCTTATCCTGGTTCGTCGATGACGGTCCTCACTATGTACTCACTGCCGCAACAGGCAGGGGATTTCTCTGGGGTCTCTTTTATAAGGGAACTAAAGCCCTTCATGAGGCCTCTGCCTCCAAGACCTCAGACACCTTCCTAAGTTTCCCCCTCCTAATACCACTATCTCAGGGGTTAGGACTTCAACGCATGAATCTTGGGGGCACACAAACATTCACTTCATAACAACCAGGTTTGGTATGTTTTCTCTTGGTAGCTTTTTAAACACACACACAAACAGGGAGAAAGAATAAGAGAGGGAGTGGAGAGAGAAAAGGTGATAGGGATTTAACTCTCTGAAAAACACTAGCATGTTTAAAATTTTTAAAAAATTGTCCTGAGTTGACTGGACAAGGAGTTAGGGGAAGGGAAGAAAAGCTAAGGTGTATCGACCCCATTATATGGTATTCACAACACACACAGAAGTGGAGAAATGGAGTAGACATTATGATCTTCCTTTTAAAAAAAAATCCAGTGAAAAAATTACTGCACAGAGACATTAAATAACTTCTTCAAGAGCACACAGCTCACTAGTGTCCAGACCAATGTTCAATGTCAGGTCTGACTGAGCCCAGATCATACATGCCATAAGTACAACGTAAGTCCTGCATTAGGACATGCTGTGGTCAGTGGTGGGGTCTAGGGCCCAACCCACTCAGCAGCCCAGTGTGTCCCCACAATGTCCTTAGGTGGGCTGGGGGCTTCTCCATGCTTCCAACAAGGCCCCTCCACTCATAGCATCCTTTCTCTTAGAATCTTGTGCTAGTTAATTTGAAAAGTGCATTTCCATTTATGGGTTAATGAGTGTAATTATAATAGGTGATGTAAAATATGTATGTACACACAGTTAAAATCCAAATGCTACAGGAAAATTATGAAAGATAAAGTTTTCCTTCCTTCTCCAGACTGTCCCTTTCCACAGAGGAAATCACTGTTAAGAGTTTTGTGTTTGCGCTTCTTGATAAATGCCCTAAAAATATGACCAGGTCCATATTTAGCATGTCCCACTGGATCTAGGTATTTGTTTTTAGGGATTATGAAGAAAACAAGAATCTTAACACCCCTCTTATAGGAAAGTCTTATAGATGTTATTATTTTTGAAATGCGTTTAAAGAAAACCTTCTGCCTTAATGTCTTAAACCAAAGAAGTGATCAATGTTAGGCGAGTCTGAGACACAAAAATCATGAGGAAATAATTTATTTTTGTGTGTTTATAATTTGTTTGAAATACAACTAATTAATGACACTAGCTAAAGCTTCTTAGTAATTCTTTTGGGTCAGGCACTGTAAAAACTTTTTAATATATGTTTCCTTACTTGATCTTCACAACGGCCTTATTAGTAAAGTTTTACAGATAGAACCTGCAGAGATCTTGAAGAGGATAAGTCTCTTAAAGTCTCACAGCGCTAAGGGATGAAGTCAGGAACTGAACTCCAGCAGTGGGACTCCTGCATTGTTAACAATGACAATGCATCGCCATTCATTGCGAGATGTCACGGACACCTTGAAAAAACATAGTAAAGAAAAACGCCACTCAGAGACATCCTGGCCAAATAAAACCCATATTCGTGTTTATTTTAATCTGTTTCCTATGGTGACTTTTTTTCCTGAACTCCAGATCTTGACGCAGAACCCCACAGCTGATTTATTCGCCTGCTGTATGGGCATATTCACTATAGGAAAGGAATTCAGTCCCTGTCAGCGACACAGTGAATAACAAACTCACCTGAAAAAAGGACTGTTCTGGAAAATTCAGAGCTTTCTCTGTCACTAAGTGGAAGAGAAGAATGAGTGATGTAGTTGTGCCTGGCTTCCCCCTAGGGCCAGTCTCAGCGGAGACCTCAAGATGGTGAGTGAGTGTGGATGGACAGGCCAGTGGTCAGACTTTTGGGGGCCAGGAAGGTGGCTGGACACCAGCCTCTCCCGCATCCCCTGGTGGCTGGCTGCCCCTGCCCTGCTACCAAAAGGCAAGGAAGAGTATCCAGCGACACTGTTGCCAATCACCGTAATCTCCAATTTTAGATTGACCCAGAAGGGCTCTTGTAAGGCTAGATAAAAACACAATCATAGTCCTTATAAAGTAAAAAAAAAAAAAAAAAAAAAAAAAAACAAGCAAAAAAAAAAACTTGCTACACCTGAGCATAACTGTGGTTATAGTTTAATCATTATTCATAGTATTCAGGTGAGGACAGTAGCTAGGGAAATTGGTTTGCAAACTGTCTAGCTGGGTCCAGGCATTTGTTTTTATTAATTATTAAGAAAACAAGAATCATAATACCCCTCTTACATTAGAGTCCTATGGATGTTATTGTTTTTTTAAATGGGTTTAAGGAAAACTGGCTGAAAATCATGAGCTGCAAACAGCATTCTGGGAATACTGCTAGGCAATACAATTTCGTACCACTCCTGGATGTGGTCAGATATAAATAGCAGCACAGCCATTTAAGAGCTATTCTTGCTGGGGGAAAAAAAAAGTAATTAATTGGTGTTATACACAAAGGAGTTCTCTATTTATTATTATTTTTTTGGTAACCAGCACAGCTTTAATTACAAGTAATTGTTCTCAAAATCAGGCTGCTCATAAGTTCTGCATTCTAGACAGTGATTATGCATCAATACACTAATCTATCACTTTCATTATTTTAGTCATTTGGGTGTATAAATTTGTATTTAATGCAGACAACAAACTAGGTACTTCCCACTGTTACTACCTATCAACGTACGCCTTTTTAAGGCACAAGTTGGGCGATTTAGATTTTCATTCATTTGCTTTTACTTAGGAGAATAATAGTGCATTGCTGTGGGGGGTTTTTTGCTGACTGCTAGGTAGATGCAATGGCATTAGATATACAAGGAGCTGGGTTTGTTACTAGTTAATGGGGAATTTTACTAGGTGTCTCCACAGAACTGCACTTGCTACCTCATTGTAATGAGCTGAAGTCTGCAGAAATTCCCCTACAGAAATCTCTTATTGGATTAATAGGAGCCCATTCCTTAACCTCATTGAGAATTTGTGTGTTTCTTTCCTCCCAAGTTAGACACTAGAACTGTCGCCTGGATTACTGAACTCCAGTATGCTATTTACTCTCTACTGGGGCTTTATATGTCTGAGTGAATTTCAAAAATAAAATTCAAAAGCCTTCTCAGGACATCTGATGGGAATACATTAGATTCACCTTGTCCTTGTGGATGACACCGCTATTTTGTTTCTGATCTCTTATGCATGCAGGCAAAAGTTCTTTATTTCCTGAATAAAATAAGTTTCCTTGAATGCAAGACAAATGATGATGCCCTTTGTTCCTTTTCCAATTCGCCTTTTGGTGTGGTAGTCTAATTTCTAGGCCAAACAGTTTTAAATGAAAAAATGGAATTAAAAATTATATTCATACTCATAAAAAATAAATAATCAAGCGACATTTTGGGTAATCACTTGTTTCATTGAATAGCCTTCATAGAACACACACACAAAATGTTTCAATTAAATTGGAGACTACAGTTTATCTCATGATAAACTATGTTATTATCCATTTCAAAATGTATCTAAAATGAGATATAAACATGGAACAAAATTTACCTTTAAAGCTACTCATTTTCTTCATTAATTCTTTTTTATTAGGCTTTTGTATTAAATGGGCACATACTATAGAGTTGAACTAGCTCAGAGGTAGGCTGCTTTGAACATTTGATCCTATTGTTCTTTCCCAAGTAAAGTATTTACTGAAGTGATAGGAATTCTCCCTAAGTAAAAAATCTCCAGTAATTTTACAACATTTATTGAGGGACTTCTGTGATCATAGATATTCAGTGAGAAAAGGACTTACGACAGAAACAAAAAAAGATGGTGATGATAAAGGACCTATTCTTATTCTCCTGATGGAATTTACAATCCACACAATAACACACATACGCGTGTGTGTATCACACACATGCACACATACATGCAGAGCTCTTGTTCCAGATAAGTACATGAATATAATAAAAACTGGAAAGCTGAGTATTTAAGAACCCAAAGGTCCTCTGAAAGTGGAGGGACCAGATTTACATTGGCATTTATTTGTAGGGTTTCTAGAAATATCACAAAGTGAATGATAGCATAGCTTGTCATCAGATAAAGTAGTCCCAAGTTTGATTAAATCAATTTTATTTCACAAAGGTTATTTAACCAATACTTACCAGTAGTTTACTAAAGTTTTTACTTAAATCAAAACTTTAGAAAGTTGTTTTAGAAACAGGAGGAAAAGACTCTAGGGTGATTGAATGACAAGAAAAAGTTCCTAGGCCAGAAAGAGCAAGTCAAGAGCAAAAGGAAGCTGTGATTGGTGAAACACGGTATCTGTCTGTATAGAACTAGTGAAAACCAAGGCAGGAAATTCCATGAGGGATTGGATGGAAGAGGGATGGAGGAGGGAGGGTGGTGAAAGCAGGTGGAATTGTTTCAACTGGGCAAGCATTGTGGGTCTCACTGGCATTTTCACACTGTGATTACTCTCACTTTATATATGTTCTTGCTTGGATCACTTTGAGCCAGTTGCCCAAACTGAATATTAGTGAAAATGAGACATACTATCATAATACGTGTTCAGGCTCTGCCTACAGAATCTCAAAGCACATCAATTCAGTGGAAAATAAGTGATTATCTGACATACGTATAAATTTTAAAAAGCCCAAGCACTAATTTACATGTTTAATTTCCATTCCCCTATTAGTAAACGTTAGTGGGTTGTCTATGACTGCAGTAATCCAGGGATGGTCCTGCCTTTGAACACACAGCGAATTATTAAGGGAAACCACCCGTTGGTTATGTGCAAGGCACATGCTGACTCTGTTTCCAATTATTGACATGAAGAAGAAAAGGTAGACATGACCACATTCCCAACTATTGTGCTTTTATGTGTAGCTTTCCTGTCACTTGTATTGTACATATTGGGTACTCAATAAATGGTTTTTGCATTAAAGAGATCAATTTGCCTCTTTACCACATGATTTGTACCACATGCAAAAACGATTTCAGTGACACATGAATGAGACAAAAGAGCTAATGGATGAGAGACTCACCCTTCAAGTCACATCCAGAGCGTAGGCAGAAGTTTTGGCTGCAGGGGCAGCCCCAGATCAGCACTTGCAGACTTAACACACCTCTAGATATTGTGCTTGTTTCCATTCTGTTGTAAGCAATGGGAGGTCCCTTTGGAAAAAATTAAAAAATGATAAGCAAAAAGATAAATGGATATTGTTAGAATTTTGAGAATCTAATTTACAAGTACCCATTTAAAATTTTCAACTATAAAACTCAGATATCCACATTTATTTTTACCGTGGTCATGTAAAATTTTGTGGAGGGAGAGATTATTTACAACATTACAAAACAATGCTGTTGCTACAGAAATTTTCTTGGAGTAGCAAGGTTAGGTCCGATAATACTTTGGCTGTGAAACAAACGTGTCCTTTCGCTTTTGAAATGCCTAGCAAATAAAGACTGGGCAGCTGAAATAACAGTCATAACCAAAAATAAATGATCCGTCCTGCGTGTACAACTCCAGTGCGTTCAGTGAAATGAGATTTTTACTATTTTTGCCAGACAATGGAAGATCTTACCCTAACAGAGCCAAAGGACAATATGGCAGTGAATCAGGGCACGGAGGAGTCCAAGTCCCCACACTCTCATTTTCAGGAGGGAAATGCATGAGGAACTGGGGTGCTGTAAAAGGGATGTTGCCTTTCTGAAGTTGTTTTGCTTTGGTCATTCCATAGGTAGAGGCTGCTTCGAGCAATACTTGGAAAAGTAGTATCGCTAAACAGGGTTGGAGTCCTTGGATAAGATTTTAGCCATTACCTACCTTCCCTGGGCATGTCACTTTGGCCATCTATTTTCAGCTTCGTTATCAGCCACCCACCAATGGACCAATTTTTACTGAGCAATTAGGAGATCACAGCCCTGAGCAGAAAGACTGTGGTCTCCACCGTCAGGAAGCTTACAATCTACTTGGAAAGATGACAGACACACACACACACATACACACACACACACACACACACACGGACATGCATTAAGAGATCGTAAACCCATTTTCCAAGCCACCAGTTATTTCCTCGACAACCCCAGAAAGGGAGAGCTTTCTTCCCACCAGAGTGGCCAGGGCATTTGCGAGAGTGCAGAATGCTATGCACTAAGGTGGATATTATGAAGGAGGAGGAGCCAAGACTAGGGAAGGGGCAGGTCTGTGACCTAGCGCTGGCTCCCGGCACGGGAATGATCCCCATTCTCCACGTGTGCTGTGTGCACGGCACGGGCTGCCTGAGGATGGCGCAGCCGAGCCACTGCTCTGCCTGAGGTTTGCCTGAATGCAAACCTCCCTTCTTCGTCCACTTAATCATCCACTAAAATGACAATCCACCCTAGTCAAGCGAAGCTCACGGAGAGAAGGAGAGAGCCAGACTAAGATCAATTTTTTCTAAAAGTTTTCTTTTTTCCTACATCATCTCAACCTTCCTTTTTTAATAAACTGGTTGGCAAATCGGCCTAACTTGAAAGATCTCATTGGTCAGCCTTGTCTGTTTATAAGACCAGGGAACCATTCATGGCATTATTATTATTATTATTTAAAATCTTTTCCTGTCTTCCCAACAGCATCTGGACGATCTTTCAATTCTTGTCTGGTGATAATAAAATCATTAAAAAATGTGCCAGAACCCTTTGTGCTTATCTCTGTGCCATTTGGAACATATGTGAATAAATTGAACACTACTTGTTCATTGGTTTTCTTGCTTTTCTCTCTCCCCTTGTTCTTAAAAGTCCTGTTTGAAATCAGTCCGTAAAAGCGCCAGGCATCTGAGTGACGTCTGATGCTGGGAGGTACGCTTCGACATCCTCCACATGGCCTTGATCTAGACAGTGAGCCACAATCTACCCAATGCATTTTTGTGGCTTACGCAACCTAAAGTCTGGGGCCTTTCTTTGTTGAACATTTTCTTTGGCCTCCAAGTTGATCTCATAGCACCCCAGTTTGGGCATTGCACAGATAGTTCATAGATGACCATGGGGAATCCGGCTATGCTGTTGGGACTAGTAGCTAAAATATCTTAGAGGGCTTGACATAGATCAAAGAATGTCTTTCCCTTTCCTGGAAACCGTGTTGCCAGCCTTTTCCAGCCAGAGGCCCCTGTTAAGTGAGAAGAGAGCAACTCCAGCTCATCCCAAGAGAGGCCTCCCTGGAAGAGATGGGAAAGACTTTTCCAGAAGGAGTTTGCTCCAAAGCATAAAAGGTTCAACCTCCAGCCTATCACTCAAAAAAGTTTTTAAGGCCTTTTTAAGGAAACAATTTAAACCCAGCTGCACCTATCGATCAGTGATTTGATTTTGCTTTGTTAGAAGGGATTTGTAATCTGCTTTTAAATGTTTTTTGTTCCTGGCCTTCTTTGATAGCAAGTTCTGCCTGAGGCTACTTCTCAAAACTCCTCACTGGAGCTTTCAAGTCTATGTGAATAACTAGAATAATTTTAATCTGGACCTTTCCTTTCTTTCCCCTCCTCCCCTCCTTCCCCTCTGTACGAAGAAGAAAATGTTAGGGGGTTGTAAGAATTTTTCATCATAGTCTGCCAAACCTAAAACCTATGAAAAGAAATCATTTGTCTTAAAAAAAAAAATTAAAAAAGGAGAAAACAAGAAAGCAAATTCTATTTATAAAGTCAGAGAAAGTCAATCTGATTTCATTTTCTCAAACATATTCAGTGAGTCTCAAAAAGTATACAACTTCTAAAGTCTTGCCTCTGCTACAATTAAAACACTAAATTTCAAAACAAAACTCTGAGTCATTGAAGAATGTACTATTTTTGTAACAGATAGAGATACATTTTATAGAAACTTTTTTACTTAAAGCTTTTAGAGGTTGTAATCATGCCTTTCATGACATCGTGAACATTAATTTTATGTCTTCTTAAACTACCATAAAGAGTGGTTGTTTTATTATTATAGTATGAACTTAAAACTAGAAACTATGCTCCTAATTTAACTAATCACTTCTAATATTTCTCAAGCCTCTGGAAACCAAAAACACTTAGAAGAGAAATCTCTTTTTTGATTTTCTTAATGAAATGCACACACGTTATTTTTATAATGTAAGCTTATGCTTACACATGTATGATCTTTACGAGTTTATTTAGCAAGAAACCAAATATGTGAGAAAAACAGACTTTTCAAGTGGTGCTTTAATTGTCATTCATGCATGTTCTACAGATCATTACCGAATGTTTACAGGTCCTGCGTGGAATGACTTTACACCCAAGAAGAGGGTAACATATCTTCATTGTTTATAAAAATGACAGCTCCTAATGGACCATATTAACTTTAACACAAACTATTAAATCTCCTTCATTAAATTTTTTTTGTGCGTTCTGTTTCAGCATCTCGTTAGCTCTGGGAAGTAGGTGCAAACTCCTAAGGAAACATGAGCACACATTGAGACGATTATAGATCATGGTTATTAGATAAGCCTCGGGAGGATGTTTTTCTTGGGTTGCTCACAAGCATTTTGAAAGAATCGTGTTCCAGGTTTGAGGTCCCATGTTTCTTCCTCTTAAACTATGAGCAGCTGTAGCACATGACCTACTTCTGTAGGGCCCTGTAATGATTTCCTTCCTTCGGAGGCTTCAGGAGTCCTCCTTCTGCCCTGTGAAAAAAGGGACAAATATTTTAATCCAAGCAAAATGCTGAAGCAGGTTTTGTTGGTTTCAGGGAAGAAACTCAATACAGCTCCAGTGCTGAGTGTAGGCCTCAAATTGGAACCATCTGGGCTGCAGAAGGGCTCTGAGACCTTTGGGGAAGCAGAGACAGTCTAGCCTACGGCTGCAGCCCATACACCTGCAGAGATGGCCGATGTCTCCGCAGGCGCTGGACTCGCCCCGAATCGGAATCGGAGCTGTTCACATGGCGTGAGAAGCCCTCGCTGCCTGGCATTAGCAGTCGGGAGCACTGTGTAAGGAATGGTGACAAGTGCTCAGGGACGACTTATGACGTAAATATTCCTCCTAACGAAAGGAATACCTCGTTATTTTTTTTGAAACATATTTGACACAAATCAGACAGAAACATGTTTCTTAGTTATTTCTTTTTAGCAGAGAAAAAAGTTCACAGGAAACCATAGGTTAGTGCACACAATGCAAACAATATTTTTAGAGTTTTCCTTAAAGGTAGGGGAAGAAAAAGGCGATTCAAAAGCAATGTGTGCCCATTCGGTAGTCTCCATACTCTTTTTATTTTTTTGTTTAGAGGATTGTTATTACTGTTGGCTAGTTTTCATTTCCAACTAAGTGAAAGTGCTCTAATATCTAAACATAGAAGGCCAGCTCCTGAGAGGTTATTTTAGATAAAGTATTCTTTAAAATTTTTAAAACTCTCTATGGGTGAGAAATGAGAGTATCAGCCCATCTCCAAATAAAAAGGACAAAGACCTTTACATAGTGAAAGACCAGAAATCATATCATTTAATTTTAAAACCAGCTTGGAATATATTTTCTGGTAAGAAAATGGGACATAAAGAACAGATCAGAATTGTACACAAGTTGTGCATTTAATAAATATATTTTCCAAACATTGGTTGATAAAGAATACATCTTTGCAATCTGGGTCTTATATTATTTACTATGGTTAGAAACATAATGATTCCAGTGTGGCCGTTACACAAACCTAAATAATATGATCACATTTGACATCCTGAGAATAGGAGCCCCACAACAATGTCAACGCCAAGGTCAGAGGGTGATTTATTGAGAAAGGATCAGTCCCTGGAAAAGGTGGCAATTCAGGGAACTTATAGGAGAGGTAGTTAAAATTTTGAGCTTTGTGAAATTCTTAGAAGTGTAAATTAATATAGTTTCTTCTAGCTCATCTTTTCAATAAGCCAGTGGACTATACTTTTTTACTTATTATAAGTAAATTTATTGGCTTATTGTAATTAAGCCTATTGACTGATGGAAATTACAGTCAAAATGTAGATAATATATATGTGGTAAAAATTTTATATATTCTTAAAAATCAAGAATTATTAGCAAGAATACATTTTTTTTTTTACTCCTGAAGGGAAAATAAGAATTTAAAAATAATATTTGGATTGCAAGGCTCACAGAGCATCTCATTTTTAAAAAGTTCTAAGGATATATCTGGTGCAAGGCTTCCAAGCACATTAGGGGTGACATGACTGTACCGTGTTTTGGTTCTGAGCTGTTCTCACATGCACACTTCATCACAAGCCGGCTGGGAGGGGTACAGGAGGGTTGTGTGCATTGGGCTTACTTTTTTTGCCCTGTTCCAAATTTATATGCATGAATCTAAATTTTTCACCAAATCTTTGTTCTCTTTTCTCTTGAGTCTGCTTCACACTCCTGCCCACACACCCAGCTGCACCCAGATAGCTCTTCCTCCCTCCCCACCCCACAGCCAGCACCGCTGTTAGCTACAGGGTGAGACTTAATGGAGCTGAGCAGCTTCCTATCAGCTTCCTGTGGAAAGCCAGTCGGCCGAGACTGGGAAAGGCCAGCCACCCAACGCCCGAAGCCAGGTGAAAATCAATTGGTGAGCTCCAAAAAGCTTCTCCCTGCCATTTAAGGCTATTATATTGATACCTATATTAAGGGCTTGGGTTTCTCTAGAAAATACTGGCACTGTCGAATGGGCATTCATTGGTATGCCCGTATGCAGTAGCTGAGCCAAGCTGGTGCATCAATTCCAATGAGTTGTGAATTTCTGAAAAGTATCAATGCCTACACTCAGAAAATTAAGAAATTCTGTGGTGTGTCTTTATGAAACCTTTAGATACAGGTTTGATATCTTCAATATAGCCCCTAAATTAAAGCAATGATTATAACAATTGCAAAGCCACAAAATCAATGTTCTGATGGTTTTATTTGAAAAGCACCATTCTCTACAAATGGGAACTAATCAATATAAAATATACATTTATTTGAGAGAAAAGCCCACCCTGTTCTCAGGAAAGGTGAACAGTTGAAAGTGGGCGATTTCAGATTGATTTATGAACCGGGAAAGTACTTCTGATTTTTAAATTTATTTTATTTATTTATTTTTTTGCCAAACTGGTGGGGAGGTGATGAAGACTGACTTCCCAGCCCTTTGCTGCCAAATCTTAACTGCCTGAAAACTTACAGAAATGCTTGATTAAAACTGGAATAAAAATCTCCAGTTGCCTTCAGCAAACCACAGCACAAGGGTGGGAAAAACAGTGCCAGGTTGCAGTTTAAGGATAGTTACTTGGCGCCTGCTGAAAGTACTGCTCCCTTCCTGTTTAATAATTAATTCAACTTTAAAGCCCCAAGGATCTGGACTCAGCACCAGCTTCACAAAGCAGTACAGAAACAAAATGCTTCCAGAACTGGAGAGGGGGGCGCCAATAGAGGAAGAAAGAATCTAACATTTCAAGAAACATCACCACATGGGGCCTGCAAGCGGGGGGTGGGGTTTGGAGGGGGAAAGATCCAGGGTGGAGAAATTCAAAATAAAATAAATACACACAAAATCAAGGTTATTCACGGCCACGGGCACCAGGGCAGGGAACGGCACAGCGAGCCGGAAGTCATCCATTCGGGAGGCAGGCTGGGTGCCCTCGGGCTAGTGGGCACCAGGAGGGCAAGGGGCTCACTCTCTGGGAAAGGAGAGACCCAGCCTTGCTCTTCATTAGTGGCCTCTGCTCATTAGTCAGGGCATCTTGCTGGAAAAGGTATCAAAGGTGGGCCGTCGTCCCTGCCTTGCCCAGCTCACGCTCCACCCCACACCACCCCAGCCCCACCAGGGGAATAGCCAGAGAATGCCCTGATGCGAGGGTGGAAACCAAGCAAGTTTCTAGACTTAAATATTCAGCTATAGATGAGAACACCCTACACAGCAGCAGGTAACTGCAAAAAGGAGCCAAACATCCAGTGGGGTACCTGCGTCGTGCTTTGTGATTTTTATAAATCATTTGCTTTCTCTAAGTTGATGAATCCAGCACGGGAAGCAAGACACTAGATGCTGAAAACAGGCAGAAGCCACTAAATGCTCATCAAATCTCTCATCACACACAAGGTAGGAGGGAGAATGTTTCCAGACACAACTGCACACAGACCCATCTCCATCCAACCACACAATCCAGTATCAAACCACACGGACTGTTCTTTTGCACACCAGGAAATCTAGGTATCTGAAAGCATTGCCAAGAGATGGTCGCACCAGCAATGAACAGTTTAATTAAATGAAATGAAGGCCCGCGTGGCCAAAGAAAAGAGGAAAGCTATTTAAACAACAAATTGTATTTACTTTTTGCTTATCATTGGTAGTATTATAAAGAAGACATGGCTCACTCATATCCTCTGAGATTGTAGTTGGGCATTTTGAAAAAGATATTCATGTAATTAAATGGCTGAGTGGAACAAATAATGACCTGAATTTTTCCTAATCCTTAAAAAGGGATGTTTTGAATACTGTACAATTATCAAAACTATATGGATTTTCTTTATATTTTACTTGATATATACATTAGTTATAAAAAGTTTAAAGTACACCTCCTTTGTCTCTGCCTGCCTCCACTTCAGGTGGATGGCATTGCCCTGAAAATGCAGCAGCTATCTTTTTTTAAAATTTTTTTTTGTTATTATTTCAGCATATTATGGGGGTACATAAGTTTAGGTTACGTATATTGCCCTTGCCCCCCCACCCCCCTGAGTCAGAGCTTCAAGCGTGTCCATCCCCCAGACAGTGCGCATCGCACTCATTACGTATGTATACACCCATCCCCTCCCCCACCCACATCTGACCGACACCCGATTAATGTTATTCCTAAATGTGAGCAGCTATCTTTTAAAAATAAGATTTTGTATTCCTCCTGACTGACCCCTTAAAATTGTGCCAAACTCAAGTTTGAAGTTGGTTTCCAATTATCAAACAATTTCAAAACCAGAAGGTCAACATGTTTTCCCTATTTTTAAGTCAGTGAATGTCTAGCTGCTGTATTTTTTTTTTTTTTTAATTTCAAGTTTGGTTTCAAGCTAATATCTCCATTTCCTTGCAAAGCCCATAGTGGTTTGAGTCAGTGAGGGACCTGACCTGAAGCCAGTTATCTAACCTCTCAGTGCCTCGGTTTTCTGGTCTATAAAATGGGGATAATCACTGTTCTTATCTCACGAGGTTGTCATAAGGATTTAGCAGCATAACACACGTGGAGCATCTGGCACAGTGCTTCTTGCACAGAAAGCTCACCTTGAACTCAAGAGCAGAGCAGAGTGGCCCTTCTTCACCTGGCCATGACACTTTCCTTAACCAGCACTCCTAAGAAGTGATTGTTTAACTCACTTGGTATGTTCTGAGTTTTCATGTGTCCCTTTCACTTTACAGAATAGGTGAGTTTTTAAAGAGTAGTCAGTTGAATTTCTGTAAAGCTCACTATATTTTTAATCCACCGGAGAGCTTTCTATCTGAAGGAGCCTAGACAGTGAATGCTTTCTTATCATAGCAAATTCCTTTGTGGTGAGAATAATTATCCATCAGCTTATCTTTTTCAAAAAAATAAATTCAGATATTTCTATGAGGCAGCATGTTGTAGTGGAAAGACCATTAGACGATGAAAGAAGCCAGCTCCCGGCTGGTCTGGCACTAACTGCAAACCCTGGCAAGTTACAAACGCAGGGACAAACCCCCGGGTGTCAGTGTGCACCGCTGCCGAAGGAGGAGGTCACGGGGCTTCTCCGGGTGCCTTGTGTCTGTGGGGAACCCCATTGCAGCGGAGGGGAGAAGAAACTCACACTCACACACAGCCCCCGATAAACTGGTGCAGACTATGATAAGGGCTGAAATAGAGCCAGGAATTAAATGGACCAGCAGATTGACAAGGCCTGTCCAGCACTACTGCTCTCTGATTCCTGAATTCACCAACGTCTAGGTTAGTGCCCAGTCACTGGCTCCATTCACCTGATGTTCACTATGTCCTGTTCACTCCTGTCCAGCCTGGCCTCTTTAATACAATCCACAGGGAATTGGTGGTACCAGGTAATCTGGAAGGTAAGCACCCTTGGATATAGATGTACCCTACAAAAGGGAAAAGGTGTGACCCCATGATTAAAAAGCAGACCTCAGGCTTAACTCTGGGATAATCAACATATTTCCTCAGACAAGTGTATTCTGTTTAAGATTTGCCCAGAGGAGGTTAAAATGTTGTGTCAAAGACTATACTTTCAGGGATCATTTCTATAGTTTGTTACTAAAATGTTGTGTCAGAAGTTAGAGAATAAAACAGAGGAATATGAAGAAAAAGTCACGTCCTCTTTTCTACCTAATTGTGATCCTCCCTCTCCACGGTTTGAAAGATGGTACACTAGAGGTAACATGTGAGCCCTGGAGGCTGATGGGTGGGATCTTCACTTGTTTTCTCATCTGAAAAGGGGGGATTTCAATCTTGGAAGGTTTCCTTAGTGATTATGTAAATTGATATGTAGAAATCTCTTGATAGAATACACAGCACTTACCAAGTTCTCAGTTGGTGTCAGCCATTATTATTAAGATATGAGCTGTGTTCAGCCAAAGAGCTAATGCCTAGTATTACATAACTAGTATTACCAAGCTGAGATTGTTTCGCCTCTGTATTTAGTTTACTAGGGCTGCCATAACAACATACCACGGCCTGGGTGGCTTAAACAGCAGAAATTTGTTTTCTCACAATTCTGGAGGCTGGAAGGCAGAGACCAAGGTGTGGTCAGGGCTGGTTCCTTCTGGGGCCTCTCTCCTTGGTTTGTAGGTGGCTGTCTTCTCCCTGTGTCCTCACATGGTCTTCCCTCTGTGTGTGCCCGTGTCCTACTCTCCTCTTCTTTTGTGGACACCAGTCATATTGGATTAGGGCCCACCCCAATGACTTCATTTAACCTTAATTATCACTTTAAAGGCCCTATCTCCAAAGACAGTCACATTCTGAGGTGCCGGGGGTTAGAAATTCAGCATATGAATCGTGGAGAGACACAATTCAGCCCATGTCAGTCTCCATATCAGTAATAGCATGGCTTGCATTAAGTATGTAAAAATAACAGAAGCTCAGATTTGTATACATGGGTATAGAAATGAAAAAAGGGATGAAACTGGAGGAGATTATTAAGTAAACAAGCCAGGCTCAGAAAAACAGACATTGCATGATCTTACTCATATCTAAAAATGTTGGTTTCCTAGGAGTAGAGAGTAGAATGGTGGTGACCAGAGGCTGGGGAAGTAGCAGGGAGGGAGACGGAGAGAGGTTAGTCAATGGATAAAAAGTTATAGTTAGGCAGGAAGAGTAAGTTCTGGAGTTCTCTTACACAGTAGGATGACTACAGCAAATAAAAATGTAGTGTATATTTCAAGATAGCTAGAAGAGAAAATTTTGAATGTTGTCACTACAAAAAATGATAAATGTTTAAAGTGATGGATATGGTAATTACTGACTTCATCATTACACAATGTATGCATGCATTAAAACATCACACTGTACCCCATAATATGTACAATTACTGTGTCAACTATACATAAAAGAAAAAGAAAAAAAAAAGGGAAAACAGGCTCCATCCAGGCCCTTGGCATACCTTCCCTGAGATGAAGCAGTGTGGGCCCTCTGACTGCACCCCAGTAAAGAAGTGACTCTTGCAGTCCGTAGACGAGTTAAAATCGAGCAAAGGTGAGGACTATTATAACATCAGTGGAACTGACAAGTGCGACATACTTGGTGACAACTTACGAAGCTTTGGTAGCATAAAACAACAGAAATCTGCTTGAACACAGATTCACCTGGGCCAAGGAGGGAGCTGTCAAGCCGCCTTGGTCCTTGGCCGACCTGACTCAGCACTGAACTTTGCAACCTGTCAATTGATGAAGAGACAGGAGGAAGGTTTCACAAATGCAGTTCCACACTTTGCCTGCATAGTGTCCAGTGACTGATGTATCTGCCGTTTCCCCCCTTCTTCTCTGGGCATCTTCCCTTAAACACCTTGTCCATAGCTGCTTTTTGCACCATGGCTATGTCACCCCTGTCCTTGTGCCAGAGAGGATTGGGTTACATATTTAACTAGTTTCTATATTTAAATGTCTTAACTCAATCAGTTTAGATGCATACTCGTGTTCCTTTTAAATGTTTCTATTTGGGGCTCTTTTAGACTCTCATTTTGGGATTTTCTAAACATGCCAGCCCAAGGAAGTATTTGCACAGCATATAATTTCATTAGATAGTGGTCACCACATTGCTTGAGCATGAAGCTTTCAAAGAAAATTAAAGTGAAAAAAAAAAAGATCTAGTATTGGTTATTAACTCCACCTCAGGGTGACTTCTCTTCAGGGGCAATTAAATAGCAGCTCTGGGCTGTTAAGTTTAGTGGCTTTACTTGTAGGCGTCACACTCTTCTTCAAGGACAACCTCAGTTCAGATCTGCTTTGATTTTACGTGATGACACTAAGGCTGCCTCTGTGGAACCAGATTTTGTTTGAAATTGTAGATGTAACTGCATCTATGTGCTCTGACCTTTCTTCTTTAAGAAAAAAGTTTTGCATTACCAGGTAAATGCCCCTTTGGTAGAATTTTCATGGAGCACTGGGGACATCCTGTGGTCAGCTTGGTTTAAGGCAGCCAATCTTTCTCAGCGACCATCTCAGGGATTAAAGAAACAAATGTCCCACATAAACCCTACTTTGTTTCGCAAGACCAAAAAGAAAAAGAAAAAAAGAGAAAAGGGAAAAAGAAGTATATTCTTTTTCCTAATCATTTTTACCATATAAACATCTTTGTTTCCGAGCAATGCAATTTTTCAGGAAATGTGAATGAAGCAAGTATTTTTGTTAAGGATGGATATTTCACTGAAATTAGCTACAGCTTCATCAAAACAGAGGAAGAATGCCGCGGTGTCAGGCATTGCTCTGCGACCGTACCTGGTTCTCACCATCTGTAAGTTCTCGCTGTACCTTGGCTCAAGTTCCAGTCCTCGCAGGAGACAGCCTTCTGCAAAAGAGCACACAGCATGGCTTAAAGGGAAAACAGTGGGTATTTTGGCAGTTTTACACCGCAGATAGTGCACCGGTGACACCAAATTGAAGCCATTTAGTTGTAAATGTGATATTATACTTGATGGTTTCCCTTGGCAAAGCGCTGAGCTGCCCACGTTGAACAGAGGTTAAAAAAAAAATTGGAACTTGGGGAGCAAAGCCAGTCACCAGAGTAGCAGACCAAAGGGGCTTGTAAAAGCATTTGTCAGGCATTTAGGATCATAACTCAGCTCAACACACATGGTACCAGGAGCAGCCCGCTCGGTTTCTGCCGTGGAGAGCAGGCGATGGAGTTTATGTTGTTCTTCTGTTTATTAAAAACGGATGGCAGCGCCTGACAGAAAAATCAAACTTCCGGTCACGGCTCATTAATCCCTGTTGTATCTGTCAGGGGTGTGTGCGTGGAGTTCCAACAAGCCCCTCGGAGTAAGATAACCGCTGAGCTGTGGTATTTTCTCTAATTCTGAATGGAAAAAGAGATGCCAATCACCTCAAAAGAGAGAGAGAACGCGAGGTTAATTTGAACCCATCTATTTTAGTGGTCATTAAATGTAAGTGTGTTGGTTTAAGATAAAAATGACCACACTGAATAATTTTATTGCCAATGTTTGTCCTAGGGCTTTCTTCAGGAGAAGCAGAAAGGAAAGGGGAACGTGGAATGAAGCCAGATACCATGGCTCTCTCATGAAAAGCACAGTTCTTGGAGACTGGTCTTCGGGGGACCTTTGCAGACGGCTTCTACGTGCTGCGGTCACTGAAGTGCAGCCCTCTGGTAAATGATCTCCGGCCTCCTCCGCCGGAGATGGAGATAAGACCCTGATCAGCCCAGACTGTTTCCCTCTACCCAGAAGACAGGACCAGCGGTATTCCAACCCCTCTGCTGGGAACAATGATCCTTTGTAAGAAAACGTGCGTTTCAAAGCCCTCCCCCTGTGCCTGCTGCACCGGTACAGTCGGACAGGGCCACAGGGCCAGGAGAAAGGCCGTTTTTCCTGCCACTTGAGGACTTGGGCTCCGAGGCCTACATTTCCGAGTCTCCCAAAGCCTCAGCTTTCTCATGGGTAAAAGGTGCATAACGACAGTAATTTAGCACATACCTCAGAGGATTTCTTGAGGATGAAATGAGATAATACAAGTAAATCACTTCAACACAGCACCAGGCCCATAGGCAGCACTCAGAAAATGCTGTTCTTGAAATTGCTATTAGGAACGGCATTGTCCTCATCCTCGCCATCAGGGAGGCCGTTGTGAGCTCCAAGCTGTGCTCTGGCTACACGGTATTCTCAACCTGCACGTCAGGAAGTGGAGGGAGAGGGTAAGGACAAACAGAAACACGTCAAGGAATGCTCTGCATGGGGAATCTTATCCTGCTCATCTTGGCGGAACCAAATCATTCCACCCAAAGAGGTGAATCCATATTTGAGAATCTAATGAACCCTATGGTTTTTATTTATGTTATAACTCAAACCTGCTTACCTC